>NC_057812.1:585628150-586307172 GCF_018294505.1 Triticum aestivum | reverse complement strand
GCCCAGCAGCGAGATCACTGGTGGTGGCGGGTGGGAATGGGGAGATGAGGGAGGGGGAAAGAGAATGGAGGAGGACGAAGAAGAGAGTGTCTACGTGGCAGTTTTTTTTACCTATGTGGAGTTTTTTTCTTTCTGCCAACTCAGCCCGACTAATGGGTCTGGCCAATTAGTGACATCATCAAAATGCTTAGCATCTACCGTCAGTGTGCTTTGCCACAGGCAAATCTCCGGTTCGGTGCAAGTGTAACGGTTTGTAAAGTGGTGATTTTCTGAGAGTTGTGACATGAAAGTGGTGCTTCTGCATTGTACTCATAACAACAAAGGAGACCAACACACTGTGGCAAAAAACATATAGTCCGTACTATATATGTTTGCCTTGCCTCTAAAAAGCAATGCAAAAGTCGTTTGAAATGTGTAAGCATACATTGCGTGTTTGGACTTTCGACTAGGGGAAAATGTACACACACACTTGTAGATAGATAGATCAAAACACATCGATTTATATACGTTTAGTAATATGCTCTTACAATTTTCGGTAAACAACTAGTACAACAAACTATTATCTATCCCTCGCAAAAAAAGGAACTATGATCTATCTTTTCCCTTCAAAAATAATAATGATATGATCTATCCCAAAAAAACAACTATGATCTACAATGAACTGGGATAAAAGAGCCACATCGCATCGAAACCGAAATCTTTATTTGGAGGGCTTGTAGTCTTGGATCTCAGGTTGAATACTTCACCATTGTCAATAAAATAAATAGTATCTTCTTCAATCTCGTCACCCGCAACAATAGACTTGCTAGAGTGTTTGCTAAGAAAGAGTGCATGGCCATGTAGACCAGTCGACATGGGCACCCACGTTCTTGCACCGACGTCCGCTTCAAAAACCTCCACCTTACGAGTGAAACCCTCAAGGTAGCTAGTACATTCCATCTCGCGTCTCACCATAAGCAGCTTCCCTTGCGATTGTACCAGGTACCAGGCGGTCAGGATATCAACATGAGGTCTTTCGTGGTCGCGTGCCAAGTGCACAGCGTCATTAATTATGTAGTCGCGGGGTGATCTCTTTCCCGGTGCATCTTTGTCTTTCTCAAGAGTGACAATCGGGCCTGTGATGACGCGCTTAATGCTGGTCACCGTGGGTATGCCTTTGGTATCAAAGGCGACGCCCAAGGAGATGAGGTTCTCAGCCTGTGTGATGGCATAGAGTGTGTCTTTGAGGAACGCGACGTCGATGATGCGGGTGAAGGGTTGATGTCGTGGCTTGGGTAACCACACACCCTTGCCTCGGTTTAGCAAGATGATGGGATGATTGCGGTTGTTGGTCCTTATGACGACGAGACCATGGAGGCCAGAGTGCGTGAGCACCTTGTGGATCCCAAAGGTTTCGGGAACATTGCCGATGACAGCGTCAAGCTCCGGGAGCTCTAGCATGGTCCTTGAGAAAGGATTAGTGAGCACATATGTATGCTTGTTGTGAGCATCGATGACATCGATGGTGAGAAAACAGTCGGTGGAGCCAACGAAGCGCTGGTTTTCTGGGAGGGGAAACATTCTGTGGGGGGCGCTGTCAAAGGGGAGCAACATGGATCCTGTTGGGAGCAGGACCCTGGGTAGCTTGCGCGGAGACAGGACAGAGCGCCAGGAACGGCAGACTGCTTGGAAGCGAGCGTGGTGAATCGGGTCGGGGAGGGCGGCGATGATGATCCGTAGAAGCTCTCCGGGGAGATCCGACCATGACGCCATGGATGAATCAAGCCGTTGGTGCCTACTCTGGAACAAAAGTGCGCGGAGCATCAGATTTTTTGTACCCATGGATCACAAATTAAAGCGTAAAGCCATGAAACATCGGGCATATACAGACTATGGATGGAGTAACTTAATTGCACCAGGAAGGAAGGAGAAGCTTACCAGCTGAAGGAAAGTTATCGGGGGGAGATCCGAGCATTGATCTACGTACGCTGCTCGATTCAGCTGCTATATATATGATATGATGATCCTACCTACGGATACGTATACTAGTACAAGTTTTTTTGCAACAGGAAAGAGAGATTTATAAGTAGCGCTAGGCCCCGTCCGATGCTAGACCTACAAGGAAACATGCATGTTCTAGCCAATCCGGAGACTAGTTTTCCGTTCCGTGTACGTACGTGTTAGCTACTTGTATTTTAAATAAATATACGTACGTAGGATCTATCTAGTCTAGTACCAACTGCTGTATCCATCGAGCAGCATAGATCGATGATGATGATGGTGTCCGTTTCGGCATGGTCGGATCTCCCGCGAGAGCTTCTACGTATCATCATCGGCTTCATCGCCAGCCTCCCTGACCCGATTCACCACGCTCGATTTAGAGCAGTCTGCCGTTCCTGGCTCTCGGTGCCCTACGCCATCAAGCTAAGCTACCCATCGTCGTGCATCCGACTGGCTTCTTGTTGCGTCCCTTTGAGAATATCTTCCCCCTCCCGGAAAACGAGCGTGTCATTGGTTCCACCGACGGCTTTCTTGCCCGTCGCCTCACCGATGTTGATCGGAACCGGCATACCTACATGATGCTTAATCCTTTCTCAAGGACGTTAGTGGAGCTCCCGGAGCTCGACATGGTCATTGGCAGTATTTCCGAATCATTTAGGATCCACAAGGTGGTCATGCACTCATGCCTCGATGGTCTCGTAGCTATAAGGACCAACAACCGCAATCGTCCCATCATCTTGCTAAAGCCAGGCAAGGGCATGTGTGGCTACCCAAGCCACAACATCAACCCTTCACCCGTATCATCATCGACGTCGCGTTTCTCAGAGACACACTCTATGCCATCACACAGGTTGAGAATCTCATCTCCTTCGGCGTCACCTTTGATAGCAAGGGCATACCCACGGTTACCAGCATTAAGCGTGTCATCACAGGCCCGATTGGCAATCTTGAGAAAGACAAGGATGCATTGAGAAAGAGAACATGTGACTACATAATCAACGATGGTATGCATTTTGCAGACGATGTTGAGAGACCCCATGTTGTTGTGGTGACCATCTCTCCTACCTGGTCGAATCGCAAGGGAGGCTGCTTATGGTGAGGCGTGAGATGCAACGTCTTTGTGTCCAGGAGGGTTTCACTCGTAAGGTGGAGGTTTTTGAGGCGGACATCAGTGCAAGCACGTGGGTGCCTGTATCGAGTGGGCTACATGGCCGTGCACTGTTTCTCAGCAAACGCTCTAGCAAGTCTTGTTTTACAGGTGGCGAGATTGAAGAGGATGCTATTTATTTTATCGACAATGGTGAGGTGTTCAACATGAGATCTAAGACTATAAGCCCGGCAGACAAATCTTTCGGCTTTTCCGCTATGTGGGTCTTTTTAACCGGTTTGTTTTAGATCATAGTCTAGTCTATTGTACTGGTTGTTTATATCGATAATATCCTAATATAAGAGCACAGTGGTACTACACGTGATACGTAAATGTATTGATATGTATTTTGTGTTTACCATTGTGAATACAACAAGCATGTATGTACGTTTGGCCCTAGCTAGTGCAAACACACGGTGCATGCGTACAAGTTTGGGACGATTTTGCATAGCTTCTTTCTTTATTTTTAACTTTTTTGCGGAAAAGCTTCTTTCTTTATTTAGACAAGACAGGGCAAAAAGGTGCAATCCGCAAATTTTTTGGCCACACCCAGAGAAAGGGAAAGCTTCCATGAATCTAGCTTCATCGGAGAGCAAACCAATGGGCCAGCTGATTTTTTTTACCTCCAATCGGGCTTTCATCCCTTCCCTTAATAATAATATAAAAAGGACGCCTCCACCAAGTGTAGGAAATCTGGAACATATCTCTGATGCCCTACATGCTGAAACACTATCACTTTTAAACGCGATTAATGCAACAATCAACATGGGGTGTCACCGAGCCATCTTTGAGATGGACTCCATGGTACTGAAACAAGCAATCTCAAGTCAGGACTACGACCTAGAGCCACTTGGAGCTCTGTTCCAGAAGATAAAATTTCAAATGAGAGTCGGTTTTGATAATGTAAATCTTTATGTGTGTCCAAGGTCTTGTAATAATGCAGCGCATGCCTTAGCTGCACATGAAACTAGTTTAGGGAATGGCACTTATGAAATCTGGTTAGGCCAATTCCTTTATGTTGTAATGAACTCTGTAGCTGGTGATTTAACCAGAAGTTTAATCTAATGGAATACCATTTCTTCCCTTTAAAAAATATATTTTCTTAACAGAAATAGTATCCACTAAGTTTTTCTTTTGTTGAGAAAAACAACACAGCTTTATTACATCTCAATGTTGTTGGAAATATGAGCAAATTACTACGAGATTTAATCCGAATAAATAGAAGATAAATCATGACTACAGTAGTAGAGATTAAACTAATCATGCGAACTAGCATAGCAGATGAACATATCATATCTAGGGCACATACTAGAAACATGAATTCTACCACGATCTTGAACAGGAAGGATAGAATCACATACGGTGCCGTGGGAGCAGCACCGCTGGCGTTGATGTTGTCGCCCATGTCGTCGAGGATGAGGTTGCTGAGGTCGGGGAAGAAGTCGTCGTTCGTGAAGTCGTCGCTACCAGCAGTCGCGCGAGTGCGCTCCCCAAAAATCTGATCGCCCCTCTCCCATACAGGATTACGAGAGGCTGGGTTCCGGAGGCCTGCTGTCCCTTCTCCCGGTGCACGCCGGAAGGAGGTATGGAGAATACTTGCTTGGCGGCGCAATGATCGGGAACGGTGGTGAGAAACCATACGAAACGGCGGCGACTAGGGTAGACGTCTGGCTGACTATATAGTGCGGGCCGGGCAGGCCATGGGAGTAAACCCCATGTCCGAGTCGTCACGGTCCAAAAGAATCGGAAACGGTTCAGTAATTAACGCGCCCGTTAATTATTAATTAATGACTCATTAATTTTTCCCAAGCAGCAAAAATATAGACAACGTGCATAGCTCTGTCCTCGGCTCAGCTCAATCACGCAACCCGCGTCGCGTCGCGTCGTAACGAGGCATGGCGAGCGAGGAGGAGGAGCGCACGTGTATGTCTCCTCTTCTCATACTCATACAAGTGGTACAAGACATCACCTTATAAAGAGGTGCAACTCTCTCTCAACTTCCGGGGTGGGACTAAATTTTAGCCTCACTCACTCCACTCACATGTGTGCATGAATGGGCCAAGAGAATTTTAGAATTTCAGTTGGGCTTTGGGCCAAAGGCCTACTAGCAAAATTCCAACAATCCCCCATAAAGTCTATTGGCACATCTCATCATTTAGTTCCAAAACGTTGTTTATATTCCGGTACTTAGTGGAGACTGTGAAGTTGAACTTCCACTTAGAGATTTATGTTACACTAGATCACAACTTGAATAGTGGACTATTCCTTGAACTACAAGTTTTCTGCGAGACTAGTTTCACAAAAATTCTTGACCGATACTGGGATGCTGCAAGGCTTCCCCGCGGGTGGAGCATATACGTCATACTCCAGGGCCTTTTCATGAATTTATTAGAGAACACCCAATTCTCACAGATTGCGACGTTAATAGTCAAATTCATATAGGTGTGTTCCTCAGAAGATGTTCTGCAGGACAACATCTCTCCTTACCCGAATAAGCCAGTTGAAACACATTAAGATAAGTATCAAGCTGCCATGCAGATCAGGAGAGTATTGCATCTTCACGGAGTGGGATAGTTAATATAGGGATACTCTCCTCTGAGCTGACCAACAGCTTGTCTCCCACTTCTACTTCACGGGATCTTCGATCATATAGAGTGGGTTACCACTATGGACAACTCATGCGGTGGGTCTCAAGCCCATCTCTATCGATGCGTTATCTATCACGTTACGTGATAGACCCTTTATGAAGGGATCTGTCAAGTTTTTCGACGTTTGGATATAATCCAACGTAATAACTCCAGAGTTCCTCAATTTTCTGGCAGATTTTAGTCTCCTCTTCACATGTCTTGAGGACTTCATATTGTCCTTTGAACTGTTTATCTTGACGATCACAGTTTGATTATCATAGTTCATCAGGATAGGGGGTATTGGTTTTTCAACCATAGGTAGTCCATCAAGAGTTCACGAAGCCATGCTGCTTCAACAGTGGCAGTGTCTAATGCTGTGAGTTCTGCTTCCATAGTTGACCTCGTTAAGATGGTCTGCTTGCAAGACTTCCAGGAAACAGCGCCACCACCAAGTGTAAAAACATAACCACTTGTGGCCTTAATCTCATCAGCATCAGATATCCAGTTTGAGTCACTAAAACCCTCCAGTACCCTTGGATACCCGGTGTAGTGAATCCCATTGCTCGCGGTGCCTTTCAAATAGCGCATAACTCTCTCAAGCGCATGCCAATGATCATCTCCTGGTTTTGACACAAACCGACTCAACTTGCTCACAACAAAAGAGATGTCAGGCCTTGTGGCACTTGCCAAATACATAAGCGAGCCAATAATCTGAGAATACCTCAGTTGATCTCTAGCAATCTGTCGGTTCTTTCGAAGCAACACACTAGTATCATATGGAGTAGGAGAAGGCGTGTAGTTGCTATACCCAAAACGACTCAAGACCTTTTCCACATAGTGAGACTGAAGCAGTGTGATCCCACCATTCTCATCTCTCAACAGCTTGATGTTTAAGATAACATCAGCTACTCCTAGATCCTTCATCTCAAAACAGCGAGATAAGAAATCCTTAACCTCCTTGATTAAATCAAGTTTGGTTCGAAAGATCAGCATGTCGTCGACATACAGACAAAGAATAACTCCATCGCCCCCACCATAGCGATAGTACATGCACTTGTCACCATCATTTACTACAAAGCCGACAACAGTTAATGTTATTTCGAACTTCTCATGCCACTCCTTAGGAGCTTGTTTAAGGCCATATAAAGGCTTTAATAACTTGCACACCTTTCCTTCCTAACCAGGTACTACAAAACCATCTGGCTGATCCATGTAAATTTCCTCCTTCAACTCTCCATTGATGAAAGCTGTCTTAACGTCCATTTGATGAACGAGAAGAAAATGTGAGGCAGCCAGTGATAGTAGCACCCGAATTGTGGTCAGTCTAGCCACGGGTGAGTAAGTATCAAAGAAGTCTTCACCTTCTTTCTGGGTATAACCCTTGGCCACAAGCCGTGCCTTGTACTTTTCAATCGTACCATCAGGTCTAAGCTTCTTCTTGAACACCCACTTACATCCTACAGGTTTGCACCCATAAGGACGTCCAGTGATCTCCCAGGTACCGTTAGCTAAGATGGAATCTATCTCGCTACGAATAGCTTCCTTCCAGTAGTCAGCATCAGGAGATGCATAGGCTTCTGAAATAGTCCTGGGTGTGTCATCCATAAGGTACACAATGAAATCATCACCAAAAGACTTTGCAGTCCTCTGTCTCTTTCTCCTCACAGGAGTTCCATTGTCACCCTCAACAGGATTCTCAACGTGTTCCATCGCAATGGTGGGTTTAGGAATTACAGCGAATTCCTCACTAGATGGAGTAGGTATCTCCTAATTTGATGAACTCGACATATCCTTCATAGGAAATATGTCCTCACAGAAAGTTGCATCATTCGACTCCATAATCGTACCAACATGCATGTCGGATACCTCTGATTTTATTATCAAAAATCTATAGCCAATGCTATGAAAAGCATAGCCTAGAAGAACACAATCCACGGTTTTTGGTCCAAGCTTGCACTTCTTGGGAATTGGTATATTGACTTTCGCCAAACAACCCCAAGTACATAGGTGAGGGAGTTTCTATATTTTCCTTTCCCATTCCTCAAACGGAGTCATGGTCTTATGCTTTGTGGGAACTCGGTTTAGGACATGACACGCAGTCATTAGCGCCTCCCCCCACCATTCCTAGGAAAGACCCGATGTGTCTAACATGGTGTTAACCATATCAATTACAGTTCGGTTCTTTCTTTCGGCTACCCCATTTGACTGAGGTGAGTAGGGAGGCGTCCTCTCATGGATTATACCATGTTCCGCACAAAACATATCAAATTCATTGGAAAAATATTGTCCACCACGATCAGACCTAAGCCGTTTAATTTTTCGATCAAGTTGGTTCTCTGCTTCAGCTTTATAGTTTTTGAAGAAAGTTAAAGCCTCATCTTTTGATTTCAGAAGATACACATGACAATACCTAGTGGATTCATCAATCAACGTCATGAAGTATCTGTTTCCACCTTTTGTCAACACGCCATTCATCTCACAAAGTTCAGAATGTATAAGCTCTAGTGGCGCCAAGTCTCTTGCCTCTGCAGTCTTATGGGACTTGCGAGGTTGCTTAGCTTGCACACATACTTGGCACTTAGAGCCTTTAATAGTAGAGATTTTCAGAATTAAATTCATATTGGCTAGCCGCGTCATGCAACCAAAGTTAATGTGACAAAGTCATGAATGCCAAATATCAAACTCATTGTTGTGGCAAACATTATTAATAACTTTAGTGCAAATATCTGACAAAGACAGGCGGGACAAGCCTTCGCTCTCTAAGCCTTTTCCAACAAATTGTCCATACTTAGAAATTACAACTTTATTGGATTCGAAAACCAACTTAAAACCATCTCGACATAAACGGGAACCGCTAACGAGATTTTTATTTATGGATGGCACATGATGAACGTTCTTCAGAAGCACAGTCTTCCCCGAAGTAAACTTCAGATCGACAGTACCAACACCTCGAACAATGGCATGTGACCTGTTCCCCATCAGCACGGGTGAAGTCCCTATTGCCTGGTAAGAAGAAAACATGGAGGCGTCAGCACAAACATGTACATTGACACCGGTGTCAATTAACCAATCAGGGGATTGAAATACTGAAAGGATGGTAGAAAAATACTGTACCCTGATTCCTTCTTATCAATATCACCGATGACAACATTAGCAGACTTGCCGCTCTTCTCATGTTCGTGCTCCTCAAAGCGGTTAGGACACTTCAGAGCCCAGTGATTAGGATCACCGCAGACATCGCAAAGTCCCTTCCCCTTCTTATGAGAATTCTCCTTGAAGTTGGTAGAATGTGATGGCTTGTTCTTTGTATCAAACTTGCTTTTGTCCTGAGTTTTATTCTTGTTGTTTTTGAACTTGTTGGGCTGGGAGCTCTTCTTTTGTACCATGTGGGCACTAGAAGCTCCCTCATCAACTCAAGCACGTGTGTCCTTTGCTCTCGCCTTTTCTTCAACATCAAGAGTACCAGTGATATCCGCAACAGAAAACTCCTGTCTCTTGTGTTTCAGGGAAGTAGCAAAATTGTTCCATGAAGGTGGAAGTTTGGCAATGATGCCTCCGGCAACACACACTTGAAGTACTCAAGTTCTTTTGCGAGCGACTATATCTCATGAGCCTGCTGTACAAAAGAGCGTTCATCAGTCATCTTGTAGTCATAGAATTGCTCCATGACGTACAACTCGCTGCCGGCTGTAACGCCCACGATGCTGCTATATCTCCCACGTGTCGAAGCACGACTTAGAGGCATAACCGCATTGTAAGAAATGTCGCAAGTGAGGTAATCTTCACACAACCCATGTAATACATAAGGGAAAGAGATACATAGTTGGCTTACAGTCGCCACTTCACACAATACATGAATATAACATTACATCATCCAGATACACACAAGGTCCGACTATGGAACCCAAAATAAAAGAAGACTACCCCAAATGTTACACAGATCCCCGATCGTCCCAACTGGGCTCCACAACTGATCAATGAAACAACACTACGAACAAGGTCTTCATCGAGCTCCTCCTTGAGCTCGGTTGCGTCATCTGCACGGTATCATCGGCACCTGCAAACTGGTTTTGGAAGTATCTGTGAGTCACGGGGACTCAGCAATCTCATACCCTCGCGATCAAGACTATTTAAGCTTATAGGAAGGGTAAAAGGTATGAGGTGGAGCTGCAGCAAGCACTAGCATGTATGGTGGCTAACTTACGCAAATGAGAGCGAGAAGAGAAGGCAAAGCACGGTCGAGAATCTATGATCAAGAAGTGAACCTAGACTACTTACGTTCAAGCATAACTCCAACACCGTGTTCACTTCCCGGACTCCGCCGAGAAGAGACCATCACGGTGACACACGTGGTTGATGCATTTTAATTAAGTTAAGTTTCAGGTTTTCTACAACCGGACATTAACAAATTCCCATCTGCCCATAACCGCGGGCACGGCTTTCGAAAGTTCAAACCCCTGCAGGGGTGTCCCAACTTAGCCCATCACAAGCTCTCACGGTCAACGAAGGATATTCCTTCTCCCAGGAAGACCCGATCAGGCTCCAAATCCCGGTCACAAGACATTTCGATAATGGTAAAGCAAGACCAGCAAAGCCACCTGAATGTGCCGACAAATCCCGATAGGAGCTGCACATATCTCGTTCTCAAGGCACACCGGATTGTCCAAGGTTCCGGCAAGCCAGCCCAGAGTTGCCCCTGGTGGCCACCGGTAGCTGACAGGTTGGACCAACACTCAGAGGAGCACTGGCCCGGGGGTTTAAATAAAGATGACCCTTGGGCAGGCCTACCCAAGGGAAAGAAAGGACTAGGTGGCAAATGGTAAAACCAATGTTTGGGCCTTGCTGGAGGAGTTTTATTCAAGGCGAACTGTCAAGGGATTCCCATTATAACCCAACCGTGTAAGGAACGCAAAATCAAGGAACATAACACCGCTATGACGGAAACTAGGGCGGCTAGAGTGGAACAAAACAACAGGCATAAGGCCGAGCCTTCCACCCTTTACCAAGTATATAGATGCATTAATATAAATAAGAGATATTGTGATATCCCAACAAAATATCCATGTTCCAACACGGAACAAACTCCAATCTTCACCTGCAACTAACAATGCTATAAGAGGGGCTGAGCAAAGTGGTAACATAGCCAAACAATGTTTGCTATGACAAGGTGGGTTAGAGGCTTGACATGGCAATATGGGAGGCATGATAAGCAAGTGGTAGGTATCGCATCATAGGCAAAGCAAAAGAGTGAGCAACTAGCAAGCAAAGATAGAAGTGATTTCGAGGGTATGGTCATCTTGCCTGAAATCCCGCAAGGAAGAAGAATGATTCCATGAACAAGATAAACGGACGTAGTCGAACGAATCCTCACAACACGACATTATCGAACCAACCCGAAGAAGCAACACCAGAAAGAAGCAAACAATCATGGTAAACAACCATCACACGATCATGGCATGATGCACAATCAAGTATGATGCATGTCCGGTTTAATGAAGCATGGCATGGCAAAGTGCTCAAGCGATCCTACAAATTAAATGGAGATCAAGATGCAACGAGTTGCATATTGACGGAACACCACATCAATTATTTAGTTCACTCTCGGTTAGGTACTCAACAATATTAAATGTTGATTAACATGGCAAGGGTGAAGCACAACAAAACTACCTATCTAGGCAAGTTTAAATGAGGCTGGAAACAACGAACAACAATTCCGGTAAATCCCCATATGCATAATTTTAGGTTTGGTACTGTTCTGCCCTAAACCATATTTTAGAGTTGTTAAACATGCAAAGTAATGACACTATGTTAAACTAGGCATTTTCCACCCCATTTACATATAAAGTTTATTAAATTCGGAGTTACTGTTATTTAGTTATGAAATAAAGCATTTTAACATGACATAGGAGCAAATAAATGCAAACATAATTTTAAACATTTTAAACATAGATGAAAGTGGCAAATTAGTAATCTACACAAAATTCTAAGCAAGTTTCATATATTAAGTTTTTACATGTGATGCTTAGTTTGTGAGTTAAAATATGCATGAAGCTTAGGGGGTTTTCTGTAAAACTGCTCTCCTCTCGAAAAATAGACAAAATCGCAGCAACAGGAAAAACTATATTGGGCCGAATCTGGTGGATCTGGACTGGATGGAAGCTGCTCACATTGGGCCCCTTGAGGGCTGCTATTGGAGAGTTTGGGCCGCAGCGCGCGGTGAAGCAGAGGGGCTAGGCCTTGGGCCTTGGAGAGGCTGGAAGGGAGGCAGCCCAGGCGCGGTGCGTTCAACGAGCGGGCGCGCTCGATCCTGAACCGCTGCTCAAAGCAGGGGAAGGAGAGGCCGACGCTGGCCTTGGCACGGGTGGGACAGGAAGCAAGGCGGGGCGGTGCTTCTTGAAGGGAGGTTCGACGAGATGGGCCTGCAGGCAGCATACGGCGGCGGGGATCCACCGGATCTGACGAGGGAAGCCGGTTCCGATGGTTGGAGTCGAACAAGACAACGATGGCTCGGCTCCTGCGCAGAAATACAGAGAGCAAGTAGGTTCAGAGAGGAGAGACAGGGAGAAGGAACGGGAAGGAAAAGAGGGCGCGAGGTGGGAGTTCGGCCTGGTAGGTAGTCGTCGAAGAGCGAGGTCGCCGGCAGCAGGATGGTCCGGTGAAGGAGAAGAAGACTGCAGGGGCGGAGGTCTCCGGTGGCTTGCGTCCTCACGAGGGCAAGGTAGAGGAGGCTGCGGGTGCGAGGAGGTCGAGCAGAGGAGCCCGACGGGGCTGGATCGATGGGTGGATCAGGGAAGGTGGTAGGCTCGATGGGGAAAACTAGGAAGGAGGAGGCGGCTTCAGTGGATCAGGAAGGGGAGATCCCGAGGGGAATTGGCAGTGTCACTGAAATTGAGGAGAAAGTGGGCGGTGGCGCTAGGGTAGGATCACTAGAAATTAGGGGTTTGGTCTCGGCTTAGACTAGTATATATAGCGGGTAGGTTAGGCTAGGGGCTAATAGGACCCTCCAATCGCAATCGGACGATCGCGGATAAAATAGCTAGGGAGTCCAAATAAGAAAACGGTGATGTTTTGTAGATGTTTGGGGATGATCCGGACACAACGGTGGCGACAATCCGGGTCGGGTTCGGGACAACTTTTCGGACACGCGCGCGAGGAGGGTCGCGGGCTAACGAGAGAGGTTAGGTTGGTCCTGGTGGTGGATAGAGGACTGTGCAGAAGGCCTCAGGCTGAGAGAAGAGAAGAGAAAGAGGCCCGACGACTGTTTCTGAAGACCGAAAATGTCCGACGTGTGCCCGGCTATAATGCCGCTATAGTTTAACGGTTGGGCTATCAAACGGACTCCGAATGTGATGAAACTTGACAGGCGGTCTATCTACACTATAATAAGACCACATGCCAACTTTCAACGCATTCCGAGAACATTTTCTAGCCACTTATAAAATACTATTTCGGAAGTGAATTGGGCGCGTGCAAGTGTGTCTGGGCTCAGAACGGACAACGGAGAGAACAAGGAGACCGGGACGGATGCAAGTTTCGAAAACATGATGATGCAATGCACATGATGACATGACAAGATGCAACACGCAAGCGAATAACATGGCAACAACATCGAATAACTGGAAGACAACTGGCGCAACGGTCTCGAGGCGTTACAACACTCCATCACTATGAGAGGATCTCGTCCCGAGATCTAGGATGGCACCGGAGGGAAAATGGAAAGCAAGATAAGCGGTAAAAACTAAGTTGCTTCTTTGAAAGACAAGTGAAACCAAAGAACCTTGAGATGTTGAACAAATTGAAAGAAAGAATGCAATGGAGATGAACGAAGTTGAAAACACTCCATTTGAAAATAGGAACGAGGAAGAACAAATTTTTGGCAGCACTCCGGTTGAAAAGTGATAAGAAACTTTATAAGATGAGAAGAACTTGAGCAGCGGGCACACACTCCGGTTAAAAGGATAAGAAAGAAAAAAAATCATGATCTTCACAATTCCAGATTTGACTGAAAAGAGCAACATCACAAAGCCTCCAGACGAAATGAAAGAATGGAATGGAATGGAATGGAGGAGGGTAACAAGATCTTGAGAGATCATGCTTACAACAAATGTTGGAATGGAGTTGTTGGATTATAAACAACGTAAAGCATAAACTTGATATCGTCTTATGGAATACATCTCAAAATTATGAGGTGACAACCTGCCACTCACGGGAAAAGATTGGATTGATAAGAACAAGGAGACGAGAAACTATTTCACTGCGAGAATAAAAAAAGAACTTGGGTCACTTAGGGAAGGCTTAGATGGAATATAACCCAAGATAACTCCAAGGAAGAAGGTGATGGGTTTAAATATCTCATTCTTATGAAAGAAGAATGATATGTTATCACCTCAAATGATAAGGGAGAACAATTGCACTCCGGATAGCAAGATGAAGAATGCTAGAAGTCCTCAGAAAAGAATCTCAATGAAGACTTCAAGATTGAAATAAATCCTTGATGAACCATCATGTAGAGCCTCCATGAAGAACTCCGGTAACAAAAGGATAACGAAAAGAAAGAGAAGTTGAAAACACAAGGTGAAAACTTGCAATGATTAGATGGATCTTCATGACGAGAAAATTGTGAGAGCTTGCAACTTCAGGAAAAGAAAAGATGAAACAGTTGAAATCGAGAATTTTGATGAAACTCCGGAATAAGGAATTAAACGCTTGGATGAAACAAGAATAAGAATTACATTATGCTTATCCTTCCCCAATTTAATTGATGACAAGCAATGGATTTGGCATACTAGTTATTCTCATAGAAAGGATTAAGATAGATATTGCGCAAACTTGAGAGGGTCTTCAACGAATCGCCGGTAGGATTGGAACAACGAATAAATTGATATGATAAAGAAGGAAAAAGAATCTTGGAAGAACCATCGTAAGAATTGGAAATGAATGAAGTAAAGGGATGCATCATCAGTAAGAATTAGAGAACGAATGTAGATACTCGAGAGAATTTAGATGCAAGTGAACGAAGAGATCCCGAGCTGATTAGAGAATACTTGAATGATGCACCAGTAAGATTTGGAGTATGAGAGCTGAAAGCTAAGAATGAATAAATTTGAGATGATGCCCTTTGGATGAAACAAATTGAAAAGACTTCCGAATTGCTCGGAAAGGATGAAAAGAGTTCTCACAATCGAAAACAATTATGAGAGGATGGCATCAATCTAGAACTGAGAATCTTCGAGAGAAGGCACAAGATTTAGAGGAAACACTCCTTCAGTCTTCAAATCCGAGAATGACGTCGAGAAACACCACCAAGAATTGTTGAGGCACTCTGGAATGAAAATTAGAAAGGTTGAACCAATGATGAAAAGAATGTGGAAGATCTTGGAAAAGGCATTTGACTGATGACACATCATTCTTACATCAAACTTTGAAATGAACTTGAGGATAACTCCGGAAAATTAGAAGAGTCGGGTAAGATCCTGGGAAAAGACCTGTGGGTTAGGGCCCACTCAAAATAAACACCGTAGAACGATTTAAAAGAGAGAATGCACCAGTAGAATTAAAAGGCTTGAATGAGAGAACATCCTCGAAAGATCTTGAACGAATGCAAAGTGGAAACACGAATCTTCGAGATATCTTGAGCACTACGGAACAAATGAATAGTGAGATGTGAATGATAAAGAGGTGCACCGGCATGAGAAAGCATTGAAATGAGGAAAAGATATGATTGACAAGGCTTGACTAGAATCCACCGTAGAAGAAAATGAGTGAAGAGTGACGAACTTGAAACTCCGTTAGAATCTTCATGAGAATCACCGGATAAGAACATTGACGGAAAAGAATGAAGAGAGACTTCCCATCAATAAAATGGATAACGGATTAAGAAATCCGAGCCCTTGAAGAAAAAGGGTGGGAGGGAGGGGAAAACAAAGGCAAGTTGAGACGGATACAACAAACACCGTTGAGAAGAACTGATAATTGATCTTACAGATGGGGAGAAAGGTGGGATCATCTCAAAGAGAAGCACGCCGGTTGGAAATAGAATTGGTATGACAAACTCGATGATCAAGAAGGATTAGTATTCACATAGGAATATGAGAACACCACTTAGGAAAGGTATGGAATCAACATCTGACATTGAAGCAACTCGAATACCACAACTGAAAACAAAAAACAACGATTGGCTTACAGAATAAGCCGGAACAAACATATGATAGAGATTTCGTCCGAAGTTTTTGTGGGAGGGGCCTACACGGGCTCGATCGTACAACACCATCATGTACAAGGCAGTGCACATGACATACGAAGTGTCCCTGAGTCAGCATAGCCAAGGACTCTTTAAGACACAATGAGACTACTGTAAACCAACCGTGGATAGGTGGACCACTAGACGTCGAACCCCAATTTCATATCATACATTTGTCGGGAAGATATCCTAAGAGCTACTTGAATTCCCACTTATAAACTCCCGAAACTTTCTGGTTATGCAATCAGGTGTTGGAGATACAGGGGAAGCATAATATCTCACCCAAAACTAACAAATCCTACATCCAGCTGTATCCATCCTTCAACACATAACCAAGAAACCTTCGGAAATCATTTACCTCAACCTTCGAAAAGCATCCATCATACGAGTTATGGCAATACTCCCGAACTCCCGCCCCAGTACTGGGTGGCGTCGAGGTTATCTCACGAACCACTGCATAAAAGAGATTTTCGATGTTGGCGAATCTCAGGTATTCCAGAACTGCAACGATAAAATTGTGACGACAACACCTCGGAGCTCGACTCCCCGGGACACTGCCATAACCCCTAAATGTCAGGAGGCACCAAGAACAATGTTCTCGTCACAAAACCATCGGAACAATTCCAACATACCCGCGTGATCCTAAATTTTTTTAGTGAATTTTGAGAAGAGAAGAGCCAAAACTCTACGTTGGGATGCCTCACCAGAGCGACGAATGGACTGAGGAGTAAAAAGAATCCTACTCTCCGATATGTATATAATCCTAAAGACTCAAAACATTTTTCTAGACTCAACAACGCCAGCGATTCGATCAAGCAGGGGGCTCCTAAGTCAGGGAAGGCTCTGATACCAACTTGTAACGCCCACGATGCGGCTATATCTCCCACGTGTCGAAGCACGACTTAGAGGCATAACCGCATTGTAAGCAATGTCGCAAGTGAGGTAATCTTCACACAACCCATGTAATACATAAGGGAAAGAGATACATAGTTGGCTTACAGTCTCCACTTCACACAATACATGAATATAACATTACATCATCCAGATACACACAAGGTCCGTCTATGGAACCCAAAATAAAAGAAGACTACCCCAAATGCTACATAGATCCCCGGTCGTCCCAACTGGGCTCCACTACTGATCAACAAAACAACACTACGAACAAGGCCTTCATCAAGCTCCTCCTTGAGCTTGGTTGCGTCATCTGCACGGTATCATCGGCATCTAAAAACTGGTTTTGGAAGTATTTGTGAGTCACGGGGACTCAGCAATCTCACACGCTCGTGATCAAGACTATTTAGGCTTATAGGAAGGGTAAAAGGTATGAGGTGGAGCTGCAGCAAGCACTAGCATGTATGGTGGCTAACTTAAGCAAATGAGAGCGAGAAGAGAAGGCAAAGCATGGTCGAGAATCTATGATCAAGAAGTGATCCTAGACTACTTACGTTCAAGCATAACTCCAACACCGTGTTCACTTCCCGGACTCCACCGAGAAGAGGCCATCACGGCGACACACGCGGTTGATGCATTTTAATTAAGTTAAGTTTCATGTTTTCTACAACCGGACATTAACAAATTCCCATCTGCCCATAACCACAGGCACGACTTTCGAAAGTTCAAATCCCTGCAGGGGTGTCCCAACTTAGCCCATCACAAGCTCTCACGGTCAACGAAGGATATTCCTTCTCCCAGGAAGACCCGATCAGGCTCGGAATCCCGGTTACAAGACATTTCGAGAATGGTAAAATAAGACCAGCAAAGCCACCCGAATGTGCCGACAAATCCCGATAGGAGCTGCACATATCTCGTTCTTAGGGCACACCGGATTATCCAAGGTTCCGGCAAGCCAGCCCAGAGTTGCCCCTGGTGGCCACCGGCAGCTAACAGGTTGGACCAACACTCAGAAGAGCACTGTCTTGGGGGTTTAAATAAAGATGACCCTTGGGCAGGCCTACCCAAGGGAAAGAAAAGGCTAGGTGGCAAATGGTAAAACCAATGTTGGGCCTTGCTCGAGGAGTTTTATTCAAGGTGAACTGTCAAGGGGTTCCCATTATAACCCAACTTATATGTAAGGAACGCAAAATCAAGGAACATAACATCGGTATGACGGAAACTAGGGCGGCAAGAGTGGAACAAAACACCAGGCATAAGGCCGAGCCTTCCACCCTTTACCAAGTATATAGATGCATTAATATAAATAAGAGATATTGTGATATCCCAACAAAATATCCATGTTCCAACATGGAACAAACTCCAATCTTCACCTGCAACTAACAACGCTATAAGAGGGGCTGAGCAAAGTGGTAACATAGCCAAACAACAGTTTGCTAGGACAAGGTGGGTTAGAGGCTTGACATGGCAATACGGGAGGCATGATAAGCAAGTGGTAGGTATCGCAGCATAGGCATAGCAAAAGAGCGAGCAACTAGCAAGCAAAGATAGAAGTGATTTCGAGGGTATGGTCATCTTGCCTGAAATCCCGCAAGGAAGAAGAATGAGTCCATGAAGAAGATAAACGGAAGTAGTCGAACGAATCCTCACAACATGATGTTATCGGAACCAACCCGAAGATGCAACACCGGAAAGAAGCAAACAATCATGGTAAACAACCATCACATAATCATGGCATGATGCACAATCAAGTATGATGAATGTCCGGTTTAATGAAGCATGGCATGGCAAAGTGCACAAGCGATCCTACAAATTAAGTGGAGATCAAGATACAATAAGTTGCATATTGACGGAACACCACATCAATTATTTAGTTCACTCTCGGTTAGGTACTCAACAATATTAAATGTTGATTAACATGGCAAGGGTGAAGCACAACAAAACTACCTATCTAGGCAAGTTTAAATGAGGACGGAAACAACGAACAACAATTCTGGTAAATCCCCATATGCATAATTTTAGGTTTGGTACTCTTCTTACCTAAACCATATTTTAGATTTGTTAAACATGAAAAGTAATGACACTGTTAAACTAGGAATTTTTCCGCCCCATTTACATATAAAGTTTATTAAATTCGGAGTTACGGTTATTTAGTTATGAAATAAAGCATTTTAACATGACATAGGAGCAAATAAATGCAAACATCATTTTAAACATTTTAAACATAGATGAAAGTGGCAAATTATTAATCTTAACAAAATTCTAAGCAAGTTTCATATATTAAGGTTTTACATGTGATGCTTAGTTTGTGAGTTAAAATATGCATGAAGCTTAGAGGGTTTTCTGTAAAACTGCTCTCCTCTGGAAAAATAGACAAAATCGCAGCAACAGGAAAAAAACATATCGGGCCGAATCTGGTGGATCTAGGCTAGATGGAAGCTGCTCACATTGGGCCCCTTGAGGCCTGCTGTTGGAGAGTCTGGGCCACAGCGCGTGGTGCAGCAGAGGGGCTGGGCCTTGGGCCTTGGAGAGGCTGGAAGGGAGGCAGCCCAGGCGCGGCGCGGTCAACGAGAGGGCAAGCGGATGCGCTCGATCCTGAACCGCCGCTCGAAGCAGGGGAAGGAGAGGCCGACGATGGCCTTGGCACGGGTGGGACAAGAAGCAAGGCGGGGCAGCGCTGCTTGAAGAGACGTTCGACGAGATGGGCCTGCAGGCAGCGTACGGCGGCGGAGATCCACCGGATCTGACGAGGGAAGCCGGTTCCCAATGGTTGGAGTCGACCAAGACGGCGATGGCTCGGCTCCTACAAAGAAATACAGAGAGCAAGTAGGTTTAGAGAGGGAAGACAAGGAGAAGGAACGGGAAGAAAAAGAGGGCGCGAGGTGGGAGTCCGGCCTGGTAGGTGGTCATCGGAGAGCGAGGTTGTCAGAGAGAAGGTCCGATGAAGGAGAAGAAGACTGCACGGGTGGAGGTCTCCGGTGGCTTGCGTGCTCGCGAGGTTGAGGTAGAGGAGGCTGAGGGTGCGAGGAGGTCGAGCAGAGGAGCCCGACGGGGCTGGATCGATGGGTGGATCAGGGAAGGTGGTAGGCTCGATGGGAAAAACCAGGAAGGAGGAGGCGGCTTCGGTGGATTAGGCAGGGGAGATCCCGAGGGGAATTGGCAGTGGCGCTGAAATTGAGGAGAATGTGGGCGGCGGCGCTAGGGTAGGATCCCTAGAAATTAGGGGTTTGGTCTCGGTTTAGACTAGTATCTATAGAGGGTAAGTTAGGCTAGGGGCTAATAGGACCCTCCAATCGCAATCGGACGATCGCGAATAAAATAGCTAGGGAGTCCAAAGAAGAAAACAGTGATGTTTTGTACATGTTTGGGGATGATCCGGACACAACGGTGGCGACAGTCCGGGTCGGGTTCGGGACAACTTTTCGGACGCGCGCGCGAGGAGGTTCGCGGGCTGACGAGAGAGGTTAGATTGGTCCTTGTGGTGGATAGAGGACTATGCAGAAGGCCTCATGCTGAGAGAAGAGAAGAGAGAGAGAGGCCCGGCGACTGTTTCTGGAGACCGAAAAAGTCCGACGTGTGCCCGGCTATAATGTCGCTATAGTTTAACGGTTGGGCTATCAAACAGATTCCGAATGCGATGAAACTTGACAGGCGGTCTATCTACACTATAATAAGACCACACGCCAACTTTCAACCCATTCCGAGAACATTTTACGGCCACTTATAAAATACTATTTCGGACATGCCGCGGGCGCGTGCAAGTGTGTCTGGGCTCAGAACGGATAACGGAGAGAACGAGGAGACCGGGACGGATGCAAGTTTTGAAAACATGATTATGCAATGCACATGATGACATGACAATATGCAACACGCAAGCGAATGACATGGCAACAATAGCGAATAACTGGAAGACACCTGACGCAACGGTCTCGGGGCGTTACACCGGCGTCCGAGGCACCAAACTTGGCCTCGAGCATAACCCACATGTCCTTGCCATTTTCAAACGACATATACGAATCCACAATGGAATCATCCAGAACACTCAGAAGAGCGCCTTTAAAGAGAGTATCGATCTTCTCAAAAGCTTCCAGTTGTGCTGGATTAAGATCGCCCTCAGGCTTGCCCTCGGTGGCGTCATAGCAGCCCATGGTCTGAAACCAGTAGAGTGCTCTCGTGCGCCACCTCTTATATTGCGCCCCCTTAAAGGCGGGCGGCTTCATATGCGCATCAAAACAACTTGGAGTAAATTGTCTATAATAAGGTTTTTGGATTGTTGGAAATATGAGCAAACTACTACGAGATTTAATCCGAATAAATAGAAGATAAATCTTGACTACAGTAGTAGAGATTAAACTAATCATGCGAACGAGCATAGCAGATGAACAAATCACATCTAGGGCACATACTAGAAACATGAATTCTACCATGATCTCGAACATGAAGGATAGAATCACATACGGTGTAGCGGGAGCAGCACCGTCGGTGTTGACGTTGTCGCCCATGTTGTCGAGGATGAGGTTGCCGAGGTCGGGGAAGAAGTCATCATTCGCGAAGTCGTCGCTGCGAGCAGTCGCGCGAGTGCGCTCCCCAAAAACCTGATCGCCCCTCTCCCATACGGGATTACGAGAGGCGGGGTTCCGGAGGCCTGCTGTCCCTTCTCCCGGTGCACGCCGAAAGGAGGGATGGAGAAGACTTGCTTGGCGGCGCAATGATCTGGAATAGTGGTGAGAAACCATACAAAATAGCGGCGGCTAGGGTAGACGTCTGCCTGACTATATAGTGCGGGCCTGGCAGGTCGTGGGAGTAAACCCCACGTCCGAGTCGTCACGATCCAAAAGAATCGGAAACGGTTCAGTAATTAACGTGTTCGTTAATTATTAATTAATGTCTCATTAGTTTTTCCCGAGCAGCAAAAATATAGACAACGTGCATAGCTCTGTCCTCGGCTCGGCTCTATCCCGCAACCCGCGTCGCATCGTGATGAGGCGTGGCAAGGCGAGCGAGGAGGAGGAGCGCGCATGTAGGTCTCGTCTTCTCATGCTCATACAAGTGGTAGAAGAGCTCACCTTATAAACAGGTGCAACTCTCTCTCAACTTCCGGGGTGGGAGTAAACTTTAGCCTCACTCACTCCACTCACATGTGTGCATGAATGGGCCAAGAGAATTTCAAAATTTTAGTTGGGCTTTGGGCCAAAGGCCTACTAGCAAAATTCCAACAAATGTTCCAGGGAATACGTAAATGTTCAGGAGGCTCCACCAGCCACACTTGGCTTCCCATATTGAGAGAAGATGCCATCTTAGCTAATCTATCAGCCTCACCATTGCTGCTACGCTGCTCATGGCTAAAAGTACAAGCCAAAAAAGAATTTAAGGATCTAATCTCTCTAATTATAATGCAATGACCACCAAAGTTCTTATCAGACTCTATATCCTTGATGACTCTCAGACAGTCAGTTGCTACTTGAAGCTTTCCCAAGTGAAGGGGCCCTTTCATCATAGGCTGATGATCCAAGTACCATTTGAAGGAACGAATGAACACTGACCAAACAAACAGAAAAGGGGCCCTTTCGTCGATGGCTGATGATCCAGGTACCATTTGGTTTCTTTGTTAATTCTTCCATGCGTCTCGGTTATTTAGTACACGCCTATTGGGCTCCTCAGGGATTACATTTACACGGCTAAGGCCCAACCGGTCCGGTTACTACACCTAGTGCACTTTCAGTCCGCTGCATGTTCAAGTTCAGATACCCGAACCTCAACTGTAGTCGTGACACCCGCCCCTCCTTGAGCTTGAGCACCCAGATGTCGGCATCAGGGTAAATGGCGGCGTAGCACGTCCTAGTCCTCCCATCCCATGTGCCGGCATCAGGGGTTGAACTATCACATATTTTATCTCACAATGTTGTACACAACTCTATTGATAACTGTATTGGCTAGACTTGAGGGGCAGCCTGTTTCTATTCTCTCGCAACGTCTCCTCCAATGCTCTTCTCTTACATCCAGGGGCCTTCCAAGGCCGTTCGCCCAAGATTTGCCCATGAAAAACTTGTTGAACGTCCGGTTGTCTTTTTGAATTTGAAATATTGTTGTACTAGAGATATTTGCATGTTGTTTACATATGATTTGTGCTATTTTCTATCTGAATTTTGATAAATTTCGTCTTGTTTGATGAAATTTGTCCGGTTTAAAATGTATGCAGCTGCGGTTTGATGGCGGGTTCCCGCAAACGTGCCCATAACGGATGCGGTGTCTAGTTTGGAGGTTAGTGTTGGAGATTCCTTAAGAGCATTTAAAACTGGGGCCGGCAAATCCAGCCCCCCTATACGCTCGCAGGCATGTCCGGGCATGTCCGCGGACAGCACAGGGCGACCCCTCGTTTGGGCTTCCGCACATCCACACATCTCATATGCGGATAGTCAAATCCATGCAATCCATGCACATTGATTATACGATACAAATCATCCCAATTCAACACTTTGAAACAAATACGGCAAAGCAAAACAAACCATAGTTCAACAATCCTGAAATGCCAAATTGAAATCAATGTCCGAGCGGGACGGATCACTCGTCGGATGCCTTTCATGCCGCCTGCTCCTCAGCCACCTTGCCTCCTGCTCCTCCTGCATCATTTTGCATGGTTGCCCGCGCCCGAACGAGCTGCAACGAGTCACAGACGTCCATTGGCGGTATCTGCGTGAGCAGAAAGCTCTCTAGAATGCCCCAACCAGCCGTGAGATTCTCCTTTGTCCAAACCTGGTCCAACGGCATGATCCTTGTCGGTGGCTAGATGGATGGGGTGCGAGGTTTCGGTCGCGGCGGTGGGGACAATGTTAGAAATATGCCATAGAGGCAATAACATTTTTATTATTATACTTCAATATTCATAATTATAAAGTTTATATTCTATGCTATAACTATTATGATCCTGGAATATGCGATAAGGTTCCAAGTCTCTCCTCTCAGACTAGCTCGAGTCTTGTTAGTGATCGCGTTTTTTGGATCTTAGGATATCGTTAATTTTAAGGATAATCCTAAACCAACATTGCGATTATGGCGTTGGAAGAACGATCTTGAATCCACTCAATCTTGTTTGTTATCAATTGAGTTAATATCGTCTGCATTCAGTTGTAATAACACAGAGTGTTAACGTGTGATATTGCTCCTTAGACCATGAGAGTATCGTGGTCACTTCTTACCGTATGATGGGCTTTGGGGTTGCTCAAACGTCATCTATAACACGGTGATCATAACGACAACTTATATGTTCATTGGAAAATTTGACAAGTAACCAGATAGCTCAAGAGTGGGATTTGCTCCTTTGACAATGGAGAGATATTATTAGGGCCCTCTCAGTGTGATGGCATCATTGTATGGACAAACACACGTGACGTCATCTTGGGGATGCCAGAACACAATAATGAGAAAGAAGAACAAAACCAGTAACGAGGATTTCGGGATAGTGAGCATGGTGATGACTCGGGTGGATATCAATGCATCCCGGGTTATGTAAAGTATCGTGAAGCAAATGGAACATCACATGATAACCAATGGTTCACTCGAATACCATTCGTGTAACCATAAGGATCGATACAGACGTCCATGGTCCCGCTACCGGTCATTGAACGAACGGTTTTGTTCATGTCTATGAGTTACCGAACCTATGGGGTCACGAGCTTAAGGAAATCACGATCTGCTGAGTGTTAGTGGGACGTGATTCATGAGAATATATTTTTTGAATTATTTCATGAATATTTTGAATAGTTCCGAGAGGATCCGGAAGCGTTTCGGAGTCACCAGAAGTGTTTTAGTGAATATCGGGTATTATCGATATATTATATATAGGTGGAACTTTTTTCCAGATATGTTAAAAAATATATATAATGGTGAAGAAGTATTTAGAACATTTTATATTTAATTTAAATAGCAATGGGCCTTAGAAGGCCAAGATGTAGAACGAGTTATGGGCCACAAGGACCCATAAGGAACAAGGAATTGGACAAGGAGAGGGAGTCCAACTCCCCCTCCTATGTCGGCGCCCCAAGGGGGAAACTTTACCTTGGTGGCTGCCTCTTCTCTTCTCCAACCTATATATACTAGGGTTTTTTGCTCTATTGGATATACAAGTTTTAGAGCCTTCTCTAGTTCCTCTAGTTCTAATTCAAGTTGGTCCCAAGTTGACTAATTATACCTAGGGTAGTTGACTAATTATACCTAGGGTAATCCTCCTGTGCTCATAATTAGAAGTCCAGTGTGATTCTAATCTCCTCCCTCGAATTCTCCGAGGACGATTAGATCTGGACGGCGAAGCACTGCTGGATTGTGAAGGTTGCACGCTTGCAATCAAGTAGCTAGAGAGGTCGTGCTTTCGGTCTTTGGTTAGAGGGACTGTTGATGAACGATACGAGGGATCGTTCATCTACGGTTCGAGGGACTCCAAGTACGATCTACACCGACATGTTTTTCTTCTGCTGCAACTCCGTGACGGTAACGTTCGTGATCCCAAACCGTAATAACATCTTCATATTAATCTTGGGTGATCATAGGTGCAAAATGTTTTGTTTTCTACTACATTTCCCAACAGACAGCTGCTCGCCCATGTCCGCATCTGCTAACTGCGACATCGTCGCTTCCTCTGCCTCCATTGCCGGTCCCATCGGGCGATGTTCTCCTCTTGCACGATGAAGCAGAGGACGGGGCACCGACGGACGAGGCGGGCATAGCCTCTGTTGCGGTGGCTGAGGACAGGCTGGACGACATCTAGGGTGGCGGATCGGGCCTGGCTGTGAGAATAGGGAGCAAGGGTGGCGGACGATGATGGTTCAGACGTGGGAAAGGTTGGTGGGAGGCGGGAAGAGGCGGAAGGGTTTGGTGGATTTGGTGCAATTTGTGGTAGGATAGGCCTATTGGGTCCAACGTGACGGGTGTGTCCAGACATCCCCATATCCACCCTACATTTGGACTGGATACGAGGGGTGCCAGTCAGCCTAGGCCTTTGAGGCTCCTGCCTGGGTCAGTTTTTTACCAGTCAGTGACCGGGGCGTCCGCTCGGGCGTTTGAGTCGCATTTGAGACACCCGACTACACACTGGAAGGTCAATGGAATGGTAAATGGGACGAACAACTTATTATAGATATTTTCTTACCCATTGATGCAATAAATATTTTGGCAATCCCTTTGAGCCCACATTCGCAGGAGGATTTTGTGGCGTGGCATAGGAGCAAAAACTTTTCAATCTCTGCCCGCTCTGCTTACCATATTGAATTGGATCATTAGTTCGGCACACAAACGGGAAAAGAGGATGGGCAAGGATCTGCTGAACCAAAGCCGATGTGGGACATTTTATGGAATCTAAATCCCATGCTAGATTAAGGTATTCCTATTGAAGGCTCTGCATGGTACAATCCCGGGCATGGCGATCCATTCATCGTGTCACTTTCTCAATGTCCTGTTTGTCAGTCAGGTCCGGAAAATATTCGTCATATATTATTTACCTGCAAGCATGCACGGTGTGTTTGGTCTACTCTAGGATTCTTGGATATCATAGATGATGCATTGATTTCAGATTTGTCAGGGTCAGTAGTACTTGAGCATATTGTATGTAACCCGAACAGGAAGTCATCAAGTGTTGGTATGTTAGGACTACAGGAGTTAGTTTCCATGGCATGCTGGTATGTATCGTGGCAAAGGAGGGAGGCGGTGAAGGGCAGGGTTGTGGCGGATCCTCCCTAGATGGCTTCTGTGATTCAAGCACTAATTTCAAATCTTGGAGTTGTTTCCTAGTCCAGCAAGCCACGTGAAATATTGTGGGTAAACCCAAGCCGAGGATGCTATAAACTAAATGTTGATGCTACTTTCCATCGAGAGTGCACGGGTGCTGTTTTGCAAGAGCTAAGGTCAACGGAGTTTCTTTATGTTGAGTATCGTGACTATTATGTGTCTTGTACTCCAAATAGGTCATGTACTGACTATAAATATACGCCCACGAGGCTCAAGCAACACAATCATCGATTGCACCAATCTCTCTATCCCTTCTAACACTTTCAAACATAGCCCAATTGAGTTGCTCACCGTCTCGCGAAGCACTCTTGTAATACTCTGTCTGCTTTTGAGTGGGATGGAGATCAACCCAATTTCATTCTTCCTTACGTAATAAATGATGTAAATTTTTGAGATGAGAAATAAAATACCGAGAGGCTTTCCCTTAAAAAAGACAGACAGGATGGGCGGTTGTGGAACACACATACACGCATACTTATTTTGTGTTGAGTTAACCTGCACATTGATACGTGTTGTTCACTGCACCTTCAGACACGATCGATCATCCCTTGTTTCCATCCATAAAAGAGAAGAGAGGGGCCAACTTGACAATCCATAATCGAGCAATGTTTGCTAGCTGAATGTTGGGGTGCTTTCAGAAAGTGACGCACCACGTGGGCACACGTGTTGTACCACCACTAGAAAGAAAGAAAGAAAGAAAGAAAAAAGCTTTCGATTGGATTCTCATTGACAGCAATGACAACACAAAAAGGGCATGGCCAACGGGCTGCCCCAGACCTAGTGCCCCATGTCCCACGTAGGCTCGGATGACACGCTGGAGCTAAAGCAGGCACTCGGCAGAGAAAACGGCCTCTTGCTCAGGAGCCGAGTGCTTCATTCATAAAGCAAGAGGAAAGGGGGAGAGAGTGGGGTATGCCCACGGTGAAGGAAGGAGATGGGAAAAAAATAATTGGGTTGGGGTCCATAGAGATGAGGTCACCTTATGCTGCCTCCTTTGGGTGAACAAAAATTAAAATGGTAGCCCTGAGTCTTTTATGTCTATTTGGAAGATGAGGTAACACCATTGTAGTGCTTCCATTTCTCATGCCCTAAATAGCGATGCATGCGCTGTTGCAGTGACGTCGATGTATGTGATGAAAATATCCGTGGGGCTGGCTGTGGCTTGGCTTGGTTGTATTCCATCCACCTTTGCTCTGCTCCTAGCTTGACTTACTAGTAGCCGCCATCGTTGATCCTTGGCCCCACACATATACTCTCTCTCTCTCTCTCTCTCTTAAAAAAGGACAATACTAGTAATAGTACATTTCCTTTCTTTACCTCAAGACCAATGAGGCCATTCTTTTCATTGAAAGGCCAACCACACGTTTCCAAATTTGGACGGACAGGATGACTCACCTGAATCACTATTAATTCACAAGGTGACGTACCATGTGTCCTACCACTTCCTTACAAATTAGGAACCTTTCGATTCTCCGTCCGCAAAAAGCTAGCGAGCGATGTGCATTGTAGCCCGACTCAGTGGCCACACAAGTTACTCTAGTCTAGTGGATTATATTACCCTGTTGATGCATGCCATGATCCCGATGCCGACGCTGATGCGCAAGCCAACGTAAGCAGTGACCCCACACATCGGGCAACAATAATTGCTCGCTTAAGGCTCAATCAGGCCCATGTGGGAATGAATCGGCCTGTTTGGTTGGTCTGTATACACTATTCAGCCTGCACGACACGAACTTTACAGCACTACCAGCCAGGCCCGTGACCTACACTTGGAACGACAGTTTCTCCTGAGCCAGGCGTGTGCGAGGGAGGGGAGGGGAACATGGCGCGCGGCTCCTGCGATCAAGGAGATGGCACGAGCTCACGCGCGTCTTTGAAAAATCAGCGGGAGGATTTCGGCGCACCTCCCGTCGATTTGGTCAGCCTATTTAGCCCCTATCCTCTCACCGCCCAAAGCCCCTCCACCCTTCGCCCCCCTTTCGATCTTTCCTGCCAGCGCGCATTGATGCGTCCATTTTGCATAATGCTTTTATATCAATATTTTATTGCATTATGGACTGTTATTACACATTATGTCACAATACTTATGCCTATTCTCTCTTATTTTACAAGGTTCGCAGTTTGCACGAAGAGGGAGAATGCTTGCAGCTGCAATTCTGGGCTGGAAAAGGAGCAAATATTAGAGACCTATTCCGCACAACTCCAAAAGTCCTGAAACTCCACAGAAGTCAATTTTGGAATATATAAATAATATTGGATGAAGAAAGCACTAGAGGGGGGCCACCCACCATCCACGAGGGTGGGGGCGCGCCCTACCCCCTGGCAGGCTTCCAGTGCCCATCTTTTGCTATATGAAGTCTTTCACCCTGGAAAAATCATAAGCAAGCTTCCGGGATGAAGCGCCGCCGCCACGAGGTGGAACCTTGGCGGAATCAATCTAGGGCTCCGGCGGAGCTGTTCTATTGGGGGAGCATCCCTCCAGGAGGGGGAAATCATCACCATCGTCATCACCCTCCATCCTCTCATCGGGAGGGGGTCAATCTCCATCAACATCTTCACCAGCACTATCTCATCTCAAACCCTAGTTCATCTCTTGTATCCAATCTTTATCCCAAAACCTCGGATTGGTACCTGTGGGTTGCTAGTAGTGTTGATTACTCCTTGTAGGTGATGCTAGCTGGTTTATTTGGTGGAAGATCATATGTTCAGATCCTTTATGCATCTTAATACCCCTGTGATTATGAACATGAATATGATTTGTGAGTAGTTACGTTTGGTCCTGAGGACATGGGAGAAGTCTTGCTATAAGTAGTAATGTGAATTGGGTATTCGTTCGATATTTTGATGAGATGTATATTGTCTCTCCTCTAGTGGTGTCATGTGAACGTCGATGACATGACACTTCAGCATTGTTTCGGCCTCGGGGAAGGCATTGGGAAGTAATAAGTAGATGATGGGTTGCTAGAGTAACAGAAGCTTAAACCCTAGTTTATGCGTTGCTTCGTAAGGGGCTGATTTGGATCCACACGTTTCATGCTATGGTTAGGTTTACCTTAATACTTATTTTGTAGTTGTGGATGCTTGCATGAGGGGTTAATCATAAGTGGGATTCTTGTCCAAGTAAGGGACGTACCCAAGAACCGGTCCACCCACATATCAAATTATCAAAGTACCGAATGCGAATCATATGAGCATGATGAAAACTAGCTTGACGATAATTCCCATGTGTCCTCGAGAGTGTTTTCCTTTATATAAGAGTTTATCCAGGCTTGTCCTTTGATACAAAAAGGATTGGGCCATCTTGCCGCACCTTATTTACTTTTATTACTTGTTGCCCGTTACAAATTACCTTATCACAAAACTATCTGTTACCGATAATTTCAGTACTTGCAGAGAATACTTTACTGAAAACTACTTATCATTTCCTTCTGCTCCTCGTTGGGTTCGACACTCTTACTTATCCAAAGGATTACGATAGATCCCCTATACTTGTGGGTCATCAAGACTCTTTTCTGGCGCCGTTGCCGGGGAGTGAAGCGCCTTTGGTAAGTGGAATTTGGTAAGGAAAAATTTATATAATGTGCTGAAATTTACTGTCACTTGTTAATATGGAAATTAATCCTTTGAGGGGCTTGTTCGGGGTATCTTCACCCCAACAAGTAGAGCATAGAGTTGTTCCTCAACCTACTGAACCTACTGAAAATGTTTACTTTAAAATTCCTTCGTGTATGATAGAGAAACTGCTAGCTAATCCTTTTACAGGAGATGGAACATTGCATCCCAATTTGCACCTAATCTATGTGGATGAAGTTTGTGGATTTTTTAAGCTTGCAGGTATGCCCGAGGATGTTATCAAGAAGAAGGTATTCCTTTTATCTTTGAAGGGAAAGGCATTGACATGGTTTAGGCTATGTGATGATATTGAATCATGGAACTACAACCGATTGAAATTGGAATTTCATCAGAAGTTTTATCCTATGCAACTAGTTCATCGTGATCATAATTATATATATAATTTTTGGCCTCGCGATGGAGAAAGCATCGCTCAAGCTTGGGGGAGGCTTAAGTCAATTTTATATTCCTGCCCAATCATGAGCTCTCGAGAGAAATCAGTATTCAAAATTTTTACGCCCGACTTTCTCTCAATAATCGCTCCAAGCTCCATACTTCTTGTACCAGATCTTTTATGATGAAGACTATTGAATTCAGATGGGATTTATTGGAAAGAACTAAACACAACTCTGAAGATTGGGAACTCGATGAAGGTAAGGAGTCAGGTATAATACCTAAGTTTGATTGTGTTAAATCTTTTATGGATACTGATGCTTTTTGTGAATTTAGCACTAAATATGACTTGACTCTGAGATAGTAGCTTCTTTCTGTGAATCATTTGCTACTCATGTTGGTCTCCCTAAGGAGAAGTGGCTTAAGTATCATCGTCCATTGAAGTAAAAGTAGTTGAACCTACTAAAGTTGAAGAAAAGACTGTCACTTATAATGTTGATCCTATTGTTCCTACCGCTTATATTGAGAAACCACCTTTCCCTTTTAGAATAAAGGATCATGCTAAAGCTTCAACCGTGGTCAACAAAAGTAATAGTAGAACACCCAAACCCTCCGAGCAAATTAAAGTTGAACCTGGTATTGCTATGGTTAAAGATCTCTTGTCCAATAATATTGATGGGCATGTTATTTACTTTTGTGATGAAGCTGCTAGAATTGCTAGACCCGATACTAAAAATAAACATGGACCTGTTGTAGGCATGCCTGTTATTTATGTTAAAATAGGATATCATTGCTATCATGGCTTATGTGATATGGGTGCTAGTGCGAGTGCAATACCTCATTCGTTATATGAAGAAATTATGCATGAAATTGCACCTGCTGAGTTAGAAGGTATTGGTGTTACAATTAAGGTTGCCAATAGAGATACTATTTCACCGGTTGGGATTGTTAGATATGTTGAAGTCTTGTGTGGGAAAGTTAAATATCCTGCTGATTTTATTTTTCTTGGTTCCCCACAAGATGACTTTTGTCCAATTATATTTGGTAGACCCTTCTTGAATACTGTTAATGCTAAGATAGACTGCAAAAAGGATATTGTTTCTGTTAGATTAGGGGATATGTCTCATGATATTAATTTTGCTAAATTTCATAGACAACCCCATGATAAAGAATTGCCTAGTAAAGATGAAATTATTGGTCTTGCTTCTATTGCCATGCCTCCTAATTATCCTTTAGAACAATATTTGCTAGACCATGAAAATGATATGTTTTGAATGAAAGAAGGGAAGTAGATGACGTATTCTTTTAAGAGGGACCTATTTTGAAACACAACTTGCCTGTCCAAATTCTAGGGGGATCCTCCTCCACCAAAGGGTGATCCCATGTTTGAGCTTAAACCATTGCCTGATACTCTTAAATATGCTTATCTTGATGAAAAGAAGATATATCCTGTTATTATTAGTGCTAATCTTTCAGAGCAGGAAGAAGAGAAATTATTGAAAACTCTGAAGAAGCATTGTGCTGCTATAGGGCAGTAATCGTAAGGGCATTAACCCAATACTCTAGATGATCTTAAGGGCATTAATCCCACTCTATGCCAACACAAAATAGAATTAGAGAAAGATGCTAAACCGGTTGTTGATCACCAACGACGGTTAAATCCTAAGATGAAAGAAGTGGTAAGAAAGGAAATACTAAAGCTTCTGGAGGCTTGTATAATTTATGTCGTTGCTGATAGTCAGTGGGTAAGTCCTGTCCATTGTGTCCCTAAGAAGGGAGGTATTACTTTTGTTCCTAATGATAAAGATGAATTGATACCGCAAAGAATTGTTACAGGTTATAGAATTGTGACGCCCCCGATTCAATCGTACACTAATCATACACGCAAACGTGTACGATCAAGATCAGGGACTCACGGGAAGATATCACAACACAACTCTACAAATAAAATAAGTCATACAAGCATCATATTACAAGCCAGGGGCCTCGAGGGCTCGAATACAAGAGCTCGATCATAGACGAGTCACTGGAAGCAACAATGTCTGAGTACAGACATAACTTAAACAAGTTTGCCTTAAGAAGGCCAGCACAAACAGGGATACAGATCGAAAGAGGCGCATGCCTCCTGCCTGGGATCCTCCTAAACTACTCCTGGTCGTCGTCAGTGGCCTGCACGTAGTATTAGGCACCTCCCCGAGTAGTAGCAGTCGTCATCGAGCATGGCGTCTGGCTCCTGAACTCCAACGTCTGGTCGCAGCAATCGGTTATAGGAAGGGGGAAAAGGTGGAGCAAAGCAACCATGAGTACTCATCCAAAGTATTCGCAAGCAAGGAGCTACACTACATATGTATGCATTGGTATCAAATGGAAAGGGGGTAACATATGTGGATTGAACTGCAGAATGCCGGGATAAGAGGGGGATAGCTAGTACTATCAAAGACCGCGCTTCTGGTAACCTCCATCTTGCAGCAGAAGAAGAGAGTAGATGGTAAGTTAACCAAGTAGCATCGCATAGCATAATCCTGACCGATGATCCTCCCCTCATCGCCGTGTGAGAGAGCGATCACCGGTTGTATCTGGCACTTGGAAGGGTGTGTTTTATTAAGTACCAGTTCTAGTTGTCATAAGGTCAAGGTACAACTCCAAGTCGTCCTGTTATCGAAGATCACGGCTATTCGAATAGATTAACTTCCCTACAGGGGTGCACCACATTTCCCAACACGCTCGATCCCCTTTGTTAGGACACACTTTCCTGGGTCATGCCTGGCCTCGGAAGATCAACACATCGCATCCCTACCTAGGCACAACAGAGAGGTCAGCACACCGGTCTAAATCCTATGGCGCAGGGGTCTAGGCCCATCGCCCATTGCACACCTGCATGTTGCGTACGCGGCCGGTGAGCAGACCTAGCCTCCCTTATACAAGAGCAGGCGTTCCAGTCCAACCCGCCGCGCGCCGCTCAGTCGCTGACGTCACGAAGGCTTCGGCTGATACCATGATGTCGAGTGCCCATAACTGTTCCCGCGTAGTTGGTTAGTGCGTATAGGCCAGTGGCCATACTCAGATCAAATACCCAGATCTCATTAAGCGTTTTTTTGAAGAACCGCGAAAGCCGACTAGGGCCAGGCCCACCTCTCACCTAGGTGATCTCCACCTGCCCTGTCGCTCTGCCTCAAAGTAAAGTCGGGGGCCATCGGGAACCTAGGCCCACCACTACCTGGGTGGAACCACCTGCCCCTTCAACGCCCAACATCGGAATCACTTGCGGGTACTCAACGAGCCGACCCGACTTTAGTCACAACATGTAATTTGTATAAAATATATAATATATACTCGTGGTCACCTCTCGAGTGATCACGGCCCAATAGTATAGCATGGCAGACATACAAGAATGTAGGGCCACTGATGATAAACTAGCATCCTATAATAAGCATTTAGGATTGCAGGTAAGGTATCAACAGTTGTAGCAACAATGACAGGCTATGCATCAGAATAGGATTAACAGAAAGCAGTAACATGCTACGATTCTCTAATGCAAGCAGTAGAGAGAAGAGTAGGCGATATCTGGTGATCAAGGGGGGGGGGCTTTCCTAGTTGCTCTGGCAAGAGAGAGGGGTCGTCAACACCGTAGTCGTACTGGGTAGCAGCGGCGTCAGTCTCGGTGTCTAGCGAGAGAAGAGGGGGAAGAAACAATAAATATTAAGCAAACAGATGCATAGCAATGCATGACATGACAAGTAGCGGTGCTCGGGATGCCCTAACGCGGTATGAGGTGGTACCGGTGAAGGGGGAAAACATCCGGGAAAATATCCCTGGTGTTTCGCATTTTCGGACAGATGAATCTGTAGCGACCCGACCTCAAACGGTCACGTCTCTGTGCTTCAGTGCCATCCCTGGATCGGTAATGCTGACACACACAGTACTCGAGGATTTATAATAGAGTAGCAATCACACACTTATTACATCAAATGTCTCCAAAGAGAACTTATTATAATAAGTATGGATTAAGGCCATCTAATACGATAACAACAGAAGGCTTGGAAGATAAAGTGAGTCCATCAACTCCAACGGCATAGCTGAGCTTCACGGCAACGACCTAACGAACCTTACTCCTCGTCTGAAAAGTCTGCAACATAATACGTTGCAGCCCGAAAACGGGTCAGCACATGGAATATGCTGGCAAGGCAACACAGTAGAGCAAGAACAGAATAATGCTATCACTACATGCATATTTGGCTGGTGGAAAGCTCTATGGTTATAGTTTTTGCGAAAAGCCTATTTTTCCTACAACAAAGGAATAGATTTTATTTAACTATCATGGTATTTGAAACATCATTGAGAAGGTTCCCCCAACTCAATCCCAATTAAAAGTAATTATCAACCCAACAAGATTAATTTAAGAGTGACGAGATACTTAAGATACTCCAAGTACTAGATACTCAAGATGTCCATACCCGGGGACACGGCTAACCATGATTAGTTTGTACACTCAGTAGAGGTTTGCACACTTTTCCCCACAAGACTCGATCGCCTCCGTTGAATTTCTTGCACTACATGATGTTTGAGAAACGGATGACCGAGACACAGTCTTTTAGAAACATTAACTCCCTACTCCGGGCAGACCATACCAAACCTACAACCCACTACCTGCTGATCCAGCTCTCCAAGAGCTTCACGTAACTTACTCAACTATGCTAGAGCCCATAATAGCTTGTGGATGCACATGGAAGTTTCTAGCATGAATTATCTCAGTTCCCTTTGATCCTGGGTGGCGGTCCATAGGAAAATCGCACAGGTACTCCGGGATTTCCAAAAAATACAGGCAACACTGGGTACTCCAGGTGCCTCAATCGACCCAGGTGTGTATTTAAGTTGCCACCTTAAGTTGAACCATTAATTAAAAATCTTACATCTGTCATGGATTTCACTCACCCAAACCACGTCTACGAGCATAGCATAGCAATATAAGCAACACGTAGAAGTAACTCCCAAGGGTTTGAATGTAACAGGGCAATAGGTTCTACCTCATCAACTACTTCCCAACCCACCTGTTAATGACATCCTAACCATGCAATGTTTGAGGATTGGAACTAATGCATAAAAACTAGGTGATAAAGGTGTATGATCAAAGTGTTACTTGCCTTGCCGACGATCCGCGAAACCTAGGGACTCCAAATAACACGCTTCACACTCCGGGAATTCTATCGCAAACAAACAATAGCATACATAAGGAATCAAGCAAAGAAGCACAGGTAAAACTAAAATAAGAAGGTCTAACCAGAAAGTTCAACTTAAGAACTCCGGTTTGCAAAAAGAATCAAATCGAACGGAGCAACGAAACTCAAACGGCAAAGAAAACGAGACCCGTTTACTAATCTAGACCTAGGTCAAATTTTACAGTAGCAAAAGCTTATTCAAGTTGGTTAAGCGGAAAGAGGGTCTCGAGAAGAAGATCTTGGCGCTTGAATCGCCTGATTTCGACAAACGAGCGAAAAGATAACCTAGAACGAAAATCGGACCAGGAATCGCGATCAAACATAATCGCGGAAAATCCGATTAAAGAAAACTGACGAACAGGCTAACGAACGAGCATTCTTTATCTGTAACAAATATTTAAATTGATGACAATCCACGGATTTGGCATACTACTTATTCTCGTGGCAAGGATGAAGATAGATATAGCTCAACTTGAGAAGGTCTTCAATGATCCACCGGTAGAATTTGGAAAGCACAAATGAGTTGATATGATAACAATGGAATAGAATCTAGAACGAATCACCGTAAGAATTAAAAATGATTGAAGAAAAACTAAAGAAACACCGGGAAGAATTAGCAAATAAACGAAAATGCTTGAGAGAATTTAGATCCCTGAGAACGAAGAGATTATGAGCTGACTAGAGAATCCTTGATTTAAGCTCTGATATGATTTTGGAGAATGATAGCTGAAAGCTGAGAATGAATAAACCTGAATTAATGGCCTTCGGAGAATCAAACTGAAAAGAATCTTGAATTGCTCCGGATAGGTGAAAAGAATTCTCACAATCAAAAAACAATTATGAGAGTATGGCATTTAAGTTAGAACCACGAATCTCTGAGTGAGCGGATAAGATATGGAGGAAAAACTCATCTTTGGTCATCAAAATCCGAGAATGACGATGAGAAACACCACCATGAATTATTGAGGTACTCCAGAATGAAAAATAGAAAAGGTTGAGCCAATGATGAAAGAATTTGAAGATCTTGGAGAAAGGCATATGACTGATGGTAAATCATTCTTATGTCAAACTTTGAAATGAATCTGAGAGTAACTCCGGAAAAATTAGAAGAGTCGGGTAAGATCTTAGGAAAAGGCCTGTGGGTTAGGGACCACTCAAAAGAAATACCGTAGAACAATTACTTGAAAAGGAGATAGCACCGGTTGATTTAAATGGCTTGAATGAGATAACAACCTCGGAATAGGTTTGAACGGGTCTTGAAGGAAAAGACGAGCCTTCTGAGATATCTTCAGCACTCTGGAATAATTGAATAGCGTGAAATGAATGAATATGATGAGCACCGGCATGAGTAGGTATTTGAAACGAGGAAAAATAGGATATGATCAACACCAAAAGCCTGAATTGGTTCCACCAGAGAAGAAAAGAATGGAGAATGATGAACGAGTAGAGCCTCCTCAAGAGAACCACCGGGTAAGAATGTTGATTGAAAAGAATGGAAAGACTTCACATTCATAAAATGGATAACGAATTAAGAAAACTAAGTCCTTGAAGAAAAATAAAAAAAGGATGGGAGGGTGGGAAAACAAAGCAACTTGGGATGAAAGTACGAACACCGTTGAGAAAGCTCAGATTGGATCTTGCGGATGTTGAAATGATCGGATCCACTTGAAAAGAAACACGCCGGTTGAAAAATGATTGACATGACAATCTCGATTACCATGAAGGATTGGTATCCACATCGGAGCATGAGAACACCATTTAGGAAAGGTAAGGAATCAACATTTGACTTCGAAGCAACTCGAATACCATAACTCAAAACAAGACAAAGGATTGGCTTGCAAAATAAGCCGGAACAAACATATGATAGAGATTTCATTCAAAGTTTTTGTGGTGGGGCCTACACGGGCTCGACATACAGCACCATCATGTACAAGGTAGTGCACATGACATACGAAGCGTCCCCGAGTCGGCATAGCCAAGGACTCTTTAAGACACAACGAGAGCACTATAAAACCAACCGTGGATAGGCGGACCACTAGACGTCGAACCCCAATTTCATATCATATATCCGTCAAAAAGATATCCTAAGAGCTACTTGAATTCCCACTTATAAACTCCCAAAAATTTCTGGTTATGCAATCAGGTGTTGGTGATACACGAGAAGCATAATATCTCACCCAAAACTAGCAAATCCTACATCCAGCTGTATCCATCCTTCAACACATAACCAAGAAACCTTTGGAAATCGTCTACCTCAACCTTCGAAAAGCATCTGTTAGACGAGTTATGGCAATGCTCCCGAACTCCTGCCCCAGTACTGGGTGGCGTCGAGGTTATCTCACCAACAACTGCATAAAAGAGATTTCTGATGTCGGCGAAACTAAACTCAGGTATTCCAGAACTGCAACGATAAAATTGTGACAACAACACCTCAGAGCTCAACTCCCCGGGACACTGCCACAACCCCTAAATGTCAGGAGGCACCAAGAACAATGTTCTCATCACAAATCGATCGAAACGATTCCAAGATACCCGCGTGATCCTAATTTTTTTAGTGAAATTTGAGAAGAGAAGAGTCAAAACTCTACGTCAGGATACCTCACCAGAGCGATGAAGGGGCTGGGGAGTAAAAAGAATTCCTAAACTCTTCGATATATATAATCCTAAATGACTCAAAACATTTTCCTAGACTCAACAACGCCAATGATTCGATCAAGCAGGGGGCTCCTAAAGTCAGGGAAGGCTCTGATACCAACTTGTCACGCCCTCGATGCTGCTATATCTCTCATGTGTCGAAGCACGACTTAGAGGCATAACCGCATTGAAAGCAATGTCGCAAGTGAGGTAATCTTCACACAACCCATGTAATACATAACGGAAAGAGATACATAGTTGGCTTACAATCGCCACTTCACACAATACATGAATAAAGCATTACATCATCCAGATACAATCAAGGTCTGACTACGAAACAAAAATGAAAGAAGACTATACCAAATGCTACACAGATCCCCGATCGACCCCAACTGGGCTCCACTACTGATCAACTAGAATGAAACAAAACAAAGGACAAGATCTTCATCGAGCTCCTCCTTGAGCTTGGTTGCGTCATCTGCATGGTTCAACGACACCTGCAAGCTGGTTTTGGAAGTATCTGTGAGTCACGGGGACTCAGCAATCTCACACCCTCGCGATCAAGACTATTTAAGCTTATAGGAAGGGTAAAATGTATGATGTGGAGCTGCAGCAAGCGGCTAGCATATATGGTGGCTAACATACGCAAATGAGAGCGAGAAGAGAAGGCAAACACACGATCGAACAACTATGATCAAGAAGTGATCCTAGAACAACCTACGTCAAACATTACTCCAACATCGTGGTCACTTCCCGGACTCCGCCGGAAAGAGACCATCACGGTTACACACGCGGTTGATGTATTTTAATTAAGGTCAACTTCAGGTTTTCTACAACTGAACATTAACAAATTCCCATATGCCCATAACCACGGGCACGACTTTCGAAAGTTCAAAACCTTGCAGGGGTGTCCCAACCTAGCCCATCACAAGCTCTCACGGTCAACGAAGGATATTCCTTCTAGCGGGAAGACCCGATCAGGCTCGGAATCCCGGTTACAAGACATCCTCGACAATGGTAAGACAAGTCCAGCAACACCGCCCGAATGTGCCGACAATTCCCGATAGGAGCTGCACATATCTCGTTCTCAGGGCACACTCAGATAGGTCAAGCTACGAGTAAAACCAACCCTTGAGTTGCCCCGAGGTGGCCCCGCAGGCTGCCCATTTCGGACCAACACTCAGAGGAGCACTGGCCCGGGGGGGGGGGGTTAAAATAAAGATGACCCTTGAGTCTACAGAACCCAAGGGAAAAAGAGGCTAGGTGGCAAATGGTAAAACCAATGTTGGGCATTGCTGGAGGAGTTTTATTCAAGGCGAACTGTCAAGGGGTTCCCATTATAACCCAACCGCGTAAGGAACGCAAAATACGGGAACATAACACCGATATGACGGAAACTAGGGAGGCAAGAGTGGAACAGAACACCAGGCATAAGGCCGAGCCTTCCACCCTTTACCAAGTATATAGATGCATTAATTAAATAAGAGATATTCTGATATCCCAACAAAATAAACAGGTTCTAACAAGGAACAACATCTCCATGTTCCAACAAGGAACAAACTTCAATCTTCACCTGCAACTAACAACGCTATAAGAGGGGCTGAGCAAAGCGGTAACATAGCCAAACAACGGTTTGCTAGGACAACATGGGTTAGAGGCTTGGTTCAACAATATGGGAGGCATGATATAGAAACTGGTAGGTATCACAACATAGGCATAGCAAAAGAGCGAGCATCTAGCAAGCAAAGATAGAAGTGATTTCGAGGTATGATCATCTTGCCTAAGGTCCCGCAAGGAGGAAGAACGAGTCCAGGAAGAAGAAAAACGGACGTAGCCGAACGGTTCCTCACAAACGCGACGTTATCGGAACCAACCCGAAGAAGCAACACCGGAAAGAAGCGAATAACATAGTAAACAACCACCACATATTTATGGCATGATGCACAATCAAGTATGATGCATGTCCGGTTTAAAGAGGCATGGCATGGCAAAATGCACAAGCAATCCTACAAATTAAATGGAGCTCAATATGCAACGGGATGCATATTGATGGAACACCACATTCAAATTATTTAGTTCGATCTCGTTTATGTACCCAACAATAGTAAATGTTGTTAAACATGGCAAGAGGGTGAAACAAATGAAAACTACATATCTAGGCAAGTTTAAATGAGGCCAGAAACAATGAACAACAATTCCGAAAAATCCTCACATGCATACTTTAAGGTTTGGTACTGTTCTGCCCTAAACCATATTTTAGAGTTGTTAAACATGCAAAGTAAGGCCACCATGTTAAACTAGCCATTTTGCTACCCCATTTACATATAAAGTTTATTAGGTTTGGAGCTACGGTTATTAAGTTATGAATTAGAGCATTTTAACATGGCAATAGGCAAATTATATGCAAACATCATTTTAAACATTTTAAACATGGATGAAAAAGAAATATTATGAAACTAGATGAAAACTACGCATTTTACATATATAGATCTTTTTAATCTGATGCACAGTTTGTGAGTTATTAAATTCATGAAGCTTAGGGAGTTTTCTGCAAAACAGGAAAAACACTGGATTAATAGACAAACTCATAGGACTGGGAAAAACATTATGTCGGCCGCATCTGAACATGAGGCCCATTAGAGGATAGGCCAGGGGCTGCTCACCCTGGGCCTTGGGTGACATGGCGTTGATGGGCCTTGGTCAACCGCCGAAGGGGAGGCGGCCCAGGTGCGTGCAGTCGAAGCGGAGCGAGTGGCTTCGCTGCCAAATCGAGCACGGGGTCAATGCGGGGTTGTCCTGCTCGATGCAGGCGGCAACTGGATGAATCGGAGGACGCGAAGAATCCCGCGACGGAGAGGCCAGAGAGACCTGGGCTCGACCGATCTGGAGGCTGGCGACGTCGGGCGCGGTCGATGGCGAGCTCCTGCGTCGGGACGTCCATGGCGGCATGGGACTTGGCGCGAGGCGAAGCAGAATGAGGACCCCAGTTCAGGTGAAACAGAGCGAGCGGCAGCGGCTTGGCGTAGCTGCAGACTTCACCGGGGACGGGGAAACGGGCGGAGGCGGCGCTCGACGGCAAGGCCGAAGCAGGGGAGGTGGACGAGCTCTAGGACAGGCATGCGGTGGCCGGGGAAGTCCATGGAGGTGCGGCAGGGATGACGGAGGCAGGCCGGACCTGGCCGTTCTGAGGTCAGGCGGCGGAGCTGGCCGGGGTGGTTGCCGGTCTCCTGTCTCCTGCATCGCGCGGGGAAGACGACGCAGTGGCGAGGCTCAAAGCAGAGGGATCCCTCGCGGGGCTGGGGATGCAGCGACGAGCCGTGCAGCTGACGAAGAGGCACGGCGGCGCAGGTGGGGATGACGGCAACGAGCTCCTACTGGTCGCTGGCGGCAGCAGGATGAGGGGATGATGCCGACCGCTCCTGCTCGGGGCCTCGAGCAGCTACACGGTCCATTCGGGATCGATGGCAAGAAGCAGAGGAGGAGCGGGGGCAGCTGTGGTTGGGGGCGGTGCAAAACGAGGGAGATGGTTGGATGGTGGATTGGATGATTGGTGGAGCGCATTGGTTGGTTCAATTCTCAGAACGAGGAGGTTGGTGGATCATGGGGAGGAGGCTGCCGGTTGGTCCGGGAGGGATCCCGAGGAAGATGCGGCGGCGGCGGGGTGAGGGATAAAACTCCTAGATTTTAGGGTTATACTAGGTTAGGACTAGGGGTTTTTATATAGGGAAGGAGGGGTATTTGGATCATCCGATTAAAATCGTACGATTGAGAATAAATAGCTAGGGTGTCCAAAGAAGAAAACGGTGATGTTTTGCAGATGTTTGGGGAGGATCCGGAGACAACGGTGATGACTGCCCGGGTCGGTTCCGGGGAAGTTTCGGACGCGCACGTGAGGGGTCGGTGCACTGTGCAAAGAGGGGTTTTCGGACCGTGTGATTGCATCGGACGGCTCCGGAAGCGAAGAGGGGTAGGTGGATCTACTAGGTGGGCTGTGGCGAGGCTGAGAGTAGAGAAGAAAGAGAGAGAGAGAGGGCCCGGCAGCAGTTTTCGAAGACCAAAAATGTCCGACGTTAGACCGGTAGCGGTGCCGCTATAGTTAATCGTTGGGGCGTCAAACGAACTCCGAATGCGATGAAACTTGGCAGGCAACCTACTAACAACACAACAACACTGCATGCTAACTTTCAACCCATTCCGAGAACATTTTCCGACCGCTTATAAAATAATATTTCGGACATGCCGCGGGTGCGTGCAAGTGTGTCTGGGCTCAGAATGGACAACGAAAAGAACTGGGGGGAAAACCCGGACGGATGTAGGTTTTGAAAACATGATGATGCAATGCACATGATTACATGACAAGATGCAACACGCAAGCAAATGACATGGCAACGACGGCGAAAACTGGAAGACACCTGGCGCATCGGTCTCGGGGCGTCACAACACTCCACCACTACGAGAGGATCTCGTCCCAAGATCTAGGATGGCACCGAAGGGAAAAGGAAGTGGAAGATAAGAGGTAAAACTAAGTTTCTTCTTTGACAAACGATTGAAACCAAAGAACCTTGAAATGTTAAACCATTTCGAGAAAAGAATACAACTGAGATGAGCGAAGTTGAAAACACTCCGTTAGGAAAGAGGAACAAGGAACATTACTAGAACCTTGTAGGTTGAGAGACATAAGAAAATGGTTGCAATGGACAAGAAGTGCATCCAAGCACTCCGGTAGAAACGAGATGTACAAGGAACGATAAGGATCAATTACGATAACACTTCGGTTAAAACAAGATAGAGAAGGAAAAAAGACTGACACAATTTGGACAGCACTCCGACTATAAATGGAAGGAATTGAACATGATCTTGACAAGATGAGAGGATACTTGATGAGATCAACAACACACTGCCTCCGGAACTATTGAAAGAATGGCACAATGGGTAAGAAAGATTTCAGACAGCACTCCGGTTGAGAAGGGAGGCAAAAACTTGATAAGATTAGAGAACTTGGATGGGGAACACGACACTCTGGTTAAATGGATAGGCAAAGGAAACAGCATGATCTTGGCAAATCGAGATGATGGGACGAAGAGAGTAACATCACAATGCCTCTAGAACATATGAACGAAAAACTAGATGGTTGTAAAGAAGAAGAACGGAGAAGACGAATGACAACTGTCGCAAATAAAATTGAAAGAGCAAGCTTAGGAAGAAAAGGTTGAATGGAGTTGTTGGAAAACCAACAACGAAAAGAGTAAGCTTGTTGTGGGCTTATGGAAAAACATCTCAAAATCCTGAGGTGAAATTTTGCCACTAACGAAAAACAATAGATTGGATTGATATCAACAAGGAGACGAGAAAATTATTTCACCGGGAGGATAAATGAAGAACTTGGGTCATTTATGAGCACCATAATAGTAACAATCCTTAGGGAAGGCTTTAGGTGAAATATAACCCAAGATAACTCCAATGAAGAGATCGATGGGTTTAAAATACCTCATTCTTGATAACTTGCGAATCATGAAACATGAACTCAAAATATCAAGAATGACATGGCACCACCATAAATGGTACGGAAGAAAGAATTGCACTCCGGATTGCAAGATGAAGAATGCTTGAGTTGCTCTGAAAAGAATCTCGATGAAAAACTTCGAGAAGGAATTAAATCCTCGTTGAACCATCAAGTAGAGCCTCCATAAAGAACTCCAGTAATAAAAGAATGATCAAATGAAATGAAGGATGAAAAGAATAAGGTTGAAGCCTTGCAATGATTAGATGGATCTCCGTGGTGATATAACTGCGAGAGCTTGGAACTCCGAGGAAGACAAGATGAAACAATTGAAATCAAGAATTTTGATGAATCTCCGGAATAAGGAATTAATCACTTGGGTGAAACAAGAAGAAGAATTGCATTATGTCTATCCTTCACCAATTTAAAATTGATGACAATCCATGGATTTGGCATACTACTTATTCTCGTAGCAAGGATGAAGATAGATATAGCTCAACTTGAGAAGGTCTTCAACGATCCACCGGTAGAATTTGGAAAGCACGAATGAGTTGATATGATAACAATGGAATAGAATATAGAACGAATCACCGTAAGAATTAAAAACAATTGAAGAAAAGCTAAAGAAACACCGGGAATAATTAGCAAATAAACAAAAATGCTTGAGAGAATTTAGATCCCTGAGAACGAAGAGATTACGAGCTGACTAGAGAATCCTTGATTTAAGCTCCGGTATGATTTTGGAGAATGATAGCTGAAAGCTGAGAATGAATAAACCTGAATTGATGGCCTCTGGAGAATCAAACTAAAAAGAATCTTGAATTGCTCCGGATAGGTGAAAAGAATTCTCACAATCGAAAAACAATTATGAGAGTATGGCATTTAAGCTAGAACCACGGATCTCTGAGTGAGCGGATAAGATATGGAGGAAAAACTCATCTTCGGTCATCAAAATCCGAGAATGACAATGAGAAACACCACCATGAATTATTGAGGTACTCCGGAATGAAAAATAGAAAAGGTTGAGCCAATGATGAAAGAATTTGAAGATCTTGGAGAAAGGCATATGACTGATGGTAAATCATTCTTATATCAAACTTCGAAATGAATTTGAGAGTAACTCCGGAAAAATTAGAAGAGTCAGGTAAGATCCTGGGAAAAGGCTTGTGTGTTAGGGCCCACTCAAAAGAAACACCGTAGAACAATTACTTGAAAAGGAGATAGCACCGGTTGATTTAAATGGCTTGAATGAGATAACAACCTCGGAATAGGTTTGAACGGATCTTGAAGGACAAGATGAGCCTTACGAGATATCTTCAGCACTCTGGAATAATTGAATAGCGAGAAATGAATGAATGTGATGAGCACCGGCATGAGTAGGTATTTGAAACAAGGAAAAACGGGATATGATCAACACCAAAAGCCTGAATTGGTTCCACTGGAGAAGAAAAGAATGGAGAACGATGAACGAGTAGATCCTCCTCAAGAGAACCACCGGGTAAAAATGTTGATTGAAAAGAATGGAAAGACTTCACATTCATAAAATGGATAACAAATTTAGAAAACTGAGTCCTTGAAGAAAAAGAAAAAAAAGGTGGGAGGGTGGGAAAACAAAGACAACTTGGGATGAATGAACGAACACCGTTGAGAAAGCTGAGATTGGATCTTGCAGATGTTGAAATGATCGGATCCACTTGAAGAGAAACACGCCGGTTGAAAAAGGATTGACACGACAATCTCTATTACCATGAAGGATTGGTATCCACATCGAAGTATGAGAACACGGTTTAGGAAAGGTAAGGAATCAACATTTGACTTCGAAGCAACTCGAATACCACAACTCAAAACAAAACAAAGGATTGGCTTGCAAAATAAGTCGGAACAAACATATGATAGAGATTTCGTCCGAAGTTTTCCTGGTGGGGCCTACACGGGCTTGATCGTACAGCACCATCATGTACAAGGAAGTGCACATGACATACGAAGCGTCCCTGAGTCGGCATAGCCAAGGACTCTTTAAGACACAACGAGACCACTGTAAAACCAACCGTGGGTAGTCGGACCACTAGACGTCGAACCCCAATTTCATATCATATATCCGTCGGAAAGATATCCTAAGAGCTACTTGAATCCCCACTTATAAACTCCCGAAATTTTCCGGTTATGCAATCAGGTGTTGGGGATATAGCGGAAGCATAATATCTTACCCAAAACTAGCAAATCCTACATCCAGCTGTATCCATCCTTCAACACATAACCAAGAAACCTTCGGAAATCGTCTACGTTAACCTTCGAAAAGCATCCGTTATATGAGTTATGGCAATACTCCCGAACTCCTGCCCCAGTACTGGGTGGCGTCGAGGTTATCTCACAAAAAACTGCATAAAATAGATTTCCGATGTCGGCGAAACTAAGCTCAGGTATTCCAGAACTGCAACGATAAAATAGTGACAACAACACCTCGAAGCTCAACTCCCCGGGACACTTCCACAACCCCTAAATGTCAGCAGGCACCAAGAATAATGTTCTCGTCACAAATCGATCGGAACGATTCCAAGATACCCGTGTGATCCTAAAATTTTTTTAGTGAAATTTGAGAAGAGAAGAGTCAAAACTCTACGTCAGGATACCTCACCAGAGCGATGAAGGGGCTGGGGAGTAAAAAGAATTCCTAAACTCTCTGATATATATAATCCTAAATGACTCAAAACATTTTTCTAGACTCAACAACGACAACGATTCGATCAAGCAGGGGGCTCTTAAAGTCGGGGAAGGCTCTGATACTAACTTGTCACGCCCTCGATGCGACTATATCTCCCACGTGTCGAAACATGACTTAGAGGCATAACCGCATTGAAAGCAATGTCGCAAGTGAGGTAATCTTCACACAACCCATGTAATACATAAGGGAAAGAGATACATAGTTGGCTTACAATCGCCACTTCACACAATACATGAATAAATCATTACATCATCCAGATACAATCAAGGTCCGACTACGGAACCAAAATGAAAGAAGACTACCCCAAATGCTACACAGATCCCCGATTGACCCCAACTGGGCTCCACTATTGATCAACTAGAACGAAACAACACAAAGGACAAGATCTTCATCGAGCTCCTCCTTGAGCTTGGTCGCATCATCTGCACGGTTCAACGGCACCTGCAAGCTGATTTTGGAAGTATCTATGAGTCACGGGGACTCGGCAATCTCACACCCTCGCGATCAAGACTATTTAAGCTTATAGGAAGGGTAAAAGGTATGAGGTGGAGCTGCAGCAAGCGGCTAGCATATATGGTGGCTAACATACGCAAATGAGAGCGAGAAGAGAAGGCAAACGCATGGTCGAACAACTATGATCAAGAAGTGATCCTAGAACAACATACGTCAAACATTACTCCAACACCGTGTGCACTTCCCGGACTCTGCCGGAACGAGACCATCACGGTTACACACGCGGTTGATGTATTTTAATTAAGGTCAACTTCAGTTTTTCTACAACCGGACATTAACAAATTCACATCTGCCTATAACCGCGGGCACGGCTTTCGAAAGTTCAAAACACTGCAGGGGTGTCCCAACTTATTCCATCACAAGCTCTCATGGTCAACGAAGGATATTCCTTCTAGCGGGAAGACCCGATCAGGCTCGGAAACCCGGTTACAAGACATCCTCGACAATGGTAAAACAAGTCCAGCAACACCGCCCGAATGTGCCGACAAATCCCGATAGGAGCTGCACATATCTCGTTCTCAGGGCACACTCAGATAGGTCAAGCTATGAGTAAAACCAACCCTTGAGTTGCCCCGAGGTGGCCCCGCAGGCTGCCCATTTCGGACCAACACTCAGAGGAGCACTGGCCCCGGGGGGGGGGGGGGGGTTAAATCAAGATGACCCTTGAGTCTGCAGAACCCAAGGGAAAAAGAGGCTAGGTGGCAAATGGTAAAACCAATGTTGGGCATTGCTGGAGGAGTTTTATTCAAGGCGAACTGTCAAGGGGTTCCCATTATAACCCAACCGCGTAAGGAACGCAAAATCCAGGAACATAACACCGATATGACGGAAACTAGGGTGGCAAGAGTGGAACAAAACACCAGGCATAAGGCTGAGCCTTCCACCCTTTACCAAGTATATAGATGCATTAATTAAATAAGAGATATTGTGATATCCCAACAAAATAAACATGTTCCAACAAGGAACAACATCTCCATGTTCCAACAAGGAACAAACTTCAATCTTCACCTGCAACTAACAACTCTATAAGAGGGGCTGAGCAAAGCGGTAACATAGCCAAACAACGGTTTGCTAGGACAAGGTGAGTTAGAGGCTTGGTTCAACAATATGGGAGGCATGATATAGCAAGTGGTAGGTATCGCAGCATAGGCATAGCAAAAGAGCGAGCATCTAGCAAGTAAAGATAGAAGTGATTTCGAGGGTATGATCATCTTGCCTGAGATCCCAGAAGGAGGAAGAACGAGTCCAGGAAGAAGACAAACGGACGTAGCCGGACGGTTCCTCACAAACGCGTCGTTATCGGAACCAACACGAAGAAGCAACACCGGAAAGAAGCAAACAACATAGTAAACAACCACCACATAATTATGGCATGATGCACAATCAAGTATGATGCATGTCCGGTTTAAAGAGGCATGGCATGGCAAAATGCACAAGCAATCCTACAAATTAAGTGGAGCTCAATATGCAACGGGATGCATATTGACAGAACACCACATTCAAATTATTTATTTCGATCTCGTTTATGTAACCAACAATATTAAATGTTGTTAAACATGGCAAGAGGGTGAAACAAATGAAAACTACGTATCTAGGCAAGTTCAAATGAGGCCAGAAACAACGAACAACTATTCTGGAAAATCCTCACATGCATATTTTAAGGTTTGGTACTGTTCTTCCTAAACCATATTTTAGAGTTGTTAAACATGCAAAGTAAGGCCGCCATGTTAAACTAGGCATTTTTCTACCCCATTTACATATAAAGTTTATTAGGTTTGGAGCTACGGTTATTAAGATATGAATTAGAGCATTTTAACATGGTAATAGGAAAATTATATGCAAACAACATTTTAAACATTTTAAACATGGATGAAAAAGAAATATTATGAAACTAGATGAAAACTAAGCATTTTACATATATAGATCTTTTTAATCTGATGCACAGTTTGTGAGTTATTAAATACATGAAGCTTAGGGAGTTTTTTGCAAAACAGGAAAAACACTGGATTAATAGACAAACTCGCAGGACTGGGAAAAACATTATGTGGGCTGCATCTGAACAGGAGGCCCATCAGAGGATAGGCCAGGGGCTGCTCACCCTTGGCCTTGGGTGACCTGACGTTGAGGGGAGGCAGCCCAGGTGCGTGCAGTCAAAGCGGAGCGAGCGGCTTCGCTGCCAAATCGAGCACGGGGTCAACGTGGGTTTGTCCCGCTTGATGCAGGCGGCAACTGGATGAACCGGAGGACGCGAAGAATCCCGCGACGGAGAGGCCAGAGAGACCTGGGCTCGACGGATCCGGAGGCTGGCGACGTCGGGCGCGGTCGACGGCGAGCTCCTACGTCGGGACGTCCATGGCGGTAGGGGACTTGGCGCGGGGTGAAGCAGAATGAGGACCCCGGTTCAGGTGAAGCACAGCCAGCGGCGGCGGCTTGGCTTAGCTGCAGACGTCGCCGGGGACAGGGAAACGGGCGGAGGCGGCGCTCGACGGCAAGGCCGAAGCATGGGAGGCGGACGAGCTCCAGGATGGGCATGCGGTGGCCGGGGAAGTCGCCGGGGTGGTCGCCGGTCTCCTGTCTCCTGTGTCGCGCGGGGAAGACGGCGCAGGGGCAAGGCTCGAAGCAGAGGGGTCCCTCGCGGGGCTGGGGATGCAACGACGAGCCGTGTGGCTAACGAAGAGTCACGGCAGCGCAGGCGAGGATGACGGCGACGAGCTCCTGCTTGTCACTAGCGGCGGCAGGATGAGGGGATGAGGCCGACCGCTCCTGCTCGGGGCCTCGAGCAGCTACACAATCCATTCGGGATCAAGGGCAAGAAGCAGAGGAGGAGCGGGGGCGGCTGTGGTTGGGCGGCGGCGCAAAACGAGGGAGATGGTTTGATGGTGGATTGGATGATTGGTGGAGCTCATTGGTTGGTTTGATTCTCAGAATGAGGAAGTTGGTGGATCATGGGGAGGAGGCTGTTGGTTGCTCTGGGAGGGATACCGAGGAAGATGCGGCGGCGGTGGGTGAGGGACAAAACTCCTAGATTTTAGGGTTAGACTAGGTTAGGACTAGGGGTTTTTATATAGGGAAGGAGGGGTATTTGGATCATCCGATTAAAATCGTACGGTTGAGAATAAATAGCTAGGGTGTACAAATAAGAAAACAGTGATGTTTTGCAGATGTTTGGGGATGATCCGGACATAACGGTGACGACTGCCCGGGTCGGTTCCGGGGAAGTTTCGGACACACACGTGAGGGGTCGGTGCACTGTGCAAAGAGCGGTTTTTAGGACCGTGCGATTGCATCGGATGGCTCCGGATGCGAAGAGGGGTAGGTGGATGGACTAGGTGGGCTGTGGCGAGGCTGAGAGTAGATAAGAGAGAGAGAGAGAGGGTCCGGCAGCAGTTTTCGGAGACCGAAAATGTCCGACGTTAGACCGGCAGCGGTGCTGCTATAGTTAATCGTTGGGGCGTCAAACGAACTCCAAATGTGATGAAACATGGCAGGCGACCTACTAACAACATAACAACACCGCATGCCAACTTTCAACCCATTTCGAGAATATTTTCCGACTGCTTATAAAATAATATTTTGGACATGCCGTGGGCGCGTGCAAGTGTGTCTGGGCTCAGAATGGACAACAAAAAGAACTGGGGAAAAACCCGGACGGATGCAGGTTTTGAAAACATGATGATGCAATGCACATGATGACATGACAAGATGCAACACGCAAGCAAATGACATGGCATCGGTCTCGGGGCGTCACAGGTCCATAGGAAGATCACACGGGTACTCCGGGATTTCCAAAAAATACAGGCAACACTGGGTACTCCAGGTGCCTCAATCCACCCAGATGTGTATTTAAGTTGCCACCTTAAGTTGAACCATTAATTAACAATCTCACATCTGTCATGGATTTCACTCACCCAAACCATGTCTACGAGCATAGCATAGCAATATAAGCAACGCGTAGAAGTAACTCCCATTTGTTTGAATGTAACAGGGCAATAGGTTCTACCTCATTAACTACTTCCCAACCCACATGTTAATGACATCCTAACCATGCAATGTTTGAGGATTGGAACTAATGCATAAAAACTGGGTGATAAAGGGGTATGATCAAAGTGTTACTTGCCTTGCTGACGATCCGCGAATCCTAGGGACTCCAAAAAACACGCTTCACACTCCGGGAATTCTATCGCAAACAAACAATAGCATACATAAGCAATCAAGCAAAGAAGCACGGGTAAAACTCAAATAAGAAGGTCTAACCAGAAAGTTCAACTTAAGAACTCCGGTTTGCAAAAAGAATCAAATAGAACGGAGCAACGAAACTCAAACAGCAAAGAAAACGAGATCCGTTTACTAATCTAGACCTAGGTCAAATTTTACAGTAGCAAAAGCTTGTTCAAGTTGGTTAAGCGGAAATAGGGTCTCGAGACGAGGATCTTGGCGCTTGAATCGCCTGATTCCGACAAATGAGCGGAAAGATAAACTAGAACATAAATCGGATTAGGAATCGCGATCAGAAATAATCGCGGAAAAATCCGATTAAAGAAAACTGACGAACAGGCTAACAAACGAGCGTTCGTTATCTGTAACTAACGGGCGAAAACCGTTCGTTAAAACAAACGTACGGACGAACGTCCGCAAAAAGAAAAACCGGGAAAAATCGGCAAACAGAAAAAACGAATTAGGGTTTTCTTTAAAAAAAACCAGATCGATTTTCATTTTTAAAAAACCGGTGGCTACCTCGTCAGTCCGGCGAGACGCGGCGGCGATGGCGGGGCGAGGCGGTGGCGCGGCGGCGGCTGCGGCTGTGGGCGGGGTGAGGCGGCGGTGGTGGGTGGTGGTGGCGGTTGGGGTGTATATAAAGGGGAGGGGGTGCCTTGGGGAGGGGGCAAGGGTGGCGGGGAGGAGTCCTTGCCGGACTCCTCGAGTCGGCGGCGGCAGGGCGGCGTCGGTCTCCTGGGAGTAGACGGCGTCGTGGGGAGAGGCGGGCCGGCGGCTGGGCTTTGGCCCAGTTAACCCCTGCGCAACTTTTTTATATATAATTCCACCAAAAATAAAAAAAATCCTAGAAAATAAAAGAAAATTCTAAAAATGCCAAAACAAATTTTCACCGTCTAAATAAAATATTTAGAACGAGATGAAAATTTTCTTGGCCCTAAAATGCAATTTTGAAAACGTGCAATTTTTCTAATGCAAACAAAATTGCAATAAAATACAAATAAAACAAATATTTGATTTTAATATTTTTCCTCCAATATTTCTATTATCTTGGAGAAGTCATATTATCTCCTCTCATATATTTTAATATGAAATATTTTCGGAGGGAAGAATAATTAAAACCAAAATCCTCGTTTGAAAATTTGATAAAATCAAATTTGAAAACCGGGGAAATCCCCAACTCTCTCCGAGGGTCCATGAGTTGCTTAGGATTTCGAGGATCGCGAGACGAAAATGAAATAAAATATGATATGCAAGAATGATCTATGTATAACATGCCAAATTGAAAATTTGGGATGTTACAAACCTACCCCCCTTAAGATGAATCTCGCCCTCGAGATTCGGGTTGGCTAGAAAATAGGTGTGGGTGGTCTTTGCGAAGATCATCCTCTCGTTCCCATGTGGCTTCGTCCCCGGTATGGTGGCTCCATTGAACTTTGCAAAACTTCATAACCTTACTGCAAGTGACTCGACTGGAAAACTCCAAAATCTTGACGGGCTTCTCCTCATAAGTCAAATCATTGTCCAACTGAATCTCCTCCAAGGGTACGGTATCTCTTAGCGGTATATCGGCCATCTCAGCATGGCACTTCTTCAATTGGGAAACGTGAAACACATCGTGAACTCTGGACAGTCCTTCAGGTAACTCCAACTTTTAGGAACTTCTCCCATCTGTTCCAAAACACGATACGGTCCTACAAATCTCGGGGCTAACTTTCCCTTAACCCCAAAACGTTTCACTCCTCGCAAACGTTTCTCTTCAGTCTATCTAGAATCAGTTTAACCTTCTCCTCAGACTCTTTGATCAAGTCTGGTCGAAACAACTGTCGGTCTCCAACTTCATCCCACATCAACGGTGTTCTGCACCTTCGTCCATACAGGGCTTCGAATGGTGCCATCTTTAGACTAGCTTGGTAACTATTGTTGTATGAGAACTCTGTGTAAGGCAGATTGTCATCCCAACTATATCCATAATCTAGCGCATAGGCTCTCAACATGTCCTCCAGAATATGGTTGACTCTCTCGTTCTGTCCATCCGTCTGCAGGTGAAATGTTGTACTGAACTCCAATCTCGTTCCCAAAGTCTGGTGCAACTGATGCCAAAACTTTGAGGTAAACTATGTCCCTCTATCCGATACGATGGTCCTCGGAACTCCATGCAGACATACGATCCTAGTCATATATATCTTGGCCAACTTTGCACTATTATAAGTTGTTTTCACTGGGATAAAGTGTGCCACTTTGGTCAAGCGGTCAACTACTACCCATATAGAATCATAACCTGATTTGGTCCTAGGCAGTCCAGTGATAAAATCCATGCCAAGTTTATCCCACTTCCATTCGGGTATTAGCATAGGCTGTAGCAATCCTGCTGGCTTTTGATGCTCTGCCTTCACTCTCTGACATACATCACATATGGCTACATACTCGGCGATATCCTTCTGCATCCCTGTCCACCAGAAACGTTCTTTCAAATCCAAATACATCTTGGTGTTTCCGGGGTGTATCGAGTATGGTGAGTCATGAGCCTCCTGAAGTATTAACTTCCTGATCTCTGTGTTATTGGGCACATAAACACGGTCCTCAAACCATAAGGCGTCGTGTTCATCCTCATGAAAACCTTTGGCCTTTCCTTCACTCATTTTCTCTTTTCTCTCCGCAATCTCTTTGTCATCCTTCTAGGCTTCTCGAATCTTTCCCAACAATGTAGACTGAACCTCCATTGTTGCAACAAAACCTCTAGGAACAATCTCCAATAGAAGTTCCTAGAGATCCTCTGCTAACTCCTTCGGCAATCCCGTGCTTTCTAGGGTATTAGCATAACTCTTCCGGCTCAAAGCGTCTACTACGACATTGGCCTTTCCTGGATGATAGTGAAGCTTCATGTCATAATCCTTTATAAGCTCCAACCATCTTATCTGCCTAAGGTTCAGCTCCTTCTAGGTGAAAATGTACTTCAAACTCTTATGATCCGTGTACACATCACAATGGTTTCCAATAAGGTAATGCCTCGAGGTTTTCAACGCATGCACTATGACTGCTAGCTCCAAATCATGCGTGGCATAATCCAACTCATGCGGTTTTAGTTGTCATGAGGCATACGAAACAACTCTTCCATCCTGCATGAGCACACTTCCAAGTTCTAGGCATGAGGCGTCGCAATACACATGAAAATCCTTACGTATATCTGACAGTGTCAGCACTAGGGCTGTAGTCAAACGTTTCTTCAACTCCTAGAAACTTGCCTCGCAATCTTCCATCCATTTAAACTTGGTATCCTTCTTCAATAATTCTGTCATTGGATTCGCAATCTTGGAAAAATTCTCAATGAATCTCCGATAGTATCCTGCGAGTCCAAGGAAACTGCGGATCTCACTAACTGAAGTGGGTGCCAACCATTCAGTGACTAATTGAACCTTGGTGGGGTCTACTGCTATACCTTCTCCTGATATAACCTGTCCAAGGAATTCGACTTCCTTCAACCAAAACTCTCATTTGCTGAAGTTGGCATATAACTGGTGTTCCCTGAGTTTCTCGAGAACTAAACACAAATGCTCCTTATGTTCCTCTTCATTCTTTGAATATACCATTGTATCATTAATGAACACCACAACAAACTTATCCAAATATTCCATGAACACCTTGTTCATCATGCTCATGAAATAGGCATGGGCGTTAGTCAGTCCGAACGACATGACCGTATATTCGTATAACCCGTACCGTGTGGTGAAGGCTGTCTTTGGTATATCCTTCTCGCGAATCTTCAACTGATGGTATCCTGATCGCAGATCGATCTTCGAAAACACCTTAGCTCCTTGCAGCTGGTCAAACAAATCATTGATCATCGGCAATGGGTACTTGTTCTTGATCGTCACTTCATTCAAGGCCCGATAATCAACAACCATTCTTAGGGATTTATCCTTCTTCTCAACCAAAAGCACTGGGGCTCCCCATGGTGATGTACTCCGTCGAATGTAACCCTTCTCCAATAACTCCTTGATCTGTTTCTTAATCTCCTCCAGATCATTCGCGGGCATCCGATAGGGTCTCTTGGATATTGGCCCTGTGCCTGGTAATAGCTCTATCAAAAACTCGATATCTCGATCCGGTGGCATGCCTGGTAACTCCTCTGGAAAAACATCCGGGTAATCCTTTACTATAGGCACTTCCTCCTGAACAACTCCCGTGAGGGTATTTACTTGGCTACTTCTGGGTTCATGCCTAGATATATACTTGATCCTTTTTCCCTCTGCGGTGGTGAGACAAATTGACTTGCTAACACAGTCAATGCTTCCTCCATACTTTGACATCCAGTCCATTCCTAATATCACATCCAATCCTTCTGACTCCAAGATTATTAGGTCGGACGAAAAAACATGGTTGCCAATGGTTAAGGTATCTGGTCGCACCATCGACTAGCCATATACTCTGCTCTAGGTGAATTTACTAACAGAGGGGTCCTAAGGGTTTGGGTTGGTAGTTTAAACATATCCACGAATTCCCTTGATATGTATGAATGCGATGCACCAGTATTAAAAAGAACGAGAGCAGTAAACGACTTAACCAAAAACTTACCTATGACCGCGTCTGGCTGCTCTTCAACCTCCTCCATGTTAGCGTGGTTTACTTGTCCTTTTTTGAATGGATTGGGCTTCTTCCCAGCGCTCCCATTTTTGTTTCCATTCTTCCCTTCAGGGCACTCCATGGCATAGTGTCCAGTCTTCCCGCACTTGAAACAAGTAACGTGGCTTAGGTCTCTCTTGGAGGGTGTGGCTGGATTGGGGCGGTTCTGATTGTTGCTTTCTCCGTTCCCATTCCCATTCCTTGGGCCAGTATGGTTATGGTTACTTCCTCCATTATGGGTGTGGCCTCCATGGTTATGAAAAAGTCCTCCTGAGTTCGGGGTTAGGCGAGGCTTCTGCTGAGCTCCTGAGTTATACCTCCCTTGTCCATACTTCCTCTTACGGCTCTCAATCTCCTGCTGCTTCCCTTCAATCATAAGAGCCTTATCTACCAACTCCGGGTAGCTGTTGAATGTTGCCACCATCAACTGCACGCTCATCTGATCATTCAGCCCTTCCATAAACTTCTCCTTCTTTGCGGCATCTGTGGCCACATCATCAGGGGCATAGCGAGATAACTTGCTAAACTCATCCGCGTACTGAGCCACTATATGGTTCCCCTCGCGTAATTTGCGAAATTCACGCTTCTTCATACTCATAGCTCCAGTTGAGACATGAGCTGTACAGAAGGCTTGCTGAAACTGGTCCCATGTCACTGTGGCTATAGTGTAGGTGACAGTGTAATTATCCCACCATGAGGCTGCTGGTCCATCCAACTGATGTGCGGTAAAATGCACCTTCTCAGCATCAGTACATCCTGCAGTGGTTAAATTCCTTCCAATCCTATGGAGCCAATCATCTACTACTATAGGCTCAGTGCTACTGGAAAACACCGGCGGCTGCAACCTCAGAAAACGGGCTAAGTTGTCAATTGGTGGTGGTGGTGGTGGTGGATTGCTGTTGTTGTTGCTGCCTTGGTTCTGAACTAACAACTGCATCAGGGTATTCTATTGCTGGATCAACTGAGTGAGCTTCGGTAGGAAAGCAAATCCGGGGTCACGTCTCGGAGGCATCTGATGAGTTTAGAGGGGAGAGATTAGAATAGAATGAGGTCTAATGAGAAAGCACTACCCATATGCACATGAGACAAACACAATCATTTCACTCAATCAATCAAGCAAGGGCATACAATCGATCTAACTATTGTTTACAAAAGTGCTCGGACTATACTATTTACATTGTGGAATACTACTACTGATGTGGTGGTCTACTAAAAATATTCCTCGGTTGAAGACTCCATGATATCTGCTCCAGCTTCGTCTTCAAAGTCATCATCGGTAAGGTCGGAGTCGGTGTCGTCGATGATGATGTAGTCCTCCGGGCGAATCTCCTTGGGTTCTTCGTCTTCTTCTATTGGTGTGGGGTCTCCCATAAATATTCCAATGTTCTTAATCAGGTCGTCATTCTTCTCCACTAGTACGACAATTTCCTCCTCATAACCTTCATGTGTAGCCTTGAGTTCTTCCTCCAGTTCTGTGATCCTAGTCATTGCCTTCTTAAGATCTATCATGCCTGCGCACATCTGATTCTCCTGGCGTCAAATGTGCTGGTTTAGTTCCTGGATCAAAGCTGCAATTGATCTATCCTTCCTAGTGCTGATCATCTCCCATTGCTCATCTCAGCGCCCACAAATCTGGTAGATAGTATCCTTAAGTTCCTTTTGGTAAACTTCTCCAATGCGTCCCATGGTGATGTGAGAAGTTCCTTTTGGTAAACTTCTCGAATGTGTCCCATGGTGATGTGAGCTGCCATACTCTTTCCTAGACTCCAGGTTGGTGCATCAAAGGAAAACTCTATGGGTTTAGTAACTGGTGTGAAGGTTCTTCCTGGAACTTGAACTTGAATCATCCATCACTTCTCTTCTGGTAAAGTGGCGTTGTAAGTCCCGGTGAAGCTTGGTATTCCTATGTTCAGGTACCTAGTGACTTCCTTCAAGTGTCGTCCAAAAGGTGCTTCTTCATCCGGTTGTGCAAACTTGTTCCTTGCATCTGCCATCCTAAAGAGTGGAAAATGGAGAGGAGTCAGAAATGAGAAGAGAATAGTGATCTATGGTTTTAGCCTAGTGGTCGTGTCCTACACTCAGCATGTGCTCTGATACCATCTTGTACCGACCCGACCTCAAACGGTCAAGTCTCTGTGCATCAGTGTCATCCCTGGATCGGTAATGCTGACACACACAGTACTTGAGGATTTATAATAGGGTAGCAATCACACACTTATTACATCGAATGTCTCCAAAGAGAATTTATAACAATAAATATGGCCTAAGGCCATCTAATACGATAACAGAGGACGGCTTGGAAGATAAAGTGAGTCCATCAACTCCAACGGCATAGCTGAGCTGCACGGCAACGACCTAACCAACCTTACTTCTCGTCTGAAAAGTCTGCAACATAATACCTTGCAGCCCGAAAACGGGTCAGCACATCGAATATGCTGGCAAGGCAACATAGTAGAGCAAGAAAAGAATAATGCTATCACTACATGCATATTTGGCTGGTGGAAAGCTCTGTGGTGATAGTTTTTGCGAAAAGCCAATTTTTCCCTACAACAAAGGAATAGATTTTATTTAACTATAATGGTAGTTGAAACATCATTGAGAAGGTTCCCCCAACTCAATCCCAATTAAAAGTAATTATCAACCCAACAATATTAATTTAAGAGTGACGAGATACTTAAGATACTCCAAGTACTAGATACTCAAGATGTCCATAACCGGGGACATGACTAACCATGATTAGTTTGTACACTTGGCGGAGGTTTGCGCACTTTTCCCCACAAGACTCGATCGCCTCCGTTGAATTTCTTGCACTACATGATGTTTGAGAAACGGATGACCGAGACACAGTCTTTCAAAAACATTAACTCTCTACTCCGGGCAAACCATACCAAACCTACAACCCACTACCTGCTGATCCAGCTCTTCAAGAGCTTCACGTAACTTACTCAACTATGCTAGAGCCCATAATAGCTTGTGGCTGCACATGGAAGTTTCTAGCATGAATCATCTAAATTCCCTTTGAGCCTGGGTGGCGGTCCATAGGAAGATCACACGGGTACTCAAAGATTTCCAAAAATACAGGCAACACTAGGTACTCCAGGTGCCTCAATCCACCCAAATGTGTATTTAAGTTGCCACCTTAAGTTGAACCATTAATTAACAATCTCACATCTGTCATGGATTTCACTCATCCAAACCACGTCTACGAGCATAGCATAGCAATAGCAGCAACGCGTAGAAGTAACTCCCAAGGGTTTGAATGTAACAGGGCAATAGGTTCTACCTCATCTACTACTTCCCAACCCACATGTTAATGAAATCCTAACCATGCAATGTTTGAGGATTGGAACTAATGCATACAAACTGGGTGATAAAGGGGTATGATCAAAGTGTTACTTGCCTTGCTGACGATCCGTGAAATCTAGGGACTCCAAATAACACGCTTCGCACTCCAGGAATTCTATCACAAACAAACAATAGCATACATAAGCAATCAAGCAAAGAAGCATAGGTAAAACTCAAATAAGAAGGTCTAACCAGAAAGTTCAATTTAAGAACTCCGGTTTGCAAAAAGAATCAAATCGAACGGAGCAACGAAACTCAAACGGCAAGGAAAACAAGGTCCGTTTACTAATCTGGACCTAGGTCAAATTTTATAGTAGCAAAAGCTTGTTCAAGTTGGTTAAGCGGAAAGAGGGTCTCGAGACGAAGATCTAGGCGCTTGAGTCGCCTGATTCCGACAAACGAGCGAAAAGATAAACTAGAACGAAAATCGGATCAGGACTCACAATTAGAAATAATCACGGAAAAATCCGATTAAAGAAAACTGACGAACAGGCTAACGAACGAGCGTTCGTTATCTGTAACTAACGGGCGAAAACTGTTCATTAAGATGAACGTACGGACAAACGTCCGCTAAAAAGAAAAACCGGGAAAAACTGGCGAACCGAAAAAAATGCACTAGGGTTTTCTTTTAAAAAAACAGGATCGGTTTTCTTTATAAAAACCGGTGGCTACCTCATCGGTCCGGCGAGACGCGGCGGCTGCGGCGCGATGCGGCAGCAAGCGGCGAGGCGGCGACGGCGGCGGGCAGCGGTGGTGGGTGGTGGTGGCGGTGGGAGGCATTGTATATAAAGGGGAGGGGGTGCCTTGGGGAAGGGGCAAGGGCGGCGAGGAGTTGTCCTAGCCGGACTCCTCGAGTCGGCAGTGGCGGGGCGGCGTCGGTCTCGTGGGAGGAGACGGCATGGCGAGGAGAGGCTGGCCGGCGGCTGGGCTTCGGCCCAGTTTGCCCCCGCGCAACTTTTTATATATATATAATTTCGCAGAAACTATAAAAAATCCTAGAAAATAAAATGAAATTCTAAAAATGCCCAAAACAAATTTTCACCGTCTAAACAAAATATTTAGAACGAGATGAACATTTTCTTGGCCCTAAAATGCAATTTTGAAAACGTGAAATTTTTCTTTTGCAAACAAAATTGCAATAAAATCCAAATAAAACAAATATTTGATTTTAATATTTTTCCTCCAATATTTCAATTATCTTGGAGAAGTCATATTATCTCCTCTCATATATTTTAATATGAAATATTTTCCGATGGAAGAATAATTAAAACCAAAATCTGATAAAATCAAATTTGAAAACCGGGGAAATCCCCAACTCTCTCCGAGGGTCGTTGACTTGCTTAGGATTTCGAGGATCGCGAGATGAAAATGCAATAAAATATGATATGCAAGAATGATCTATGTATAACATTCCAAATTGAAAATTTGGGATGTTACAGAATCGGAGGGGGAAAGTTGCGTGTTCGCTATGTTAGGGATGCGTGGCGGACGAACGGGTTGCGTATTCGGATTCCTCTCGTCGTTCTGAGCAACTTTCATGTAGAAAGTATTTTCATCCGAGTTACAGTTTATTTTATATTAACTTTAAAAGAATTAAATCATTTTTAGGATTTATTTAATTATTTAAATTCAACATTATCCAGAACAGTGCATGATGACGTCAGCATGACGTCAGCAATCAACGTTGACCGTTGACCTGGTCAACCTGACCAGTGGGTCCCACTGGTTAGTGACGCATTTTAATTAAACATATTAATTAACCTAATCAGGATTAATTAGGGGTGGGCCCCATTGTCATTGACTACTTAATTAGCTAATTAACTAATTAGGTTATTCAGGTAACTAATGTTTAATTAGTTTAATTAGTTGTTTTAGTTTAATTATTTAAAATTAATTAAGTTAATTAATCAATTCTTTAATTAATTAATTAATTATTTTTATTATTTATTTATTTATTTATTTATTATCTTTTAATCCTTTTTTTAAATCGTTCTCAAGGCACTGGGCCCACATGTCATAGGCCTAGAGGGGCCATAGTGGGAAAAACGGGCGCACGGGCGCCGGGCGTTGGCCCGACGCACACGCGGGCGACGGAGCCGGGCGCCGGACCTGGCCGGCGTCCAGCCGGGGCCGCAGTGCGAGGGTGCGGCAGGACGCACGACGGGCGAGGCCAGATCGGGGGGAGAGTTGCGGACGACGCCAACCACAAGCAGCAGCGCTGGTGGGGGGTAGCGGGGCAGCGGCGGCTGGGACATGCGAGGCAGCGGCGGCGGCCATGAAGGAACCTGCGTGCCCGGGGGCGTTGGCGCGATGTGGTCAGGCGGCGCGGGTGGGCGCGGCGGCACACGTGCGCTAGGGTGACGGCGGCGCGGGCGCAGCGAGGCGGCAGGAGCGGCAAGCGAGAGGGGGCGGCCGCAAGTAGGGAGCGGTGGCGGGCGACGCCGCACGACGAGCAGCGGCGATGCTAGGCAGCGCACGGGGAGGGGGGATACTGTGGGCAAGCACGCAGGCGAGGCGCAGGGCACGGCCACGGCGCGGGCGCGACGAACAGGGGAAGGCCCGTGGCGCGAGGCTTCGAGATGAGCAGGGGGAAGGGCAGTGACCAGCGGGCGGCAGGAGGGCGCTGTGGCGAGCGCGTACGAGTGATGTGGCATGCGAGGGAGAGAGGAGAGGTCGGAGCTCACAGCGGGGCGTAGGGCACGGGGCATTGGTGCTCGAGGTGGGTGACGGGGACGCGGTCGACGGCGAAGAGATAGACGAGGCGAGGGAGGCCCGACGAGGCGGCGTCGGGCGGCTAGCGGCGGCCAGTTCCCCCTCCTCGATCCCGATCCAATCGGGGGAGGGGGGATATTTTGCGGGGGGGGGGGGGGAGTGTGGTGTCGGTGGGTTGGACCGAGGGGGAGTGGGGGTGGGCCTTAGCCCAGTTGGGCACGCCAGCTGGGCCGGAGCCCAGTGGGGGGTGCTTCCTATTTTTTTGTTAGTTTTGTTTTTCTCTTTTGTATTTCTTTTCATTTTAGTTATTTACTTTTCGGTTTTAAATCATTTTAAATTATTTAGGCATTTCATAAAAATGTGTTTACTGCACCATATTTATCTATGTAATATTTAGTACAAACCGAACATTTTTATTTTAATGTTTGAAAACTTTTATTATTTACCAAACTTTGAATTTGAATTTTGGACCGGTTTTGATCTAACGATAGATTAGCAACAATAACCGTGGGGACATGGGACCAGTAGCGTGGGATTACTGTAGCTTAATTACCCGGGCGTTACAAAACTCCTCCACTACAAGAAATCTCGTCCCGAGATTTAGGAGGTAGAAGGAAACAGTGCGGGGTATTCATCACGCAGGCGGTCCTCGCGTTCCCAAGTGGCTTCATCTTCAAAGTGATGCGACCACTGGACTTTGAGGAATTTGATCGCCTTCTGACGTGTGCAGCGTTCAGCTTGGTCAAGAATGTGGATCGGATACTCTTTATAGGAGAGGTCCTGTTGCAATTCGAGCACTTCAGGATCCACTGCTCGGATTGGATCCTTGAAGCAATGGCGGAGCTGTGACATGTGGAACACATCATGAACCCGAGAAAGGTTGGGCGGAAGCTCCAGTCGATATGCCACTTTTCCACGCCTTTCGAGAATAGTGAATGGGCCAATATAGCGAGGAGCTAGCTTGCCCTTGATCCCTAAGCGGTGAGCACCCTTCATTGGTGTAACACGAAGATAAGTCTTTTCGCCAGGTTGATAGACCATGTCTTTGTGATGACGGTCATACTGACTTTTCTGACGCGACTGAGCAGTCTTGAGATTCTCGCGAATAATGCAGACTTGTTCTTCGGCCTGTTGGATAATATCCGGACTGAAGAGTGGACGTTCCCCAGTTTCTGACCAGTTCAGAGGGGTCCGACACTTTCGTCCATATAATTCTTCTAAGGGGGACATCTTCACACTAGCTTGATAGCTATTATTATAAGAGAACTCAGCATATGGAATAGATTCCTCCCATTTCTTGCCGAAGGAAATTACACAAGATCGAAGCATGTCCTCGAGAACTTGGTTGACACGTTCAACTTGTCCTTGCGACTAAGGATGAAACGTCGTACTGAACAACAGATGAGTTCCCATAGCTTCTTGGAAACTTGCCCAGAATCTTGAAGTGAACAAGCTGCCACGGTTCAAACTGATAACTAGTGGAATACCGTGAAGTGAAACAATTCTGGACATGTAGAGAGTTGCAAGCTGACTAGCAGTGATTGTTTCCTTGACCACCAGAAATGTGCAACTTTAGAAAGCCGGTCAATGACGACAAGAATAGCATCATTACCTTTCTGCGATTTGGGAAATCCAACGATGAAGTCCATTTCAACATGGTCCCATTTCCATTCAGGAGTAGAGATAGGTTGCAGAGTTCCAGCAGGCCTTTGATGTTCTGCATTGATACAACGGCAAACGTCACACTCAGCAACATAATGAGCAATGTCTTGCTTCATATTGGACCACCAGAATCTCTGACGGATGTCTTGGTACATCTTTGCACTACCAGGATGGATGAACAGAGGCGTATCATGAGCTTCTTTCATAACCTCCTGTGTCATATCATGGTTTTTCTCTAAATATGGCACCACTAGGCGGCCTTTGAAGTACAAGGCGCCATCATCTGCGATAGTGAAGAATGAGGGCTTTCCTTCTGCTAGATGGCGTTTAATCTTGTGGGCTTGAGAGTCATATCCCTGAATTCTCTTGATGGAGTCCAAGAGATCTAGTTCGACAGCCAGGGTATTGAGGGAACCCTCGGAAACAACACAGACTTTCATATTGCGAAACTCCTCAGGAGGTGGAGCGAGTGCACCAGGGGGAACAATATGGAGGTTTAGGTTTCTGAATTCTTCAACAAGCGAGGGTGGAACTTTGTGGACCTGGAGGTGGTTGCAGTAGGACTTGCGGCTCAAGACATTAGCCTTGCCTGGGGTATAGGATATACCCACGTCAAAGTCTGCAACAGTCTCCATCCATCTCTGCTGACGGAGGTTCAGGTCTGGCTGAGTAAACAGATACTTCAGACTTTGGTGGTCGGTGAAGATCTCACAATGATTACCGAGAAGGTAATGTCACCACTGCTTCAAAGCATGAATGACAGCAGCAAGCTCGAGGTCGTGAATTGGGTAGTTTTCTTCGTGAGGGTGCAGTTGACGAGAGGCATAAGCAATCACTCTGCGCTCTTGCATTAGGACACAGCCTAATCCTTGACGGGAAGCGTCACAATAAATAACGAAGTCCTTAGTATCAGGTGGAGCAAGCACTGGGGCAGAAATCAACTTGTCTTTGAGCGCCTACAAACTTTCCTGACACTTGTCTATCCATTGGAACTTGACACCCTTATGAAACAGATTAGTCAGAGGCCTAGTGATCTTGGAGAAGTACTCGACGAATCGACGGTAATAGCTGGCGAGACCAAGAAAACTTCTGACTTGCTTGACATTCTTTGGAGGAGTCCAATGAAGAATAGCCTGGACTCGTTCAGGGTTGACGGCAATACCATCCTTGGAGATGACATGCCCAAGATAGGTTACTTTGGGGAGCCAGAATTCACCCTTGGAATACTTAGCATACAGTTGATGCTTCCGTAGCTTTTCCAGCACAAGACGAAGATGTTCAACATGTTCCTCCTTGTTCTTGGAAAATACAAGGATATCATCCAGATAAACCACGACGAACTTGTCGAGGTAATCCATGAATATGTAGTTTAACAGATGAGAGAAGGTGGCTGGAGCATTCGTTAAGCCGAATGACATGACGGTGTACTCGTATGATCCATACCGAGTCACGAAGGCGGTCTTTGGGATATCCTCTTCACGAACACGGATCTGGTGGTAACCCAACATCAAGTCGAGTTTAGAGAACACTGATGAACCTGCCAATTGATCATAAAGTGGCTTGGTTAATAGGACGATAGTCTTGGACTAATCAGTTCGTCCCATCCTTCTTCTTAACAAAGAGAGAAGGTGCTCCCCAAGGAGAGCAACTAGGGAGAATGAAACCTTTGCTAAGAGATTTGTTGATTTCCTCCTTAAGCTCAATGAGTTCATGCGGCGGCATCTTGTAGGGTCGTTTGGCTATAGGGGTGGTGCCTGGTTTCAAGTCGATGATGAATTCGACAGCTCTAGCAGAGGGAATTCCTGGAAGTTCTTCCAGAAAGACGTCTTGGAATTCACGAATGACGGGAATGATTTCAATGCCCTCAAGTGGTGCAGCCTTCAATGCATTCAAGGCATAAAGTCATGCCTCGGCATTTTGAACCAGATGAGCCTGGTAAGTAACTATTTCATCGGAAGGGTGTAGCAGATGGACGGTCTTAGTGGCGCAAACTATAGAAGCAGTATGCGCTTTCAAACAATCCATCCCCAGAATTAGGTCAATGTTAGACGACTTCAGGATAATGGGAGAGGCATAGAATTCCAGCCCTTCGATTTCCACGGGGACGTCGATGCCAACCATGGAGGTTTGACATTATTCCACGGGGGTTTTTACCATTATCGAAGTGTTCATCTCCACACATTTAACGCCGTGCTTGTATGCAAAATCTTCTGACATGAATGAATGTGATGCTCCTGAATCGAATAGAACAGATGCAGGTACTGAATTTACGAGGAGTGTACCCATCACAGTAGCCAGCTGGTCTTGAGCTTCATTAAGATCAACGTGGTTGGCATGAACACGACCATAAGACCTGGTATTGTTGTTGCGAGGCTGGTTGCTTCCACGGGCAGCTGCGGGGAGGGCCAGTAGATTCTGGTTCTAGTTGCATTCCCTAGCACGGTGTCCTGGTTGACCACACCTGAAGCACAGACCATTATTGGGAGTGGGAACAGGAGCTCGGGGTGGTGGAGCTGGAAGTCTTGGCTGCCTAGTTGGTGGGGAGGCAGATGCAATGCAGCATAGGACTACCTTGGAGCAGGTGCAGTTGGCTGGTACATGCTATTGGGAATCCATATCCTATGCTTCTGGGAGGATGGGCCCGAAGATGAGCCCGTGTCACGGTTGCGCCTATGAGAGCTCTGGTGTTCCTATAGACCAGTTTCGACATTGATGGCCTTGTTCACCAAGGTGGCGAAATCAGCAAAGTCATGCACTAGAAGTGCGATCTTGATGTCAGCTTGAAGGCCATCACGAAACTTCTCCTGTCTACGTGCATCAGTTGCAATGTCTTCTTCAGCATAGCGGGACAAGTCCAGAAACTCCCGCTGATAAGTTTCAACAGTTTTGTTGCCCTGGGTGAGGTTGCGGAATGAAGCGGGCACGGAAAGCAGCTTGGAAGTCTAGCCAGGTGATGATTGTTCCTACTGGCAGAGTACGCCTGTGGCTGTCCCACCATTGAGCAGCGGGTCCCTTTAGGAAGAAGGAAGCAAAGGTGACATAGCTGGCAGGGGCTACATCAGCAGACTCCATCTCATAGGTGATGTCACTGAGCTAGTCATCAGCATCTAGAGGCTGAGTTGAGCTGCGGTACACGGTTGGGTTGAGGCGCATGAAATCCTGTAGAGCACTTGGGTTGGTTGTTGGTTCATATTGGGGCAAGGAAACTAATCCATAATATTCTCCATGAACTGGCGATGCAGCTCAAACTGTTGCATCATCTCAGCCATCACTACTAGGAAAAGGGCTATAGATGGAATGGACACTAATGGCGCACCTGTCATGTGGTGCGCCACTACTATATAGCAGTGGCGCACCATGTGTTGGTGCGCCATTAGTGTGGAAGACACTAATGGCGCACCTGGCACATGGTGCGCCACTACTAACAAAATTTTTTCCACACATACTAATGGCGCATCACTGCACGGTGTGACACTCCAAAAATTTTATTTGGTTTTCAGCAAAAACTTCGTGGTTTTCGGAAAGAGGCCATTTAAAATTTTCCAGAAAACCTTCCTCTTAAAAACTTCTTTGGCAAGGATTTTTTTGTATCTTCTTAAAACTATGGTGTTTGATCATTTAAAACACTTTCTCTGATGGTTCCCTTCTCAAAATATATTTTTGGAAATTATTCTTTTCTTACAAAAAGAACTCTGTGAATTTTGAGGATTTTCTTATCTTGAAAACCACCCATGGTTTTACCATGTCTCCTATAGTAAATCTTCTCAAAATCCCTCCCTCCACCTTTGAACAATCTAATTTCTCTGTCTCAACAAGTCCAAACAAGTTTTGGATTTTATTTCAATTATTTTATCTCCCAAATCATTTCTGCCAATTATTTTGAGCCTAAGTGATTTTCAAAGCAAGTACCTCATTGCCTTTGAGTTTTCACCTCAAACCAACTCCCCTGGATTGTCTTTAGTACCCACAACCTAGAACCATCTTGATCCACTCTTCTTCTTTTCAAAAATTTCAAATTTCACTCACTGCAAGTTTGGACCAGATTTGACAAATTTGATGAAATTCATATACACACTTCTCCAAAAATTCCACAAAAATTCAGGCAGCCTCCTGGTGCAATGAGAGGCCACCCCACCAAGTTTCAGCTCAAGGAAAAATCCCTAGATGCCTAGATCATTCTGTCGAACACCTTGCATGCACTGTTCTGTTCATCTTCAGTTAAGTTCAGAAATTCAGTGTCATTTTTCCTTCGTCAGACTTCGGTCACGCGGCCACAGTGCGCCCTGGCGTGTTGCACGCAGCCTCTTCCCCTTGACCAGCACCCCGCACGCATGCTTGGCCAATTCCTGGCGTCGGTGGCGACGAGCCTCGCCGGCGTTGGAAGCTTCTGCGGTGGCTGCGCGTTCTGTGGCGGCCAGCGAGGGCCCGAGCCCGCTCGCCACGCCACCCGGCGCCGCCCAACGCCCCTTGGCTCTCCGCGTGTCCCTGCCATGCCAACGCACGCCCGTGGCACCGTCGCCGTGGCCCGGCAAGCACGGAACGTGCTCCCTGCGGCCGACGGGCCCGCGCCACCCCGTTCCGTCGAGCTTTCCCAAAACACCCAAATCCTGGCTAGTTTAGCACCTAAACGGACCCAGTGAACCCCCACGACGGCGCTCGACCCCTAAACCTTCCCGACCAATGCCAGGCGCCGCCGTAAACTTCGCCGGAGAACCCCGTTCTCGGCCACCGCCTCGGAATGCCTATAAAAAGGGGCCCCGAGCTCGCCCTCGAGCACGCACCATCACTACACCTCTCCAGCACCCCGCCAGGCCAACAGGGGGACCTCGAGGAGGTCTCCTCCCCCAGCTCCGGCCGCCCCGTTCCGCCTCGGTCTCCACCTCGATTCGCTCCGGTGAGGCCGTCTCCGGCGCCCAAACCCCGTCAGTTACCCCCTCTAGCTACCAAAAGTCTAACCCCCTCCTCAATTTGATCTCCGCAGCTCTCTTCGACGAGGCCCTCGATCACCCAAACCACCGTCCACTGGAGCAAGGCTCGCCGTCGACGTGGTACTCGCCGGCGACCACCACCACCACCAAGCGACGTGGAATGGCGCCCTGAACACGGAGGTACTCTCCGATCCCCCTGCCTCGCCGTGGATCGCCGCTGGCGACCACCGCGGCTCTCGGGCACCGGCGAACTCTGCCGCCCCGTTTGAATATTCAAACCTGACGGGCGGAACCCGCCTGTCAGCCTCTCTGTCCTGTCTAAGCGAAACTTTTTCTGAAAACGTCTTCTGCCAAATGCGTTTTCCCGCTGGGCCGACGCATTCTTATTCGAGTCGTTTTCTGTTTTTGTAAGCTAGCCCCTGGGAACTTTCTGTTTCATTACAGATGAGTCCCTGGATTAAAACCCTTATAACTTTTTAATAGAAAGGAATTTTTGAGTGATTATTTTTCTATCCTCTTCAGGTTTTTGTCTAGTTTTTTATCATATTTATTCGAAAAATATTTGGAATAATTTTTGTGCACCTCACGGTATTCACGATAGCACGTATATTTTCTTTATACCGTAGATACCGAAGGAGGTGACGGGACCGCAAACTTCACCGAGCTAGGCTCCGACTACTCCGAACCAGGCAAGCATGTTTGAACTTTTGATATGATGATTGTTTTGGCATGTTTGCATTAAGTAGTTTCATGGCATGTTGATGAACATACCGACGAATGTCATGTTACATGCAACGATGAGGCAAGTGAGTTTCGAAAATCCATAAGTGGATGGATGTGAGTATGCATGGCCATGTGTTGGCATGAGGATGGGTAAGATGGCAGTGTTGTAGCATGCCAGTCTTAGGCCAGACTATATGACTTCAGTGTCAACCCGTATCATTCCATTTCCTTCCATTCTTCCTTCCCTGTACTACCACATGTTTTCCGCAAGGAATATGGCTTAGTAAGTTGTAAACCGCTTTCCTGGTACACACCAAAAAGGAGAGGCCGTGATGATGGTTCCATGGCCCTGGATTAAAGCCAGTCATCCGGTCAGGGGGCATGGGTGTTTCCGGTTGGGACCGAGAGGGGGGCACCCCTTAGAGCGCGCGTATATAAATTTGATCCCATGCTATTCGAGATTGTGATCTCCCCGTCTCAAAAGTTTTTCTTGGACGATGTCTAGGGTGATTCCTAGCATCGAGAGGTAGGATGGGTGTGTACTGGTTAGCTGTGTTTTCTTCCGAAATACCGTAAACGGAACTAGTCCTTCGTGACTACGGAAATCCGTTGGCTGTGGGAAAAATTTTCGTACAAACTCTGCAGAGTCATATATTCCTTTGAATCATCTATTCCATGTCCAAGTTCGGTATTATCTTATCCTGACAAATGTCAGTTTTGATGACAGAGACTCCGGTGAATCACATGAGTGCTAAGTCCGGTTAAATGTTTATTCCTGTGGATGGACTAACCCGTTTATTCTCATGAATTGAATATTTACTATGAGTATTATTTACTCGTGAATAAAAGCCCTTTCTGTGATGTCGCTCAGACGTCCGACTGCGGCATTGTTATATTTTACTTTCAATAAAAGCCCTCTCTGTGATGTCGCTCAGACGTCCGACTGTGGCATTGTTATATTTACTTTCAATAAAGCCCTTTCTGTGATGTCGCTCAGACGTCCGACTGTGGCATTTTCTTTTAAAAGCCCTTTATTGGCAGTCGCTCAGACGTCCGACTGTGGCATTTCTTTTAAAGCCCTTTATGTGGCGTCGCTCAGACGCCCGACTGTGGCATTTCTTTTAAAGCCCTTTATGTGGTGTCGCCTAGATGCCCGACTGCGGCGTGATTTATTTATTTATCTTCCTATCGAGGTGTCGCTTCAGACACCCGATTGGGTTTACAGTTATTTTGTTGGGTTTTCGAGCGGACTACCGCCGACCCCCTTTTTACCTGTCTTGTTTTTACGAATTAATGTGCCACTGTTAAAATTAATCATGACGCATCCATGCATGCATTTGTTATATCTTACGTCCGAACTGTCTTGCGAGTACTTTCAAAGTACTCACCTGGCTTGTTGATTTGGCCAGATGCTGACGAAGGCGATCTCATGGATGAAGAATTTGATAGCGAGTCCGACGCCTAGAGGAATCCCAGTCAGTCTCGTGCGACCCTGGATTTGGTCACTGCATTATATCCGCTTCCGCTACCAAATAAATTCATCGAGCCTCACCTCGACGCTCGATGAGATGCCAGTTTTAGAGTCATGTATCTCACTCCCCGCTGTGTTTTTCCACCACCACCCTATCCTCGAGTCAGTAGTATGCCTCCACACCACTGTGTCATGTCCGCCATTATGTATAATTATTGGCGTGCTTGTAATAATTTGGTTGAGCAACCGTAGCTCGACCCTGTAATATATTTTATGCTACTGGCTTATTGTATCAAGAATTTGTCTACCGGTAAGGAGGATTTTTCTCATACTGGACTCAAAAGATTGGTTTCTCAATAAACATTTTTATTGGAAAACCGGTCGTGACAAGCTTGGTACCAGAGCCAGGCTGACTGTAGGAAGCCACTAGGTGCGATCGCTAATTGGTTATTAGCATGATAGAGCCAATTTATATTTTTTTGCAATTGTAGTCATTTTCTGACAGTCAGCATAAATTTATGATCTGACCATTCAGAATTTTTGCCTACTTTTGTAGATGGCCGACAACAGCTGCGAGTCTCAGACCTTCGCCAACGTGCCCGATGGGTTCGTCAAGCTTCTTTCCTTCATCGTTCAGGTCGCGATGGGGCCATCTGTGCGCCCAGTCTTCACACTCTGCCAGCACCGAGTCAACGACAGTCTGACCATGCACCAGGCCGCGGTGCAGTTCAAGGGAGGGCGTGGTGAGTTACGCCGCTTCCGGTTCTTGGGAAGAGCCATGCCTACGGAGAGGCATGCTATGCAGATGGCAGCCCGCGAGGCGATAGCTCGTCTCAGGGATGTCCTCCCCGTGATGAAGACTCGTCGTTACCGTTATCTTCCATGCCATGTGCCTTACACCTGTCACTACGCATTCTCCTGCCCCAGAGGAGAACGAGACGAGGCTTTTGAGATGCTTATTGAGTATCTCCGGGCCCTGGAGGCAGCCTTCGACAACCTGGTGGACGACTTCGTAGCTGCCCGCATGGACTCAGTCCATGGCTGTGCTGCCAACAGGAGGGAGCTCCTACCCACCGCACCGCCACTGACTTTTGTCTCGTCCTCAGCATCTTATGCACCTACTCGTCGCCTGCCTTCTACCGAAGAGTTCAACCAAGTTATTGCGCCCACTCCAGCGCGCACTGCACCACCCTTCGCGCCCACTCCTATTCGTGTTGTTCCGCCCCTGGCGCCCGCTCCGTCCACCCAGCGCAACACTACACGTATGGAGCCTATTAGCGAGGAGGAAGTCGAGTCCCCAGCCTCGCTACGCCTCACCCTCGGCAGGGCAAAGGAGATCGTCAACATCTCCGCCTGAGTACGCTTAGCCGCCATGCAATGTACCGCTTTGTATGATATGTTTATATGTACATAGGTTGTGAGAAGTAGCCTGTTTGCGCATCATGTAGGATCTGGAGGAGTGCACTAGCCTAAATAACATGTCAGGATTATGTACGCATATCCTGAGTGATGTATTGTATAATTACTGTCTGCGTGTAAGATATGTAATGAGCAGTCCTTCTCCGTGCGCAAATCGATTTGTTTTTCTTAAGTAAGCTTGGTTATTTAATTTATTTGCCAGCTTTATGCATTTATGGAATTGTTTTTGCGACTCTTTTCGCTTTTCTTATGGGTTTTACAAAATATATCCCCAGAGTGAAAAATGTCTCGTCCTTGGACTCGCTCCATGCCAACTCCACCAGAGGAAAATTATGATACACAACCCAGCAACAAGTTCACACAGGGACAGTCAAGCCAACAGGGCAGTGAATCGGCACTTTCACAAATGTGTCGCCTTTATGAGCAGAGTCAGCAACAACATCGGGAAATGATGAACCAAGTCATCAACATGGGAAATCACCATGGACAGTATCAGCAGCATTCCAAGTTATCTGAGCTACAGAAGACACGTCCCCAAACATTTTCTCATACTGACAAGCCTCTGGAGGCCGAGGATTGGCTTCGAGATATGGAGAGAAAATTAATTATTGCAAAATGTTCAGATCTCGAGAAAGTACTATATGCTCCGCACTATCTCACAGGAGCAGCTGCATCATGGTGGGAGAATTTTCTGCACATGCACCCCAACGAAAATGATATAACCTGGGATGATTTCAAGGAAGGTTTCCGTGGTGCACACATTCCTAAGAGTATTATGAAAATCAAGAAGAGAGAGTTCGATGACCTCAAACAAAGGAACATGACAGTGTCAGAATACAACGGTCAATTTACTCTATTGTCTCGCTACGCCAATGAAGAACGTATGACTGAAAGCAAGAAGATGGAGAAATTCCTTGACGGTCTGGCGCCCGCGCTTAAATGCCAACTGGTCGTGCACACTTTTCCAGATTTTAAGACACTAGTGGACAAAGCCATTACTCTGGAAAATGAGAGACGTAGCTTGGAGGATTTCCGCAAGCGAAAAAGAGACCAGACTACTCTTGCGCGCAACCACCGAAGCAAGACAGATTTTCAGAAAGGTGGGACACACAAAACTACGACAAACGTCTCACGCCCAACCAAGAATTTCCATGCAAGGGACAAGGAGTTCACATATCGCCCAGGCGTTACTTGCTACGCTTGTGGAGAAGAAGGGCACTATGCCAAACAGTGCCCCAAGCCAAGGAACTCAACCCCGAAGCCAAACAACGGTGGAAATAATTCCGCGCCCAAGCGCAACAATTTCAACCCCAACAACAACCACAGGAAGGGTCATCTAAACCACGTGACCAAAGAAGAAGCACAAAACGCTCCGGATATCGTACTCGGTACGTTTCCTGTCAACACAATACCTGCAACGGTTTTGTTTGATTCTGGAGCTTCTCACTCATTCATTTCGAAAAGTTTTGCTTTGCAAAATAATTTTTCGATGTTTCCCTTGGAAAAATCCATGATCATCAAGTCCCCTGGGATTCAGCAAGTTACTCAGAGTTACTGTCAGAATGTGGTTATTGAGTTCGAAGGATTGAAGTTTCACGCCAATCTTATTGTGTTGGAAAATAAAGGACTGGATGTCATCCTAGGGATGGACTGGTTAACCACCAACAAAGGTTTTATTGACTGTTTCAACCGGACCGTAATTCTCACACACCACCACGGGAAGACAATAAAGTATCAGCCAAAGAAAGAAAAATACCCCGGCAACCGAGATTGAATAAGGTGGACGTTTCTGAGCTAAACAAGGTTCCAGTAGTATGTGAATTTCCAGACGTATTTCCCGAAGAATTACCAGGCATGCCACCAGACCGAGAGATAGAATTCAGCATTGAGCTAGCACCAGGAACCACCCCCATATACAAGAAACCATACAGAATGGCACCATCCGAGTTGATTGAGTTGAAGAAACAAATAAAGGAATTACTGGACAAGGGATACATTCGAGCCAGCTCCTCACCTTGGGGATCACCAATTTTATTTGCCAAAAAGAAGGATGGAACACTGAGATTGTGCATAGACTACCGAGCACTTAACATGGTCACAGTCAAGAACAAATACCCGATGCCACGGATAAATGATTTATTTGATCAGCTCGCTCAGGCCAAGGTATTCTCAAAGATTGACTTAAGGTCAGGATACCATCAATTAAAAGTGCGAACAGAAGATATCCCCAAAACAGCCTTCACCTCCAGATATGGACTATATGAGTTCACAGTTATGCCTTTTGGATTAACGAACGCCCCCGCATATTTTGTTCACCTCATGAACAAAGTATTTATGAAGTTTATGGACAAGTTCGTTGTGGTATTTATCGACGATATTCTGATATACTCCAAGACACCAGAAGAGCACGCGGAACATCTCAGGATTGTGCTAGGAGAACTCAGGAAACATCAATTGTATGCCAAGTTCAGCAAGTGCGAATTTTGGCTAAGACAAGTAGGCTTTCTAGGCCACGTGCTGACCCAAGACGGTATCGCAGTGGACCCGGAGAAAGTCAGGGCCATACTTGGCTGGAAGTCACCAGCCAGCGTAACGGACATACGAAGTTTCTTGGGAATGGCAGGATATTACCGCAGATTTATTGAAGGATTCTCCACCCTAGCCAAGCCAATGACGCAGTTACTCAAGAAGGACAAGAAGTTTGAATGGACAGAAGCCTGCGAGAAAAGTTTCCAAGAGCTAAAACGGAAATTAACGACAGCACCGGTATTAATTGTGCCAGACATACACAAGAATTTTGAAGTGTATTGTGACGCATCCCGAAAAGGCCTCGGGTGCGTGTTGATGCAAGAAGGCAAGGTTGTCGCATACGCTTCAAGGCAACTTCGCAAGCATGAGGAAAATTATCCCACTCATGACTTAGAAATGGCAGCAGTCATTCATGCACTCAAGGAATGGAGGCATTTCTTACTTGGAAATCGATGTGAAATATACACGGACCATAAAAGTCTCAAATATATTTTCACACAGCCAGAACTAAACTTACGGCAACGACGCTGGTTGGAATTGGTAAAGGATTATGATGTTGGTATCCACTATCATCCAGGAAAGCAAATGTAGTGGCCGATGCTCTTAGTCGGAACCCCAGCTCCGACGAAAACAGTCTGCAAGGCTTGAGACCTGAATTCCAACAAGAATTTGCCAAACTCAACTTGTTAATGATCGCGGAAGGCACCATATCAAACTTGGAAATAAAGCCCGACCTTGTGGAGAGAATTAAAGAAGCTCAGCCTGGTCACCCCAGCATTGAAGGAATTAAAAGAAAGGTGAGTATGGGCAAGGCCTCGGAGTTCGTCATAGACGATGAGGAATATTATGGTACGGAGACAGACTCTGCGTGCCAAACATAGAGGACCTCAAACAGCAAATTCTAGTTGAAGCACACACCACCCCATATTCGATCCACCCTGGAGGAACCAAAATGTATAAGGATATTCAGGAAAGATTTTGGTGGCACGGTATGAAGAGGGACATAGCCACATTCGTTGCATGTTGCGATTCTTGTCAACGCATAAAAGTTGAGCATCAAAAACCAGCCGGACTACTGCAACCAAACAAAATACCTGAGTGGAAATGGGATGAAATAGGGATGGATTTCATTGTCGGACTACCTCGGTCACGACACGGGAATGATGCCATATGGGTCATCACCGATAGATTAACCAAGGTGGCACATTTCATTCCAGTGAAGACAACCTACAACACTCAGAGGCTTGCCAGGATTTATCTCTCCCGTATAGTTTGTCTGCATGGAGTCCCGAAGACTATAATATCCGACAGAGGCACTCAGTTCGTCTCGAGATTCTGGGATCATTTACAACAGGCTCTGGGAACTCAACTGGCCTTCAGTACAGCCTACCATCCCCAGACTGATGGACAGACTGAACGCGTAAACCAAATTTTAGAAGACATGCTGAGAGCATGTGTCCTCACCTATGGAACCAGTTGGGAAGAAAGCCTGCCATATGCCGAGTTCGCATACAACAACAGTTACCAGGCCAGCCTGCAAATGGCACCATTTGAAGCCCTATACGGACGGAGATGTCGTACCCCGCTAAATTGGTCAGAGACCGGAGACAGCCGTATCTTCGGCCCAGACATGCTCAAAGAAGCCGAGGAAAAGTCAAGCTAATCAGGGACCGACTCAAGACCGCTCAAAGCCGACAGAAGAGTTATTACGATCAGAAACATCGTGGGGTCAATTTTGAACCCGGTGAATTTGTGTACCTACGAGTATCACCTATGAGGGGACTGCAACGGTTTAAGATTAAGGGGAAGTTAGCACCAAGATTCATTGGACCATTCTGCATAGTGGCACGAAGAGGCACTGTAGCCTACCAGCTAGACTTACCCGAAGAATTGTCCGACATCCACGACGTGTTCCACGTCTCTCAATTAAGGAAGTGCGTAAGCAAACCAGAGAAGCAAGTATCCCATGAGAACATTGACGTGCAGCCAGACCTCACCTATCGAGAACGCCCAGTAAAAATATTAGAGGAGTCTGAAAGGAGAACCCGACAGAAAACCATCAAGTTTTTCAGAGTTCAGTGGAGCAATCACACCGAAAGTGAAGCAACCTGGGAAAGGGAGGATTTCCTTCGGACAGAGCATCCACACTTATTTAAGGATCAGCTGAAATCTCGGGGACGAGATTTTTCCTAAGGGGGTAGGTGTTGTGACACTCCAAAATTTTTATTTGGTTTTTCAGCAAAAACTTTGTTGGTTTTTGAAAAGAGGCCATTTAAATTTTTTCCAGAAAACCTTCCTCTTAAAAACTTCTTTGGCAAGGATTTTTATTTTTGTATCTTCTTCAAACTATGGTGTTTGATCATTTAAAACTCTTTCTCTGATGGTTCCCTTCTCAAAGTATATTTTTGGAGATTATTCTTTTTCTTATAAAAAGAACTCTATGAATTTTTAGGTTTTTCTTATCTTGAAACCACCCATGGTTTTACCATGTCTCCTATAGTAAATCTTCTCAAAATCCCTCCCTCCACCTTTGAACAATCTAAATTCTCTGTCTCAACAAGTCCAAACAAGTTTTGGATTTTATTTCAATTATTTTATCTCTCAAATCATTTCTGCCAATTATTTTGAGCCTAAGTGATTTTCAAAGCAAGTACCTCATTGCCTTTGAGTTTTCACCTCAAACCAACTCCCCTGGATTGTCTTTAGTACCCACAACCTAGAACCATCTTGATCCACTCTTCTTCTTTTCAAAAATTTCAAATTTCACTCACTGCAAGTTTGGACCAGATTTGACAAATTTGATGAAATTCATATCTACACTTCTCCAAAAATTCCACAAAAATTCAGGCAGCCTCCTGGTGCAATGAGAGGCCACCCCACCAAGTTCAGCTCAAGGAAAAATCCCTAGATGCCTAATCATTCTGTCGAACACCTTGGCCGGCACTGTTTCCGTTCATCTTCAGAAAATTCAGATTTCAGAATTCAGTGTCGTTTTCTTCGTCAGTGACTTCGTCATCCATCACCAGTGCCCCTGGCGCGTTGCGCACGGCCTCTCCTCCCTGGCCAGAGCACCCGCACGCACGCTTGGCCGATTCCTGGCGTCGGTGGCGACGAGCCTCGCCGGCGTTGGAAGCTTCTGCGGTGGCTGCACCTCCCGTGGCGGCCAGCGAGGGCCCGAGCCCGCTCGCCACGCCACCCGGCGCCGCCCAACGTCCCCTGGCTCTCCGCGTGTCCCTGCCATGCCAGCGCACGCCCGTGGCACCGTCGCCGTGGCCCGGCAAGCACGGAACGTGCTCCCTGCCGCCGACGGGCCCGCACCGCCCCGTTCCGTCGAGCTCGCCCAAAGCACCCTAATCCAAGCTCGTTTAGCACCTAAATGGAACCGGTGGACCTCCACGATGACGCCCAGCTCCCTAAACCTCCCCGACCAAGCTCTGCGCTGCCGTAACCTTCGCCGGAGATCCCCGTTCACGGCCACCGCCTCGGATCGCCTATAAAAAGGACCCCGAGCTCGCTCACGAGCACACACCTTCACTGCACCTCTCCAGGACCCTGCCAAGCCACCAGGAGGACCTCGAGGAGGTCTCCTCCCCCAACTCCGGCCGCCCCGATCCGCCTCGGCCACCAGCTCGATTCGCTCTGGTGAGGCCGTCTCCGGCGCCCAAACCCCGTCAGTTACCCATTCTAGCTACCAGAAGTCTAACCCCCTCCTCAATTTGATCTCCGCAGCTCTCTTCGACGAGGCCCTCGATCACCCGAACCGCCGTCCGTCGGAGCAAGGCTCGCCGTCGACGTGGTACTCACCGGCGACCACCACCACCACCAACCGACGCGGAATGGCGCCCTGAACACGGAGGTACTCTCCGATCCCTCTGCCTCGCCGTGGATCGCCGCCGGCGACCACCGCGGCTCTCGGGCACCGGCGAACTCTGCCGCCCCGTTTGAATATTCAAACCTGACGGGTGGGACCCGCCTGTCAGCCTCTCTGTCCTGTCTAAGCGAAACGTTTTCTGAAAACGTCTTCTGCCAAATGCATTTTCCCACTGGGCCGGCGCATTCTTATTCGAGTCATTTTCTGTTTTTGTAAGCTAGCCCCTGGGAACTTTCTGTTTCATTACAGATGAGTCCCTGGATTAAAACCCTTATAACTTTTTAACAGAAAGGAATTTTTGAGTGATTCTTTTTCTGTCCTCTTCAGATTTTTGTCTAGTTTTTTATCATATTTATTTGAGAAATATTTGGAATAATTTTTGTGCACCTCACGGTATTCACGATAGCGCGTATATTTTCTTTATACCGTAGATGAAGGAGGTGACGGGACCGCAAACTTCACCGAGCTAGGCTCCGACTACTCTGAACCAGGCAAGCATGTTTGAACTTTTGATATGATGATTGTTTTGGCATGTTTGCATTAAGTAGTTTATGGCATGTTGATGAACATACCGACGAATGTCATGTTACATGCAACGATGAGGCAAGTGAGTTTCGAAAATCCATGAGTGGATGGATGTGAGTATGCATGGCCATGTGTTGGCATGAGGATGGGTAAGATGGCAGTGTTGTAGCATGCCAGTCTTATGCCAGGCTATATGACTTCAGTGTCAACCCGTATCATTCCAGTTCCTTCCATTCTTCCTTCCCTGTACTACCACATGTTTTCCGCAAGGAATATGGCTTAGTAAGTTGTAAACCGCTTTCCTGGTACACACCAAAAAGGAGAGGCCGTGATGATGGTTCCATGGCCCTGGATTAAAGCCAGTCATCCGGTCAGGGGGCATGGGTGTTTCCGGTTGGGACCGAGAGGGGGGCACCCCTTAGAGCGCGCGTATATAAATTTGATCCCATGCTATTCGAGATTGTGATCTCCCCGTCTCAAAAGTTTTTCTTGGACGATGTCTAGGGTGATTCCTAGCATCGAGAGGTAGGATGGGTGTGTACTGGTTAGCTGTGTTTTCTTCCGAAATAGCGTAAACGGAACTAGTCCTTCGTGACTACGGAAATCCGTTCGTTGTGGGAAAAATTTTCGTACAAACTCTGCAGAGTCATATATTCCTTTGAATCATCTATTCCATGTCCAAGTTCGGTATTATCTTATCCTGACAAATGTCAGTTTTGATGACAGAGACTCCGGTGAATCACATGAGTGCTAAGTCCGGTTAAATGTTTATTCCTGTGGATGGACTACCCGTTTATTTTCATGAATTGAATATTTATTATGAGTATTATTTACTTGTGAATAAAAGCCCTTTCTGTGATGTCGCTCAGACGTCCGACTGTGGCATTGTTATTATTTACTTTCAATAAAAGCCCTTTCTGTGATGTCGCTCAGACGTCCGACTGTGGCATTTTATTTTACTTTCATAAAGCCCTTTCTGCGATGTCGCTCAGACGTCCGACTGTGGCATTCTTTTAAAGCCCTTTATGTGGCGTCGCTCAGACGCCCGACTGTGGCATTTCTTTTAAAGCCCTTTATGTGGCGTCGCTCAGACGCCCGACTGTGGCATTTCTTTTAAAGCCCTTTATGTGGCGTCGCTCAGACGCCCGACTGTGGCATTTCTTTTAAAGCCCTTTATGTGGTGTCGCTCAGACGCCCGACTGCGGCGTGATTTATTTATTTATTTTCCTATCGAGGTGTCGCTTCAGACACCCGATTGGGTTTACAGTTATTTTGTTGGGTTTTCGAGCGGACTACCGCCGACCCCCTTTTTACCTGTCTTGTTTTTACGAATTAATGTGCCACTGTTAAAATTAATCATGACGCATCCATGCATGCATTTGTTATATCTTACGTCCGAACTGTCTTGCGAGTACTTTCAAAGTACTCACCTGGCTTGTTGATTTGGCCAGATGCTGACGAAGGCGATCTCATGGATGAAGAATTTGATAGCGAGTCCGACGCCTAGAGGAATCCCAGTCAGTCTCGTGCGACCCTGGATTTGGTCACTGTATTATATCCGCTTCCGCTACCAAATAAATTCATCGAGCCTCACCTCGACGCTCGATGAGATGCCAGTTTTAGAGTCATGTATCTCACTCCCCGCTGTGTTTTTCCACCACCACCCTATCCTCGAGTCAGTAGTATGCCTCCACACCACTGTGTCATGTCCGCCATTATGTATAATTATTGGCGTGCTTGTAATAATTTGGTTGAGCAACCGTAGCTCGACCCTGTAATATATTTTATGCTACTGGCTTATTGTATCAAGAATTTGTCTACCGGTAAGGAGGATTTTTCTCATACTGGATTCAAAAGATTGGCTTTCTCAATAAACATTTTTATTGAAAAACCGGTCGTGACACATGGTGCGCCATTACTAGTGCTAACTAGTAATGGCGCACCGGCCACACAGTGCACCACTACTGTTGTTTTTATTCTTTTTTTGCAAAACAACTAATGGCGCACCGTAGCATAGTGCACCATTACTAGTTTAAACTAGTAATGGCGCACTATGCCACGGTGCGCCATTAGAATATATATTTTTTTTATTTTTTGCAAAACTTCTAATGGCGCATCAGCAGCAGGTGCACCATTAGTATGTTGGGTTACTAATGGCGCATGGCCATGTGGTGCGCCATTAGTTACCTGGGACCAGCTAGATATTTTGGACAACCACACCTACACACTCACTTTCCCCACTTCATTCCCCCCACCTCCTTCTCCAAGCTTGTCAGCTGCCTCCTCCTCCTCACCTCATTTGCACCATACATTCATCAAAATTAAGTGGTGAAATTACCTATTTTTGATAGGTAAGTAAGGGGAAAGCTATCTTCATGTTGTAGATCTACTTTTTTTCTCCCTAGCTCGCTCCAACAACGTGCACATGCACTTTTTGTGGCCTAGCTAGATCTATGTATGTTCATGGTGTTGCATATGTTTGTGGTGTTGCATATATGTTTGTGTTTGCAGGTACTGGTATTTGAAATGCGATAGTTGCCAATATTTTGCCGGAATGTTGATTCATTTCGGTTTCAGTGAGAATTTTGGCACTATGCATTCTTTTTGGTCCTATTTTTAGGGAAAGTCATGCCAAATTTTTTCTTGGTTCTAAAATATCATTTTGCTCTACCCCGCAGGCGACCATGGTCCGCACGATGACCGAAGGCATCGTGAATAGGTTTTTGAGCTCTGCGAAGGCCGAGATGCTTCAAAAGAACGAGACGGAGATAAGATGTCAGTGTCGAAGATGCAAGCTGAAGAGCCTTATTGCGGACCCGGATTCCGGCGGAGCAGATGACGATGGACCATCGATGGGCTGGGTGCAGGACCCTCATATTCAAGAGCTACTTCTCAAGCAGACGGATAACGCAAGAGCTACCGCCCGAGAGAAAGCCAAGCTGGATCAACTGGAGATAGATGCGGTTACTCCATTGTATGAAGGATGCAGGCCCGAGGATACCCGCCTGAAAGTAACGCTCATGGCTCTGGAGATGAAGGTAAAACACAAAATGACCAACACATGCTTCGACAAGAACATGTCATTCTAGCACGAACGTCTTCCCAAGGGGAACAAGTGCCCGACCAGTTTCGAGGAGGCGAAGAAAATCGTGTGTCCTCTGGATTTACCGCACGTGAAATACCATGTGTGCATGAACAATTGCATCATTTATCGGGACGAGCACGCGGAGTCTACCATATGTCCGGTGTGCGGCGTCACTCGATACAAGAAGAGGAAGAAAGCTCCTCAAAAAGTGGTGTGGTACTTTCCGATCACTCCTCGTCTGCAGCGGTATTTTGCGGACCCTAAGGTAGAAAAGCTCCTACGTTGGCACGCGGATAGGGAGGAGCAGAAGCGAGAAGATGACGCAAATGATCCGGAGATAAATAAAAAAGACAAGATGCTGAGTCACCCAAAGGATGCGAGCCAGTGGCAAGCGTTGAACTTCGAACACCCAGAATTTGGGAAGGATCCAAGGAACATCGTGCTGGGCGCGAGCACCGATGGAGTCAATCCGTTTGGCAGCCAGAGAAGCACACATAGCACCTGGCCTGTGTTTGTGTGGATGTACAACCTTCCCCCCTGGTTGTGCATGAAGAGGAAGTACATTCACATGAGTATGCTAATTGAAGGGCCGAAACAACCAGGGAACAACATTAATCTGTATCCGGGGCTGCTGAAAGAGGAGCTAGACACGCTGTGGAAAACGCTAGCCAATACGTGGGACGCCGCAGAGAAAGAATATTTCCCTATGAGAGCCGCATAGAAGCGAAAGGCGCCAGAGCCACTGCTGAAGGTATGGAAAACATGGTCTGTTTTCTAGGACTTGCCATACTGGAAGATCCACCGTGTGCCTCACAGCCTTGATGTCATGCATATCACGAAGAACGTGCACGAGAGTCTGCTTGGTACCCTGCTCAACATGCCAGAGAGGACCAAAGGTGGGCTAAAAGCAAGGGCAGACTTGAAATCAATGGGCATCAGGGAGGAGCTTCACGCTAATGATGATGATGATGATGATGATGATGATGAGGCAAAGCAGGACACGGAAAGTCGTCGCAAAGGCAAAAAGGCCAAGAAGACAGGAAATGACTACCCTCTTGCGTGCTTCACTCTAAGTCAGGAGGAGATCGAGCAGTTTTTCACCTGCCTCGTAGGAGTAAAACTTCCTTACGGTTACGCGGGGAAGATAAGCAGATACCTAGACCCAGCGAAGTAGAAGTTCAGCGGGATGAAGTCTCACGACTGTCACGTGCTGATGATGCAGATACTTGCAGTTGCAACCCATGGGATCATGGACGTGCATGTCCATGAAATGCTATTTGGCCTATGCAAAATTTTCGACGTCATCTCTCGGAAGTCGGTTGGCGTGAGGCAACTCAGAAGGCTACAGGAAGAGATCGTGGTGATACTATGAGAGCTTGAGATGTACTTCCCGCCCGCATTCTTCGACGTTATGGTGCATCTGCTGGTCCATATCGTGGAGGATATCATCCAACTCAAGACGACGTTCCTGCACAGCATGATGCCGTTCTAAAGGATGAATGGTGTCATCGAAGGATACGTTCGCAACATGTCACATCCAGAGGGAAGTATAGCTAGGGGCTTTCTGACCGAAGAGTGCATCTCCTACTGCATGAATTATCTAGGCATCGAGGACCCCGTTGGTGTGCCCGTCAACAGGCACCTCGGCAGGCTCGCTGGATGGGGTCACCGTGAGGGTCACCGCAAAATGCATGTCGACTTCGAGGGTCGACTCGCCGACTTTGAAAGAGCAAACCTAGTCGCGCTACAACACATAGACGTGGTCGATCCTTGGGTGGTAGAGCACAAAACCTTTATTGAGAAGACGTACAATGACCGAGGCCAACAGAGGACGGACGGAGATATAATCAAAGAGCACAACACATGTTTCACGCATTGGTTCAAGCAGAAGCTTCTGTTGTATCCTTTACATGAGGATTCTTCCAAGGAAGAACAACTCATATTCGCCTTGTCATAGGGTGTCGAGCACAACCTGATGACCTATGAGGCGTGCGATATCAACGGCTACACATTCTACACCGAGGACAAGGACATGAAGAGCGATGGTTATCAGAACTCCGGGGTAACGATGGAATCCTACACTGGTAACGACAAGGATAGATACTATGGAAGGATCGAGGAGATCTGGGAGCTGAGCTACGCTGGAGAGAAGGTCCTGATGTTCAGTGTTAGATGGGCCAAGAGCATCCTAAAAGAAGACCGGTATGTCACCACCATGGTTATACCCGAAGCCAAATCCAAGACCGCGTCACCGTGAAAAATGAGCCATGGGTACTGGCTTCCCAAGTGCACCAATGCTTCTTCATTACCGACCCGTCAAAGCCCAGTCGTATTTTCGTGAGGAGAGGCAAAAGGAAGATCATCAGAATGGATGGAGTAGCCAATGAGCAAGACTTCGACAAGTACGGCGACCCGAAGATCGAACATGACGACGACGATGAAGTAGCAGCATACACCACAAGAAGAAGCAGGACTACCCTACCTAAAGGACGTCCGTTCCACAAAAGAACTCCATTTGCGAAAAAGAAGGGCAAGAAGATTGTGAACATATAGCTAGCTAAGATCGATTATATTTAAATCGTAGGCTTCATTTCTCGATTGTATTTCATGGGCACTTTTTGAACTCATGAATGTTTTTAAATTTCATGGACACTCGATCTCGATCCCCTCCATCTCGATCGCTATCCCACCTTGCCAGATCCGGTCCCACTCGCCGCCGAGCACCCCCCGCACCATCTCCCCCGCTCCACCGGCCGCCGACCCCCCGCACCCTCCCCCACTCCACTGCCACCGATGACCCACCGCACCCTCCCCCGCTCCACCGGCCGCTGCCACCGACCCCCCGCACCCTCCCCCACTCCACCGCCGCCGACGACCCACCGCACCCTCCCCCGCTCCACCGGTCGCCGCCGCCGTCCCCCGGCCCGCACCCTCCCCCACTCCACCGTCGCCGACGACCCACCGCAGCCTCCCCCGCTGCACCGGCCGCCGCCGCGGACCCCCGGCCCGCACCCTCCCCGGCCCGCTCCACCATCACAAATGAATGCATCTAAAATTGCAAAAAAAAAAAACAAATTTGATGATATTTTCAAATAATAAATTTGATGATATTTTTTCATATTCATAAATATTCTCAAATAACAAATTTGATGATATTTTTTTAAAGATTATTATTGTTTTTATAAAAAAATATTACTGTTATGATTTAAACAAGTTTGAACATATTTAAACACAAATAAATATCAAACAACATTTTAAATGCATAAAAATAAAAATTGGGTGGTAGAGCACAAAACCTTTATTGAGAAGACGTACAATGACCGAGGCCAACAGAGGACGGACGGAGATATAATCAAAGAGCACAACACATGTTTCACGCATTGGTTCAAGCAGAAGCTTCTGTTGTATCCTTTACATGAGGATTCTTCCAAGGAAGAACAACTCATATTCGCCTTGTCATAGGGCGTCGAGCACAACCTGATGACCTATGAGGCGTGCGATATCAACGGCTACACATTCTACACCGAGGGCAAGGACATGAAGAGCGATGGTTATCAGAACTCCGGGGTAACGATGGAATCCTACACCGGTAACGACAAGGACAGATACTATGGAAGGATCGAGGAGATCTGGGAGCTGAGCTACGCTGGAGAGAAGGTCCTGATGTTCAGTGTTAGATGGGCCAAGAGCATCCTAAAAGAAGACCGGTATGTCACCACCATGGTTATACCCGAAGCCAAATCCAAGACCGCGTCACCGTGAAAAATGAGCCATGGGTACTGGCTTCCCAAGTGCACCAATGCTTCTTCATTACCGACCCGTCAAAGCCCAGTCGTATTTTCGTGAGGAGAGGCAAAAGGAAGATCATCAGAATGGATGGAGTAGCCAATGAGCAAGACTTCGACAAGTACGGCGACCCGAAGATCGAACATGACGACGACGATGAAGTAGCAGCATACACCACAAGAAGAAGCAGGACTACCCTACCTAAAGGACGTCCGTTCCACAAAAGAACTCCATTTGCGAAAAAGAAGGGCAAGAAGATTGTGAACATATAGCTAGCTAAGATCGATTATATTTAAATCGTAGCCTTCATTTCTCGATTGTATTTCATGGGCACTTTTTGAACTCATGAATGTTTTTAAATTTCATGGACACTCGATCTCGATCCCCTCCATCTCGATCGCTATCCCACCTTGCCAGATCCGGTCCCACTCGCCGCCGAGCACCCCCCGCACCATCTCCCCCGCTCCACCGGCCGCCGACCCCCCGCACCCTCCCCCACTCCACTGCCACCGATGACCCACCGCACCCTCCCCCGCTCCACCGGCCGCCGCCACCGACCCCCCGCACCCTCCCCCACTCCACCGCCGCCGACGACCCACCGCACCCTCCCCCGCTCCACCGGTCGCCGCCGCCGTCCCCCGGCCCGCACCCTCCCCCACTCCACCGTCGCCGACGACCCACCGCAGCCTCCCCCGCTGCACCGGCCGCCGCCGCGGACCCCCGGCCCGCACCCTCCCCGGCCCGCTCCACCATCACAAATGAATGCATCTAAAATTGCAAAAAAAACAAATTTGATGATATTTTCAAATAATAAATTTGATGATATTTTTTCATATTCATAAATATTCTCAAATAACAAATTTGATGATATTTTTTTAAAGATTATTATTGTTTTTATAAAAAATATTACTGTTATGATTTAAACAAGTTTGAACATATTTAAACACAAATAAATATCAAACAACATTTTAAATGCATAAAAATAAAAATTGGGTGGTAGAGCACAAAACCTTTATTGAGAAGACGTACAATGACCGAGGCCAACAGAGGACGGACGGAGATATAATCAAAGAGCACAACACATGTTTCACGCATTGGTTCAAGCAGAAGCTTCTGTTGTATCCTTTACATGAGGATTCTTCCAAGGAAGAACAACTCATATTCGCCTTGTCATAGGGCGTCGAGCACAACCTGATGACCTATGAGGCGTGCGATATCAACGGCTACACATTCTACACCGAGGGCAAGGACATGAAGAGCGATGGTTATCAGAACTCCGGGGTAACGATGGAATCCTACACCGGTAACGACAAGGACAGATACTATGGAAGGATCGAGGAGATCTGGGAGCTGAGCTACGCTGGAGAGAAGGTCCTGATGTTCAGTGTTAGATGGGCCAAGAGCATCCTAAAAGAAGACCGGTATGTCACCACCATGGTTATACCCGAAGCCAAATCCAAGACCGCGTCACCGTGAAAAATGAGCCATGGGTACTGGCTTCCCAAGTGCACCAATGCTTCTTCATTACCGACCCGTCAAAGCCCAGTCGTATTTTCGTGAGGAGAGGCAAAAGGAAGATCATCAGAATGGATGGAGTAGCCAATGAGCAAGACTTCGACAAGTACGGCGACCCGAAGATCGAACATGACGACGACGATGAAGTAGCAGCATACACCACAAGAAGAAGCAGGACTACCCTACCTAAAGGACGTCCGTTCCACAAAAGAACTCCATTTGCGAAAAAGAAGGGCAAGAAGATTGTGAACAGATAGCTAGCTAAGATCGATTATATTTGAATCGTAGCCTTCATTTCTCGATTGTATTTCATGGGCACTTTTTGAACTCATGAATGTTTTTAAATTTCATGGACACTCGATCTCGATCCCCTCCATCTCGATCGCTATCCCACCTTGCCAGATCCGGTCCCCCTCGCCGCCGAGCACCCCCCGCACCATCTCCCCCGCTCCACCGGCCGCCGACCCCCCGCACCCTCCTCCACTCCACTGCCACCGATGACCCACCGCACCCTCCCCCGCTCCACCGGCCGCCGCCACCGACCCCCCGCACCCTCCCCCACTCCACCGCCGCCGACGACCCACCGCACCCTCTCCCGCTCCACCGGCCGCCGCCGCCGACCCCCGGCCCGCACCCTCCCCCACTCCACCGTCGCCGACGACCCACCGCAGCCTCCCCCGCTGCACCGGCCGCCGCCGTGGACCCCCGGCCCGCACCCTCCCCGGCCCGCTCCACCATCACAAATGAATGCATCTAAAATTGCAAAAAAAAAACAAATTTGATGATATTTTCAAATAATAAATTTGATGATATTTTTTTCATATTCATAAATATTCTCAAATAACAAATTTGATGATATTTTTTAAAAGATTATTACTGTTTTTATAAAAAAAATATTACTGTTATGATTTAAACAAGTTTGAACATATTTAAACACAAATAAATATCAAACAACATTTTAAATGCATAAAAATAAAAATTGGGGAGCCTGGGAATCGAACCCAGGACCTCCTAGTGTGTGTGCTGCGTGCTGACCAGTCGGGCTAGTGGGCGTGTTCTAATGGAGATAGGGTTAGGTGGAATATAACCTGACCAGTCGGGCTAGTAATTAAAACAAAATTCTAATGGCGCACCAGAGGGAGGTGCACCATTAGAATCGTCGTACTTATGGCGGACTAGGGGGAGGTGCGCCATTGCTAACCCTCCCCCACTCCACCTATTCCCCTCACACTGTGGCCTCCCTCCCTCCCTCGCTAGATCCCCCACTCGACCCCAACCGCACGCCACCGTCCCCTTGCTCCGCCCCCTCCGTCCGCCGCACCTACACGCCGTCGGCGACGCCGCCGCCGCTGTGGTCTTGCGATGCCCCGACGCCGCCGCCCCGACCCCCGCGGGACTCCACCCCGCCGCCCCCTCGCCCCCCGAATGGGATCGGCCGAGCGCGCGCCGCCCGCTCCTCTCCTCTCCTCCTCCCTCCGACGAGCGAGGGCCTCCTCCGGCCCCTGCAGTAGTCGGCGAGCGCGGCCCTGACGCACCCACCCTGCCTGCCCCTGCCGTCCTCTGCCACTGGCCCCTGCTCTCCTTCGACCGCGGCGAGCAAGGACCCGGACGAGCTCGGACCCCGACCCCGACCCCTTCGCCGACCCCGACCCCGACCCCTCCGGCGACCAGGTACCTCCTTCCTCCCTCTCTCACCATTCCCCATTCCCTCCCTCCCCCCTCGACCGTGGAAGTCTATGGTTGCAAGATTGGGGAGGGCCTCCTCCTTCCTCCTTGTCCACTACTGGTGGCAACATCCTCAACCCCCCGTCTTTTTTTCATTTTTGTTAGTTTGATTATCTGTAAATTGATGTGCCATGACCCAGTAGAGGCACATCCGAATTTTGTGTTTAGTTTTCTCACCCCAAATTGCATCCCATGACCCAGTAGACTAGCACATATGACATTCCATGACCTAGTGCACTAGTAGACATGTCATGGCAAATTTCACCACCATTCTGTACCATGCTATTTTTGTGATATGTAGTTTTTGATCTGCTCAGAACTGGTAGGGGTATTCTAGGGCAATTTCCAATATGCAGTGAATGGCAAATTTAGATTCATTCCACCACAATTTTTCCATTTTGTTTTCTTAAGGAGAACCAAATTTTGCCGCGGCAAATTCATACGTTCTGCCATCACTACATAGGAGTTCTTTCTTGCCATGCCGTAGTTGCCATCAAGTTTTACATTTCTGTCATAGTTTTGACGTGTCAATCGCATTATTTCTTCGAGCTGATGCTTTTTATTTCTGAATTTTTATGTAGCTAGCTGAGTAATGTTATGGCCTATGAAATTTGGTGACTTTCGTAACATGGCATTTCTACCACAGCAATTCCATTATTTTTTGTCACATGTCATATTCTAACATTAATTTTTCATATTCCTAGTCTTTTTGTTCATAACTTGGCAAATTCATTAATTTAGTTGGTCATCTGACCGTTGGCAATTTGTTCCATGTATAACCATTGATTATGCCTTTGAGGCAGTTAGTTAACCTCTCACCTATGTTCATGCAGGGATATTATTCTTGGAAAAGCCACTATTGGTGACAGAATAGAAAGATAAGCAAGTACCTATATTCAGTCCCAATCTAACAGGGTAGTCCATGGATTCAAACTAGCTAAAGGAGATTCAAACTACCGAACCTTTAGGTTAACAACTCAACACAAACCAATCCCTGAAAGCAAAAAGTCAACACAAACCAAGTGCATTATTTTTGTGACTGTTTTCATGTTTGCAGAACCAATATTTTTGTGCCAACAATCAGTTTACTCCCTCATGCCAACAACCACTCATTTTTCACTTAACTCCTTACAGTTCAGATCATATTTTGATTGTCAACAATAGTGGACTTTTAAGGCTTTTTTAGAGGCAATACTAGTGGATATTAGGCCTTTTTACAGGCAATAATAGTGGAATTTTAGGCTTTTTTTGGAGGAGTGTGTTTCATGCTGCCCTATAGTGCTGAATTAGTCAGAATTGTGCATGATTGTGCCTAAAGTAGATAATCTAAAGATACAGACAAAATAATTAGGGGAGCATGTGTGAATCTAAAGTATATTGTCAACTTCCAACATTTGCTCTATTGCACATGTGGTTGAAGAAATGAAGTTGAGTGTGTCATTCTTGAGCTGAAATAGAACTTGACAGCCTATACAGTGAATATATGCAGTGAACAGAAATTGATAGGTTTTCTTGACTGAATTTAGTCCTGTACAGTGAATATATGCAGTCAATATACAGTCATTGTAATTTTTGGGAGTAATTTTGGGTGTCAAATCACTCAAGCTGTAACTGAATTTTCAAACTGAACTTGACACAATACTATTCAGTTAATTTGCTTGGATAGTAGTATGTATGCTCATCACTTTATGTATGGTGTTATGCCCTGTTATCTCTGTTCAGTTGACTAATGAAGCACTAGGCTCATCCATGGTACAAGTTCACCTGTGAACACTTGAAATTAGTCAGGACATCCCGAACTGATAGATGTAAATTGTGTCAAGTAGGCTTTGAAGCACCCGTTTTTCCTGTTTCTAACTCTGACTCTGATATAAACCATACTGTTGGCATAAGTGGTCTTTTGTATATGTGTTGATGCTTTGTTAATATAAAGCTATAGATGATGTTGTACTTGTGATCTTCTGAAATGACCCATTGGCGACTTCATTACGCGGGGATAATGATATTGCAGGTACCCCGAGAGGCCCTTGAGTTTGCCGGAATGTCGATTAACTTCCGTTCCGGCAAATTCAGTTACTCCATATGTCCTATTTTCAGCAAAGGTCATGCTGAAATTTTCCGTGAATTTTAGCATGACTTTGCTAAAAATAGGACATATGGGGTACTTGCGACTAATGCATGGGCCAGGGTATCTTAGTACTTAGCTAAGTAGGATCAACTGCCCCGCCATTCTTGCTGCATAGGTGGCAATAGAGCCAAGTGATTAGTGCCAAGTGATTAGGCCCAACCTAGGGTGCCTCGGCATCGATAAACCCTAAATGATGAAAACTTAACTTAGCATTCAGGGTGCCTCGGCGTCGACAATACCTAAATGATGAAACCTTGGCTTCTATAGGGTGCCTCGGTGTCGATGAGAACCTAAATGATGTACGCTTAGGCTTTTAGGGTGCCTCGGCATCGACAAACCCTAAATGATAAAATCTTAGCTTTTAGGATGCCTTGGTGTCGACAAACCCTAAATGATGAGACCATGATCTTGTTCCTTGACAATAACCAACTTTTTGACCAAACTTTTTTCCTATTTAGAGCGAAACATGGCCCAAAACGATGAGGCCGACGGTTCGGGCGGCAAGCAATTCTGGGAGCTGTCCCAGGAGATGGAGGAACAACCTCACCGCTATGAGGACGCCACGAAAGACACCGATCCTGACTACACAACCCCTAGTGGCGTCGGGGATGACACTACTGATGGTGCTTCCGAGGATGCCACCACTGATGATGGCGGCGCACGCACAGATGGAAGCCAACTGAAGAAGCAACGGAAGGACCGGTGCCCGAACGCGCTCCGCACCGTCAAGGAGGAATTTACTCAAGTGTACTCCGACGGGCATCCAACGGAGCCCAAACATATAGTCAAGGGGTACTCGGTTCAGCTTGGGTGCATTCTTCGGAGCACCGTCTCGATCAACACCGAGAACCTTAGGCATAAGGACCGAGGGAATTTGCGCAACCTCCTCTTCATGAAGCTGCACGAACGATACAAGTTCCCTGCTGAATTTGAAAACACACGCCTCTCAGGGAATAAAGTGAACAGTGCCGCCCTCACGAGGATGAGCATGGCCCTGTCTACTTGGAGAAGCGCGGTGAAGAGAATGATTGAGAAAGGTGATAGTTATGATAAGATCAAGGCGAAAAATCCTTCGATCAGCAAAGAGGACTACAAGGAGTTCAAGATCAAGTGCGAGAGCCCCGCAACCTCCGAATCAAGTCAGTGGGGGAAATAAATGCGGGAGTTGAACTTAGGGGAACACAAACTCGGTCCCGGCGGTTACAGAGTGGCGGAGCCTATATGGGACAAGGAGGGCGCGGAGCATGCCGAGCAAGGCCTACCGCCCCACTTCGAGAAATACAACAGTGACAAGCAGACCAGGAACTATGTCAGGGTCCGGTACAAGGAGGACCCGATTACAAAGGATCTTACCACGGATCCGAAGACCAGGGTGCTTGAGCTTGTTCTGGCGAAGGAGACTGAAAGCAGTAGCGCAGGGTCATCTCAGAGCACCCCTGCTTGGGACAGCACTCTAAATAGGGCGTTGAACATAATGAAAAACAAGGACAAGCTCACTAAGCCGTCGTCAGCTGGTCATGTGGCCGGCAAAGGCTTGTCCACAAAATGGTCGTCATACTATACCGCTGGTGGGCGAAAGGAGAAAAAGACCAGCTCGGAAACCAGTCGCGCGAGGTTGAAGCACTCAAGGCACAAGTGGTGCGGATTCCGGAGATTGTCCAAGAGCAAGTGCAACAACAACTGGGATCGATGCTCACCGGCATTATGCCTACCTTGATTCATGGGATAACGACATGGATTGCGGGTGGCCAACAGGGGCCGCCCCCGATTCCCAGCTTCACGGCCAGCAACTCGCACAACGCGTAGGCGGCGCCATTGGTGTCTCCGGCGGCGGCGGTATTGGTGTCTCCGACGCCAGCACGGCCGGCATTGGAGCTTAATGCACCCGGGTGTACGCCGGCCGACACCTCACCAGCAAGCGGCCCCTCCGTCAGTTGCACGCCCGCCGTTGGCGGTGCCTCGACATTAGCCGAGCTCGACGCCATCATCATGGTAACTAATTAAGCCTCTCGGGCGAGGACTTCATCTCCTTGCCTTTGACTGGGCATCCCTGACGCCCTACATGTTTTCCCAGGGCGCCGCCGACGTTCTGTACACTCTCCTGCACTTCGTGAACGGCGAGTTGGTCGATGTCGCCAAGGGCAAAATCGTTCAACCGGGCAACCCCATGATCCACGGTAAACCGATGCCACCCACCGTGTATAGGGTTCAACTGGTTCGGCTGCTGCCAGGCTACGATGAGTTGTTACCTTCGATTCAACCCGCCGGGGCCGATGAAGATGATCTGATGACCCTCAGCGCCTGCCTAAGCTGGCCCCTGCTTTGGTCGAAGAGCTAGATTCGTTTGGGGGCGGGGGACACCACCCCAAAGACAACACCGCCAGTCGTGCCGGCGCCAAGCCATGGCAAGACCGCCGCAACGCTACCTGACATGCCGGACATCCCTATGGCACAGGATTCGAACATGCATATGGCACAGGATCTGGACGACGACGACAACGACGATGGCCGTACATTTAGCAACGTCGATAAGTACTTTGCCGAACATGGGTACGATGACGAATTCTGCGGATCTCTTTCTCAAGAACCCAACCAAGACGACCGCGGTCTAGCTGGTACGGCGGAGAAACCCAGTTGCAACACGCGTCGTCTGGCGTTCAGTTCTCAGGAGACGCCTCCAGCTGCCGACTTCACCGAGCCTCAGATAGTTGAGGTGCCAAACATTATCAGCCCCAACACACTCAAGAAGGCGGTCTGTGAGCAGAACTCGCTCCCATTACAACAGAAGAAGAAGGGACGGAAAAGAAAGAATAACAAGGGTGCAAGCCAGCCGACACGGAGTAGGATCCGTGCTCAGGACGGGCCACCTTCACCAAAGGATATCTCGAGGAGGGTGCATGTGGCGGGTAGGGCGATGCTACCAACAAATATGCTCAATGCTGCAACCGGTGCTATGCGGAGTCTGCATGACAGTGTTCCTTCTTTGGAGAAGCGGCGTCTCAGAGAGAATGATGTGGCATACCCGGTTTTCGTGGCCAAGGTGCCAGAGGGCAAGGGCTTTGTGGATGGCGCCATCGGGGGTACGATCGTCCTGCGGTTTGATGACATCATTGCTATGTTTAACCTTCATCCGCTGCACTACACCTTCGTTCGGCTATTTTCGCTGAGTATGGAGATGCGGATCATTAGAGACAAGACCTCGGACATCGTGATAGTCGACCCCTTCTACATGCGTGCCAAGCTCTTGGGCAGTGCTGGGGACCGCCAAGTCGCGAGTTCACACCTTGAAGGCGTGATTCTAGCAAACCCAGATAAGGATATCTTCCTCGTGGCTTACTTTCCCGAGTAAGTCATCCCTTAAGCGTCCCATAACATATGATTTCATAGATTTCGATCGTTCTTTTTTTCTAACATTCCGTGTTCTGTGCAGTGACACACATTGCACACTCATCCTCTTAAGCCCGAAATATTCTATGGCCACGTATTTCGACCCGAACCGTGACTCCAAGATGGACTACACAAATATGAAGAAAGTTCTTGATGATGTTCTCCCGAGCTACGCCAAATCTGGAGGCACCTTCACCAGGCCAGTTCGTAGGTACGGCAAGCACGTGTTTTCCCCAATACTAAGTTCTACTACGTCAAGCAGCCGCCTGGCGGTCAGAAGGATGCCTATTATGCCCTCCATCACATGCGGGCGATCGTAAGGGACCATCATCACCTTCTGCTACCAGATAATCTCTAAGATTGGGCCGCGAGCTTGTCGGCAATCCAGGACGCGGGCATCAGACAAGAATTCTTTCGCATCCAGTCGGAGTTTGCGGACATCATCCATCAAGATGTCCTTCATACCTCGGGGCAGTTCTACCTCAAATATCAACCGTCCAACAGTGAGATAGACGGAATGCTACAAATGCAGGCTGACAACGCCCGCGATTTCATGACCATCACGACAGACGATGGCTTCATCCACGCTCCGGTCCCATGAGTCGAGTCGACAGTCGTGATGCTATGTGTAGTTCTGAAACATTGATTGGCTCATGTTGTAATTAAACTTTAATGAACTTGTATGTCTCTTTGGTTTGGACAGTCGTTCGACATAGATGTAATCGATGCTATTTATTAGTAGGACCATGAATCGTGCTATTAATGTCTTGCTTTTCTCTTCCAATCCTTTTGTTGCATACTTATATATTGCTTATGTATTGTCTGTTGTTTGGCTTGTGCATAGATGTTAGGACCCCGATTCCAAGTCACATCGATCTAGCCGGTAACACCTCATATCACTTTGCGTCCTCACGCACGATATTCCCACGGGTATCGCCTTACAATGGCCCGGGACCGTTTGCGCCTTTTGGCTCACGTATATGATAGTGTCGCTAGCATCCATATGACAGAGTACCCGGGCCGACATGACTAGTCGTGAACCCAAAGTGGCACTAACTTAGGGGACAGGCATACATGAATCAACATCGAGCATGTCGGTCAGCAGCGTGTGAATCCGGGCTGTAGCACTGGGCTAACAGGACTCCGGTGAACCGGGCTGTAGCAGGCTAGGTAGGACTTCGGATGTCACCGCGTGACATTTCCCCGAAGGGAAAGACATAGGAACGAAGTGAATCACATGCCGGCCAGTCAAGTGTTCCGGAGCAGTAGTGCTAGGCTAGCAGGACTCCGGTGAACCGGGCTGTAGCAGACTACTATGGCTCATGGAAGCACAAGACTATATTTCCCCATAAGTGAGGCTACCAAGGATAAACAACTAGGTTGTCGGATCCCACACATACCAAGCATTTCAATCATACACACAATATGCTCAATATGTGCAATACAACATGGCATCACAACAAGACTCTACGACTCAGAGTATTAATCATTAGGCTCCGAGGAGCGAGATATTACAAACATGGGTCTCATGACCCAACATACAGAGCATACAAGCAACAAGCACATGCGGAAGCTTAACTTGTCTAAGTACAGACAACTACAAATGAAGAAGGCTCAGAAGCCTGACTATCTACAAGACCCTCCCAAGGGTACAAGATCGTAGCTGAGGTAACAAGCTAAACATCGAAGTCCACGTGGAACTACTAGCAAGACTGAAGTCTCTCTACAAAACATAAAATAAGCAAACATGAGTACAAATGTACCTAGCAAGACTTACATCAGAACTAGCTACATACGCATCAGTATCAACAAAGGGGGTGGTGGAGTTTAACTGCAACAAGCCAGCTTTGACTTGGTGGCTATCCTGATCTACGACTGCAAATAACTCTTTTGAGGTGGCACACACGAGTCCACATATTCACCATATCAATACACCACTATGGATCCGCTCCCGTCTTCCTACGAGAACGCCATCCATAGCACTCACGCTTATCTTGCGCATTTTAGAGTATCCACTTTCACTTGTCTATGAACTATGCAAGGGGTCCAAGTTTCCATATCCGAGGAATCCGACTATTCGAATAGATAAGGATAACCCTGCAGGGGTGTACTTCTTCACACACGCTCTCGCAACTTATCGCCCTGTACACGTCATGTACCTCGGCAACCTTCAAGCGGAAGCCGGGTGAGGGAGTCGGCCACAACCTGACTAACCAACAAGTCTCTAGTCCAGGTTTATCGCCTATTCGAGTTCCATCCGCAAGGAGATCCGGCCGGGGTGTCGCTCACGGCCCCAAATGATGTGTGCAGGGTTCCCAAGCCCACCATCCGGGTGCCACTTGGTACACCGTGCCACTGTGCCTAGTCTGTCCCAAGCCCACCTGTACCGGGTGCCACTTGGTAGACTACTAACACTACCTACAAACACCAGAAACTAGTTGCAACTCCTGGACAGAGATCGAGTTGATTAATAAGCTGAGAGGGGCCGAGTTACCGGAACCCAATGTGTGGTAGTAACTGTTCATGGATCACAAACACAGAACTCAGTTCCTGAGAACGGCTGCAATGAGAGAACCCACCATGTACTCCTACATGGCCTCTCACCGCTACCTTTACCAAATCTTGTTCACACACTTAGCTCACACACAGTAGGACATGTTCATCACCCTTCCAATTCATCTCTGATGAACCAGACCTGACTCAACTGTAAGAAGTAGCAGGCATGACAAACAAGCATTAATGAGTAGGCACATCAGGGCTCAAACAACTCCTACTCATGCTAGTGGGTTTCATCTATTTACTGTGGCAATGACATGTCATGCAGAGGAAAGGGGTTCATCTACCGCAGCATGTAATAGTTGAAACGTTGTTGTCCTAATGCAGTAAAAGAGAGCAGGAGCAAGAGAGTAGGATTGTATCGGAATGAACAAGGGGGTTCTGCTTGCCTGTCACTTCTGAAGATAGTATAGATCTTCTCGGTGTCATCGATCAAATCGTCGGAACATCGTCAACTGAGAGGGGGCAAACACCGGCAACAAAGAGGAAACACAATCAATGCAATGCAACAATATGATGCATGAATGTGACATGGAAATAATGTTATGATTTGCACTAATGCATCTAGCAACATTTTAAATGAAGTCCATATGGACCAAGGGTTCATATGCAAAGTCCATATTTAGCATTTAAAATGCCATTATCATGTTTTCACTTATACAGTGGGTATAAGTTGTTTGATCATGCATGAAAGTATCATAAATGTATAGATTGGATTTTTCTGATAATTTTTCATATATAAATTATTTCAGTTGGAGTCACGGTTGAATTTCTATGATTTTTAGAAGTTTTGAACATTTTCTAAAATTTCCTGGATTACTTTTTTAATCCAGAAAATGATTAACTGCGTCAGCATTGTGTCATCGTGACGTCAGCAAGTCAACTGGAGCGGCCCAGGTCAAACTAACCAGTGGGACTCGCGTCTTAGTGGCTAAACTAACTATCTGTGTTAATTAATGTTTAACTGAAATCTAACCTAAATTATTTAAGGGGCTGGGCCCGCATGTCAGCGAGTCAGTGGAGGTCAAACCCCCTGGTCAGCGGGGTCAAACCCGGGTCAACTAGATCAACACCAGCCGGCAACTCGACGCCGGCGAGGCGAGACGCGGCGGAGAGCTGCGGGTTTCGTGCTCCGTCAACCAAAACGGCGGCCGAGGGCATCTATGCATAGCTGGTGTGTGCGTGCATCGAACCGTTGCGTCAGTTCGTGCTGGGGAGGCTGGACTTGGTGACGGCGGCGAGCGAGGCAGCGGCCGGAGCTCGGGCACAAGCGGAAAGTGGTGCTACGGTGCACGAGAGGGCGAGCTAGTGGGCATTATCGGCTCCTGGGAGCACAGTGAGCTCGGTGACACGCTCGAATGCGAGCACCAGCGACTGTGGCTGTGGCGGCGACATGGACGGCGGCCGGAAGCTCATGGCTCCGGCGATTGGCGTGGCTAGAGTGAGCAAAATCGCGCGGGGAGAGAGGGGAATTGAAGAGGAGCTCACGGTGGCGTTGACGGCAGTCTTAGTGGGCTCGGGGATGACTTGGTGACGACAAAACGACGGCGGTGATCTCGGGCGGCCGACGATCAAGACGACGGCGGTGGCGACGTTCCAGGCTCTCCCGGCTCGCGTGGCTCATCGAGGACGAAGAAGACAACATGGCGGAGCTCTCCAACACGACGGGCGGTCGAGGGGACGGCAGGGAGCGCGTGGCCAGCGAACGGCGGCGACGGTGACGTTCGGTTTTGAAAGAGAGAGGCGGCAGAGGCGGGGATGAGGATAGAAGAGAGTGGGCGAGGGGGTCAGGTGGTGCGTGGCGTCCATAGCGACGTTCGGGAAGCGGCAAGCTGGCAGGAGGTGGCCGCGGCATGTGGCTGCGCGCGCCGGGCACGCGCCCTCGCCTACTGGCAGGAGGAGGAAGGCGACAGGAGAGCGCCTGGTGGGCTGGGCCGCCAGCTGGGCCGCCAGGTAGGCTGAGGTAAGTCTCTTTCTCTCCTTCTAATTCGGTTTCTGTTTTCTATTTATGTTATTTTGTTTTGATTTAGTTTATAACCCAAATCATTTTAATAAATCCTAAAAATAATTGTGGGAATTAGATGAATTATTACAGAGGCCCTTAACTATTTTTAGAATTATTGGAGCATTTAAAAATATTAATAGTATTTAAATGCCCCAATTCAAATACAATATGGGTTATTCAAAAATCCAGAATGGCCTAAAAATATGTGCATCATTTTTGGCAGAGGTTTTCACCTTTATCAAAAATAATGAACTTTTCTAAAGGGCATTCTGGGTTCATTGAAAATATTTTTATTTTGATCCTAATTGCATTTCATTTAGTGCTAGGGCTTGTCATCCCCATTTCAAATTTCAAACAAATATAGACATGATGCATGGATGCTTATGAAACTAATTGCAATGAAATTCTACGGCTGTGACAATAGAGATGTCATCGTATGTCGTGTACAAGGGTAAGGTTCCCGGAGTCTACGACGACTGGGAGGAGTGTCGGAGATAGGTACACCGTTTCAGCGGTAACAGTTACAAAGGGTACACCACTAGGGCGGAGGCGGAATCTAGATACGCCCGCTATCTAGCGGGAGAGAGGAGGGAGCGTTGGAGGAACCCGATGAAGACCAGTTTCATCACGATGATGCTCATCATGATGATCGTAGCTCTCTTCTATGTGATGGTAGTTTAGATGATCGATATCGACTTGTACTGTGAAGACAAACTCGGTACTCGCGGTCTCGAGACTTGTAATGTTCTATCTTTGTTCGGTCTTTTGAATTCGGAGACTAATATGATGAATTGTATTTAGAGACTAATATTCTATTGTATTTGATGAATCTACTGTTGCTGTGTGCTGTTGTCTAAATTATGTACAATAATATATTTTGTAACCTGTGAAAATATCAGAAATGAAAAAAATCCCTAATATTCATACTAGTGGCGCACCACACAAGACACTAATGGCGCACTGTGATAATCACACTAATGGCGCATCACCCACTGGTGCGCCATTAGTATGCCAAAGCACATGGGTACATATGGCCCCCTGGGAGGCATTCTAATGGCGCACTGTGGGCTATACTAATGGCGCACTATGTGATGTGCCATTAGAACACCAGATACTAATGGCGCGCCAGTGGTGCGCCATTAGAATATAATTCTAATGGCGTGATGCTAGTGGCGCACCAGTAGTGCGCCATTAGTAGGCAAAACTAGTGCGCCACTAGCATGCCTTTTCCCAGTAGTGCATGTACTCCACTACTAGGAAAAGGGCTATAGAAAGGATTGATACTAATGGCGCACCATGGAAGGAGTGCGCCACTACTATATACTAATGGCGCACCGGTTGGTGATGCGCCATTAGTGTGGAAGACACTAATGGCGCACCAGAAACAGGGTGCGCCACTAGTATTAAATTATTTTTTTTCCATTTTTCCATACATACTAATTGCGCATCAGGTCGAAGTGCGCCATTACTAGTTCTAAGTAGTAATGGCGCACCAAGCAGACAGTGCGCCATTACTGTAAAAAAATTATTCTTTTTTTTGCAAAACTACTAATGGCGCATCGTTTCATAGTGCGCCATTACTAGTTTAAACTAGTAATGGCGCACTATTACCCGGTGCGCCATTTGTATATATATATATATATATATATATATATATATATTACTTTTTTGCAAAACTACTAATGGCGCACCACCTACAGGTGCGCCCTTAGTAACCAGGGTTACTAATGGCGCATTTGTTGGTGGTGTGCCATTAGTAACCTGGGACCCCAACAAGATATTTTGGACAGCCCCACACCTACCCACTCACTTTCCCCACTTCATTCCCTCCACCTCCTTCTCCAAGCTTTCGGCCATCTCCTCCAACTCACCTCATTTCCACCATAGATTCATCAAAATTAAGTGGTGAAATTACGTTTTTTTTGATAGGTAAGTAAGGGGAAAGCTATCTTCATGATGTAGATCTACTTTTTTTCTCCCTAGCTCGCTCCAACAACATGCACATGCACTTTTTGTGGCCTAGCTAGATCTATGTATGTTTGTGGTGTTGCATGTGTTTGTGGTGTTGCATATATGTTTGTGTTTGAAGGTACCGGTATTTGAAATGCGATAGTTGCCAATATTTTGCCGGAATGTTTTGATTCATTTCTGTTTCAGCGAGAATTTTGGCACTATGCATTCTTTTTGGTCCTATTTTTAGGGAAGGTCATGCCAAATTTTTTCTTGGTTCTAAAATATCGTTTTGCTCTACCCCGCAGGTGACCATGGTCCGCACGATGACTGAAGGCATCGTGAATAGGTTTTTGAGCTCCGCGAAGGCCGAGATGCTTCAAAAGAACGAGACGGAGATAAGACGTCCGTGTCGAAGATGCAAGCTGAAGAGCCTTATTACGGACCCAGATTCCGGGCAGGTGCGGGACCACCTGCTCTTGCATGGTTTCATGGATGGCTATCGGTGGCAAGGTGATGAAGATGACTATGAAGTCGTCCATGGGGGCCGGGCAAGAAATGAGGAAGGGCAACAAGACAAGTACCACCGCGGCGAGGGCGGGCGAGAAGACAAAGAATCTCCAGGACATGATCACGACAGTGATGCTGTACACAGTCATCATGTAGAAGATGTCGTACATGATGATGAGGAAGATTAAGGCGAAGGGCATGATGATGAAGATGAAGATGCCGGAGCAGACGACGATGGAGGCTGGGTGCAGGACCCTCATATTCAAGAGCTGCTTCTCATGCAGACGAATAACGCAAGAGCTGCCGCCCGAGAGAAAGCCAAGCTGGATCAACTGGAGATAGACGCAGTTACTCCATTGTATGAAGGATGCAGGCCCATGGATACCCGCCTGAAAGTAACGCTCATGGCTCTGGATATGAAGGTAAAACACAAAATGACTGACGCATGCTTCGACGAGAACATGTCATTCTGGCACGAACGTCTTCCCAAGGGGAACAAGTGCCCGACCAGTTTCGAGGAGGCAAAGAAAATCGTGTGTCCTCTGGATTTACCGCACATGAAATACCATGTGTGCATGAACAATTGTATCATTTATCGGGACGAGCATGTTGAGTCTACCATATGTCCAGTGTGCGGCGTCACTCGATACAAGAAGAGGAAGAAAGCTCCACGAAAATCGGTGTGGTACTTTCCAATCACTCCTCGTCTGCAGCGGTATTTCGCGGACCCTAAGGTAGCAAAGCTCCTGCGTTGGCATGCGGATAGGGAGGAGAAGAAGCGGGAAGATGACGGAAATGATCCGGAGATAAATAAAAAAGACAAGATGCTGAGTCACCCTAAGGATGCGAGCCAGTGGCAAGCGTTGAACTTCGAATACCCAGAATTTGGGAAGGATCCAAGGAATCGTGCTGGGCGAGACCACCGATGGAGTCAATCCGTTTGGCAGCCAGAGAAGCACACATAGCACCTGGCCTGTGTTTGTGTGGATGTACAACCTTCCCCCTTGGTTGTGCATGAAGAGAAAGTACATTCACATGAGTATGCTAATTGAAGGGCCGAAACAACCAGGGAACGACATCAATCTGTATCTGGGGCTGCTGAAGGAGGAGCTAGACACACTGTGGAAAACGCCAGCCAATACGTGGGACGACGTAGAGAAAGAATATTTCCATATGAGAGCCACACTGCTCACGACGGTGCATGACTATCTCGGTTACGGATATCTCGCGGGGCAGGTAGTCCATGGATTTTTTGGATGCGTAAGGTGCATGGATGACACAACGTATCGCCAGCTAGATAGAGATCCTGGGTCTTCGAAAACCGTGTTCATGGGACATCGAAGGTGGCTTCGCGACGATGACCCGTGGAGGAAATGCAAGGATCTGTTCGATGGTGAAACCGAACCCCAAAAACGCCCGTGTACGAGGAGCGGCAAGGAAATAGACGAGCTATTGAAAAAATGGAAAGACTACCCACTGCCGGGAAAGAAGCAAAAGGCGCCAGAGCCAGGAAAGAAGCGAAAGGCGCCAGAGCCGCTGCTGAAGGTATGGAAACGAGGTCTGTTTTCTGGGACTTGCCGTACTGGAAGATCCACCATGTGCCTCACAGCCTTGATGTCATGCATATCACGAAGAATGTGTGCGAGAGTCTGCTTGGTACCCTGCTCAACATGCCAGAGAGGACCAAAGATGGGCCGAAAGCAAGGGCAGACTTGAAATCAATGGGCATCAGGCAGGAGATTCACGCTAATGATGATGATGATGATGATGATGATGATGATGATGATGATGATGATGATGATGATGATGATGATGATGAGGCGAAGCAGGACATGGAAAGTCGTCGCAAAGGCAAAAAGGCCAAGAAGACAGGAAATGACTACCCTCCCGCGTGCTTCACTCTAAGTTAGGAGGAGATCGAGCAGTTTTTCACCTGCCTTGTAGGAGTAAAACTTCCTTATGGTTACGCGGGGAAGATAAGTAGATACCTAGACCCAGCGTAGCAGAAGTTCAGCGGGATGAAGTCTCATGACTGTCACGTGCTGATGACGCAGATACTTCTAGTTGCAATCCGTGGGATCATGGACGTGCACGTCCGTGAAATGCTATTTGGCCTATGCAACTTTTTTGACGTCATCTCTTAGAAGTCGATTTGTGTGAGGCAACTCAGAAGGCTACAGGAAGAGATCATGCTGATACTATGCGAGCTTGAGATGTACTTCCCACCCGCATTCTTCGATGTTATGGTGCATCTGCTAGTCCATATCGTGGAAGATATCATCCAACTCGGGCCGACGTTCCTGCACAGCATGATGCCGTTCGAAAGGATGAATGGTGTCATCAAAGGATACGTTCGCAGCATGTCACGTCCAGAGCGAAGTATAGCCAGGGGCTTTCTGACCGAAGAGTGCATCTCCTACTGCACGAATTATCTAGGCATCGAGAACCCCGTTGGTCTGCCCGTCAACAGGCACCTCGGCAGGCTCGCTGGATGGGGTCACCATGAGGGTCGCCGCGAAATGCATGTCGACTTCGAGGGTCGACTCGCCGACTTTGAAAGAGCAAACCTAGTCGCGCTACAACACATAGACGTGGTCGATCCTTGGGTGGTAGAGCACAAAACCTTTATTGAGAAGACGTACAATGACCGAGGCCAACAGAGGACGGACGGAGATATACTCAAAGAGCACAACTCATGTTTCACGCATTGGTTCAAGCAGAAGCTTCTGTCGTACCCTTTACATAAAGATTCTTCCGCGGAAGAACAGCTCATGTTCGCCTTGTCACAGGGCGCCGAGCACAACCTGATGACCTATGAGGCGTACGATATCAACGGCTACACATTCTACACCGAGGACAAGGACATGAAGAGCGATGGTTATCAGAACTCCGGGGTAACGATGGAATCCTACACCGGTAACGACAAGGACAGATACTACGGAAGGATCGAGGAGATCTGGGAGCTGAGCTATGCTGGAGAGAAGGTCCCGATGTTCCGTGTCAGATTGGACAAGAGCGTCCTAAAAGAAGACCGGTATTTCACCACCATGGTTATACCCGAAGCCAAATCCAAGACCGCGGGCGCAAACGTCACCGAGAAAAATGAGCCATGGGTACTAGCTTCCCAAGTGGACCAATGCTTCTTCATTACCGACCCATCAAAGCCTAGTCGTGTTGGCTTGAGGAGAGGCAAAAGGAAGATCGTCGGAATGGATGGAGTAGCCAATGAGCAAGACTTCGACAAGTACGGCGACCCGAAGATCGAACATGACAACAACGATGAAGTAGCAGCATACACCACAAGAAGAAGCAGGACCACCCTACCTAAAGGATGTCCGTTCCACAGAAGAACTCCATTTGCAAAAAACAAGGGCAAGAAGATTGTGAATAGATAGCTAGCTAGCTAAGATCGATTGTATTTAAATCGTAGTCTTCATTTCTGGATTGTATTACATGGGCATTTTTTGAACTCATGAATATTTTTAAATTTCATGGGCACTTTTCGAATTCATGAATATTTTTTCAAATTTGATGAATATTTTTAAATCTCGATCGCTATCCCCCTTCATCTCGATCTCGATCCCCCCCCCCCGCACCATCCCCCGCTAGCTCCACCGCCGCCAACGACCCACCGCACCCTCCCCCGCTCCACCGCCGCCGCCGACCCACCGCACCCTCCCCGGCCTGCTCCAACGCCGCCGAACACCCCCCGCACCCTCCCCCGCTCCACCATCGCCGCCGACCCACCGCACTCTCCCCGGCCCGCTCCACCGCCGCCGAGCACCCCCATTTGGTGATATTTTTTCATATTCATAAAAGAATTATTACTCTTTTTATAAAAAGATATTAAAAAATAGCAACAAAAAATAATAATAATAAACATACTAATGGCGCACTGCTCGTGTAGTGCGCCATTGCTATCTAAAAAAACATTCTAATGGCGCACCACTCTGGTAGTGCGCCATTGCTATATAAAAAACATTCTAATGGCGCACTGCTTTGGGATGCACCATTGCTATCTAGAAAAAACATTCTAATGGCGCACCGCTCGGGGGTGCGCCATTAGTAATCTTCCCCCCTAGCTCTACCTAGCCCGACCCCTTCGTCCCTCCCTCTCGCCAGATCTAGCCCCCCCCCCCCCCCCCGTGGCCCTGCCCCATGTCGCCGCCGCCCCCGCGCCCCCCACCACTACAGCTCCGCCATAGCCGACGCCTCCGTGACCTCGCCATTGCCGACAGCCTCCCCACGTCGGCCCCTGCCCTGCGCCGCCTCTACCTCAGTCCGGGCACGGGGTGCAGGACGACGACCATGGCCGCCGGCCTCCCCACGACCAACCGAGGCGCCCAGGAGGCCTCCCGGACGACCAATCGAGCCATCCCTTCGACGCCGCCGCCGCCAACCCCAACCCTGACCCCAACCCCTCCGGCGACCGGCCACGCCCGCCCAGGTACCTCTCCTCCTTCCTCCTTCCTCCCTCTCCACCCTTCCTCCCCATTCCATCCCTCCCTCCCCTCGACCGTGTCTGTTATCTTCTGATGATATTTGACAGCTTATGGATAGAAATGCATATTTCAGTGTTTATAGCTATTAACACTTGCAAGTTACTGCACTGCTAGCTAAATTCTGGTTAATAAGTCTGTACCCGCCTCCTGTTGAAATTTGGTGATGTGTGTGGCTGTCTAAGTACCTACACAAAATTCCCCATGGAGAAAATGATATAGCTCCTCCTACAACATGTATAGATCAATCAGTTCAGTTCTAGTGCTGCTGGACTTTTGCACCATACAAAAATGTACTACTAGTTGAAAATCTTTACTTGAGAGAGCTTCATAAGTAGAAGGTTCCAAAGAATAAAAACCAGTACTAGCACACTAGCACAGTAGTACTGCCACCTCCCAGTAAACAGCAGGGTCTCTGATCAGCAATGGAGTTAATTAGTCAGGGCCTAAAAGCCTGCAAATGCATGTACACACAGGTAGGGAATGTAAGATGAAGCATGTACTTTACCAACTAATCTAATGGGCTGGCACAAAGTGAAAACCAAAACAATAGTTAATCAAGCAGAGGTAGATTAGATTAGATGGCAAAAAGCACAAATGTCCCTGCCTATCCATTTTTTTCTCAAGTTGAGCTGGTAAGTTTAAGATGTTCAATGATGTTGTAGGAAAAAATTGGATGAAGAAAGATGTGTGTTGCTGCCTGAGAGAAGTATTTGCACAAACAAATTATAATTAATGTGTTGATGAAATTTTGGGTTTTCAAATTGGAACCAAAAACCAACCCATACCTTTAGACTCTTTTGGAATTTCCCGAACATCTTTTTGTTTGTTCCCTTTCACTGTTTGGGGACTTTTGACTTCAGAATGAACCTTACTAAGATTCAATTAAGACTAATTAACTACATTTGATGTCACTATATTCTATGAATAACTTCAGTTATGTTCTGTACTGGAAAACTTTAGTTAACACTCATTTTTCAGTTAACTCCTTACAGTTCAGATCATATTTTGATTGTCAATAATAGTGGACTTTTAAGGCTTTCTTAGAGGCAATACTAGTGGATTTTAGGCTTTTTTACATGCAATAATAGTGGAATTTTAGGCTTTTTTGGAGGAGTGTGTTTCATGCCGGCCTACAGTGATGAATTAGTCAGAGGATTGTGCCTTAGGATTATGCCAAAGCTACCCATTGTATCTATTTGCTTGTCCTTCAAATAGGGGCAAGACTGTTACAGAAAAATTACTTGCAAGCATATTGTGATTTACTTGCAAGCATATTGTGCCTTAGTTACAGAAAAATTACTTGCAAGCATATTGTAACTATTTTCACTCTGTCCTGAAGGTTTTTGACTACAGAATCTGTGGTGACCCACACTCTGTTGGTTCACACTCATTGAGTTTGCTCGTGAAGGGCCGCTGCTGCTTGAGGCCCTTCGTGTCGTGATGATTTTGCAGGTACCCTAAGAGGCCCTTGAGTTTGCCGGAATATCGATTAACTTCCGTTCCGGCAAATTCGGGTACTCCATATGTCCTATTTTCAGCAAAGGTCATGCTGAAATTTTCTGTGAATTTTAGCATGACTTTGCTAAAAATTGGACATATGAGGTACTTGCTACTAATGCATGGGCCGGGGTATCTTAGTACTTAATTAAGTAGGATCAACTGCCCCTTTATTCTTGCTGTATTAAACCATAGGTGGCAATAGAGCCAAGTGATTAGTGCCAAGTGATTAGGCCCAACCTAGGGTGCCTCGGCATCGATAAACCCTAAATGATGAAAACTTAACTTGGCTGCCCCGGATGCCTCGGTGTCGATGAGAACCTAAATGATGTACGCTTAGGCTTTTAGGGTGCCTTGGCGTCGACAAACCCTAAATGATGAAAGCTTAGGCTTTTAGGGTGCCTCGGTGTCGACAAACCCTAAATGATGAGACCATGATCTTATTCCTTGACAATAACCAACTTTTTGACCAAACTTTTTACCTATTTAGAGCGAAACATGGCCCACAACAATGAGGCCGGTGGTTCGGGCGGCAAGCAATTCTGGGAGCTGTCCCAGGAGATGGAGGAACAACCTCACCACTATGAGGACGCCGCGGAAGACACCGATCCTGATTACACAACCCCTAGTGGCGTCGGGGATGACACCACTGATGGTGCCGGCGAGGATGCCACCACTGATGATGGCGGCGCACACACAGATGGCAGCCAACCGAAGAAGCAAAGGAAGGACCGGCGCCCGAATGCGCTCTGCACCATCAAGGAGGAATTCACTCAATTGGACTCCGACGGGAATCCAACGGAGCCCAAATATATAGTCAAGGGGTACTCGGTTCAGCTCGGGTGCATTCTCCGGAGCACCGTCTCGATCAACACCGAGAACCTTAGGCATAAGGACCGAGGGAATTTGCGCAACCTCCTCTTCACGAAGCTGCACGAACGATACAAGTTCCCCGCCGAATTTGAAAACACACGCCTCTCAGGGAATAAAGTGAACAATGCCGCCCTCACAAAGATGAGCACGGCCCTGTCTACTTGGAAAAGCGTGGTGAAGAGAATGATTGATAAAGGTGATAGTTATGAGAAGATGAAGGCGAAATATCCTTTGATGAGCGAAGATGTGTACAAGGAGTTCAAGATCAAGTGCGGGAGCAGTGCAACCTCTGATTCAAGTCAGTGGGGAAAAGAAATGCGGGAGTTGAACTTAGGGGAACACAAACTCGGTCCCGGCGGTTACAGAGTGGCGGAGCCTATATGGGTCAAGGAGGACGCGGAGCGTGCCGAGCAAGGCCTACCGCCCCGCTTCGAGAAATACAGTGGTGACAAGCAGACCAGGAACTATGTCAGGGCCCGGTACAAGGAGGACCCGATAACAAAGGAGCTTACCACGGATCCGAAGACCAGGGCGCTTGAGCTTCTTCTGGTAAGGAATACACCCCCGTGTAATTAGCTCCATATGGTTGCACTCTAATTAATCCCCAATATTTCTAAATGGTTCACGTTCCTTTCACAGGACACTGAAAGTAGTAGCGCCGGGTCGTCTAAGAGCTCCCCTTTCTACACCCCTTTAAATAGGGCGTTGAACGTAATGAAAAACAAGGATAAGCTCACTAAGCCGACGTCAGCTGGTCGTGTGGCCAGCAAAGGCTTGTCCACAAAATGGGGGTCATACTATACCGCTGGTGTGTGGAAGGAGAAAAAGACCAGCTCGGAAAGCTAGACGCGCGAGGTTGAAGAACTCAAGGCACAAGTGGCACAAATTTCGGAGCTTGTCCAAGAGCAAGTGCAACAACAACTTGGAACGATGCTCAACGCCATGGTGCCTACGTTGATTCATGGGCTGACGACATTGATTGCGGGCGGCCAACAGGGGCCTCCCCCAGTTCCCAGCTTCACGGCCAGCAACTCGCACAGCGCGCAGGCGGCTCCATTGGTGTCTCCGGCGGCGGCACCATTGGTGTCTCCGGCGAAGGCGGTATTCGTGTCTCCGGCGCCGGCACGGGCATTGGAGCTTAATGCACCCGGGTGTACGCCGGCCGGCACCTCGCCAGCAATCGCCCCCTCCGTCAGTTGGATGCCCGCCGTTGGCGGTGCCTCGACATTAGCCGAGCTCGACGGCATCACGGTAACTAAGCCTCTCGGCCGATGACTTCATCTCCTTGCCTTTGACTGGGCATCCCTGACGCCCTTTACATGTTTTCTCAGGGCACCGAAGACGTTCCTTGCACTCTTCTGCACTTCGTGGGCGCCGAGTTGGTCGATGTTGCCAAGGGACGAATCGTTCAACCGGGCAACCCCATGTTCCACGGTAATCCGATGCCACCCACAATGTATAGGGTTGAAGTGGTTCGGGTGCTGCCAGGCTGCGACGAGCTGTTACCTCCGATTCGACCCGCTGGGGCCGATGAAGAAGATGAGATGACCCTCAGCACGTGCGTAAACTAGCCCCTGCTTTGGCCGAAGAGCCAGATTCGTTTGGGGGTGGGGGACACCACCCCACAGACAAGACCGCCAGTCGTGCCGGCGCCAAGCCATGGCAAGAACGCCGCAACGCTACCGGACTTGCCGGACATCCCTATGGCACAGGATCTGGACGGCGACGACAATGACGATGGTACATTTACCAAAGTTGATAAGTACTTTGCCGAACATGGGTACGCTGACGAGTTCTGCGGACCTCTTTCTCAAGAACCCAACCAAGACGACCGCGATCTAGCTGGTACGGCGGAGAAATCCAATTGCAACAGGCGTCGTCTGGCGTTCAGTCCTCAGGACACGCCTCCAGCTCCCGCCTTCACCGAGCCTCGGATAGCTGAGGTGCGAAATATTATCAGCCCCAACACGCTCAAGAAGGCGGTCTGTGAGCAGAAATCGGTCCCATTACAGGAGATCAAGAAGAAGGGACGGAAACGAAAGACTAACAAGGGCACCGGTGCGAGCCAGCCGGCACCGAGTTCGATCCGTGCTCAGGACAGGCCACCTTCACCTAAGGATATCTCGAGGAGGGTGCATGTGGTGGGTAGGGCGATGCTACTGCCAAATATGTTGAATGCTGCAACTGGTGCTATGCGGAGTCTGCACGATAGTGTTCTTTCTTTGGAGAAGCGGCGTCTCAGAGAGAAGGATGTGTCATACACGGTTTTCATGGCCAAGGTGCCAGAGGGCAAGGGCTTTGTGGATGGCGACATCGGGGGTACGATCGTCCTGCGGTTTGATGACATCTTTTCTATGTTTAACCTTCATCCGCTGCACTACACCTTCGTTCGGCTGTTTTCGCTGAGTATGGAGATGCAGATCATTAGAGACAAGATCCCGGACATCGTGATAGTCGACCCCTTCTACATGCGTGCCAAGCACTTGAGCAGCGCTGGGGACCGCCAAGTTGCGAGTTCACACCTCGAAGGCGTCATTCTGGCAAACCCAGATAAGGATAACTTCCTTGTGGCTTACTTTCCCGAGTAAGTCATCCCTTAACCGCCCCGTAACATATGATTTCTTAGATTTCGATCGTTCTTTTTTTCTAACATTCCATGTTTTGTGCAGTGACACACATTGCACACTAATCCTCTTAAGCCCGAAATATTCCATGGCCACGTATTTAGACCCGAACCGTAACTCCAAGATAGACTACACAAATGTCAAGAAAGTTCTTGATGATGTTCTCCCCGCCTACGCCAAATCTAGAGGCACCTTCACCAGGGCAGTTCGTAAGTATGGCAAGCACATGTTCTCACACAATACGAAGTTCTGCTGCGTCAAGCAGCCGCCTGGCGGTCAGAAGGATGCCTACTACGCCCTCCATCACATGCGGGTGATCATAAGGGACCATCATCAACTTCTGCTACCAGATAATCTCAAAGATTGGGCCGCGAGCTTGTCGGTAGTCCAGGACGTGGACCTCAGACAAGAATTCTTTCGCATCCAGTCAGAGTTTGCATACATCATACATCAAGATGTCCTTCATACCTTGGGGCAGTTCTTCCTCAGATATCAACCGTCCAACAGTGAGATAGATGAAATGCTACAAATGCAGGGTGACAACGGCCGCGATTTCATGACCATCACGACAGACAGCGGCTTCATCCACGTTCCTGTCCGATGAGTCAAGTCGAAAGTAGTGATGTGTAGTTCTGAAACATTGATTGGCTCATGTTGTAATTATACTTTAATGAATTCGTATGTCTCTTTGGTTTGGACAGTCGTTCAACTTAGATGTAATCGATGCTATTTATTAGTAGGACCATGAATCGTGCTATTAATGTCTTGCTTTTCTCTTCCGATCCTTTTGTTGCATACTTACATATTGCTTATGTATTGTCTCTTGTTTGGCTTGTGCATAGAGACCCTGTCGTATGTCGTGTACAAGGGTAAGGTTCCCGGAGTCTACGACGACTGGGAGGAGTGTCGGAGACAGGTTCACCGTTTCAGCGGTAACATTTACAAAGGGTACACCACTAGGGCAGAGGCCGAATGTAGATACGCCCACTATCTAGAGGGAGAGAGGAGGGAGCGTTGGTGGAACCGGATGAAGACCAGTTTGATCGCGATGATGCTCATCGTGATGACCACAACTCTCTTCTATGTGATGGTAGTTTAGATGATCGATATCGACTTGTAATGTGAAGGCAAACTCGATACTCGTGGTCTTGAGACTTGTAATGTTTTATATTTGTTCGGTCTTTTGAATTCGGAGACTAATATGATGAATTGTATTTGGAGACTAATCTTCTATTGTATTCGATGAATCTGATGTTGCTGTGTGCTGCTGTCTATATTCTGTCCAATAATATATTTTGTAACCTGTGCAAAAATCAGAAAAGCAAAAAAAAACCTAATATTCATACTAATGGCGCACCACACAAGACACTAATGGCGCACTATGATCATCACACTAATGGCGCATTAACTGCTGGTGCGCCATTAGAATGCCAAAGCACATGGGTACATATGGCCCCCTGGGAGGCATTCTAATGGCGCACTGCAGGCTATACTAATGGCGCACTACGTGGTGCGCCATTAGAACACCAAATACTAATGGCGATTATAATTTAATTCTAATGGCGTGATGCCAGTGGCGCACCGGTAGTGCGCCATTAGAAGGCAAATTCGTTGCGCCACTAGCATGCCTTTTCCTAGTAGTGCTCAGGCGGTGGTGGGGGATGGCCACCACGACCACGGCCACCTGGTCTAACCATCCTGCTAATTTATAACAGGGGTAGTTCAACATTGAGAAATTGCAAGGACAAGAATCATTCATGATGAAACATGCATAATGAAAAGAACACGATAGATACTACATAGTAGTTGGCATATCTTACAAAAGAGATCATGCGTAGAGTTCGATACACAGAGTTCAGTACATAGACTAAGAACATCACAGGCGGCACGCAGGCTCGCGGTGAACGCATCTAATACTAACAAGCAAGTCTACATCAGTCCCAGGAGGAACTGTGGAGGTAGGTGTAGCCTGACAGCTGGTAGTGACGCGATGGGAAGTCCTCCATGTGAGTAGCTTGGGGTCTGTGGATACTTTGGTGCGGAACCCGACGCGCAGGTGGTAGAAGAGGACCAAGTGCGGGAGAGTAGCCTCCCACATCTGGCCTGCCGATGCCCTGGGGCATCACGGTCCTCGCAGGGTAGATCACAAAACGCGAGAGATCACCAGATCGGACAGAGGGGTGCAACAACGTCAGAGCACGGTACAAGTGTTGACGGGTGGTGTACAACTCGTGGCGAAGAGCTCGGTTAGCTCTATCCAGCCCATCAACGTGCAAAACCAGGTTCTGATGGTAGAAGGGCTCTCAGGTGACAGTGGAGTAGGCAGTAGTGTAGTATCCCTCCGCACCAACATCGGATGTGATAGCAATGTGCCTGAAGGGGAGGTTTCCAACTCCCGGTACTCTCCACGAAGACGTGTCAGAGCAGCATAAGCAGCATCGTGGACCGCCATGTCAATAGTCACTCCAACACCATGAGTAGTGTGCAGCATGGTAGCAGAGTCATACTCCCGAGAGTAGAGATAGACGATGGCACGGTATTGCTCCTAGTTGAAGTCCTGGTACTCCTCGTAGACGGTGTACATAGGGTGCCAGTGATAAACCAGATAGGTCATCATCTCAACCAACACAGTAGGCGATCCCGAGGCACCAATGGCCATCGTGTGGCGCACGACCTGTCTTGTGGGTTCCACCTAAAAACAAAGATGTTTCACAGGAGTCAAATAACAGTGTGGATAATGTTCAATATACTGCTCTAAATAATAACTAGGGCTTATCCAACTTTGGGGTGAACGTGATCACTGGATCCTAATGTTAGAGTTAGTAAATTCGTTTAACCCGACTAGAAGAGAGTTCAGAGTCCCAGAGTAAAGATCGAGGAGTAAAAGATCCTAATACCACCCAAATGGCGACGTGGGCCCGTAAGACACACAGCCATGTTAGTAAAAAGTTTTGCAATGTCTAGACTCGACTTCAGCCAAGGAGTGTGGAAGGGGGATTCCTACAGGCAGTCGGCTCTGATACCAACTTGTGACGCCCCCGATTCAATCATACACTAATCATGTACGCAAACGTGTACGGTCAAGATCAGGGACTCACGGGAAGATATCACAACACAACTCTACAAATAAAATAAGTCATACAAGCATCATATTACAAGCCAGGGGCCTCGAGGGCTCGAATACAAGAGCTCGATCATAGACGAATCAGCGGAAGCAACAATATCTGAGTACAGACATAAGTTAAATAAGTTTGCCTTAAGCAGGCTAGCACAAACTGGGATACAGATCGAAAGAGGCGCAGGCCTCCTGCTTGGGATCCTCCTAAACGACTCCTGGTCGTCGTCAGCGGCTTGCACGTAGTTGTAGGCACCTCCCGAGTAGTAGCAGTCGTCATCGACCGTGCCGTCTGGCTCCTGAACTCCAACGTCTGGTCGCAGCAATCGGGTACCGGAAGGGGGAAAAGGGGGAGCAAAGCAACTGTGAGTACTCATCCAAAGTACTCGCAAGCAAGGAGCTACACTACATATGTATGCATTGGTATCAAATGGAAAGGGGGTAACATATGTGGACTGAACTGCAGAATGCCGGGCTAAGAGGGGGATAGCTAGTCCTTTCAAAGACTACGCTTCTGGTAACCTCCATCTTGCAGCAGAAGAAGAGAGTAGATGGTAAGTTAACCAAGTAGCATCGCATAGCATAATCCTAACCGATGATCCTCCCCTCGTCGCCCTGTGAGAGAGCGATCACCGGTTGTATCTGGCACTTGGAAGGGTGTGTTTTATTAAGTATCCGGTTCTAGTTGTCATAAGGTCAAGGTACAACTCCAAGTCGTCCTGTTACCAAAGATCACAGCTATTCGAATAGATTAACTTCCCTGCAGGGGTGCACCACATTTCCCAACACGCTCGATCCCCTTTGTCTGGACACACTTTCTTATGTCATGCCCAGCCTCGGAAGATCAACACGTCACAACCCTACCTAGGCACAACAGAGAGGTCAGCATGCCGGTCTAAATCCTATGGCACAGGGGTCTGGGCCCATCGCCGATTGCACACCTGCATGTTGTGTACGCGGCCGGCGAACAGACCTAGCCTCCCTTATACAAGAGCAGGCATTCCAGTCCAACCCGGCGCGCGCCGCTCAGTCACTGAAGTCACGAAGGCTTCGGCTGATACCACGACGTTGAGTGCCCATAACTGTTCCCGCATAGTTGGTTAGTGCGTATAGGCCAGCGGCCAGACTCAGATCAAATACCCATATCTCGTTAAGTGTTTTATTTTGAAGTAACCGCGAACGTCGACTAGGGCCAGGCCCACCTCTCACCTAGGTGGTCTCTGCCTGCCCTGTCGCTCCGCCTCAAAGTAACAGTCGGGGGCCGTCGGGAACCCAGGCCCACCACTACCTGGGTGGAACCACCTGCCCCTTCAACCCCCAACATCGGAATCACTTCACTACAAAAAAAAGACACATCCATGACATTTTGGGCCGAAAGAAAAAAAAATCTGTCATACATATGACACTTCTATGACGATAATTGTGACAAAACCCGGTATCATCATAGATGTGGTGGGCTCCTACTTCTATGACAAAAAATCATGACAGAAAATGGGCTTTCCATCCTGGGCGGGCTAGAGACGCAGCTGCATGACATTCTTTGGGCCGTCCATGACGGAAAAAACTATGGTAGAAGCGAGGGGAGGAAAATTTCGGGGAGTTCCCGGTTACGGTGGGAGTTCGGGGGCCGAGCAATGCGCGTTTCTCTCGTACACGTACGCGCGTGTGTGCGAGGCATTGGCTCTAACTGAACCCGAGCGAGGCGTTGGGCTCTAACTGAACCCGAGCGATTGCACTGCAGGCTACGCGTTACTGAACCCGAGCGATCGATTGATGGCTGTTAACTGAACCCGATCGAGTGATTCCTTCGCTACTGCTGCTAACTGAAGTCGATCGATGCTGCCTCTGGATGAACAGTGAGCGTTGCGGGGGGTTGGTGGTTGGATGAACAGTTCTCGGTGGGGGTGGATGAACAGGACCCCGTGGTGTTGCCTCTAGATGAACAGGACCCCGATCGATCGAGCCTGTTGGGGCTGGATGAACAGGACCCCGTGGAGGGCTTGATGAATAGGACCACCCCGTGGAGGGCAGGATGAATAGTAGCCCATGGAGGGGTGGTTGAACAGGAGCCCATGGAGAGGGTTGGTTGAACAGTAGCCGGTGGAGTAGCGCGGTGGAGGCTGGATGAACAGGAGCACGTGGATGAACAGTCGCAGGTGGAGGCTGGAGGAGGTCGACGGTGGATGAACAGTAGCTCATGGAGGCTGGAGGGGGTCGACGGTGGAGATAAACAGTATCCCTCGGCATCCCGTTTTGCGATATGCCACACGCCTCCGGTTGAACGGGACCCCCGTTTCGACCGTAGCGCTCCAACACAAGTCCGTTTCGTCCGTTTTGCGGTACGCCACACCCCTCCCGATCAACAGGACCCCAGTTTAGATCATAGGAGGTCCGTTTCCTCCGTTTTGCGGTACGCCAGACCCCTCCCGATCAACAGGACCCCATTCTGAACGTAGGAGGTCCGTTTCCTCCGTTGTGCGGTACGCCAGGCCTCGTTTCCATTGCCTGTTTCGTCCAAGACCTCCCGATGAACATGACCATGCATTCCGTTCCGACCCAGCCGGTTGGCTCCCACGCATTCCGTTGCCTCCCGATGAACATGACGCATTCCGTTGCGTCCCCATGAACACGACGCATTCCGTTGCCTCCCCATGAACACGACGCATTCCGTTGCCTCCCCATGAACACGACGACGACGCTGTTTCTCCGTTCTGACCCAGCCATGTACACGAGCCCTTGCCGTACGTATGCGCGAGTAGGCGTTCGAGGCCCCGCCCATATGTACACATACGTGGCCATATTTTCTTTCTTGCACCCTGGCCGTTGTACGTACGTTTACATGCTACGTGCGCGCCTCTACTACGACACGTGCGCGCCTCTACATCGACCAGTATGTACGAACACGTTCGCGACCAGAATGACAATTCTATGTACGCTTCGACCAGGTGGGTCCCGACTGTTAGGCACTTCGTTGCCTGCGGAGATGTAGCTGGTGGGACCCAGCAGTCAGGGGGCGAATCAATTTTTTTGGACGGACGCACTTCCTTGCGTGCGAAGATGTAGCTAGTGGGTCCCCGCAGTCACGCGGAAATGTTTTTTCGCGAAATACAGTGGCCCGTCCGGTGGGTCCCAGCTGTTAGGTGGAGGAATCATTATTTTCCATGTAATAAGGAGGCACTTCCTTGCTGCGGCCGTGGACCCAGCTCTCAGCCTCTCCACGTACAGTCCATGTCTGATGGCAGTCGTTCCTTGACCACGTTGACCACGCCGCGCCGAGAGCACCAGGGCGGTAGATGACGGCGAGGCCTAGGAAGGGGACGACACGGAGGTAAGGAAGACTCGGTAGTTGTTTCCCACACGGAGGGGAGTACGACTGTACGAGGGTTTACTGGTTCGTCTGCCGTCGCCGGAGAATAACAGCAGGTGTGGGTGAGTAGAGGGATGGCTAGGCCAGCGATGGGAGTATGGTCGGGCGGCGAGGCCTGCACGGAAGCACAGTCGGCCGCGAGGAGGAGGGAGCAGGCAGTCCCGCCGGCGCTTGTTTGAGTAGCTGGAGCAGGAAGAGCAGAGATTGAAGAAGCACGACGGCCGTTGGATGGACATCCAACAGTCAGTGCTTGTGCGTCAACCTTTTTTTAGGAAAGCCTCAAATCTGTGTAAAACAGCATACATCCCATCTGCCATTATTTCTAATAATTTACAGCCCATTTGCTAATTCTTAAGGTTTATTTTGGAGCCCATATTCTTTTTGTTAGCATTACGGCCCATATTGTGGCAACGGTTAAAAAATTATACGAAATTTTGCATATTTCGGTGCGGTCCGAACTGTTTTTAGTCCCAAAATTTCGACTCACATTCAAACTGATTTTAAAAATAAATGTATATCAATATAAAATCCAACAAATTCTCCACGCATAAAAATTAATGTAATTTAAAATCTTGAAATGAAAAAAAAGATATTTGAAACTAATTGCCGGTTTGATGTGTTTTAAAAATGTACAACCCATTTCTCATTACTGATGGGCCATTTTCTCGGCCAGCCGAATGAAAGCTCTCCTCGTCTTGAAAGAATTGCAGCCAACGGGCCTGACAAAGCGACTTACTTGGCAAATCACAAAAAAACTGGGTCGTGGCTGTGGACCCAGCTGTCAGCCTCTCCACGTGCAGTACTCTTCGGATGGAAGTCGTTCATTGACCATGTTGACCACGCCACGCGGAGAGCACCATGGTGGTGGACGGCGGCGAGGCCTAGGGAGGGGATGACGCGACAGCGGAAGCCCGCACGGAGAGGACTACGAGGGTTCACTGGTTCGGCTACGGTGTGAGGCTGCCGTTGTCGCAGAGCCTGGCCAGCAGTGGGAATAGTAGGGGCGGTGAGGCCTCTGTGGCAGCATAGCCGGCCACGGGAGGCAGGAGCATGCGGCACGACCGGCGCTGCTTCGGGCGGCTGGAGCAGGAAGACCAGAGGTTGAAGAAGCACTACGGCCGTTGGATGGACATTGTGTGGTCACTGGAGCTAGAATCGTTCATATTGACTAAGTTCACAAATCCCTTCGTCCCCGTCAACTTAGTAGGCCCACAAGTCAGCCTCCCAGCAAGGTGGGTCCCAGCTAGCCGGGGGAGTATTCATTTTTTTGTGCGTAATAACGAGGCACTTCCGGTGGGTCCGAGCTGACAGCGGGGGGGGGGGGACGTTATTTTCGCGAAATACGGTGGCCCATCCGGTGGGTCCCAATAGTTAGGGGGAAAAGATTGTTTTTGCAAAATACTGGTGGCCCATCCGATGGGTCCCCGCTATCAGGTGGAGGAATAATTATTTTGCACGTAATAAGGAGGCACTTCCTTGCTGCGGCCGTGGACCCAGCTGTCGGCCTCTCCACGTACAGTCCACGTCCGATGAAAGCCGTTCCTTGACCACATGACCATGCCGCGCCGAGAGCACCAGGGCGGTGGACGACGGTGAGGCCAGGAAGGGGATGACGAGGAGCCGGGGAAGACGCGGCAGTGGATGCCCACGCGTAGAGGAATATGAGGGTTCACTGGTTCGCTGCGGTGTGATGTTGCCGTCGCTGCACAATAACAAGGGGTGTGGGTGAGTAGAGGGATGGCCTGGCCAGCGGTGGGAGTAGTAGGGGGCGGTGCCTCCGCCGCATCGCAGCCAGCCACGGGAGGCAGGAGCATGAGGCACGACCGGCGCTGGTTTGGGCGGCTGGAACAAGAAGACCAGAGGCTGAAGAAGCACTACGGCCGTTGGATGGACATCATGCGGTCACTGGAGCTAGAATCGTGAATATTGACTAAGTTGTCAAAGCCCTCCATCCCCGTCAACTTAGTAGGCCCACAAGTCTCCCTTCCACTAAGGTGGGTCCCAGCTAGTAGGGGGGTATTCATTTTTTTGTGTGTAATAAGGAGGCACTTCCGGTGGGTCCGAGCTGACAGCAAGGGGAACGTTTTTTTCGCGAAATATGGTGGCCCGTCGGGTGGGTCCCAGCAGTCAGGGGCAAAGGTTTTTTCGTGATATACTGGTGGGCGTCCGGTGGGTCCCTGCTGTGAGGTGGAGGAATAATTATTTTCCGTGTAATAAGGAGGCACTTCCTTGCGGCTGCCATGGACCCAGCTGTCAGCCTCTCCACGTACAGTATTCTTCCGATGGAATTCGGTCGTTGACCACATTGACCACGCCACGCCGACAGTACCACGGCGGTGGACGACGGTGAGGCCTAGGAAGGGGACGATGCGGAGCCGGGGAAGACGCGGCAGTGGATGCCCACGCGGAGAGGAGTACGAGGGTTCACTGGTTCGGCTGCGCTGCCTTCATCGCAGAATAACAGGGGGTGTGGGTGAGTGGAGTGGAGGGATGGCCTGGCCAGTGGTGGGAGTAGTATGGGGGCGGTGAGGCCTCCGCGGTAGCACAGCCGGCCACGGGAGGCAGGAGCAGGCGGCACTACCGCCGCTGCATTGGGCGGCTGGAGCAAGAAGACCAAAGGTTGAAGAAGCACTACGGCCGTTGGATGGACATCGTACGGTCAGTCGAGCTAGAATCATGCATATTGACTAAGTTGACAAAGCCCTTCATCCCCGTCAACTTAGTAGGCCCACTATACTGGGTCCCAGCTAGCAGGGGGAGTATTCTTTTTTTGTGCATAATAAGGAGGAACTTCCTTGCGTACGAAGATATAGCTGGTGGGTCCGAGCTGTCAGCGGTGGTAACGTTTTTTTCGCGAAATACAAAGGCCGTTTCAGTGGGTCCCAGATGTCAGGTGGAGGAAATCATTATTTTGCGCGTAATAAGGAGGCATTTCCTTGTGTGCGGCCGTGGACCCAGCTGTCAGCCTCTCCACGTACAGTCTAGTTCAGATGCATGTTGGTCGTTGACCACGCTGACCACGCCACGCCGAGAGCACCAGGGCGGTGGACGACGGTGAGGCCTAGGAAGGGAACGACATGGAGGCAGGGAAGACTCGGCCGTTGTTTTTGTTTCCCACGTGGGGGGAGTACGACTGTACGAGGGTTTACTGGTTCGTCTGCCGTCGCCGGAGAATAACAGCAGGTGTGGGTGAGTAGAGGGATGGCTAGGCCAGTGATGGGAGTATGGTGGGGCGGCAAGGCCAGCGCGGCAGCACAGCCGGCCGCGGGGAGGAGGGAGCAGGCAGTCCCGCCGGCGCTTGTTTGAGCGGCTGGAGCAGGAAGAGCAGAGATTGAAGAAGCACGACGGCCGTTGGATGGACATCCAACAGTCAGTGCTTGTGCGTCAACCCTTTTTTAGGAAAGCATCAAATATTTGTAAAACAGCATACATCCCATCTGCCATTATTTCTAATAATTTACAGCCCATTTTCTAATTCTTAAGGTTTCTTTTGGAGCCCATATTCTTTTTGTTAGCATTACGGCCCATATTGTGGCAACGGTTAAAAAATTATACGAAACTTTGCATATTTCGGTGCGGTCCGAACTGTTTTTAATCCCAAAATTTCGACTCACATTCAAACTGATTTTAAAAATAAATGTATACCAATATAAAATCCAACAAATTCTCCACGCATAAAAATTAATGTAATTTAAAATCTTGAAATGAAAAAAAAAGATATTTGAAACTAATTGCCGGTTTGATGTGTTTTAAAAATGTACAACCCATTTCTCATTACTGATGGGCCATTTTCTTGGCCAGCCGAATGAAAGCTCTCCTCGTCTTGAATGATTTGCAGCCCAACAGGCCTGACAAAGCGACTTACTTGGGAAATCACAAAAAAACTGGGTTGTGGCCGTGGACCCAGCTGTCAGCCTCTCCACGTGCAGTACTCTTTGGATGGAAGTCGTTCCTTGACCACGTTGACCACGCCGCGTGGAGAGCACCACGGCGGTGGACGGCGGCAAGGCCTAGGAAGGGCATGACGCGACAGCGGAAGCCCGCGCGGAGAGGACTACGAGGGTTCACTGGTTCGGCTGCGGTGTGAGGCTGCCGTCGTCGCAGGGCCTGGCTAGCGGTGGGAATAGTAGGGGGCGGTGAGGCCTCTGCGGCAGCACAGCCGGCCACGGGAGGCAGGAGCATGCGGCACGACCGGCGCTGCTTTGGGAGGCTGGAGCAGGAAGACCAGAGGTTGAAGAAGCACTACGGCCGTTGGATGGACATTGTATGGTCACTGGAGCTAGAATCCTTCATATTGACTAAGTTCACAAAGCCCTTCGTCCCCGTCAACTTAGTAGGCCCACATGTCAGCCTCCCAGCAAGGTGGGTCCCAGCTAGCCGGGGGAGTATTCATTTTTTTCTGCGTAATAACGAGGCACTTCCAATGGCTCCAAGCTGACAGCGGGGGGGGGGGGGTGTTTTTTCGCAAAATACGGTGGCCCGTCCGGTGGGTCCCAACAGTTAGGGGGAAAAGATTTTTTTGGCAAAATACTGGTGGCCCGTCGGGTAGGTCCCCGCTGTCAGGTGGAGGAATAATTATTTTGCACGTAATAAGGAGGCACTTCCTTGCTCCGGCCGTGGACCCAGCTGTCAGCCTCTCGACGTACAGTCCACGTCCGATGGAAGCCATTCCTTGACCACTTGACCACGCCGCGCCGAGAGCACCAGGGCGGTGGACGACGGTGAGGCCAGGAAGGGGATGACGCGGAGCCGGGGAAGACGCGGCAGTGGATGCCCACGCGTAGAGGAATACGAGGGTTCACTGGTTCGCTGCGGTGTGATGTTGTCGTCGCCGCAGAATAACAAGGGGTGTGGGTGAGTAGAGGGATGGCCTGGCCAGCGGTGGGAGTAGTAGGGGGCGGTGAGGCCTCCGCCGCATCGCAGCCGGCCACGGGAGGCAGGAGCATGAGGCACGACCAGCGCTGGTTTGGGCGGCTGGAGCAAGAAGATTAGAGGTTGAAGAAGCACTACGGTTGTTGGATGGAAATCGTACGGTCACTGGAGCTAGAATCGTGCATATTACTAAGTTGTCAAAGCCCTCCATCCTCGTCAACTTAGTAGGCCCACAAGTCAGCCTGCCACTAAGGTGGGTCCCAACTAGTAGGGGGTATTCATTTTTTTGTGCGTAATAAGGAGGCACTTCCGGTGGGTCCAAGCTGACGGCAGGGGGAACGTTTTTTCGCGAAATATGGTGGCCCATCGGGTGGGTCCCAGTAGTCAGGGGCAAACGTTTTTTCGCGATATACTGGTGGGCGTCCGGTGGGTGCCTGCTGTGAGGTGGAGGAATAATTATTTTCCGCGTAATAAGGAGGAACTTCCTTGCGGCTGCCGTGGACCCAGCTGTTAGCCTCTCCACGTACAGTATTCTTCCGATGGAATTCGGTCGGTGACCACATTGACCACGCCGCGCCGACAGCACCACGGCGGTGGACGACGGCGAGGACTAGGAAGGGGACGACGCGGAGCCAGGGAAGACGCGGGAGTGGATGCCCACGCGGAGAGGAGTACGATGGTTCACTGGTTCGGCTGCGCTGCCATCGCCGCAGAATAACAGGGGGTGTGGGTGAGTGGAGTGGAGGGATGGCCTGGCCAGTGGTGGGAGTAGTATGGGGGCGGTGAGGCCTCCGCGGCAGCACAGCCGGCCACGGGAGGCAGGAGCAGGTGGCACTACCGGCGCTGCTTTGGGCGGCTGGAGCAAGCAGACCAGAGGTTGAAGAAGCACTACGGCCGTTGGATGGACATCGTACAGTCAGTCGAGCTAGAATCGTGCATATTGACTAAGTTGACAAAGCCCTTCGTCCCCGTCAACTTAGTAGGCCCACTATACAGGGTCCCAGCTAGCAGGGGGAGTATTCATTTTTTTGTGCGAAGATATAGCTGGTGGGTCCGAGCTGTCAGTGGCGGTAACATTTTTTCACGAAATACAGAGGCCGTTTTGGTGGGTCCCAGATGTCAGGTGGAGGAAATCATTATTTTGCGCGTAATAAGGAGGCATTTCCTTGCGTGCGGTCGTGGACCCAGCTGTCAGCCTCTCCACGTATAGTCCACTTCAGATGCATGTCGGTCGTTGACCACGCTGACCATGCCACGCCGAGAGCACTAGGGCGATGGACGACGGCGAGGCCTAGGAAGGGAACGACATGGAGGTAGGGAAGACTCGGCTGTTGTTTTTGTTTCCCATGCGGAGGGGAGTACGACTGTACGAGGGTTTACTGGTTCGTCTGCCGTCGCCGGAGAATAACAACAGGTGTGGGTGAGTAGAGGGATGGCTAGGCTAGTGATGGGAGTACGGTGGGGCGGCAAGGCCTGCGCGGCAGCACAGCCGGCCGCGGGGAGGAGGGAGCAGGCAGTCCCGCCGGCGCTTGTTTGAGCGGCTGGAGCAGGAAGAGCAGAGATTGAAGAAGCACGACGGCCGTTGGATGGACATCCAACAGTATACATGCCATCTGTGGAAAGCCTCAAATCTGTGGAAAACAACATACAACCCATCTGCCATTATTTCAAATAAGTTACAGCCCATTTGCTAATTCTTATGGCTTTTTTTGGAGCCCATATTCTTTATGTTAGCATTACAACCCATATTGTGGCCACGGTTAAAAACTATACGAAATTTTGCATATGTCGGTGTGGTCTGAACTGTTTTTAATTCCGAAATTTCGAGTCACATTCAAACTGATTTTAAAAATAAATGTATATCGATATAAAATCCAATAAATTGTCCATGCATAAAAATCAATGCAATTTAAAATCTCGAAATGAAAAAAGATATTTGAAAATAATTGCCGGTTTGATGTGTTTTAAAAATGTACAACCCATTTCTCATTACTGATAGGCAATTTTCTCGGCCAGCAGAATGAAGCTCTCCTCGTCTTGAAAGATTTGTAGCCCAGCAGGCCTGATAAAGCGATTTAGTTGACAAATCACAAAAGAACTGGGCTAGCCATTTTCAAAAAGAAAAAAAACTACTGGGCTGGTCTGTGGTGAACATAAAAGAAAAGGCTGTCTAGACAGGCCAGAGTGTCCCGCACAGCCTAGTATTTCCGAATGGACGTGTAGGCCGGGGCGCCTCTTCGTGAACCGTGGCAAACTCGCAACCTTCCACCGACTCTTCGCCTTTCCCTCTCGATTTGGAACTGCTGTCGCACACTCTTCCTCTCCCTCCTCCATTTTCCTTCAGCCCTTCACCCTTTCTTCTGCCATTGTTCGATCGTCTTCTCCATGGAGGGAACAGGCCGGAAATGACCCCGTTATTCTTGCCCCGATCTGAAAGATTACATGGTGGAGTAACTCATTGATCGGTGCGACGTCATCACCTCGGCTAGCATGGCAGGTTCGTTCAAGCCCATTCTTGACTCAACTAATAACATCATTACAAAGAACCCAAGAGTCAAGGAGTGGTTTGATCTCCCCTATCTTCTTTGCCGTGACCCTGATGACTGGCGCAGGCACGACGGAGGCCTCGCCCTATGCCAGTTGATGCCGCTTGATAATGATACATATGATGTTAAGATGCCATCGCTCGAGGGCAAGGCTTGGGCGGGCGCAAATGGAGATTCGGTTGTTTACATTGGGTCCAACTGCGAGTGGGAACTTGTGAATGTGTACACTCATCACCGGGTTCCACTTCCAAAAATCTCAGCACACTACCCAGAGGTTGAGCACACCGGTAATGTACGCACGTTCAAATACGATCATGGTGACTGTCTTCTACGGAAGATAGCAATTTGTCGAGTTCCCAACCACTCTTAGAATTACAACAACTATCAAGTTGTTTCTATCTTCGACAAGCTTGTTGCCGTCCTTCGTGGTTCGACTCGATGGATATTGCTCAAAAAATAGTTCATGTACACGGATGAGTACTGTGATGCAATTCAATATGAGGGCCTTGTGTTTGCTGCCACCACTCGTGGCACTGTTTTTGCATGGCATCCTGGTAGTTTTGGTACGTTTGTCTTCCACCGTAATTATAATTGTTTCATCCACATGCATGCGGGTTAGCAAGTTTCCCTTTACTAATTAACCTTCTTCTTGTGTTTCCAAGGTCCTGTGAACATCCCACCACCTATACTTGAAAAATTTTATAACCAAGGGAGAGATGACGATGGTGATGATCACGAGCATGAGGACGAGCAGCGCCGATATACTCTGTGGCGCCTGGCAACTAATTCCGATGGATCACCTCTTCTTGTGTGTATACAACCCACTAATGATGTTACTGGTAAGGAAGCAGGTGTCTCCCATGGTCGCACTCTCCGGACCTATTCCAACACCAGTTGCATGGTATTCGGGATGGATACTAGTGTGCTAGCGCCAACTCCTTCTCCCTGGCACAGAATTGATAGTCTTGGAGAAAACTCGCTCTTCCTTGGACAAAACTATTCGATGATGGTGAAAGGTGATCCAACTACTGCTGACACATTTATGAGAAGCAACTGTGTCTATACCTCGGACATTTGGGTGGTTCCCTACCCTCGTACTAATATAGTAGGCCGCCTCAGCCTGGATGATCGGTCCTGCGTTCGTCTCCAAATCGACAACAGATGGCCCGTCCCAGAGAATCAGTTGTGGATCAAAGCAAGCATTTCCAACGCCGCGGAATGGTTGAGTTGAAGTTCATTTCATGGCTTGTTATTTGTTGTGTGGTGAAAACTTTAGTATTTATAATGTATCCTCGTTGTCGATGTGGGTTGATGACCTGTTGTATGTAATAAAATGATATGCCTGTGATAAACTTACTAAATTTATGAATGGCTTTCGAGTCGCTTCTCTAAATTTGTACTAGCTTCACGTGCTTCGCGCGTCGGGCGGGTGTTTTTACTGTAGACATATGTTAATGTGTTCGTTGTACGTAACCAGCACCTCGAATCCTCGATACTAGTATACTATATACTAGTAGGAGTAAGTATTAGGAGTAGTAGGGTGGCATGGGCCAGAACAAGCATTCACGTCCAGGAGTACGGCACACGCCACCACCACGACATCCATCTGACACCATATTATTTCTTGGAGTCCGTTCTAGAGCAATCTCTTCAACCTCGTCGTTTCTCTAAGGCTGGTTATAGTGGGGAGTAACTTAGACTAGTGTCATGCATATGACACTAGTCTTTGTTACTACCTTCATAGTGCAAAGTAACATACAAGTAGTGTCATAGATGATTGCATTTATTACGTTATAGACTCATTTTGCTTTGGTTTGCGTTATGTTATAGTAAGATATTATGTTACTCCAAACATTTCTCTCCTCATTAACTATATGCCACATAAGCAAACTTGTCTTGAAATGCGCTATGTTACTTGCTAAGTTACTCCCACTATGACCAGCCTAACTTCAGCCATCGCGTGGCGGGCGAGGTGGGGTTTTTCGATAGTCGGTTTCCTTAACTGCGGTCCCACTTGTAAGGCCAACTCCAACGCACTACCCCAAACGGACCTCCATTTTGCACGAACTCCAATGATAATTTTGACTAGAAAAGCAAGACCAAAGAAAACAAGAACCACAAGAATACATTATACTACTCCTGTAAGTTGGATTAGTGCCTTCTCGATGCATTCATTGTTGATCTGTGGAGGCTCGATCTTGTGTGCTTCTTTCTTCTTCGAGTGTAAAGAAGTAGATGTTGCTTCCTCGCATCTAGTCTCATGTCTAGCCTCTATTCTAGTAGGAGTATCAACAAGTGCACTAATCTCATCCGATAGAAGAACCGAAGATTTGGTCGGGTTCTTCCTCCTTTTGCCGACACGTGGGACATCCAGCATCCAGGTCGTGTCATGAAAAATAGAGTGGTAGTTGAAGCCACGAGATGTGCATTTTGGGTTAAACTGTAAATAGAATCTTACTGCTCTTGAGTAACTCCAAAAGCGGCCACCGAAGATCTTTATTGGATTTGTTTTTCATCACCAGCACGTCAAAGTGAAAGATGTGCAGGTTCAATGGGTCCTCTTGCGTTTTCACTAACATGTGGGGCCGCATGTGAGCAAACAGACGATGGGCTCCGCGCGTCCGCTGGCTGGCTGAGAAGAGAGATAGAGGAGGGTTGAGCACGGACTGCAGGAAATTTGTTCTACGTACCTTGATATAGGCTCGATATAAGCCCTGTTTGGATACTCTAACACAGTTAGAGTTAGAGTTATTTTCTAACCCACTCTAACCCAAATAAGCACCTCTCCATCGGGATAGTTGGGTTAGATGGAACTAACCCGCTCTAACCCTCCCTGTTTGGATACTTTTGGGTTATTTGAGCCTCTAACTAACCCAAACTAGCTCTCTAACCCCATGATCCAAACAGGGCCATAGTGGGGTGGCATGGGCCATAACTAGCATTCATGTTTAGCAGTACGGCACATGCCACCCACACGAGTCCCATTCGACACCAATTTTCTTGGAGTCCATGCTACAGCCATCTCTTCTCCCACCTGTTTTCTCAGCCATCGCGCAGTGGGCGGGGTGGGGGTTTGCTGATAGTCGGTTTGCTCAACTACGGTCCCACTTGTAAGTGAAAATGCAACACCACACACATTCCCGCTTGAGCTGCGTGCCAGACCAACCGTGTGGGGGTGCGACGCGAACACAACAGGCTTTTCCTTTTGAACTCGTAACTTGTAAAATTTGGTTCTGCTCCATGGCGCGATCGATAGATAGAAAATAATGATTTTGCCTAGAGTAATGAGAAGTTTGGTTCTGGCGCCGTTCATGCATGGAGTACGTACGAAAATTATGAAGTTGATGCGAAAGGTAAGATAATTACTGTAGTATCATATACTACTACATGGATTTGACAGAAAGATAAAAATACATACGGATCCATCAACGTTCAATGACATCCTCACGCCCTAGTGCGCCGGGTCACTAACCGACGTGTGAGGAGCAGCGACATTGGCGGCGAGCTCAACGTGCATCTGAACAGTGCCGTCCAAGGTTGCCCTGTGCTCCAAGAAGGCCAGCGTTCTATCGTCCTCCTCTTGCATGTACTAGTCCTTGTGGACGATTTGCGCGTAGACGTGGGTGATTATGTCGATGGTGTCTTGCTGCGCTAGGCGCTGCGCGGCGAGCGCGACCTCGAGGTGGACATTCTCTGGCGCGATGGCGGGCAATCGCAGGGCGAGCAATGCATCGAAGAGGTTGTTACCATAGTGGCCGTTGAGGGTGGCGGGCATCGCAGAGCCTGGGCACGTCGGCTGGAGGCTTACGTCAAAGTCGTCCGCAAGCTTCTTGACGACGGTGAACTTGTCGAGGAAACCGACGAGGACCTCATCGAACAAGGAGACGAAGCTGTCGTCCAAGCGGCCCCTCGCCCTGGCGGCCTCAAGCAATACTAGCTGGAGATGTTCCTCGGTGTCGGGCCACAGGCCGGCATCATGGACCATCTGGCACAGCCGGCTGATGCTCGCGCTCATTGCCTCCATGGGTGTAGCGTAGCTTCTAGTTCAACTGATCTTGCGATTCGAGTGATCACTCAGCCCTTGGTTAGCGTGCATAGGTGCGTAGGATTTTGTACTACTCCTCGGCCCTCTAGTGCACCTGCCTTTGGCTATATAATAGGTGGGCCAGCCACCCCCTGGGGCCACGTATCATTCACCCAAAGGCAGTTGCCGTAAGTCAATGAAGCTGCGTCCCCCTCCATGTCGGTGCAGTATAGTCATCTCATCGGACCTCTAGTTGGGGCCAAACGAGAGAAGTTTGATGTTACTGGTTTATTGGTCCCCTTTCCATTTTGCGCCAAGTTTGGACCTTTGATTTAACTATTAAATGTTAATGCATGTAAACAAAAATGTTGTGTAAGTCACCTTACGAAAACCAAATAATCCCAAAATACTTAGGCATAGTGCATTAACTCCCTCCTTGTTTCTTATTTCGTGACATATCAACCAATGAGAGATGTGGGCCGTGCATGCTTTCAATGACTTGAGACTACCAAACATGACATGCAGTGTTTAGTTCATTGCATGTAATCCTATTAGTACTCTAGTTAGGAGTAGGAAAAAACATTAAGTTCTCTCGCTGATAGGAATAAAACACCATGTATTTATTTACAGAGGGAGTAGTACATTGTTGGTGACATGCATTACTAGATATTGCTAGTCAAATACTAAAATCCAGATGGATGTGGTAGTACTCCTAAATCCAGACGGTGGTGCTACTAGTACTAGCACTGTACTATCCGTTGGTCAAATTATTACGTGCTACTCCTCACAGTGAAGTGACAAGACCCTGCGCCGGAGATGACACCTGAGTATAGGCACCATGTTCGGCATACCATAGTCAGCCTCACCGTCTGCAGTCACTATCATCATGGCTGTAGAGCTAGCCTGCTTACAACTAGCCCTGTTCGACATAATTTCCCATGCATAGATGCCCGTTCATTGCACGGAACACCAAGATTGGGGGTGGACGGCTCTGGCAGCGGCCATCGCGCCAGATTTTTCCACGACCTTCTACTCCTAGATGTGGTGGGGCGGAGATAAGGCTGATTGTGAGAGACAAGGAGTTGTTTGTAAATAGGGAAGAAGTGCGGGCATCTTTTTGCAAAAATGCAGAAGCTTTGTTTGTATGCGTCAGATCTAGATCCGACGACTATTGGTGAAAGATGGGAGGCACAACATCATCACCAACTCAGGACCTGTTTGATTCGCAGGATTTTGAAAACGCAGGAATAGGTCACCCTGTGCGTTTGGTTTATTCGGTTTACATGGTTCGATTTATACGGTTTTTCAGTTTGTACGGTCTTAATACTTCGGTAAATATGGTATGAAATTAAAATACGGTTCGGTTTCGGTATATACCAAATTATTTTGGTATGGTTTCGGTATATACCATAAAAACCAAAGTTGACGCGAATTTGGAAATGACGTAATAATAATTAGCAAATTTATGACTCAAAACACATATTATTCTACACAAATAGTATATGACTATATATATAAGTATATATGCATGCATTGATTCATTTGTTGATGATTATGGATGTGCTTAGCATTTTAAAAATAGAAAAATGACTATGTCACAAGAAAAAATTACGTGCTTAGTAGTGCATTTGACTCATGTACAAGAAAAATGACAACTTGTATGGTTGTTCATCTCAAGAAATATAAATTTATTTTTTACTTTGGTTTATTCGGTTAACCGTTCAGTTTTCCGGTATATACCATAAAAACCAAGTTCAAATCGGTATGAAAAGTTCATACCATGCCGAAACCAGAAACCATAAAAACCATAAAATTGGTTCGGTTTGGTTTATTTTCAGTATGGTTTTTCGGTTCGGTTTTTAAATGCACAGAGTGAGGAATAGGACACGGCAATACTACAAGTTTCAAACTGATATTAAAAATGTTAGGAGTAATGCTGCACCTACGAAGAGGGAATTACTAGGAAGTTTACGTAAGAACTTTTGTTACTTTAGGTGGATGCAGCATTATCGTACAAACTAAAATCCACCGCCCTAACAAGTCACTAATGGGCAAACAAGTTTTCGATCCTCTGGCTACTTGATGTTTAAAAAACAAATTCAGCTTCTGCGGAGAAATGAGCTCCAACGTGTACCCGCGCGGGTGTGGCTGGGCACGAAGCGTGCGTACGTGCACGGTGCACCTATTCTCTTCTTGTATGCGTACACCACCTACGTGGGGTTGTGCAAGAGATATACAAACCTAGAGAGATATAGTGTGTGGGTTCTTGAGAGTTTTTTTTGTGGGGGCGGGGGTCAATCAAAAAATTTAACATATGCAATTTGTGTGAAATGGAGTCCTGGATATAACATATATATAGAGGGGGCGATCCACGAGAACAGAGTGGAGGTATCATCGGCTTGAGGTGTCCATAGAATCGAAGAGAGGGATGATGTGTGTGTGTGCGCGCGCGATCGATAAAGAGTGCCATCGAATTTGGGTGTGCCCACATCAAAGGTATAGAGTGGCTGGCTGTAACACCCCGGATATGGCTTTCCCAATTTGTACTCCAACTCTTGCCGTTTCCGGCGTTAAGTTACTTTATTTTCTCGGGTTCGGGTCTTTGCCTCCGTGTGTTGTTGTCGCTGTCATGCATCTCATATCATGTCTTCATGAGCATTGCATTTGCATACGTGTTTGTCTCATGCATTCAAGCATTTTCCCCGTTGTCCGTTTTGCATTCCGGCGCTTCGTTCTCCTCCGGTGGTCATTTCTACCTTTCTTTCATGTGTGGGGATTAAACTTTTCCGGATTGGACCGAGACTTGCCAAGCGGCCTTGGTTTACTACCGGTAGACCGCCTATCAAGTTTCGTACCATTTGGACTTCGTTTGATGCTCCAACGGTTAACCGAGGGACCGAAAAGGCCTCGTGTGTGTTGCAGCCCAACACCCCTCCAAGTTGGCCCAAGACCCACCAAAACCCTCTCCATCATCTAGAGCGTTCGATCACGATCGCGTGGCCTAAAACCGCACCTCATTTGGACTCTCCTAGCTCCCTCTCTGCCTATATATAGACCCTCTCCCGAAATTCTCGGATCTCCTCCTTCCCCAAACCCTAGAAATCGTCCCCGCCGCCATCGAACATGTCCGCCGCCGACCGGACACATCGCCGCCGCCAATAGTGAGCCTCCACCAGTCCCGTGCCGGGCCTCCCTCCGCCGCCGGCCCGCGAGGCCCAGGGCGGGCCCTCCTCCTCCGCCGCTAGGGCCGAGCCGTCCCAGCGCGCCCCGCCGCCCAGCGCATGGGCCGCGCCGCCCGGCCGCCAACTGGCGCTGCCCTGACTGCCCGGCGAGCGCCGCCCCAACCTCCGCCGCGACGCGCGTCGTCGCCGACCACCTCGCCCCGCCGCCTCTCCACCGCGCCGGTGCGGCTCCGGCACCGTCTCACCGGCGACCTCCGGTCCGGCCGCCCCCCGGGTCTTCTTCTTCCTCTCCGGTCGTCTCCGGCAAATAGCTCCAGCGGACCTCGCAAATCGCGCCCAGATCCCGATCTGGATCTAGATCTCGGTTGACCTTTTCACCCCCGAAACCCTAATTATTTGCAAACTTTGTCGTGCTATAACTTTGCATCTGTAACTCCGTTTTGGGCATATAGCATATCAAAATGTTCATCTCAGAGAGTACACCATTTCACTCCATTGCATCATTTTCATTTGAGTCCATCTTGATGCCCGAAATGCTGTTAGAAGAGTGCTACTTGAGATAATTGTCAGATCTGCTGCTCCATTTAGATATTTGTCATTTTTGCCATGATTATTGTGTGCATGATATGCCCATGAGCTCTACATTTGTTTTGTTAAGGGTTTTGCCATCTTTCCAGAGGTGCAACCCATGTATTTTTGTGATGTGTGTGGTGACTAGCACGTGCTTGCAAAGTGAGGCACTTGGTAATGCTGATTTCAGGGACTTAGCATTTCCACTAAGTCCTTGATCTATTTATCTCATATGGCCATATGTTCATGTTGTTTACTAGTGATCCGTGCCTCTTTTGAGGATGACCAGTAAGGATGTTTTGTTAATCTTGTAGTGCTCTATCCATCCATGTCTTTGTTTGCAATTATGGAGCACCCTAGCTTGAGTCAATCGAGCTCTACTTTTGCTACTTCGTGAATCTGGGCAGATTGTCTACTTGTTAGCGATTTTGCCGAGGATGTTGTAGTTGATTCGTGCATGCTATGTTATTGTTCTTGCCATGTCTAGCTTAAATTTTGTGTATTCTTGATGGGTGTATGCTTAGCTTGTCATGATTTGCTCCGTAGTGAGTGCATCGAGCTCGTAAACATGCCTACTTGATATATGTTTTCGGCATGCTCCAGTTTTCACTAAGTCTGTGATCTGATTATGTTTTTGCCATGTTCACATGCTTGCAATTGTATTTTCTGATCCCTTTTGGCTCAAGGTCACTAAGGGACTTTTGTTAAGATCTTTGAGTAGCTCCATGCCATGCTTTACTTTGCCATGTTCAGGTCCTGTAGCATGTAGTTTTGTTGCTCCGAAGAGTGCTACCTGGTCTGAAATTCCAGACAAGTGTTAATTTCACTAAGTCTGAAATCTGTTTGCCATATGCATTTTTTACATGCTTGTTTGAACCTGTTAATGGATGAATTAGCCGTAGCTCAGTGCTAGACTTTTGTTAAGAATCATGAATGCTTCCCTGCCACGTATTTTTATGCCATGTTTGGGTGCTGTAGCTTGTTCATCTCTTTGCATTTAGATGGCTACTTGCTGTAAATCGCAGACTGGTGCCATATTTGAATCGCTTGCCATTTCCAAACCGTAACTACGATTCCGGCGCTCTTTATATCGTTTTCAAGCGATTTCATCTCATCTTTCCAGTGGAACACTTGGTTTCACAAGTTGAGGCCAGGTTCATGCATCCCTTGTCCTTGTTCATACCATGCCGAAACCAGAAACCATAAAAACCATAAAATTGGTTCGGTTTGGTTTATTTTCAGTATGGTTTTTTGGTTCGGTTTTTAAATGCACAGAGTGAGGAATAGGACACGGCAATACTACAAGTTTCAAACTGATATTAAAAATGTTAGGAGTAATGTTGCACCTACGAAGAGGGAATTACTAGGAAGTTTACGTAAGAACTTTTGTTACTTTAGGTGGATGCAGCATTATCGTACAAACTAAAATACACCGCCCTAACAAGTCACTAATGGGCAAATAAGTTTTAGATCCTCTGGCTACTTGATGTTTAAAAAACAAATTCAGCTTCTGCGGAGAAATGAGCTCCAACGTGTACCCGCGCGGGTGTGGCTGGGCACGAAGCGTGCGTACGTGCACGGTGCACCTATTCTCTTCTTGTATACATACACCACCTACGTGGAGTTGTGCGAGAGATATACAAACCTAGAGAGATATAGTGTGTGGGTTCTTGAGAGTTTTTTTTGTGGGGGGGGGTCAATCAAAAAATTTAACATATGCAATTTGTGTGAAATGGAGTCCAGGATATAACATATATATAGAGGGGGCGATCCACGAGAACAGAGTGGAGGTATCATCGGCTTGAGGTGTCCATAGAATTGAAGAGAGGGATGATGTGTGTGTGTGCGCGCGCGATCGATAAAGAGTGCCATCGAATTTGGGTGTGCCCACATCAAAGGTATAGAGTGGCTGGCTGTAACACCCCGGATATGACTTTCCCAATTTGTACTCCAACTCTTGCCGTTTCCGGTGTTAAGTTACTTTATTTTCTCGGGTTCGGGTCTTTGCCTCCGTGTGTTGTTGTCGCTGTCATGCATCTCATATCATGTCTTCATGTGCATTGCATTTGCATACGTGTTTGTCTCATGCATTCGAGCATTTTCCCCGTTGTCCGTTTTGCATTCCGGCGCTTCGTTCTCCTCCGGTGGTCATTTCTACCTTTCTTTCATGTGTGGGGATTAAACTTTTCCGGATTGGACCGAGACTTGCCAAGCGGCCTTGGTTTACTACCGGTAGACCGCCTATCAAGTTACGTACCATTTGGACTTCGTTTGATGCTCCAACGGTTAACCGAGGGACCGAAAAGGCCTCGTGTGTGTTGCAGCCCAACACCCCTCCAAGTTGGCCCAAAACCCACCAAAACCCTCTCCATCATCTAGAGCGTTCGATCACGATCGCGTGGCCGAAAACCGCACCTCATTTGGACTCTCCTAGCTCCCTCTCTGCCTATATATAGACCCTCTCCCGAAATTCTCGGATCTCCTCCTTCCCCAAACCCTAGAAATCGTCTCCGCCGCCATCGAACATGTCCGCCGCCGACCGAACACATCTCCGCCGCCAATCGTGAGCCTCCACCAGTCCCGTGCCGGGCCTCCCTCCGCCGCCGGCCCGCGAGGCCCAGGGCGGGCCCTCCTCCTCCGCCGCTAGGGCCGAGCCGTCCCAGCGCGCCCCGCCGCCCAGCGCATGGGCCGCGCCGCCCGGCCGCCCACTGGCGCTGCCCTGACTGCCCGGCGAGCGCCGCCCCAACCTCCGCCGCGACGCGCGTCGTCGCCGACCACCTCGCCCCGCCGCCTCTCCACCGTGCCGGTGCGGCTCCGGCACCGTCTCACCGGCGACCTCCGGTCCGGCCGCCCCCCGGGTCTTCTTCTTCCTCTCCGGTCGTCTCAGGCAAATAGCTCCGGCGGACCTCGTAAATCGCGCCCGGATCCCGATCTGGATCTAGATCTCGGTTGACCTTTTCACCCCTGAAACCCTAATTATTTGCAAACTTTGTCGTGCTATAACTTTGCATCTGTAACTCCGTTTTGGGCATATAGCATATCAAAATGTTCATCTCAGAGATTACATCATTTCATTCCATTGCATCATTTGAGTCCATCTTGATGCCCGAAATGTGGTTAGAAGAGTGCTACTTGAGATAATTGTCAGATCTGCTGCTCCATTTAGATATTTGTCATTTTTGCCATGATTATTGTGTGCATGATATGCCCATGAGCTCTACATTTGTTTTGTTAAGGGTTTTGCCATCTTTCCAGAGGTGCAACCCATGTATTTTTGTGATGTGTGTGGTGACTAGAACGAGCTTGCAAAGTGAGGCACTTGGTAATGCTGATTTCAGGGACTTAGCATTTCAACTAAGTCCTTGATCTATTTATCTCATATGGCCATATGTTCATGTTGTTTCCTAGTGATCCGTGCCTCTTTTGAGGATGACCAGTAAGGATGTTTTGTTAATCTTGTAGTGCTCTATCCATCCATGTCTTTGTTTGCAATTATGGAGCACCCTAGCTTGAGTCAATCGAGCTCTACTTTTGCTACTTCGTGAATCTGGGCAGATTGTCTACTTGTTAGCGATTTTGCCGAGGATGTTGTAGTTGATCCGTGCATGCTATGTTATTGTTCTTGCCATGTCTAGCTTAAATTTTGTGTATTCTTGATGGGTGTATGCTTAGCTTGTCATGATTTGCTCCGTAGTGAGTGCATCGAGCTCGTAAACATGCCTACTTGATATATGTTTTCGGCATGCTCCAGTTTTCACTAAGTCTGTGATCTGATTATGTTTTTGCCATGTTCACATGCTTGCAATTGTATTTTCTGATCCCTTTTGGCTCAAGGTCACTAAGGGACTTTTGTTAAGATCTTTGAGTAGCTCCATGCCATGCTTTACTTTGCCATGTTCAGGTCCTGTAGCATGTAGTTTTGTTGCTCCGAAGAGTGCTACCTGGTCTGAAATTCCAGACAAGTGTTAATTTCACTAAGTCTGAAATCTGTTTGCCATATGCATTTTTTCCATGCTTGTTTGAACCTGTTAATGGATGAATTGGCCGTAGCTCAGTGCTAGACTTTTGTTAAGAATCATGAATGCTTCCCTGCCACGTATTTTTATGCCATGTTTGGGTGCTGTAGCTTGTTCATCTCTTTGCATTTAGATGGCTACTTGCTGTAAATCGCAGACTGGTGCCATATTTGAATCGCTTGCCATTTCCAAACCGTAACTACGATTCCGGCGCTCTTTATATCGTTTTCAAGCGATTTCATCTCATCTTTCCAGTGGAACACTTGGTTTCTTAAATATGCATCCTGCATCGCATCCCGCACAGCATACCATCCTTGCATCATATTGTTTGATCCTTGCACGTGGTTGATTGTGTCCTTGTTGCTTGTTTGTCTTGTTTGGGTAGAGCTGGGAGACGAGTTCGCTAACGAGGAGCCCGTTGAGTTTGCTTTCGAGGATCCAGTCAACTCTGACAACTTTGCAGGCAAGATGATCATACCCTCGAAATCACTACTATCTTTGCTTTGCTAGATGCTCGCTCTTTTGCTATGCCAATGCTACGATGCCTACCACTTGCTTTCAAGCCTCCCAAATTACCAAGTCAAACCTCTAACCCACCATGTACTAGCAAACCGTTGATTGGCTACGTTACCGCTTTGCTCAGCCCCTCTTATAGCGTTGTTAGTTGCAGGTGAAGATTGGAGACCATTCCTTGTTGGAACATTTATTTACTTGTTGGGATATCATTATATTGCCATGTTATCTTAATGCATCTATATACTTGGTAAAGGGTGGAAGGCTCGGCCTCTCTCCTAGTGTTTTGTTCCACTCTTGCCGCCCTAGTTTCCGTCATATCGGTGTTATGTTCCGGGATTTTGCGTTCCTTACGCGGTTGGGTTATAATGGGAACCCCTTGATAGTTCGCCTTGATTAGAGCTTTTCCAGCAATGCCCAACCTTGGTTTTACCATTTGCCACCTAGCCTCTTTTTCCCTTGGGTTTCCGGAGCCCGAGGGTCATCTTATTTTAGCCCCCCCTGGGCCAGTGCTCCTCTGAGTGTTGGTCCAAACTAGAGTCCTGTGCAGCGCCCCCTCGGGGAAACTCGAGGTTTGGTTTTAGTTGTATGGAGCGCTCATCTGAGTGTGCCCTGAGAAAGAGATATGTGCAGCTCCTATCGGGATTTATCGGCACATTCGGGTGGTGTTGCTGGTCTTGTTTTAACCTGTCGAAGTGTCTTGAAGAACCGAGGTACCAAGTCTGATTGGAACGTCTCGGGAGGAGGTCTATTCCTTCGTTGACCGTGAGAGCTTGTCATGGGCTAAGTTGGGACTCCCCTGCAGGGATTTGAACTTTCGAAAGCCGTGCCCGCGGTTATGGGTAGATGGGAATTTGTTAATGTCCGGTTGTAGATAACTTGAACCTTAACTTAATTAAAATGGATCAACTGAGTGAGTTACCGTGATGGCCTCTTCTCGGCGGAGTCTGGGAAGTGGACACGGTGTTGGAGTAATGCTTGCTGCAGGTTGCCCCCTAGTTGTTCGACCGTGCTTTGCCTCCTCTTCTCGCTCTCTTTTGCGAATAGGTTAGCCATCATATATGCTAGTCGCTTGCTGCAGCTCCACATATTTACCTTGCCTTACCTATTAAGCTTAAATAGTCTTGATCGCGAGGGTGCGAGATTGCTGAGTCCCTGTGGCTCATAGATTACTATTACACCAGATGCAGGGGCCTGATGATTCCGCTCCAGGTGACGCGCTCGAGCTCAAGTGGGAGTTCGACGAGGACTCTCAACGTTACTATGTTTCCTTTCCTGATGATCAGTAGTGGTGCCCAGTTGGGGGTGATCGGGACCGTGTCGCATGTTGGGTTATCTTTTATTTTGGCGTCGTAGTCGGGCCATGAGTGTTTGGTTAATGTAATGTTATTTATGTACTTGATTGACGTGGCGAGTGTAAGCCAACTATGTTATCTCCCCTTTTATTATCTATATTACATGGGATGTTATGAAGATTGCCTAACTTGCGACATATGCCTTCAATGCGATTATGCCTCTAAGTTGTGCCTCGACACGTGGGAGATATAGTCGCATCGAGGGTGTTACAAGTTGGTAATTAGAGCCTTCCCCGACCTTAGGAGCCCCATTGGTCGATCGTTTTTAGCGGCCGAGTTGTGTCTAGAAAAATGTTTTGAGTCATTTAGGAATTATATATCGGAGAGTTTAGGAATTCTTTTTACTTCCCAGTCTCCTCATCGCTCTGGTAAGGCATCCTGACGTAGAGTTTTGACTCTTCTCTTCTCAAATTTCACTAAAAAAAATTTAGGATCACGCGGGTATCTTGGAATCATTCCGATGGTTTTATGATGAGAACATTGTCTTTGTGCGTCCTGTCAGGGGTTTTGTGGAAGTGTCCCGGGGAGTTGAGCTCTGAGGTGTTGTCGTCATAATTTTATCGTTGTAGTTCTGGAATACCTGAGTTTACTATGCTGACATCGAAAATCTCTTTTATGCAGTTCGTTGGTGAGATAACCTCGACGCCACCCAGTACTGGGGCGGGAGTTCGAGAGTATCGCCATAACTTGTATAACAGATGCTTTTCGAAGGTTGAGGTAGATGGTTTCTGAAGTTTTTTCTCGGTTATGTGTTGAAGGATGGATACAGCTGGATGTAGGATTTGCTAGATTTGGGTGAGATATTATGCTTCCCCTGTATCCCCAACACCTGATTGCATAACCAGAAAGGTTCGGGAGTTTCATATGTGGGAATTCTTGTAGCTCTAGTTCTTCTTCCATGGATATTGGTTTGAGGTATGGATTTCTTACCGATTATTCGTTCTTGACCCGTACCTTGTTGATTTATTTCTCTACCTTAATTCTTCATGGCTTCTCAATTTATGGATATGTGACCATTTCAAGAGGAATGCATTCGTTCATTTTGTTCGGATGTGAAGACTATATGTTGCAATTTTCATTCCGTTGGATTCAGCTTCAATATTTCTCTATCAATGTGCTAATGGATGTCAACCTCTTCAGGATGGCTCCTCCAACACGCACGACTCCGAATCCTGATCCGCCACCACCTCCACCTCCTCCGGAGACATGGCAAGCTGTGATGGCCGCAACCAATGCAAACACACAGTTGATCATGCAAATTCTTCAATAGCGCAATCAAGGCAACCAAGGGAACCAAGGCAACAGTCAGAATCACTTTGCTACACTCAACCAGTTCCTTGCTAATGGGCCAAAGACTTTCAGCAATTGTGTTGAGGCAACCGATGCTGATGATTGTCTTGTGGATCTGTGCAAGCATTTCGAGTGCAGTAACGTCAGGCCTGAGGACTTTGTCAAGTTTGCTTCCTTCCAACTCAAAGATCAAGCTGTAGAATGGTTCCAGCAGTACAAGGATTCCAGAGGTGGACGTGTTATTACCTCGGATGAATTTCGTCGAGATTTCAGAGCTCATCATATCCCTCAGAGCGTGGTTGAAAGCAAGCGTGAGGAATTCCGCAACCTGAAGCGAGGCTCTTTGTCTGTCTATGACTACAACAAGTTGTTTCCGAAGCTCGCCCGCTTTGCCAAGCAGGACGTCCCTGATGAGAAGAGCATGATATACCAGTTCAGGGGTGGTCTCAGAGAAGAAATCCAGCTAGCTCTTATTTCTTTGAGCCCTTGAGATACGATGAGTTCTACAACATGGCATTGAAGCAAGAAGCTGCTCAATTGAGGTGTGATGCTTCCAAGAAGTGAGTCAGAGAGGCTACTCCTTCTTCCTCTACTCAAGTGGCCAAGCAGCAGAAGTATTGGCTTCCTCCTCCTCCGTTCCGTCAGCCGTATCAGCAGAAGAGCAAAGGTGGCAGTGGATCTTCCCACCCACCCAACCCTGGCTTTCAGAACAAGACTTCGTCTCAACCTCCAAGATCGAGTGCTCCGTATCACCGTCCGCTTTTAGAGGTCACGTGCAACAAGTGCCAACAGAAGGGTCACTATGCCAACAAGTGTCTCAACCAGAGGCGTCTTCCTCCTCCTCCTCCTGTCAGATCGTCAAGTACAGCTGTGGTCAAGCATAACCCCAAGCACGCCAAGGTCAATTTGATGAATGCAGCTCAGGCAAAGGACTCGTCAGATGTCACCATGGGTAACCTTCCAGTTAACGATATTCCTGCAAAAGTACTTTTTGACTCTGGTGCATCGCATTCCTTCATGTCATTCCCATTTGCATCGGATAACAATTTTAGTACTAAGGCTCTACCTAGAGCTATGCAAGTCGTCTCTCCAGCTAAGCGTCTGAGTTCTAGTATGATGGTTCTGGATATTTCTATCTTGATGGGTGATTTCAAGTTTCTCTCTTCTCCAATGGTTCTTGGTAACTCGGATATTGATCTTATTCTCGGGTTGGATTGGCTTTCTAAGCACAAGGCGCATCTTGATTGTGCAGCCAGGCAGATTCAATTGACTCATTCATCTGAGGATGTAATTGTGTTTGCCGCTCGTGATAATACCATCCGTCTGTTTTCTCTCAATGAGAAGGGTGGACTCGATGCCATCTCGCAGATTCCAGTCGTTTGCGAATATCAAGACGTCTTTCCAGAAGAGCTTCCAGGAATGCCTCCGCACCGGCCAGTTGAATTCGTTATTGATCTTGAGCCTGGCACGGAACCTGTGTGCAAGCGTCCTTACAAGCTCGGACCTGAAGAGTTGAAGGAGCTGAAGAAGCAACTCGAAATTCAAGAAAGAATGGGTCTCATCCGGCCTAGTTTTTCTCCGTGGGGTTGTGGTGTTCTTTTTGTGAAGAAGAAGGATGGAACGGACCCACTTTGTGTTGATTACCGTCCATTGAACAAGAAGACCATCAAGAACAAATACCCACTTCCTAACATCAATGAGCTGTTCGAACAACTCAAAGGTGCTCAAGTATTCTCCAAGCTTGATCTCCGTATGGGCTATCATCAGATTCGAATCCGTGAGCAAGATATTCCCAAGACGGCTTTCAGGACAAGCTATGGTTCATATGAATACACTGTCATGTCTTTTGGCCTCGTCAACGCTCCTCCAATGTTCTCTTGCATGGTGAACTTCATCTTCAACGCCTACACCAATGACTTCATTTTGGTCTATCTCGACGACATTCTGGTTTTCTCGAAGAACAAGGAAGATCATGCCAAACACTTGCGTTTGGTTCTCGATAAGTTGAGGGAACACCAGTTCTACGCCAAGTTCTCCAAGTGCGAATTTTGGCTTGATGAGGTTCTTTATCTTGGTCATATCATCTCTGCCAAGGGCATTGCGGTGAATCCTGAGAAGGTGTCTGCAATTGTGAATTGGGAACCTCCTCAGAACGTGAAGCAACTCTGTAGCTTCCTCGGTCTCGCAAGCTACTGCCGAAGATTCGTTGAAAACTTTTCTAAGATCGCGAAGCCTCTCTCAAATCTTCTCCAGAAGCACGTCAAGTACGTTTGGTCTCCGGAGTGTGACATTTCTTTCAACACTTTGAAAGAGAAATTGATAACTGCTCCAGTTCTGACTCCGCCCGATGAATCCAAGCCGTACGAGGTCTTTTGTGATGCCTCTCTCCAAGGTCTTGGCGCAGTGTTGATGCAAGAGAAGAAAGTTGTTGCTTATACCTCTCGCCAGTTGAAGCCCAATGAGAAGAACTACCCCACTCATGATCTCGAGTTGGCGGCTGTTGTGCATGCTCTTTTGACTTGGAGACATCTCTTATTGGGAAGAAAAGTGGACATCTTCACTGACCACAAGAGTCTCAAGTACATCTTCACTCAGCCTAATCTCAACCTCAGGCAGACTCGATGGGTCGAAATGATTCAAGAGTATAATCCGAGTATCGAGTATACTCCAGGCAAGGCCAATGTGATTGCTGACGCATTGAGCAGAAAGGCTTACTGCAACAGTCTGATTCTCAAGCCTTATCAACCCGAGCTTTGTGAAGCTTTCCGCAAACTTAATCTGCAAGTTGTTCCTCAAGGTTTCCTCGCCAACCTTCAAGTCTCTCCTACCTTGGAAGACCAGATTCGCCAAGCCCAGCTTCTTGATGCTATGGTGAAAAAGGTGAAGATTGGTATTGCCAAGAGTTAAATCAAGTACAAGTGCTATTGCCTTGACGACAAGGACACTCTCTTCTTTGAGGATCGTATTGTTGTGCCCAAAGGTGACCTCCGTAAAGTGATCATGAACGAGGCTCACAATTCTCTCCTCTCCATCCACCCAGGGAGTACGAAGATGTATCATGACCTCAAGCAGGCTTATTGGTGGACTCGAATGAAGCGCGAGATTGCTCAATTCGTGAATGAATGTGATGTCTGCAGAAGAGTGAAGGCAGAACACCAAAGGCCAGCGGGTCTCCTCCAACCTCTCACCATTCCAGAATGGAAGTTTGACCACATTGAAATGGACTTCGTGACTGGGTTTCCAAAGTCCAAGCGTGGCAATGATGCTATATTCATTGTCATCGACAAAATCACTAAAGTGGCTCATTTTCTGCCTATCAAAGAGTCAATCACTGCAGCTCAATTGGCGAAACTCTATACCTCTCGAATTGTCTCTCTGCACGGTATTCCACAAGTGATCTCTTCAAACCGTGGCAGCATCTTTACCTCCAAGTTTTGGGATTCTTTTCAGAAGGCCATGGGCACCAACATCCGCTTCAACACAGCTTTCCATCCTCAAACTAGCGGTCAAGTCGAGCGTGTCAATCAGATTCTTGAAGATATGCTCAGGGCTTGTCTGATCTCCTTCGGCATGAAGTGGGAGGATTGTCTTCGTTATGCTGAATTCTCCTATAACAATAGTTTTCAAGCAAGTTCGGGCAAGGCCCCATTTGAAATCCTGTATGGCAGGAAGTGTCGTACCCCTCTCAACTGGTCTGAAACTGGTGAACGTCAGCTTTTGGGTAATGACTTAATCACAGAGGCAGAGGAAATGTGCAAAGTCATTCATGATAACCTCAAAGCAGCCCAATCCCACCAGAAGAGCTACTATGATAGTAAGCACCTTGATTTGGCTTTCGAGATCGGAGATCATATTTACCTCCGCATCTCTCCTATGAAAGGTACTCATCGCTTCGGTATCAAAGGGAAGCTTGCCCCCAGATACGTGGGACCTTTCAAGATTGTCAGCAAGAGAGGCGATCTCGCCTATCAACTCGAGCTTCCTTCAAACTTTGCAAATGTTCATGATGTGTTCCATGTCTCTCAACTCCGAAAGTGCTTCAAGACTCCTGACCGCACCATCAACTTCGAGGAAATTGAGCTCCAAGAAGATCTCTCTTATCGTGAGCACCCCATGGCTATTCTTGAAGAGACCGAACGCAAGACTCGCAACAAGTCAATCAAATTTCTCAAAGTCAAGTGGTCACACCATTCCGACCGTGAAGCTACCTGGGAACGCGAGGATCACCTCCGTTCTGAGTACCCGGCGTTCTTTTAGTCCTAGATCTCGGGACGAGATCCTTTCGTAGTGGTGGAGTGTTGTAACACCCCGGATATGACTTTCCCAATTTGTACTCCAACTCTTGCTGTTTTCGGCGTTAAGTTATTTTATTTTCTCGGGTTCGGGTCTTTGCCTCCATTGTTGTTGTCGCTGTCATGCATCTCATATCATGTCTTCATGTGCATTGCATTTGCATACGTGTTTGTCTCATGCATTCAAGCATTTTCCCCGTTGTCCGTTTTGCATTCCGGCGCTTCGTTCTCCTCCGGTGATCATTTCTACCTTTCGTTCATGTGTGGGGATTAAACTTTTCCGGATTGGACCGAGACTTGCCAAGTGGCCTTGGTTTACTACTGGTAGACCGCCTGTCAAGTTTCGTACCATTTGGACTTCGTTTGATGCTCCAACGGTTAACCGAGGGACCGAAAAGGCCTCGTGTGTGTTGCAGCCCAACACCCCTCCAAGTTGGCCCAAAACCCACCAAAACCCTCTCCATCATCTAGAGCGTTCGATTACGATCGCGTGGCCGAAAACCACACCTCATTTGGACTCTCCTAGCTCCCTCTATGCCTATATATAGACCCTCTCCCGAAATTCTCGGATCTCCTCCTTCCCCAAACCCTAGAAATCATCTGCGCCGCCATCGGACATGTCCGCTGCCGACCGGACAGATCGCCGCCGCCAATAGTGAGCCTCCACCTGTCCCACGCCGGGCCTCCCTCCGCCGCCGGCCCGCGAGGCCCAGGGCGGGCCCTCCTCCTCCGCCGCCCGGGCCGAGCCGCCCTAGCGCGCCCCGCCGCCTAGCGCATCGGCCGCGCCGCTCGGCCGGCCACCGGCGCCGCCCTGACTGCCCGGCGAGCACCGCCCCGACCTCCGTCGCGACGCGCCTCGACGTCTGCTCCGCCACCGGCCGCCTCGCCGCGGACCACCTCGCCCCGCCGCCTCTCCACCGCGCCGGTGCGGCTCCGGCGCCGTCTCACCGGCGACCTCCGGTCCGGCCGCCCCCCGGTATTCTTCTTCCTCTCCGGTCATCTCCGGCGAATAGCTCCGGCGGACCTCGTAAATCGCGCCCGGATCCCGATCTGGATCTAGATCTCGGTTGACCTTTTCACCCCCGAAACCCTAATTATTTGCAAACTTTGTCGTGCTATAAATTTGCATCTGTAACTCCGTTTTGGGCATATAGCATATTAAAATGTTCATCTCAGAGAGTACATCATTTCATTCCATTGCATCATTTGAGTCCATCTTGATGCCCGAAATGCTGTTAGAAGAGTGCTACTTGAGATAATTGTCAGATCTGCTGCTCCATTTAGATATTTGTCATTTTTGCCATGATTATTGTGTGCATGATATGCCCATGAGCTCTACATTTGTTTTGTTAAGGGTTTTGCCATCTTTCCAGAGGTGCAACCCATGTATTTTTGTGATGTGTGTGGTGACTAGCACGAGCTTGCAAAGTGAGGCACTTGGTAATGCTGATTTCAGGGACTTAGCATTTCAACTAAGTCCTTGATCTATTTATCTCATATGGCCATATGTTCATGTTGTTTCCTAGTGATCCGTGCCTCTTTTGAGGATGACCAGTAAGGATGTTTTGTTAATCTTGTAGTGCTCTATCCATCCATGTCTTTGTTTGCAATTATGGAGCACCCTAGCTTGAGTCAATCGAGCTCTACTTTTGCTACTTCGTGAATCTGGGCAGATTGTCTACTTATTAGCGATTTTGCCGAGGATGTTGTAGTTGATCCGTGCATCCTATGTTATTGTTCTTGCCATGTCTAGCTTAAATTTTGTGTATTCTTGATGGGTGTATGCTTAGCTTGTCATGATTTGCTCCGTAGTGAGTGCATCGAGCTCGTAAACATGCCTACTTGATATCTGTTTTCGGCATGCTCCAGTTTTCACTAAGTCTGTGATCTGATTATGTTTTTGCCATGTTCACATGCTTGCAATTGTATTTTCTGATCCCTTTTGGCTCATGGTCACTAAGGGACATTTGTTAAGCTCTTTGAGTAGCTCCATGCCATGCTTTACTTTGCCATGTTCAGGTCCTGTAGCATGTAGTTTTGTTGCTCCGAAGAGTGCTACCTGATCTGAAATTCCAGACAAGTGTTAATTTCACTAAGTCTGAAATTTGTTTGCCATATGCATTTTTTCCATGCTTGTTTGAACCTGTTAATGGATGAATTGGCCGTAGCTCAGTGCTATACTTTTGTTAAGAATCATGAATTCTTCCCTGCCATGTATTTTTATGCCATGTTTGGGTGCTGTAGCTTGTCCATCTCTTTGCATTTCGATGGCTACTTGCTGTAAATCGCAGACCGGTGCCATATTTGAATCGCTTGCCATTTTCAAACCGTAACTCCGATTCCGGCGCTCTTTATATCTTTTTCAAGCGATTTCATCTCATCTTTCCAGTGGCACGCTTGGTTTCCCAAGTTGAGGCCAGGTTCATGCATCCCTTGTCAAATCTTGCATATGCATCCCGCATCGCATCCCGCATAGCATGCCGTCCTTGCATCATATTGTTTCATCCTTGCACGTGGTTGATTGTGTCCTTGTTGCTTGTTTGTCTTGTTTGGGTAGAGCCGGGAGATGAGTTCGCTAACGAGGAGCCCGTTGAGTTTTCTTTCGAGGATCCAATCAACTCTGACAACTTTGCAGGCAAGATGATCATACCCTCGAAATCACTACTCTCTTTGCTTTGCTAGATGCTCGCTCTTTTGCTATGCCAATGCTATGATGCCTACCACTTGCTTTAAAGCCTCCCAAATTTCCATGTCAAACCTCTAACCCACCATGTCCTAGCAAACCGTTGATTGGCTACGTTACCGCTTTGCTCAGCCCCTCTTATAGCGTTGTTAGTTGCAGGTGAAGATTGGAGACCGTTCCTTGTTGGAACATTTATTTACTTGTTGGGATATCATTATATTGCCATGTTATCTTAATGCATCTATATACTTGGTAAAGGGTGGAAGGCTCGGCCTCTCGCCTAGTGTTTTGTTCCACTCTTGCCGCCCTAGTTTCCGTCATATCGGTGTTATGTTCCCGGATTTTGCGTTCCTTACGCGGTTGGGTTATAATGGGAACCCCTTGATAGTTTGCCTTGATTAAAGCTTTTCCAGCAATGCCCAACCTTGGTTTTACCATTTGCCACCTAGCCTATTTTTCCCTTGGGTTTCTGGAGCCCGAGGGTCATCTTATGTTAGCCCCCCCCCCCCTGGGCCAGTGCTCCTCTGAGTGTTGGTCCAAACTAGAGTCCTGTGCAGCGCCCCCTCGGGGAAACTCAAGGTTTGGTTTTAGTTGTATGGAGCGCTCATCTGAGTGTGCCCTGAGAAAGAGATATGTGAAGCTTCTATCGGGATTTGTCGGCACATTCGGGCGGTGTTGCTGGTCTTGTTTTAATCTTTCAAGGTGTCTTGAAGAACCGAGGTACCGAGTCTTATCGGAACGTCTCGGGAGGAGGTCTATTCCTTTGTTGACCGTGAGAGCTTGTCATGGGCTAAGTTGGGACTCCCCTGCAGGGATTTGAACTTTCGAAAGCCGTGCCCGCGGTTATGGGCAGATGGGAATTTGTTAATGTCCGGTTGTAGATAACTTGAACCTTAACTTAATTAAAATGGATCAACTGAGTGAGTTACCGTGATGGCCTCTTCTTGGCGGAGTTCGGGAAGTGGACACGGTGTTGGAGTAATGCTTGCCGCAGGTTTCGCCCTAGTTGTTCGACCATGCTTTGCCTCCTCTTCTCGCTCTCTTTTGCGAATAGGTTAGCCATCATATATGCTAGTCGCTTGCTGCAGCTCCACATATTTACCTTGCCTTACCTATTAAGCTTAAATAGTCTTGATCGCGAGGGTGCGAGATTGCTGAGTCCCTGTGGCTCACAAATTACTATTACACCAGATGCAGGGCCTGATGACTCCGCTCCAGGTGACGCGCTCGAGCTCAAGTGGGAGTTCGATGAGGACTCTCAATGTTACTATGTTTCCTTTCCTGATGATCAGTAGTGGTGCCCAGTTGGGGGTGATCAGGACCGTGTCGCATGTTGGGTTATCTTTTATTTTGGCGCCATAGTCGGGCCATGAGTGTTTGGTTGATGTAATGTTATTTATGTACTTGATTGACGTGGCGAGTGTAAGCCAACTATGTTATCTCCCCTTTTATTATCTATATTACATGGGATGTTATGAAGATTGCCTAACTTGCGACATATGCCTTCAATGCGATTATGCCTCTAAGTCGTGCCTCGACACATGGGAGATATAGTCGCATCGAGGGTGTTACACTGGCCTACTGGAACGTGAGATGGGACATGTGCAGTTTGTCTATGTGGCATGTATACCTACCTACAGCGCTCGACTATCAGTGTGTGGTGGGGGAAGAGGGAGGCCCAAGTAACTATAGAGGTACAATGGCTGGTATATGTGTGGAGGAGGAGAGAGGCCTACCTCATGTATTAAGGAGATCGATCTGCCTCATGTATTAAGGGAGATCGATCGGCATCCATGCATATGTGCAGGAGATGAATAAGGTTGGGAGAGAGACAGAGCTAGAGTGTTGGAGGGGGTGGTAGTGGAGTTGCTTCTAACAAATGGTGGGATAGGCTTGCTAGAGAAACGGATGGCACGCCCGCAATATCAATAAGAGGGGAGATGGCTGCTTGTTGTCTGTGCACGTGCGTGTGAGAGATGGGTCAGGAGGCATGCACGAATGATGAGGGGGGACGATGTGGCTGTGGTAAGCAGACGTAACTACATAGGAAGATCAATCGCCCTTTGTAAGATAAAGGAGAGACATAACTTGTGAGGTACATCGATCGATGGGGGGTAGTTAAAGTCGATCTAGGTATATGTTGGGAGATCGATCGGTATACATGCATGTGTGTGTTAGAAGCAAATGAGGCACGAGGAGGAGGTTAGAGGGAGAGGGATGCATGTAGGAGGTGGTATGAGAGGCATACTATATCGAGGCGGAGGAGTGTGCGAGTACGAGAACGATGAAAAGAGTGGTGGGAGTGAGGCATGGACGGTGACAAGAGAAGAGGGGAAGCTTGTGTTTGTGCTAGGGACACCTGGCTAGAGAGGCCTATCGATCAATGTGTGCCGTAAAGAAGGAGCTGGGGGGCCTACACACACCGTGGGTGAACGACCTAAAGTGAAAAGACGAATTTGCACGATGGAGCTAGAGAATGCTGAGGGAGGGTGAGAGGGATGCGGGCGTGTGCATGCACAAGAGAAAGTTAGTGCTAGCTACCAAGATAAGAGGGTTGTGTGGGTGTAAAAGACGAATAGAGATCATATATACTTCATTATAAAAAGTGAATTCGGATATTTGAAGAATTTATCATAGTGTTTCAAACCGACGGATGTGTGAATATATATAACGGTGATGATGGTATACTACATTTAATATGTTTTATCTCTACTCTTATAAAAACAAAGTTATTGATGATGGTGTGCCTGCCATCCTGCATTATAGGCCGTCTGATTTGTATCTGGAGGATAGCAAGGAAACTATGATGGTTGAAGTTGGCAACAATCATGATTGTAGATTCTTATTGAAATAGAGAAACGAATTCAAATTTAGTTCGAATTGCAGCGGTAGTATAGACATTTGGAATGCACTAAAATGTTGGTATGAGTAGGTTACATGCATTATACAGCAAGCGAAAAAATTTATTCGGACATAACATGGATTCATACTCCCTCCTTCCATCTATATAGGGCGTAATGAGATTTTTAAGACCGCCTTTGACTATTGACAAGATTAATAGTACATGACATGCACAATGTGAAAATTATATCATTGAAAGAACCTTTCACAGACGAATTTAACGGTGTGCTTTGTGTAAGTTGCATGTCATATATCATTGTTCTAATATTTGCTCAAAGTTAGCATTGAAAAATGCATTAGGCCCTATATAGATGGAAGGAGGGAGTAGCTTTGAATAGCATTTGTATAGTAAAACGGGGCAAGACTCTCTCTTTGTGTGGTGTGAATAGTTTTATTTTTTTCGTTTTCTTTTTGGTTGAGGGAAGTGCGAATTGATTTGGTACGTACAAGTACAATATTACTACACGTTAGGCTTGTCCCTAAAATTCAACCTGCGTCTTGTTATATCCCAAAAATTCAGATATCGTGCTCCCAAAACTGGCGCCTTCACAACCCGCGTCTTGCTATCCTGAAATTACAACGCGCGCGAAAACTCCCTCCAGCTGCCAAATCCCGACACGCGAAATCCCCCTTCTAACCCTGAGCCGAATGGGCCGCTAGTTCAAATCGGTGGGGGTACTTTTGTAACACACCCTACATTTTGGACAAGCGCGTTCCTAAGTCATGCTTCACCCCCTCCCATCGCCCCCTTTTTGCCATTCGAAATCCCAGGCCGCCATAACCTCTCCGCTCCAGCCGCGAAACTGCACCCTCCTCCATCCGCCACGTCACGACTGCCCAGCCGGAGCCGCTTCCCCAGCGATGTCGTCCAGCGCAACAGCTCGACGTCCCTCGTCCACCTCCCCGGATGAGGATCCGTCGTCCATCTCGCCGTCCCGCGGGTTCAGCCGCCCCGTCCTCCACCTCCAAGGAGGTGCTCCGACGAACGCCTCGTCTATCGTGGCTGCTCCATCCCCACAACACCGCCTTAACCTGCTCCACCGGAACCGCAGCATCCTCACTAAATCCTCAGACGAAGCTGAGGCCTACTCGGCGCCACCAAAGAGGTTGTACACTCATCACATCGCACCTTCTCCTTAACTGGACCTCCCGGCGCTGATGGTGCTCCATCTCGCACCCCCATGGAGCGGCAACCTTGAAGCCGGCGCCACGGGCGACATCTCCACGGCGGCTGTCCCCCAGTGCGAGGCCCCTTCGGCGGCGGCGTCCATACCAGCCGGATCTGCTGCTGCTGCTCCGGCTCTCGCTTGATCGCTCGCTCGCCCAGCTGCTACTGTTGCTCTCCCCCTCGCTCGTGCTGCTGCTCTGCTCCGATTAAGCCACACTTCAGTCGACTGAATCGACTTTTGGGTCAGTCGATTTTCAGGGATTGGGGGGCTCGTCGGAGTTAAGGAAGAACCACCCGCAGCAGGGATGGGGGCTCGCCGGAGAGGTACCCCACTATCTATCTTAGTGTTCAGGGTGGGGGCGGGGCCCTAGAGGGCTGGCCGGGGCGGCGGTGGCGAGTTGTTTCGGGGCGGCGAGGCGGCGTTGGGGCCGGCGGTTCGGTCAGTGGTGGCTGGCGGCTCAGGGGTGTGCAAATTGAAGATGAACTGCGGGCCCTCCCTAAACTACATGTCAAGTGCCTCTCTGCTACCATTGCATTCAGTTTCGACAGTAGCATTCAGATTCCACAGTAAATTTCAGTTTCGGCAGTTAAGTTCAGAGTCAACAGTTTTTACCTCATCTATTGTAGTCAGGTGGTTTTTGGTGATGTTAATTTTACATCTATTTTACATCATCTATTGGAGATGCTATTAGAATCCCACTTGAGATTGACGATGTCTGTCTTGTGCTGCTTCAGCCTTGACATCTTACGGCTCACCGGAGCTGCTCCAACGACAGAACGATCCATCACAATAGAGTAGTGCCATGGACGCCGTCTATAGACTCCTCAGATCTTCCTCCACACCTCCGACAGCCACCCTCAACTGCTTCAGCGACCAACCCAATGATGCTGAGGTCAACACGGCTACGACAAAGAGGTTGTACACTTGTTGCATCACTTATTACTATACATTCGCGTCGATCCATTAGGGCTATTTTGGTTCAACGGAAAAACATTGATCCACTGGTTGTTACCATCACTCTAAATTTCTGCATGCTCTCCTTACATAATCTCACCATATTTTTTCGTAAGCATGTCAGATATTGTACACAGTCATGCTGAACATGTAGAGAAAAAGAGAAGAGTTTTGTGCGGCAATACAATGTCATGCAGACATCGCTCCATGGTGGGTTCAATGGAAAACCCTCCCCACCCCTCTCCAGATTGTAATCCAGAGGAAGATATCTATTCTGAGGCAGATTCGGACGCTGCTGACCACTCCTATTTACCCCCCAAGGTGTTTGCTCTACCTTGGCATGATGATGTTAGTCATATCATGCATATGTTGCCTTGCAGTGCCTACTTTTAACATCATATATGTCATCTGCTTAGTTTAGACATGTTTTGTAATGCCACATGTTTAGTTTCTATATCATATATGGGAATTATGTAGTCTCATGTCTTTTAGCCAGCCATAATATATGTGGAATGTGCAATGCCATCCTGTTTAACCAGGCATCATATTTTTGAATGATATCTTTCCCATCCTTTTCTTCATTACATTTCCATTTGTCGACAATGTTTGTACATTAAACTACTCTTCCTGTGAATCAGCCATTTGGGTGGGAGATGGAAAAATCTGGAGTGAAAACAAGGCCTTCAGAGCAGACAATGCTACCTGTCGAAGCAGATCTCTTGTTGGGTCCCGATAGCTCCTCAGAGATGGATTCAGAGACAGATGACCAGTCATATTCCCCCACTGAGGTAAATGCTCTAACTTGGCATGGTTATACTGCTCATATCATGCATACGATGCCTTGCATTGCATAGTTTAGACATCATATACACAATATTCAACACCATGTTCTTAGTTCAGACATCATATCGAATGCCCTCTGTTTAGCATATAAATCACATATGTGAATTAAATGATGCGATCCTAATTACTTAGACAACATGTAGGTGAATTATGTCATGCGATCCTGTTTAGTTATTCATCATATCTTTGAATTATGTTTTGCTATCCTATCTAGTTTAGATAGACATCATATATGTGAAATTATGGCATGCTATCCGTTTTAGTTAAAGAATATACATGTAAACTATTTCATGCCCTCTTTTTTCCACACTATCTATTGCATCTGTCTCTCATACAATGTCTGTACATTCAACTATGTTTCCTGTTTATCAGCCATTTGAATTGGAGCGGGTGATGCCAGTATCTAGCGGACTAAAAACACGACCTTCAAATAAAACAGTGCTACCTCTTGGTGGAGATAGCACCCCGGTTGTACATGCACAAGAACCAGCCCTACCACACATAACCCAAACTCTCACAGATTGTACCCCTACTACGATGGACAGAGAACCAGCTTCACCCAATCTAACCCCAACCCCAGCCGATAGTAACCCAGTTCCTGTTGACACAACACCATATCCACCACAGAGCTCCCAAATAAGAGCAGTTAGTAAGGCAACTCCACTGTCCATAGGGCCAGTACTATCACGGCGAACCCCAACTCCACCAGTTAGTAGGCCTATTCCTATGGAGGAAGCACAACCAGCTAGTCGTAGTTTAGCATCTATCGCATTTGATGTTGTTAAAACGTATGTGCGTATCTTCCCATCTTGGAAATATTATACTGAAGATGAAGGAAAATGCCAGTTGCAGGTGTTTGTCTAGGAGTTATGTGTAAGTAATGTTATTCATGGCAATTACTTTGCTTCATCCCATACATCCTACCTCCATGATGGTTATAATACAGAAAATTTTCCCATTTTCTCTATAGAGAAGGACCGATTTGGAAACTCTGGATGAGGTAACCTATGCTAATACCTCTGCTATCTTCAAGAATGCTTGGTGGTAGTATCAGAATTACCTGAAGAAAACGTACTTCACCGGCAAAGAAACTCATCAAATTCCCTTACGTTCTGCTGAGACACATTTACTGGACGATGACTGGGAACGTCTTGTTCTGTAGTGGTCCCGAACCAAGAATGTGGTAAGGTCTATGAGCTCATTTTTTATTTTTAAGTATTATATTCTTGCATCTTACTGTACTCTGTTCATGTAGATAAAGTGCCTAAACCTGAAGAACAACTGTTCTAATTTAAGATTCCATTGCTACCATAAGACATAGATATATGTTTGTTTGATGCTTTTATTATGTACTAGTACTTGGCAATAGAAGACTTGGTAGTTTAATCCTGTCCACCTTACTAATGAACTGGTTCACCGAAATGAGTTTCATATACTAGTACATGCTAAACTTGTTATGTGTCTGCTTGTTTCTTCTTTTAGAATGCTGACAGAATATTGGGGAAGAGTGCCTTATTAAGCAACGGTAAAGGAAGTAATGCAGATAAGGTTCAGGATAGTGACACATCCTGTCTTGGTTTAGTGTTGGAGTTACTGGCCACTATCGCTTGCGCTATTCAAACTCACTGTCTGAATCAGTTCGGTTTCTTGAGTCTCAACTACAAGCTGAAAGACATCGATCAGCTGTGCTGCGACAAGAAGCGAAAGGACTGCGGAAGTCCCTGGAGCATTCAGATGCATACTTTCTGGTGCAACAGCAAGCGTTGGAGGATTTTAGCGCCAAACAGGACAAAGCTAATCAGCTTGCTAAGCTTAGTGCCGGCATGGTGGATACCCAGGATAACGTTTTTTGAGCACTTCTGAAGTTGTTTCAGTTATGCTCTAGTTTTGCTGTCGCGTTTATTTGCACTGGTGGCCAATTTTGACGGCCAGTGTATATGATATGCTGCTTTGTTCCCTATATTTGCACTGGTGGCGAACTTTGATGCCCAGTGGATGTAATATGTGTAATAGCCGTGATAGCCTAGCGTTAGTTGCTTGCTTATTTATTTCCTCGTTGTCTTGTTTATTTGTTTGCTTGTAGTCATTGCAGTTCTTTTTCCGCGGTCAACTAGTGGCTGCAATAACCTATTTTTTAAAACTAGGCCACAATAACCATGGGCTAATATTTACTGTAGTGACACTGGGCCTCCTACGGGCCGTAGAAACAGTAGGCCTTCTACGGGCCATAGAAACAGTAGGCCTTCTACGGGTCGTAGAAACAATGGGCCTTCTACGGGTCATATCATCAATGGGCCTTATACGGGCCGTATGATCGATTGGCCAAACATGGGCCAATAACAGGCCGCATTATGGCCGTAAATGGGCTAGAGTTCGAATCGTCCGTTCATGGGCCGACCGTAACGGGCCATTGTTAATAGGCCGTATTTGATGACGCTAAGAAAACGACCCAACGTATTAACGGACCACAAACGGGCCGACTGTAACCACGGGTTGAATTTGGCCCACAAGCAAAAAATGACAGTAACGGGCCATAAGTAAACGAATGCTGGAAATGAGCCAAGAATAAATGGGCTCTGAGAAGGCCGAAGGATAACATGGGCTGGAAACGGCCCAACGGAATAACGGGCCGTTAATGGGTATAAAGTGATACACTGTTCATTACGGGCCAGTTTCACCACGGGCCGTTAATGGGTGTAAAGTGATACACTGTTCATTACGGGCCAGTTTCACCACGGGCTGTTAATAGGCCAAGAGTTACATAGGGCCTCATATGGGCCGAAAGACGTCATGGACCATACATGGGCCAGAAGTGAAAACGGGCTAGAATCATATTGGATGGCCCAGATGACGCTATTGGCCTAATTCGGATAGGGCATAACGGGCCTTGGGTTAGCGGGCTGTAAATGGGCTATATGCGAATAGGCCGTTAACAGACTTTCCATGGGCCGGCCCGCCACCTTTTGACCAAGTCAAACGGGCCAGCCTTTTCACAGGAATGGGCCTCTGTTGGGCCGTGCCACGTGTCGATGTATCATAGGCGCCTTCCGTCCAATGAGTGGTTGACATCTGTCCCAACGATGAGCCGACACGTGTTTCCTCCAGCCAATGATGATTTTACACGGGGAAAATCCCCATTGGTCGGGGCTGTTAACGGGTTATCGGATCCAAAACCCGACCCGATAGCTTAACGGCGTTCCGTTACGGTGGATGCCATGTGTCGGTCACCCTTGACGAAAGCACTTCTGTGACGCGCGATTTATCGTCATGGAAGTGGACACTTCCGTGATGATAATTTTGGTAATGTCATGGAACACTTCTACGACAGCACATGTATGACTATCTTGATTCTGTCATAAATTTATCATGCATGTACATGCATGACAAAAAAAAGAGACCTACTGTCACAAACACGTATCATCACAGTAGTATATTTTTTTTGTAGTTCTTGCGGGTACTCAACAAGCCGACCTGACTTTAGTCATGATACGTCTCCAACGTATCTGTAATTTTTGATTGCTCCATGCTATATTATCTAGTGTTTTGGACATTATTGGGCTTTATTATCCACTTTTATATTATTTTTGGGACTAACCTATTAACTGGAGGCCCAGCCCAGAATTGCTGTTTTTGCCTGTTTTAGAGTTTCGAAGAAAAGGAATACCAAACGGAGTCCAAACGGAATGAAACCTTCGGGAACGTGATTTTCTCTTCGAATACAACTCAGGAGACTTCGACCCTACGTCAAGACACGTAACAAGAGGCCACGAGGTAGGGGGCATGCCCACCCCCACCAGGCATGCCCTCCACCCTCGTGGGCCCCCTGTTGCTCCACTGACGTACTTCTTCCTCCTATATATATCCACGTACCCTCAAACGATCATATACGGAGCCAAAACCCTAATTCCACCGCCGCAACTTTCTGTATCCACGAGATCCCATCTTGGGGCCTGCTCCGGAGCTCCACCGGAGGGGGCATCTATCACGGAGGGCTTCTACATCAACACCATAGCCTCTCCGATGAAGTGTGAGTAGTTTACCTTAGACCTACGGGTCCATAGTTAGTAGCTAGATGACTTCTTCTCTCTTTTTGGATCTCAATACAATGTTCTCCCCCTCTCTTATGGAGATCTATTCGATGAAATCTTCTTTTTGCGGTGTGTTTGTTGAGATCGATGAATTGTGGGTTTATGATCAAGTCTATCTATGAATAATATTTGAATCTTCTTTGAATTCTTTTATGTATGATTGGTTATCTTTGCAAGTCTCTTCGAATTATCAGTTTGGTTTGGCCTACTAGATTGATCTTTCTTGCAATGGGAGAAGTGCTTAGCTTTGGGTTCAATCTTGCAGTGTCCTTTCCCAGTGACAGTAGGGGCAGCAAGACACGTATTGTATTGTTGCCATCGAGGATAACAAGATGGGGTTTTCTTCATATTGCATGAGTCTATCCCTCTACATCATGTCATCTTGCTTAAGGCGTTACTCTGTTTTTAACTTAACTAGCACAAATGTCCGTGTGTTGCAACGGGGAAAAAGTTTAGTTCATATGAACCACGGTTGGCCGGGTCAAGGAACGATGTAACGGGACAACGGTTCTTATGTCAAAAAACATACGCATCATTTGAGGATCACCAGTTCACTACATGTAGTTTAGGACATGGGGTACGATTCAGATTAAATTGATCTAATTGGCAATGTTTTCTTATGGAAAAACTTTTGATGTATTCATAACTTCATTGCAATATAAAGAAGATCAAAAGTAATAAAATGTAATAATTAAAAATAATTACATGGTGCATTTCAAAGAAAAATAAAATTAATGCAAATTTAGTCCGGAATATTAATGCCAATGGCAACGTTCGTGAAAAGAATTCTAATTCCAAGTTGGCCGGGTCAAGGTATCATATCACGGGACAATGGACGCTTATGAAGAAAGATGCATCAATTGAAGATCATGACACAGAGCTTGGAACATGGGGTACGATTCAAAGTAAATTGGTCCGATTGACATCATCTTTTACGGAAAAACTTTAATTTATTTGTAACATCATGACAATATAACGATAATTAGAATTAATGAAATTTAAGTAAGTAATAAAAATTAAATCGTGTGTTGGAAGAGAAAATAAAATTTTATGCGAATTTAGTATGGAATATTATGCCAATGGCAACATCCTCTTTTTTTAACCCTGACAATGACGTCCTTTACCATGCACTTAAATCATTGTGCAACGTCCTCTCCTTTTATTACGGAACTCCTACTGTACTTCCTTTCCTTGCATGTCAAGCCACATAATTACCCCTGCAATCCTGGCAACGTCCTCTTTTGCCACGTATTTAAATCAGTGTGCAATGTCCTATGTTGATGTGGAAAAGAATCACAAAACCTACTTCACGTGACATTACGCACCACTTATATCCAACTCTCACACGCGTTGAAATAAGGTTACCCTCGTCTCTATAAGATGCATATGCCCATGTTTTCCCACGGGTTGCAATTTTTCTGAATCATGAAGTGTTGATCTGAAGAGGCCACCCAAACATTCTTTGTTGGCGCATACTTAAGCTTTACATTGACATCGGGTGGAATAAAAATGGTGCATGACATTTTCTATTAGTGGAAGAAACATACAATGTGATTCTTGAGAGTTTAATAATTCATTTAAAGGATTTTTTATAGATTACCAAAAGATTCGAATTCTAAATATTTTGATTATGTAGGTTGTCTAATTTATTGAAGATTATTTTGATTTGGAAGATTATCCGATTTCCATTCCTAATGGGGTTTTTCACGCTATTTAGGCTTGGTCCAAACGCAAGGAAATATAACTATTTTTTCTGATGGGTCTTGCCCATACTTCCCATACTTCTGTTTGTGCGCATATAGATATGTATCATTTAAAATGCGAATTAATTTGTGATTGGATCATTTGGAGGACATTGGTATCCCTAACCCATCAAGGTTCAAATCCTAGATGTCACATTGGTGCTCTCATCATTCTAAATTTATTTCAAACTTTCAGGATGTGCTAATAGGGTAGGGTGTGTGTATATGTTCATATGCGTTCATAGATATGGGTATATGCTTGTGTTTGTGAGGACTTCAATTATACTGTGTTAAAAAAACCCTTAAATATGTATCGTGCATGTCCTCCTTTTCTTGTTTTGAGGGAATGTCCTCCTTTTCTTAATTAACAAGAAAGGATTAAAAAAATCTGAGATAAACAACTTTTGGCTGTATGTTCGAGCGGGCACGTACACCATTAGTCATCCCGTCACGTGGATGCCTCGCTCTAGCAAAAAAGGCCACGCTTCAAAGCTTATCCCACTCCTCTCCACCCTCCACCGCTCGTTCTATTTTCAGCGATGCAAGGGGCCGGCTGTGAGCCTGTGACCCCGCGCTTGTTGCGGTGAGCGGCGATGCTCGGCTGCGACCCACCCCGCTGCCTTTGTTTGGGGTTTGCCTCTCTGTCCCCCCTGGCCGTCGTGCCCTTGCACGTCATCGCTTGCCTCTTGCCATTCCTCTCCAGGCAAGCTAGCCATGAATTTTCCTGCTGCTCTTCACTTCCCGAAAGCCGATTCAATTCAGCGCATCATCCTGAAGCCAACCAACCATGTTGGTCTTTCGTCTTCTTTTTCGATATACGACCGACACCCACATCTCATCCTCTTTGTTTATTCTTCAGGCAGCTTATTTTCTCATACAACTGCAACATATATAAATTGATGATTTTTGATGCAAAAGGGCGGTATGGGACTATTTATCTAACCGGTATGGTTGGCAGCTATTTTCTGCACTCCATGGAAAAAAAGTAGCTTGTTTGCCCAGCTTTGCCCACACACAAAAATCAGAAAACGGCAACCAATGTCTGTGACAGATGAACGAAAGCCCACTCATGTGGTCACAAAGCCAATGGGCAGCCTGGAGGCCCAAATCGAGAGAAACGAAACGTCTTTCACTTACGGGCGGGGATATACAGATAAGTTAGTACCACCTCGTATATTTATTGAAAATAATAAGTGGAGGGACGATGGGCGGCCCGAAAACAGACGAAACTATGGTGGTAAGAAACAATAGCCCTTTTATTAGTAGATATAGATACTCTAGATGCATGATGGATAGCGGTCGATGAGTGGAATAATAGTAGTAGATGCAGGCAGGAGTCGGTCTACTTGTCTCGGACGTGATGCATATATACATGATCATACCTAGATATTCTCATAACTATGCTCAATTCTGTCAATTGCTCAATAGTAATTTGTTCACCCACCGTAGAATACCTATGCTCTCGAGAGAAGCCACTAGTGAAACCTATGGCCCCCGGGTCTATCATTATCATATTAATCTCCTACTACTTAGTTATTTACTTTGTTATTTACTTTGCCTTTATTTTACTTTGCATATTTATCATAAAAATACCAAAAATATTATCTTATCATATCTATCAGATCTCACTCTCGTAAGTGGCCCTATAGGGATTGACAACCCCTATTTGTGTTGGTTGCGAGGATTTTTTTTGTGCAGGTACGAGGGACTCGCGCGTAGCCTCCTACTGGATTGATACTTTGGTTCTCAAAACTGAGGGAAATACTTACGCTACTTTGCTGCATCATCCCTTCCTCTTCGGGGAAAACCAACATAGTGCTAAAAGAGGTAGCAAGAAGGATTTGTGGCGCCGTTGGCGGGGAGGTCTACACAAAAGTCAACATACTAAGTACCCATCACATACCCTTATCTCCCGCATTACATTATTTGACATTTGCCTCTCGTTTTCCTCTCCCCCACTTCACCCTTGCCGTTTTATTTATCCTTTCTCTCTATCCTCCTTCTGTTTCCCGTTTGCCTCTTTCTTCCCGCTTGCTTTTTGTTTGCTTGTGTGTTAGTTTGTCTACTTGTCGTTATGGCTAGTCCTTTACCTTCTGCCTCTATGTCTGAAATTGGGGATACTATTGTCGATAATAAAGAACCCACTATTATGGATTTCAAGGAATTTAACTATGAAAATTGTTCTTTGATTGATTGTATTTCCTTGTTACAATCCGTGCTAAATTCTCCTCACGCTTATAGCCAAAATAAAGCATTTACTAAACATATCGTTCATGCCTTGATGCAATCTGATGAAGAAAAACTTGAATTGGAAGTTTGTATCCCTAGAAAACTTTATGATGAGTGGGAACCAATTATTAAAATTAAAATTAAAGATCATGAATGCTATGCTTTATGTGATTTGGGTGCTAGTGTTTCCACGATTCCGAAGACTTTCTGTGATTTGTTAGGTTTCCGTGATTTTGATGATTGCTCTCTAAACCTGCACCTTGCGGATTTCACTATTAAGAAACCTATGGAAAATATTAATGATGTTATTATTGTTGCAAATGGGAATTATGTGCCCGTAGATTTTATTGTTCTTGACATAGATTACAATCCTTCATGTCCTATTATTCTTGGTCGACCTTTTCTTAGAACGATTGGTGCAATTATTGATATGAAGGAAGGAAATATTAGATTCCAATTTCTATTAAGGAAAGTGTCGGTGTCAAAAGCGGCGGATCTCGGGTAGGGGGTCCCGAACTGTGCGTCTAAGGCGGATGGTGACAAGAAGTAGGGGACACGATGTTTTACCCAGGTTCGGGCCCTCTTGATGGAGGTAAAACTCTATGTCCTGCTTGATTTATTCTTGATGATATGAGTATTACAAGAGTTGATCTACGACGAGATCGGAGAGGCTAAACCCTAGAAGCTAGCCAATGGTATGATTGTATGTTGTCCTACGGACTAAAACCCTCCGGTTTATATAGACACCACAGGGGGCTAGGGTTACAAAAGGTCGGTTACAAAGGAGGAGATATACATATCCGTATTGCCTACCTTGCCTTCCACGCCAAGTAAAGTCCCATCCGGACACGAGACAAAGTCTTCAATCTTGTATCTTCATAGTCTAACACTCCGGCCAAAGGATATAGTCCGACTCTTCGGAGACCCCCTAATCCAGGACTCCCTTAGTAGCCCCTGAACCAGGCTTCAATGACGACGAGTCCGGCGCGCAGTATTGTCTTCGGCATTGCAAGGCGGGTTCCTCCTCCGAATACACCACGGAAGAATTTGAATACAAGGATAGTATCCGACCCTGTAAAATAAGTTCCACGTACCACCGTAGAGAGAGTAATATTTCCACAAATCTAATCTGCTGACACGTGTTGGCAACAGGACATTATGCCATGGCCCGGTGATTATTCGAACCGTTTCCTTTAACTAGCCCGCACATAACGCAAGGCAGTTTCTTGACACGTCTTGTCAAAGCAGAGATCGTGTCCCCCTTATTACGGGATTCTCATCAATACGGGCGTGGGTAACCCAACCACGCCTAGGACTCCTAGATTTTAGGCAAGCCCCAAACGGCCATGAGGAGGACGCTTGATATTCACCCTCTTTATAAAGGGTCAAGGTTTTTACTTTTTTCCTCCCGTGCTCAATCGAATCCTTCCCCCGCCTCGATTTCTAACACCCAAAACCAAGGTTAGGTGCTTCGGACCTTCAATCATGTCTGGATCCAGCCTCCAGGGCCGGTGGATGCCCTCCTCCGTCACGGAAGAGGATATCAAGAAGTTGAGGGAGGCAAGATACTTGACCGCCGAAGTTTCGCATCGGCTGCCCACCCGAGGGCAGGTTGTCCCTACTCCCAAACCCAACGAAGACGTCGTGTTCATCTCCTACTTCCTCCGAGGACTAGGCCTCACTCTGGATCCCTTCATTAGGGGTTTGATGTTCTATTACGGGCTTGATTTCCACGATCTAGCCCCGGATTCCTTTATCCACATCTCGGCATTTATTGTCGTATGTGAGGCCTTCCTCCGCATTACCCCTCACTTCGACCTGTGGCTCAAGACCTTTGATGTGAAGCCGAAGACGGTCGAGGGGAAATATGCATCATGTGGGGGTGCATTAATAAGCAAGATTGCTGGAGCTCCGTGGCCAAAAGGTTCTTTCCAGAGGTGTCCGGATTATGGCAAAGGGAGTGGTTCTACATCACCGCTCCCAGAAGTGCCAAGAGGGTGGCTCCCCCCGCCTTTCGATCGGGCCCTCCACCACAACTGATGGCATGGATCAGCAGGGGGTTGAGCTGGGGTCCATCCAAGGATGTGCCCATATTGCAAAGCCGCATCCGGGATCTCTTCGAGGGAGATTTTAGTTTAGTTATGGTAGTGCAAGTCATGCTGGTTCATCAAGTCCAGCCTTACAAATGCCGGCACCTCCGTTTATGGGAATTCAACCCAAAAGGACTGCGCGCTATTCAGAATTTCCTCGGCCTGTCGCACGAGGAGATGTACAAGTCCTTCTTCGGACCCCAGATAGAGTGTCCGGACACCTCCGAGGATGTGGTCCTGAGCAGCAACCGCACCGCGGCCACAGTAAGTAATCCTCTAACCGAACACATTGTCTTTCTTTTATCATGACATCATTCCGGAGAATCACTCTTTGACCAGGACTGGATAGCAAAGGCGAAGATGATCCGGTGTTCGGCTCCCCTTCCCGAAGGCTTGGAAAATCCGGTGCTGGAAAAGATGCTCGAGCCAGCACCTTTCCTGGTGCCCTCAAAGGAAGATGAAGGGGGGAATAAAGAGGGCCAAAGCGGGCCTCCACCGCTACCTGTTCCAACCGAGGGAACGGGCGCCTCCGTGTGGGAGGATAGCCAAGTGAAGGAATCTGACATTCCCTCGCCCCGGGGGAGGAAGAGGACTACCTCTGATGATCCGGAAACCAAGGTTTCCAAACGGGGGAAGAAAACTCCACCAGAGGGTCCCGTCTCGGAGGGTGCTCTTGCCGGACAAAGTTCGTGCGGGGATCAGCCCTCTAATGAGTCGTAAGTGATCAAAATCTACTTAATAGTAGAGATATTCTACCTTACTTCTGAGGAAAATACCTGAAGTGTTTATCTTGCAGTTCAGATCTTAGCCCTTCTCAATAGAGCTCGTCTTCAGGGGACCTTCTTCCGGAGATGATGGAGAGCGAAACGCCTCCCCCGGACTCCCCCGCTCAAGAAGCGGGCGACCTTGAAGTGTCGTCACGGAGGGCCTCTCCAGATCCGGTGAGGCCAGAAGATAATCCTATAGTCACCTGAAGTCCCCAACATCCGGCTCTTGAAGAGGGCAGACAAAAGAGTACGGCGCCGTCTGGTATGCGGTCGGACGTACTGAGGGATCTGCTGAAGCGAGCGACCATCTCGTTAGAACATCATGCGTTGATGGGTACGGTGATGGACAGGATTTCGTCCGCCAAAAGAGGTTTGCATGACGCCTTTATGAGTCTACTAACGGGCTTTGAGGTACGTAAAATGATATACCTTTGGGATAGTACCGCACATTTTTAGGTGTGCCCTGTGTAGATAGTAGCCCCTGAGACTCTGGTTGTCACCGAAAACGGCGGTAAACAGAGGATCGTAGTCCCAGGTAATAACCATACCGGATTTATGTGCGGGTAGTGGAGGCTCCGGTGGCTAGCCGGACTCATGAGTTTGCCGAACTAAAGCGGCAACTGGATGCGGCGGATGCCGACATCGAGCTTTTGTTAACAAGTGGCTTGACGAGGCACATGGTAAGTGATATTTTCTGGTGAATGTCACATAGTAAGAGTAGCGTGATGCCAGTATCTTTAATATGTTGTGACTGTAGATGGAGCTGCCACCGTGGAGACCCTTCGGGCGGAACTTGCCCGAGCCAAAGAACAAGCAAGGAGTAGTAATGCGGCTGCTTTGGAGGCGGCTGATGAGTTAAGAGCCGAGAAGGCCGCGCATTGTGAGAGCAAAGAGAAAATGACCAAGATGGCTGTAAAGTTAAAAGACACTGCTGACCGTTGCCAGTTCCTTGAGGAAGAAACCCGAGCGAAGGCGACGGACCTTGAAAAGGCCACGATGGCGACCAAAGACACCCGTTCTGCCATGAGAGCGAAGAAGGAGGAGCTGCATGAAGCCTGTGACATTGTGGCTGGCAAGCCCTTTTTGCTGCGGAGGAAGTTCGTATATCCGCCGTATGCCCCCTCTGGATCGGCTGTGGAGTTCGGCGGACGCATATCTGGACTTGGCGGTGAGCATTGTCGATGCGGCCGAATACTTCCGAGATCAAACAGATCGTGAGGTGGACAAGCTGTTCTGGGCGCAGTTTAACGTTCCAGAGCGTCTGCTTCCATTTATCGATCAGCTAACCGAATGGGCCGAACTCAATAGGTTGTCCGGACTCGCTATGAGGTCTGTCGTGGATCAGCTATGGCCGGACAGGCTAAAGCCGAATAGTTATTTTAGCCTGGTGCAGCAGTTCCTTGGTGCGGTGCCGCGCATCAATGCGATGAAGAGGTCGGCGTGCATAGAAGGCTCGCGGATGGCCCTTGCCCATGTCAAAGCTATCGGATTTCGGGTTCCGGCAGACCCTTGAGGTTCAAACACTGGGGTGCGCGCGGAGATCTCTCCCCTACCGATCTACGTCGAATCTCCTCGCGTGATCTAAGCTGGAAACAACGAACAACACAAGGGACATGAGGTTTATACTGGTTCGTGCCACCGTTGTGGTGTAATACCCTACTCCAGTATGTGATGTGGTGGATTGCCTCAGGGGCTGATGATGAATAGTACAAGGGAAGAACAGCCTCGCGAGAGGTGTTCTTGAGCTGGTGCGGTGAACTGCTAGGGTGAGTTCACTCGCCTCTCTCTCTCTCTCTGCTGGGGTTCTACCAGATCTCTAGCCCCCCTCTACTTTGTGGTGGCTAGCTCTATTTATAGAGGCCCTGGGCCTCTCCCCAAATAATGAGCGGGAAGGGCGCCAACAATTGGCCATTTTGAAGGGGAACAACTAGTACAAGTTATCCTGACCAAAGGTGGTATTCAGCTGCCAAAAGTACCGGTGATGACGTCGTCTTGGGCTCTATGGTAACCTCCATCCTGCCGCTCTGTTGGTCTTGGTCTCGTTGCACCGGAATGGTAACCTTTGCCCGGTCCCTTGGCCTGAGCTTGCCCCCTTTGCACCAAAGAGGAAACAAGGACACTGCGCAGGCCGGCGCCCGCCTGGCGCCTGCTTGGTCTCGGTCGTCATGGCTTGCGTCACGGGCTCCTTGCGAGGTATGCCCGCCTAGATCTCTCCGCCTCCTCGCGAGCCCGCCTGATGAGGCTGCCTCTGAGGAAGCTCTCTGTCGTCCGCTCCGCGAGGCTTGGCCCCTCACGAGGGTCATGAGCTTGAGCTGATGAAGATGGCCCGCGCTGGGCCCCCACTTGAGCCACGCCACAGGCCACAGGCAGGCAAGTCTGGGGACACCTGTTCCCAGAACACCGACAGTAGCCCCGGGGCCCAAGGCGTGCCCGGGCTTGGCCTAGCAGGAAAGCGAAGGGGCAAGCGCGAAGCGCCGCGGGCCCTAACAGCCTGCAGCCTTGGGCGCCACGTGGCGATTGATTGGACGTGGGTGACTGCGCTTCCCCATGATGCCTCGGCGACCGCACGACTTGATAAGTCCCTGCATGCTGAGAAACTGATCATGATTACCTGCGATCGTGGTGCTCGGCGGTTGGCCTACTCCGGCTATAAGTACGGGCCGCGCGAGCCCCCTTAGCCCATCCCTTCATGCTGCTCCTTGCCTTCTTCCTGGCTACTCGTCGCTCCCATGGCTCCAAAGAGATTCTCGACCGTGGAGAAAGGAAAGGCCCACCAGGCAGGGCCTGACTCCCCCCCCCCGACCAAGCACAGTCGGGGCCGCCCTCACAAATATTGCACGGTCCCCGTAGTGGCCTCCCACGGCCATGGAGGTGGTTCCTTGCGCGGTGGTGAGCGCCCGGTTGCCGATGGGGGGCACGCCATGGCTGCGCCCCCCCTAGGCCATGCTTTTGCTCTGTGGAGGTGCTGCCGGAGTTCGTCGTGTGGTCGACGGACCCAACCAGCACCCAGCTCCAGCTCTCCCGTTTCTTCGTAGATGAACTGCCGGCCAGCGCCCGGTGCGGCTTCTGGCTCCATGCAGACGGCTACTGCAGTAGGGCCTCCTGGGCTTTGCTGGAGGTCTCCGTTTTTGGGAATGGGGCCCTGACCCACGGCTGGCAAACGTTTGCCCACGCGCGCGGCCTGGGCCGATGGTGCACCCTGCACTTCAAGTTCGATGGCGACGCCACCCTCTACGTGAGGGTGTTCGGGGAAGACGGTCGCCATGCTGGGTGCGGCCCCGAAGACGACGACCGCAGCCGCCTGCCCAACCCCGGTACTGACCAGGATGAAGTCGGTGACAGGCGTACAGGCGGTGGTGCTCGGGGTTCGCTGGGCTTCGGCGACTCCCTCTTAGGCAGCACTCCTCCAGCGGTGGCCGCGACCAGCCCCCACGCCACTGCACCCGCCTGGGTGAAGGTAGAGGGTCAGCCCGCCGTCGCGCCCCAGCGAAGCGAGAGGAGGGATCTGCCTGAGCCCTAGGAGCAGCTCGAACCTTCGATGTGGGTTGGTGCAGGATGAATCGCGCCCATTTTGTTTTCCTTCTTTTCCTGCGCAGAAACAGAAGGTAGTATAGGGTCCCGTGGGGGCGTGTTAGAACTACTGTTGTTAACCATGGTGTTGCTTCCGCTATTTCTACAATGTGTTTCCGCGCTATGCACCCATGTGCGGGAATTATTTTAGCTCGATGGGGCTTGACGCGGTCCTCGCTTCCCGAGGCCGTGGCCTCGCCGTGCGCTTTGTGCCCTGCAAGGATCAGTAGGAGGGGTAACTTTCCGTCTTGGTTGTGGGGGCGATCGGCCCAGGTCCTGTGCTCGTGTCGCGATGCCCGTGAGGCACGGACTGGAGGGGTGCTCCCGCAGAGGACTCGGATAGGAAAGCTCCAAACAATCGGGGCAGAAAACACTCGTGAGGGCACCCGCAAACCTCCCTCGTGAGACTTGTGCGAGAGAAAACGAGGCGAGCGAGTGAAAAAGATAAAGAGTCACAAGCCAGGAACGTCAGCAACTCCAATAAAACTTCAAACGGGAATAAACAAGCAAACTGCAGAAAGCAAATGGGAAAGCCGCGTCCGACACCTATTCTAGTGTTCGACGTCTTCTCACTAGAGCGGAGCTAAGTGCTGCCACTGGGCATGGGCGGGAGCCCCCGAGGCCCGAGGGCGGCACTCCGGAGACTCCGGGGTGTGTACGGCCCCACTCATTATTATGTGAGAGTGTCACGGGCGGCGAGCTTCACAGACATTTTCCTTCTTCACAGGCACCAGGCCTTTCCCAAAACGCGGCAGCTTCACAGGCATTCGCCTTCTTCACAGGCACCGGGCCTTTCCCAAAATGTAGAAGCTTCACAGGCATTCGCCTTCTTCACAGGCACCGGGCCTTTCCCAAAACGCAACAACTTCACAGGCATTCGCCTTCTTCACAGGCACCGGGCATTTTCCAAAACGCAACAGCTTCACAGGCATTCGCCTTCTTCACAGGCACCGGGCCTTTCCCAAAACGCAGCAGCTTCATAGGCATTCGCCTTCTTCACAGGCACCGGGCCTTTCCTAGGCGCTAGGCCTCGCTCAGGGATAGAACCTCCGGAGGTGTTGAATGTTCCACGCGTTCTGGATGGGTACCCCCTCCATGGTCTCCAAGCGTGCGGAGCCAGGCCTGGAGACATGAACAACCTTGAATGGGCCCTCCCACTTGGGAGAGAGCTTGTGCAGCCCCTCCCTGGAGAAAACCCGTCTGAGCATGAGATCCCCTACCTCAAGAGTTCTAGGGCAGATGTTGCGGTAGTCGTATCGTCGCAGCGCCTGTTGATACCTTGCCGCTTGCAGCACGGCTTCTCGACGGCATTCCTCCCCCAGCACGAGATCCGTCCCCCGCATGGCGTCCTGTTGTGTCTCGTCAAACGCTAGGACCCGTGCAGAGCAACGGCTGACCTCGTGAGGGAGAACAGCCTCTGCTCCATAGACCAGGAAGAACGGGGTCTCGCTAGTCGGCTTGGTCGCAGTTGTGCGGATTGACCGCATCACGGACTAGAGCTCGTCGTACCAGCCCCTGTCGCAGGCCTCCAGCTTCTTCTTGAAGGTCCTGGCTTTGAGGCCCCTTAGGACCTCCGCGTTGGCCCGCTCGTCCTGGCCGTTGCTCCGGGGGTGTGCTACCGAAGCGTAGCATATCTGGGTTCCAAGGTTAGCACAGTACGCTTTGAAGGGATTACTGGTGAATTGCAAACCGTTGTCGGTGATGATGCAGTTGGGCACCCCAAATCGGTTCACGAGGCCCTTGATGAATTTGACCGCAGAGCCTGCCAGGATTGTGCGGACGGCTTCCACCTCAACCCACTTGGTGAATTTGTCCACGGCGACGTAGAGGTAGCGATAGTCCCCTGGCGCCCGAGGAAACGGGCCCAGAATGTCCAGCCCCCAAACTGCGAACGGCCATGAGAGGGGTATGGTCTGTAGACCCCCCGCAGGCTGATGGATCTGCTTAGCGTGAAACTGGCAGGCCTCGCAAGCCTTCACAAGCTCAACGACGTCACTGAGCGCCGTGGGCTAGTAGAATCCACTACGGAACGCCTTGCCAACAAGGGTCCGTGACGACGAGTGGTGCCTGCAGTCTCCGTCGTGTATGTCCGCCAGTAGCTCCTTCCCTTGCTCTTGGGAGATCCAATGTAGGGACACGTCATTTGGTCGCTTCCTGTAGAGCTCTCCATCCTTGATGCAATAAGCCATGGCCTGCCGCACCACACGCTCTGCTTCCTCCTCATTCTCCGGCAGCGTCCCTTGCATCAGGTAGTTCTTGAGCTCTGGGATCCAACACCCTTCCTGAGGCTCTAACCCCAGGAGCAGGCATGCCCCTGAGGCTGGGCCGCAGACCGGGGCTCCTGAGGCAGGCGGCTGAGGGAGCTCCTCCCTTTCTTGCGCCGTTCTCGATAGTGACGGCACCGCCGAGGGTTTCAAGAGCCTCTCCTCGAAGACGCCAGGCTCCTGAGGCAGCCGCCTAGATGCCCTCTTGGCAATGTCATCATCGTCCTGATTGGTGCCGCGAGCCACATGCTGCAACTCCAGCCCCCAGAACTGTTTCTCCATCTTGCGAACCTCAGCGAGGTAGGCTTCCATGTGCTCGTCCTTTGGCTCGTATATCTTGTTGGAGAAGTTAACGAGGAGCTGCTAATCTCCCTTGATGATGAGGCGCTTCACCCCTAAGGCAATTGCGGCCTTCAAGCCTGCTATTAGGCCTTCGTACTCCGCTGCGTTGTTGGAGACCTTTTCTCCGTGCTGGAAGCAAAGTTGTACAGCGTAGTAGAGTTTATCCTGGGTAGGGGATACGAGCACTACGCCAGCTCCCACACCGTGTCGGGAGAACGCCCCATCAAAGTACACGACTCAGCCATCCGGTGCTTCACTTCCCGGGGAAAGTGATCGGTCTTCGCCTGCCTCGAGACCCGGCGCTTCTGCCCATTCTGCCACGAAATCCGCAAGTGCAGATCCCTTGATGACTCTGGTTGTACTGAATTCTAGCTAAAATGCATGTAGTTCAATGTTCCATTCAGCAACCCTTCCAGCTGAGTTGGGGCTCCTGAGCACTCTTTCCAAGGGGTATGCTGAAACGACTTTGATGGGATGTCCTTGGAAGTAGTGGCGCAGCTTGCGCGAGGCCACTAGTAGCACGAGGAGGACTTTTTGAGGCATGGGATACCGTGCCCTTGCGTCCCATAGCACCATGCTGACGAAGTACACAGGATGCTCGACGAGGTTGAGGGTGCTGGTGCAGCTTGCGTCCTCCAGAGGTCGAGGCGCCTCTTGAGACGACAGAGCTCCCAGTGCTCGGTCGCCTGAAGAGGCCTCTCCTGCTCCGGGTGCGTTCTCCTGCTGTGGCTGTTCCTTTACGGATGGGTTGCGGCCTTCGTGAGGCCCCCTGACTCTGCTTTGCTTCAGTTCGGACGGTCAATGCGGCCTTGGCACAGCGCTCCTCCCTAACCGCCACCAGGGCTGCGCTAGCAGAGTAGGGGGTGGCCGCAAGGTAGAGCACCAAGGGCTGCCGAGGACGTGGAGCTACCATCGCTGGTGGACTGGTAAGGTACCTCTTGAGGTCCTGGAATGCCTTGTCGGCCTCTTTAGTCCATTCGAAGGGACCCTTTTTCTTCATCAGCTTGAAGAAGGGCAGCACTCATTCCCCCAGCTTGGAGATGAAGCGCCCCAGTGCAGTTACACGCCCGGTGAGCTTCTGCATTTCTCTGAGGGTCCTCGGCGGGCTCATGTCTTCGACTTCCTTGACCTTCTCCGTGTTGGCCTCGATGCCCCTGTGGGATACGAGGAAACCCAGGAGCTTGCCCGAGGGGACTCCAAACACGCACTTCTCCGGGTTGAGCCGTAGGTCCACCTCGTTGAGGCTCGCAAAGGTTTCTTCCAGGTCCTGTATCAGGGTTCTTGCCTCACGAGACTTAACCACAATGTCATCGACATAAGCTTCAGCATTCCTCCCGAGCTGCCGGCCTAAGGCGATGTGCATCAGCCGCTGAAAGGTCGTGCCTGTGTTGCGCAACCCAAACGGCATGCACGTATAGCAGTACACTCCACACGGGGTCAGGAAAGCTGTCTTCTCCACGTCTTCTACCGCCATCTTGATCTGGTGATAGCCCGAGAAGGCATCTAGGAAGCACTATAGGTCACACTCTGCGGTGGAGTCGACTATGTGGTCAATGCGTGGGAGCGGAAATGGATCCTATGGGCAGGCCTTGTTGAGGTTGGTGAATTTGACGCACATGCGCTCCTTTCCTCCCTTTTTTGGCACAACGACCAGATTAGCCAGCCAATCAGGGTAGTGGACCTCGCGGATAACTCCTGCCGCCTCTAGCTTCCGAGTCTCTTGAACGATGAAAGCCTGTTTCTCAGTAGACTGCCGCCTTGCCTTCTGCTTCACGGGGCGCACATTGGGGCATACGTTGAGGTGATGCTCAATCAGTTCCCTTGGGACCCCTGCTAACTGATCGGGTTCCCATGTGAACACCTTCTTGTTCGCACGCAGGAACCAGATCAGGGCCTTCTCCTGCTCGGGCTCGAGGTTGGCCCCTATGGTGAAGGTGGCGCCAGTGTACCCATCCTCGTCGACTGGTACCTGCTTGGTTTCCGCCTTGTCTTGGGTGAATAGCTGCTTCTTTTTAGCCGGCGCAGCCCCCTTGGGCTCAAGGGCGTCGGTGCTAGTGGGCTGTCCCACTGCAGCCGCCCTGAAAACAAGCTGGAGCACGTACAACGCATCCCTTGTGTCTCCTGACACGGTGAGGACGCCGCTGCTCCCGGGCATCTTCATTAGGTTGTACGCCGGGTGAGATGCTGCCATGAACCGAGCCAAGGCCGGATAGCCGAGGATGGCGTTGTAGGGGAGGCCAATGGGGGCGATGTCGAAGTCGATCAGCTCCGTGTGGAAGTTGTCGCAGGTGCCAAAGGTCCCAAGGAGGCGGTGGAAATGGCTCTGACGCCCGAGAAAGGCCGGCTGGGTTGGAGCCGCTCCAGCGGCACATGGAGGAGGCTAAAGGCCTCCATCGAGAGCACGTTGAGGCCGGCACCACCGTCGATGAGGGTCCTGGTGATGGCCACTTGGCAGATGGTGGGGGTGCACAGCATCGGGAGCGCGCCCGAACCGATAGGGTTGAAGGGGTGGTCCTCCGAGTCGAAGGTCCGATCGGCCTCGGGCGCCACCCAGCCCGGGGGGGGGGGAGGGCGTGGAGGTGCTTGGAGGCGGTGCTGATCCGGCGGGTGAACGGCTTGACGTGATGGCTCGAGGGTGGTACCTGGGAGCCACCTAGGAGAGCTGCGGTGACGGGCGGCGCTGGTGCGGCGAAACGAGCGAGAAAGAGGTCGCGTAGCTCCTCCCAGGAGGTGACAGAGGCCGTCGGCAGGTGGAGGAGCCACGCGCGCGGGACGCCGGTGAGGGCCATGGGTAACCAGTTGGCCATCACCCGGTCGTCGCCCCCGGCTCTGAGGATGGCCTCCTCGTACGCCAGAAGGAAGATCATTGGGTCCGTCACGCCGTTGTAGCGCAGCGGCGTCTCGGGCTAGAACTTGCGCGGCCACTGCACCTGTCGCAAGGCGGGGGCCAAGGCCCGGAGCCCCCTGGCCCTAGTGTCAGCATCCGTTGCTGGAGCGGGCGGCGCGTTGTCCGCCATGAGGGCGGGATATGATTTTGGGGGAGAGCGGGTCGTCAGGAGGGAGGACTTCGGCGCACCCCTACCTGGCACGCCAAATGTCGGATTTCGGGTGCCGGCAGACCCTTGAGGTTCGAACACTGGGGTGCGCACGGAGATCTCTCCCCTACCGATCTACGTCCAATCTCCTTGCGTGATCTAAGCTGCAAACAACGAACAACACAAGGGACACAAGGTTTATACTGGTTTGGGCCACCGTTGTGGTGTAATACCCTACTCCAGTGTGTGATGTGGTGGATTGCCTCAGGGGCTGATGATGAACAGTACAAGGGAAGAACAGCCTCGCGAGAGGTGTTCTTGAGCTGGTGCGGTGAACTGCTAGGGTGAGTTCAGTCGCCTCTCTCTCTCTACTGGGGTTCTACCAGATCTCTAGCCCCCCCTCTACTTTATGGTGGCTAGCTCTATTTATAGAAGCCCTGGGCCTCTCCCCAAATAATGAGCGGGAAGGGCGCCAACAATTGGCCATTTTGAAGGGGAACATCTAGTACAAGTTATCCTGACCAAAGGTGGTCTTCGGCTGCCAAAAGTACTGGTGATGACGCCGTCTTGGGCTCCACGGTGACCTCCATCCTGCCGCTCTATTGGTCTTGGTCTTGTTGCACTGGAATGGTAACCTTTGTCCGGTGCCTTGTCCTGAGCTTGCCCCCTTTGCACCAAAGAGGAAACAAGGACACTGCGCAGGCCGGCACCCGCCTGGCGCCCGCCTGGTCTCGGTCATCATGGCTTGCGTCATGGGCTCCTCGCGAGGTACCCCCGCCTTGATCTCTCCGCCTCCTCGCGAGCCTGCCTGATGAGGCTGCTTCTGAGGAAGCTCTCTGTCGTCCGCCCCGCGAGGCTTGGCCCCTCGCGAGGGTCTTGAGCTTGAGCTGATGAAGATGGGCCATGCTGGGCCCCCACTTGAGCCACGTCGCAGGCCGCAGGCAGGCAAGTCTAGGGACCCCCGTTCCCAGAACGCCGACAAAAGCATACTGGGCGGAGATGGATGCTACCACTGTCGTGTCGCAGGGTTCGGCCATAGGCCGAGTGGCTGCCGAGCACTATTTTGAAGAAGTTCTTTAGGGTGCTCGTTTGATAGAGACCCAGTGCTCGAAGAATATTATGTTTGAGTGACATGTATTCCCATTGTAAAAACAATGTTTTATTAAATTTATCAAGGTTGTGTTTATACTTTTGCCCGAAAGTATTGTGATGCCTCCTGTGCGGCTGTTTATGTATATAACCTGAAAGATTGCAGTCGTCGGCCCTAGCCCCCACGCATACAATGCAGGGGTGTTCGCAGAAGACACGTATTCACACTTAATCCAACGTCTTGGTCCTAGTAAGGAGGTGATAGCGCAGCGAACTAGGCAACTAGACTATAATGCTTTAACACTTTCACTTACCCATAGGAGTTTGACAGCAGGGCTACTATATAGCCCCTGGTGGCTCCGCACTCGCCCGGGTTCGGGGTGCATACATGCCTGGCCGGGAAACGGCCCTTCGTTAATGCAGGGGAATTCCAAAGATTCTGATAGGTCATCGAGTGGTTGACCAGTCTCATGCTATATCATGACGGTCAGTTTTCGGCTTTCTCTACTGAGGTGCTCGTCCGGATGAACCAGGGCACAATCGCAGTAGTTCTCCTGGTGTCGCCTTAGCCGATACAGCGGAACATAAGGCAGCAGAACACAGGAGCTGGGCAAACCCAACATTTGACCAAAGACATGATTCGGAGCTGATGCATATAAGGCCAAACTCGCGACGCCGAACACTCCCTAAGGTATTCGGTCTTTATGGTGTAAACCGGGTCTAAACAGTACCCTTTGTAATAAGCCCCTGGTTTCCAGGTACGTGCATTATTCTGGCGTGGCCACATGCCAAGACGTCAGCATCCTTCTCGGTTGTACTGAGAATCCGAGGGATGTAAATCAACAAGAGACAGTAAAAAAGGTTTACGCAGGGTCTTAATCTGCAAAGAATCCTTGAGCCGGGTCCCTGCTGCACGTCTGCGCCTGTGTCTCCATTGTGCCGTATTCTGGACGGGTGTAGCACGATGGTCATCTGAAAAAGAGAGGAACTTAATTGAAAATTTGTCGTGCAAAAGTTAAGTTATACTAAATAAACAATATATAGTTGAAAATGAGTGAAGGTGAGCCTTATTGCCACTTTTGCGCGCACGTTGGGCCCCTTGTATTGTAATAGGGGTATAGCCATCAAACCTGTATTAATTACATATAGCTGAGCCGGACTCGTCTAGCCGTGTCCATGGTCTGAATGACCTGTCAAATACTTGAGTTGGTGAGGCCGTTTAGTGTGCGGCAGCCAAGGCGGCCGCACCGTCTTCGGCGCGCTGGGAGCGCTCAATATTTCCATTTACTGTAATGATGCCACGTGGACTGGGCATCTTGAGCTTGAGGGAAGAGTAATGCGGTATTGCATTAAAGCGAGCGAAAGCCTCACGTCCGAGTAGTGCTTGATAGCCACTTTGGAACGGAGCGACATGGAAGGTTAAATTTTCGCTGCGGAAGTTGTCGGGGGAGCCGAATATAACCTCTAGTAGCAGGGAGCCCCTGCAGTGAGCCTCCGGGCCTGGCGTTAATCCTTTAAAGGTAGCATTGCTGCGGAAAAATTTTGTTGGGTCTATCCCCATTTTGTGGACGGTGTCCTAATATATCAGATTTAAACTCCTGCCGCCATCCATCGGGACTCGGGTGAAGTGGTATTCATCAATTATTGGATCTAATACCAAGGCAGCCCATCCTGCATGCCGGATAATTGCTGAGTAATCCCGATGGTCGAAGGTGATCGGTTGGGACGACCAGTGCTGGAGTTCCGCGGTGATAGGCCCTGGGGCGTGTTCCTCTAAGGGTGCCACTTTGTTTCTCCCTTTTATCACGTGTAACGTGTTGACTGTTTTGACTTCTGGTGGGAATTTCTTCTGTTCCCCTGTGCTTTGATTGTGAGGCTCATCCTCGTCTTCACTTGGTGTATCCTGCCCCTTGTGTTCGGCGTTGAGCTTGCCGGACTGTTTGAAGACCCAACATTCTCTGTGGGTGTGATTTGCAGGTTTATCCGGGGTGCTATGGATCTGACATATTTGATCCAGAATTTTTTTTAGGCTGGACAGTTCGTCTCTGTTGGCTTTGGAGGGCAGCTTCTGCTGGCCTGGCCGAGAGCTTCAAATCCGGCGTTTACTGCCGTGCTCTTCGGGTTGTCTTCTTTATTCCGGCGCTTGTTCTTGCTGCATCGTGATTTCCCGTTTCCATCGCTGACTTCGGAGGTACTTGGGTCGCTGGTGCTGCATCTGGCTAACCAGCTGTCCTCGCCCGCGCAAAAATGGGTCATGAGGCTTGTTAATGTTGCCATTGTTCTCGGCTTTTCTTGACCGAGGTGTCTGGCAAGCCATTCGTCTCGGACGCTATGTTTAAAAGCTGCTAAGGCTTTGGCGTCCGGACAGTCGATTATTTGGTTCTTTTTAGTGAGGAACCTATTCCAAAGCTTTCGGGCTGACTCACCCGGCTGTTGATTTATATGACTTAAATCGTCTGCATCCGGTGGTCGGACATATGTCCCTTGAAAATTTGACCGAAAGGCGTCTTCGAGCTCTTCCCAGCTTCCGATGGAGCTTTCGGGAAGCTTTTAAGCCAGTGCCGAGCTGGCCCTTTGAGCTTGAGGGGTAAGTATTTTATGGCGTGGAGATCATCTCCTCGAGCCATATGGATATGGAGGATGTAATCCTCAATCCAGACCCCAGGGTCTGTTGTTCCGTCGTACGCCTCTATGTTTACGGGTTTGAATCCTCTGGAATTCATGATCCATCACCTCATCGGTGAAACATAGAGGGTGTGCGGCACCCCTGTATTTGGGTGTACTGTTGTATTCGGATGTTTGTTGTGTCGCATTGTATGTTGGAGCATGCATGCGTGGTCCATAGATGGATCTGGTTGCGCCGTCCTTTTGATGCGAGCACTTACGTGGATCGCGTACTGGTTTATGTGCGGCATTGATTGCCGCTTTAGGTTGGCTATGAGGTCGTCTATCCGACTGGATGGCCGTTTTATTTTTAATTGTGGAGAGTCTAAGGCCTCCTCGTCGAATTCAGGTACCAACTTTCGCTTCGGATAGCTCTTGGTGTGGCGATTACTGTCGTACTTCGCTGCTGTGTTGAGTACTTGACTCCATTTGATTTTGAGTGTGTCTTGTGCAGCCTTGAGCCTTTGCTTCTATTTTTTCAGGCTCCTCGTCGTGGAAATAAGCCTTTGGTGGGCATTATGTTGCTCCTGGCGCCTGTCCGGTGTGATGTCGTCCGGACTGTTATCTTCGACGGGGTTGGGTTGTTCGGCTTGATTTTCCGTGTTGCCGTGGTCGGGAAATGGTTCACCCTGCTGTAACGTGGGGTCTATGTGATTGTTACTTCTGCCAAGGCGGGATTTGGAGCGGTGTTTACGCCGCCGCTTTGACTGCTGCTCGAGGGAACCACCGTTTGCTGCATCCTTCCGTTCCTCGTCATTATTTTCTTTGGGTGTGTCTACCATGTATACGTCATGTGATGAAATGGGCGTCCAGTGCCCTGTGGGCAGTGGTTCCTCTTCGCCTCCCGAATCGTCGTCCATACCATCGATGTCTTCGGAATCGAAGTCGAGCATGTCGGTTAAGTCATTGACAGTGGCTACTAAATGGGTGGTGGGTGGGCGGCGAATTTCTTCGTCATCCACATCCCAATCCTGCCGGACGTAGTTCGGCCAGGATCCTCCTGACAAGGAAAGAGACCTTAATGATTTAAGTATCTCGCCGAAGAGCGGGTGCTGAAAAATATTCGCGGAGATAAACTCCATGATCGGCGCCCAATCGGATTCGATAGGAACGGGCACAGGCGGTTCGGAGTCCGTGGCCGAAGAAGGATCCGGTAGTTTGGCAACTCGGCTCTCGTGAAGGGTAAGGTCGATATTCGGCTCGATCGCCGCAGAGGGTACGGCCTCCGTGACGGGGTCTATCACCAGTCCATGGATGGCGAAACTGGCTTCGAATTGTGGGTCGGAGCGGCTGCCGGTGCGATCTCCTGAAGACAGTCCGATGGTAGAGCTAAATCATACTCATCGTGACCGCATGGCGCATAATGCAGGGACTTGGATCCGTCGAAGATCAAATCTCCGCAGATATCGGCCGTGTAGTTTAAGCTTCCAAACCTGACCTGGTGGCCAGGGGCGTAACTTTCGATCTGCTCCAAATGGCCAAGCGAGTTGGCCCGCAGTGCGAAGCCGCCGAACACAATGATCTGTCCGGGGAGAAAAGTCTCACCCTGGACCGCATCGCTATCGATGATCGTAGGAGCCATCAAGCCTAACGGTGACGACATAGAGGAACTCTCAATGAAAGCACCAATGTCGGTGTCAAAACCGACGGATCTCGGGTAGGGGGTCCCGAACTATGCGTCTAAGGCGGATGGTAACAGGAAGCAGGGGACACGATGTTTTACCCAGGTTCGGGCCCTCTTGAAGGAGGTAAAACCCTATGTCCTGCTTGATTTATTCTTGATGATATGAGTATTACAAGAGTTGATCTACCACGAGATCGGAGAGGCTAAACCCTAGAAGCTAGCCTATCGTATGATTGTATGTTGTCCTACGGACTAAAACCCTCCGGTTTATATAGACACCAGAGGGGGCTAGGGTTACACAAGGTCGGTTACAAAGGAGGATATATACATATCCGTATTGCCTAGCTTGCCTTCCATGCCAAGTAGAGTCCCATCCGGACATGAGACGAAGTCTTCAATCTTGTATCTTCATAGTCTAACAGTCCGGCCAAAGGATATAGTCCGGCTGTCCGGAGACCCCCTAATCCAGGACTCCCTCAGAAAGGCATGGAACACTTTCCTAGAAAGAAAATTAAATTACCTTATGAATCTATTATGAGAGCCACTTATGGATTGCCAACCAAAGATGGCAATACCTAGATCTATTTTTGCTTGTTATGCCTAGCTAGGGGCGTTAACCGATAGCGCTTGTTGGGAGGCAACCCAATTTTATTTTTATCCCTTGCTTTTTTCTCCTGTTTAGTAATAAATGAATTATCTAGCCTCTGTTTTGGTTGTGTTTTTTGTGTTTAATTAGTGTTTGTGCCAAGTAGAACCGTTGGGAAGACTTGGGGAAAGTCTTGTTGAACTTGCTGTAAAGAACAGAAACTTTAGCGCTCACGAGAACTGCTGTCATTTTTATTTGCAAAGTGCTATTTAGTTAATTCTTTTTTAATATGATTAATAGATAAATTCCTCACGTCTAGAAATTTATTTTAGAATTTGTTTGGTTACAGATCTTGCGCTAGCTACAGATTACTACAGACTGTTCTGTTTTTGACAGATTCTGTTTTTCGTGTGTTGTTTGCTTATTTTGATGAATCTATGGCTAGTAAAATAGTTTATAAACCATAGAGAAGTTGGAATACAGTAGGCATAACACCCACATAAATAAAGAATAAGTTCATTACAGTACCTTGAAGTGATCTTTTATTCTCTTTTGCTAACGGAGCTCAGAGATTTTCTACTTTAAGTTTTGTGTTGTGAAGTTTTCAAGTTTTGGGTAAAGATTTGATGGATTATGGAACAAGGAGTGGCAAGAGCCTAATCTTGGGGATGCCCATGGCACCCCGAAGATAATATAAGGACACCTAAAAGCCAAAGCTTGGGGATGCCCCGGAAGGCATCCCCTCTTTCGTCTACTTCTATCGGTAACTTTACTTGGAGCTATATTTTTATTCGCCACATGATATGTGTTTTGCTTGGAGCGTCTTGTATTATTTGAGTCTTTGCTTGTTAGTTCACCACAATCATCCTTGCTGTACACACCTTTTGAGAGAGCCATACATGATTTGGAATTTGTTAGAATACTCTGTGTGCTTCTCTTATATCTTTTGAGTTATATAATTTTGCTCTAGTACTTCACTTATATCTTTTAGAGCACGGTGGTGGATTTGTTTTATTGAAAACTATTGATCTCTCATGCTTCACTTATATTATTTTGAGAGTCTTAAATAGCATGGCAATTTGCTTAAAATCCTAATATGCTTGGTATACAAGATTAATAATAAAACTTTGTTATGAGTGTGATGAATATTATGATAAGTTTGATACTTGATGATTGTTTTGAGATATGGAGATGGTGATATTAAAGTCATGCTAGTTGAGTAGTTGTGAATTTGATAAATACTTGTGTTGAAGCTTGTGATTCCCGTAGCATGCACGTATGGTGAACCGTTATGTGATGAAGTCGGAGCATGATTTATTTATTGATTGTCTTCCTTATGAGTGGCGGTCGGGGACGAGCGATGGTCTTTTCCTACCAATCTATCCCCCTAGGAGCATGCATGTAATACTTTGCTTTGATAACTTGTAGATTTTCGTAATAAGTATATTAGTTCTTTATGACTAATCTTGAGCCCATGGATTATACACACTCTCACCCTTCCACCTTTGCTAGCCTCTCTAATACCGTGCACCTTTCGCTGGTATCATACATCCACCATATACCTTCCTCAAAACAGCCACCATACCTACCTATTATGGCATTTCCATAGCCATTCCAAGATATATTGCCATGCAACTTTCCACCATTCCGTTTATTATGACACACTCCATCATTGTCATATTGCTTAGCATGATCATGTAGTTGACATAGTATATGTGGCAAAGCCACCGTTCATAATTCTTTCATACTTGTCACTCATGAGTCATTGCATATCCCCGTACACCACCGGAGGCATTCATATAGAGTCATATTTTGTTCTAAGTATCGAGTTGTAATTGTTGAGTTGTAAGAAAAATAAAAGTGTGATGATCATCATTATTAGAGCATTGTCCCAGTGAGGAAATGATGATGGAGACTATGATTCCCCCACAAGTCGGGATGAGACTCTGGACGAAAAATAAAATAAAAAAAAGAGAAAGACAAGAGGCCATAAAAAAAGAGAAAAGGCCCAAAGAAAAAACAATAAAAAATGAGAGAAAAAGAGAGAAGGGACAATGTTACTATCCTTTTACCACACTTGTGCTTCAAAGTAGCACCATGATCTTCATAGTAGAGAGTCTCTCATGTTATCACCTTCATATACTAGTGGGAATTTTTCATTGTAGAACTTCGCTTGTATATTCCAATGATGGGCTTCCTCAAAATTGCCCTAGGTCTTCATGAGCAAGCAAGTTGGATGCACACCCACTTAGTTTCTTTTTGAGCTTTCATATACTTATAGCTCTATTGCATCCGTTCCATGGCAATCCTACTCACTCACATTGATATCTATTGATGGGCATCTCCATAGCCCGTTGATACGCCTAGTTGATGTGAGACTATCTTCTCCCTTTTTGTCTTCTCCACAAACACCACTCTATTCCACCTATAGTGCTATATCCATGGCTCACGCTCATGTATTGCGTGAAGATTGAAAAAGTTTTGAGAATGTCAAAAGTATGAAACAATTGCTTGGCTTGTCATCGGGGTTGTGCATGATTTAAATATTTTGTGTGGTGAAGATAGAGCATAACCAAACTATATGATTTTGTAGGGATAACTTTCTTTAGCCATGTTATTTTGAGAAGACATAATTGCTTTGTTAGTATGCTTGAAGTATTATTATTTTTATGTCAGTATGAACTTTTGTCTTCAATCTTTTGGATCTGAATATTCACACCACAATTAAGAAGAATTACATTAATATTATGCCAAGTAGAACTCCACATCAAAAATTCCGTTTTTATCATTTACCTACTTGAGGACGAGCAGGAATTTATCTTGGGGATGCTTGATACGTCTCCAACGTATCTATAATTTTTGATTGCTCCATGCTATATTATCTACTGTTTTGGACATTATTGGGCTTTATTATCCACTTTTATATTATTTTTGGGAATAACCTATTAACTGTAGGCCCAGCCCAGAATTGTTGTTTTTTGCCTGTTTTAGGGTTTCGAAGAAAAGGAATACCAAACGGAGTCCAAACGGAATGAAACCTTCGGGAACATGATTTTCTCATCGAATACAACTCAGGAGACTTGGACCCAACGTCAAGACACGTGCAGGAGGCCACGAGGTAGGGGGCACGCCCACCCCCACCAGGCGCGCCCTCCACCCTCGTGGGCCCCTTGTTGCTCCACCGACGTACTTCTTCCTCCTATATATATCCACATACCCCCCAAATGATCAGATACGGAGCCAAAACCCTAATTCCACTGCCGCAACTTTCTGTATCCACGAGATCCCATCTTGGGGCCTGTTCCGAAGCTCGGCCGGAGGGGGCATCGATCACGGAGGGCTTCTACATCAACACCATAGCCTCTTCGATGAAGTGTGAGTAGTTTACCTCAAACCTACGGGTCCATAGTTAGTAGCTAGATGGCTTCTTCTCTCTTTTTGGTTCTCAATACAATGTTCTCCTCCTCTCTTGTGGAGATCTATTCGATGTAATCTTCTTTTTGCGGTGTGTTTGTTGAGACCGATGAATTGTGGGTTTATGATCAAGTCTATCTATGAATAATATTTCAATCTTCTTTGAATTCTTTTATGTATGATTGGTTATCTTTGCAAGTCTCTTCAAATTATCAGTTTGGTCTGGCCTACTAGATTGATCTTTCTTGCAATGGGAGAAGTGCTTAGCTTTGGGTTCAATCTTGCGGTGTCCTTTCCCAGTGACAATAGGGGCAGCAAGGCACGTATTGTATTGTTGCCATCGAGGATAACAAGATGGGGTTTTCTTCATATTGCATGAGTCTATCCCTCTACATCATGTCATCTTGCTTAAGGTGTTACTCTGTTTTTAACTTAATACTCTAGATGCATGTTGGATAGCGGTCGATGAGTGGAGTAATAGTAGTAGATGCAGGCAGGAGACGGTCTACTTGTCTCGGACGTGATGCCTATATACATGATCATACCTAGATATTCTCATAACTATGCTCATTTCTGTTAATTGCTCAACAGTAATTTGTTCACCCACCGTAGAATACCTATTCTCTCGAGAGAAGCCAATAGTGAAACCTATGGCCCCCGGGTCTATCTTTATCATATTAATCTCCTACTACTTAGTTATTTACTTAGTTATTTACTTAGTTATTTACTTTGTTATTTACTTTGCCTTTATTTTACTTTGCATCTTTATCATAAAAATACCAAAAATATTATCTTATCATATCTATCAGATCTCACTCTCGTAAGTGGCCCTATAGGGATTGCCAACCCCTATTTTTGTGTTGGTTGCGAGGATTTATTTGTTTTGTGTAGGTACCAGGGACTCGCGCGTAGCCTCCTACTGGATTGATACCTTGGTTCTCAAGACTGAGGGAAATACTTATGCTACTTTGCTGCATTATCCCTTCCTCTTCAGGGAAAACCAACGCAGTGCTAAAAGAGGTAGCAAGTCACAACATGTAATATGTATAAAGTATATAATATATACATTATATACCCGTGGTCACCTCCCGAGTGATCACGGCCCAACAGTATAGCATGGCAGACAGACAAGAATGTAGGGCCACTGATGATAAACTAGCATCCTATACTAAGCATTTAGGATTGCAGGTAAGGTATCAACAGTTGTAGCAACAATGACAGGCTATGCATCAGAATAGGATTAATGGAAAGCAGTAACATGCTACACTACTCTAATGCAAGCAGTAGAGAGAAGAGTAGGCAATATCTGGTGATCAAGGGGGGGGGGCTTGCCTGGTTGCTCTGGCAAGAGAGAGGGGTCATCAACACCGTAGTCGTACTAGGTAGCACCGGCGTCGGTCTCGGTGTCTAGCGAGAGAAGAGGGGGAAGTAACAATAAATATTAAGCAAACAGATGCATAGCAATGCATGACATGACAAGTAGCGGCGCTAGGGGTGCCCTAACGCGATATGAGGTGGTACCGGTGAAGGGGGAAAACATCTGGCAAAATATCCCCGATGTTCCGCGTTTTCGGACAAATGAATCAGAAGGGGAAAGTTGCGTGTTCGCTATGTTAGGGATGCGTGGCGGACAAACGGGTTGCGTATCCGGATTCGTCTCGTCGTTTTGAGCAACTTTCATGTAGAAAGTATTTTCATCCGAGTTACGGTTTATTTTATATAAATTTTAAAAGAATTAAGTCATTTTTAGGATTTGTTTAATTATTTAAATTCAACATTATCCAGAACAGTGCATACTGGCGTTAACATGACGTCAGCATGACGTCAGCAGTCAACGTTGACCGTTGACCTGGTCAACCTGACCAGTGGGTCCCACTAGTCAGTGACACATTTTAATTAAACATATTAGTTAACCTAATCAGGATTAATTAGGGGTGGGCCCCACTCTCATTGACTACTTAATTAGCTAATTAACTAATTAGGTTATTCAGGTAACTAATGTTTAATTAGTTGTTTAGTTTAATTAATCAAAATTAATTAAGTTAATTAATTCTTTAATTAATTGTATTATTTATTTATTTATTATATTTTAAAATCGTTCTCAGGGCGCCGGGCCCACATGTCATGGGCCCAGAGGGGCCATAGTGGGCAACATGGGCGCACGGGCGCCGGGTGTTGACCCGACGCACACGCGGGCGACGGAGCCGGGCGCCGGGCCTGGCCGGCGGCCAGCCGGGGCCGCAGTGCGAGGGCGCGGCAGGGCGCACGACGGGCGAGGCCAGATCAGGGGGAGAGCTGTGAAAACGCCGACCACAAGCAGCAGCGCTGGTGGGGGGTAGCGGGGCAGCGGCGGCCGGGACATGTGGGGCAGCGGCGGCGGCCATGAAGGAACCTGCGTGCCCGAGGGTGCGGGCGCGATGTGGTCAAGGGCGCGAGCGGGCGCGGCGGCGCACGTGCGCTAGGGTGGTGGCAGTGCGGGCGCAGCAAGGCGGCAGGAGCGGCAAGTGAGAGGGGGCGGCCGCGAGCAGCGAGCGGTGGCTGGCGACGCTGCACGGCGAGCAGCGGCGATGCTAGGCAGCACACGGGGGGGGGGCTGCGAGCGCGGCGAACATGGGAAGGCCCGTGGCGCGAGGCTTCGAGATAAGCAGGGGAAGGGGCGATGAACAGCGGGCGGCAGGCGGGCGCTGTGGCGAGCGCGTACGAGTGTCATGGCGTGCCAGGGAGAGAGGAGAGATCGGAGCTCACGGCGGGGCGTAGGGCACGGGGCAATGGTGCTCGGGGCGGGTGACGGGGACGCGGTTGACGGCGAAGAGGAAGACGAGGCGAGGGAGGCCTGGCAAGGTGGCATCAGGCGGCTAGCGGCGGGCGGTTCCCCCTCCTCGATCTCGATCCAATCGGGGGAGATGGGGGATATTTTGTGGGAGGGGAGTGTGGTGTCGGTGGGTTGGACCGAGGGGGAGTGGGGGTGGGCCTTGGCCCAGTTGGGCAGGCCAACTGGGCCGGAGCCCAATGGGGGGTGCTTCCTCTTTTTTTGTTAGTTTTATTTTTCTCTTTTGTATTTCTTTTCTTTTTATTTATTTACTTTTCTGTTTTAAATCATTTTAAATTATTTAGGCATTTTGTAAAAATGTGTTTACTACACCATATTTATCTATGTAGTATTTAGTACAAACCGAACATTTTTTTTAATGTTTGGAAATTTTTATTATTTACCAAACTTTGAATTTGAATTTTGGACCGGTTTTGATCTAACGATAGATTAGCAACAGTAACCGAGAGGACGTGGCACCATTAGCGTGGGATTACTGTAGCATAATTACCCAGGCATTTCAAGAATGGTAATTGACTTCCGCAAATTAAATAAAGCTACTAAAAAGTATCATTACCCTTTACCTTTTATTGATCAAATGCTAGAAAGATTATCCAAACATACACTTTTTTGCTTTCGAGATGGTTATTCTGGTTTCTCTCAACTACCTGTGTCGAAAGAGGATCAGGAAAAGACCACTTTTACTTGCCCTTTCAGTACCTTTGTTTATAGACGTATGCCTTTTGGTTTATGTAATGCACCTACTACCTTTCAAAGATGTATGACTGCGATATTCTCTGACTTCTGCGAAAAGATTGTTGATGTATTCATGGATGATTTTTCTGTATATGGAACTTCTTTTCATGATTGCTTAAGCAGCCTTGATCGAGTTTTGCAGAGATGTGAAGAAACTAATTTTGTCTTGCATTGGGAGAAGTGCAACTTTATGGTTAATGAAGGCATTATCTTGGGGCATAAAATTTCTAAAAGAGGTATTGAAGTTGATAGAGCAAAAGTTGATGCTATTGAAAAGATGTCGTGGCCTAAGGACATTAAAGGTATAAGAAGTTTCCTTGGTCATGCCAGTTTTTATAGGAGGTTCATTAGAGACTTCTCAAGAATTTCCCGGCCTCTAACTAATCTCTTACAAAAAGATGTTTCTTTTGTCTTTGATGATGATTGTGTAGAAGCATTTGAAATACTTAATAAAGATTTGATTTTTGCACCCATTGTTCAGCCACCTGATTGGAATTTAACATTTGAAATTATGTGTGATGCTAGTGATTATGTTGTAGGTGTCGTTTTAGGACAAAGAGTTGATAAGAAATTAAATGTTATCCAATATGCTAGTAAAACTCTAGACAGTGCCCAGAGAAATTATGCTACTACTGAAAAAGAATTTTTAGCAGTTGTATTTGCTTGTGATAAATTTACACCTTATATTATTGATTCTAAATTAATTGTTCACACTGATCATGCTGCTATTAAATACCTTATGGAAAAGAAAGATGCTAAACCTAGACTTATTAGATGGGTTCTCCTACTACAAGAATTTGATTTGCATATTATTGATAGAAAAGGAGATGAGAACCCCGTTGTAGACAACTTGTCTAGGTTAGAGAATGTTCTTGATGACCCACTACCTATAGATGATAGCTTTCCTGATGAACAATTAGTTGTCATAAATGCTTCTCATACTGCTCCATGGTATGTTGATTATGCCAATTACATTGTTGCTAAATTTATACCACCTATGAATTATTCACTTGTTATTGAACCATTTGATGTTTGGGGCTTTGATTATATGGGACCGTTTCCTCCCTCTATTGGGTATACACATATTTCAGTTGCTGTTGATTATGTTACTAAGTGGGTAGAAGCTATTCCAACTAGTAGTGCTGATCATAACACCTCTATTAAGATGCTTAAAGAAGTTATTTTTCCAAGGTTTGGAGTCCCTAGATACTTAATGACTCATGGTGGTTCACATTTTATTCATGGTGCTTTTCGTAAGATGCTTGCTAAGTATGATGTTAATCATAGAATTGCATCTCCATATCATGCACAGTCTAGTGGTCAAGTAGAACCGAGTAATAGAGAGCTTAAATTAATTTTGCAAAAGATTGTTACTAGATCTAGAAAGAATTGGTCAAAGAAACTTGATGATGCATTATGGGCCTATAGAACTGCATATAAAAATCCTATGGGTATGACTCCATATAAAATGGTTTATGGAAAAGCATGTCACTTACCTCTCGAACTAGAACATAAGGCATATTGGGCCATTAAAGAGCTCAACTATGACTTCAAACTTGCCGGTGAGAAGAGAATATTTGACATTGGCTCACTTGATGAGTGGAGAACCCGGGACTATGAGAATGCCAAACTGTTTAAGGAAAAAGTTAAAAGATGGCAGGACAAAAGGATACAAAAACATGAGTTTAATGTAGGTGATTATGTTATCGAGGAGGTCTATCGTTCCGGTGCCATAAAAATCAACAACTTCGAGGGCACAAATCCGAGGGTGGTGAATGGTCAAAGAATCAAACATTATATCTCAGGTAGTCCTATAAATGTTGAAACTAATGTTATTGAAACCGTTCGGAGAGAGCAAGATGTCATCTAAGACTCCGACGGAGAGAGCTATGTCTCACATCTCATTGTTGACCCAAAGACCTATGGGGACCTATCTCCGTGTGGACAAACTACGGATGATGAGGAGGATGCTCATTTGAGGAGGATCGATGCTTTAAGTTCGGTGGAGGAGGATATTCCTCTACCTCAACCTGGGGATATGCACATGAAGTTCAAGAAGTCTAGTCTCCCTATGAGGGCTAAACTGTCTAACAACCGATCTGTTCCTTCTCATTTTCGGCAGAAAAGAAAAGGAGATTTATGTGACAAGATCTTGAAGTTGGAATCAGAGGTTGATGACTTACAGGAGGAGATCGCTCTTCTCAATTACAATATGAAACAACTGAAGGCACAATTGTCATCATCATCACCATCTGCTTCACCTATTAAGAAAGAGACATAAACACATGGGTATGGGCACTCCCCTTGGCAGCTGCCAAGCTTGGGGGAGTTCCCTGGTATCGTATCACCATCACACTTTTATCTTTACCGTTTTTCTTAGTTCGATCCTTTTGATAATATCATAATCTAGTAGAATAAAGTTTTAGTATGACCTAGTTTGGGGTTTTGCTTTATGATCCTTCTATGTAATCGAGTCCATGAGCTATATATAATAATGATTAGTTTTGAGTCAAAGGCTTGGTTATCTTGCTATGATCTTGAGGGAATAAAAATAAAAGTAAGAATAAAAATAAATAAAGAGATCATATTTATCTTATGGAGAGTAATGACTTCACATATAAAGAGTATGATGAATAAAAGTTGTTGAGAGTTGACAAACATAGTTTTGGTCATAGTTGCAATTAATAGGAAGTAATAAAGAAAGAGAGGTTTTCACATATAAATCTACTATCTTGGACATCTTTTATGATTGTGAGCACTCATTAAAATGTGACATGCTAAAAAGTTGATGTTGGACAAGGAAGACAACGTAATGGGTTATGTTTTCTTATATCCGAAATAAATTATATTGTCATGGATCATCCAACATGTTGAGCTTGCCTTTCCCCCCCATGCTAGCCAAATTCTTTGCACCAAGTAGAGATACTACCTGTGCTTCCAAATATCCTTAAACCCAGTTTTGCCATGAGAGTCCACCATATCTACCTGTGGATTGAGTAAGATCCTTCAAGTAAGTTGTCATCTCTCTAAATATGTATATTCTATTAGTGTGGAGAAAATAAGCTTTATACGATCTTGTGATGTGGAAGAAATAAAAGCGACGGACTACATAATAAAGGTGCATATCACAAGTGGCATTATAAAGTGACGTTCTTTTGCAATAAGATTTTGTGCATCCAACCATAAAAGCACATGACAACCTCTTCTTCCCTCTGCGAAGGGCCTGTCTTTTTTTGACTTATACTTTATACAAGAGTCATGGTGATCTTCACCTTTCCTTTTTACACCTTATCCTTTGGCAAGCACTATGTGTTGGAAAGATCCTGATATATATAGCTAATTGGATGTGGGTCTTCATAAACTATTATTGTTGACATTACCCTTGAGGTAAAAGGTTGGGAGGCCAAACTATAAGCCCCTATCTTTCTCTATGTCCGATTAAAGCTTCATACTCATAAGTATTGCGTGAGTGTTAGCAATTGTGAAAGACTAAATGATAGTTGAGTATGTGGACTTGCTGAAAAGCTCTTATAATGACTCTTTCCGATGTTATGATAAATTACAGTTGCTTAAATGACTGAGATTATAGTTTGTTAGTTTTCAATGAAATTTCCGATTCATACTTGACATTGTGAATAAACTATTACTTTAGCATAAGAAATCATATTACAATATATATACATATATATTGATGTTCTAAGAATGATCATGATGCCCTCATGTCCGTATTTTAATTTATCGACACCTCTATCCCTAAACATGTTTTCGTTATCGGCTTCCGCTTGAGGACAAGTGAGGTCTAAGCTTGGGGGAGTTGATACGTCCATTTTGCTTCATGCTTTTATATCGATATTTATTGCATTATGGACTGTATTACACATTATGTCACAATACTTATTCCTATTCACTCTTATTTTACAAGGTTTGCATGAAGAGGGAGAATGCCGGCAGCTGGAATTCTGGAATGGAAAAGGAGCAAATATGAGAGACCTATTCTGCACAACTCCAAAAGTCCTAAAACTCCATGGAAGTCAGTTTTGTTATATATAAAAAATATTGGGCGAAGAAAGCACCCGAGGGGGCCACCCACCATCCACGAGGGTGGGGGGTGCGCCCTACCCCATGGCACACTCCCCTGTCTCGTGGGCCCCCTGGCAAGCTTCCGGTGCCCATCTTTTCCTATATGAAGTCTTTCGCCCTGGAAAAAATCATAAGCAAGCTTTCGGGATGAAACACCGCCACCACGAGGCGGAACCTTGGTGGAATTAATCTAGGGCTCCGGCAGAGCTGTTCTGCCAGGGAAGCATCCCTCCGGGAGGGGGAAATCATCACCATCATCATCACCCTCGATCCTCTCATTAGGAGGGGGTCAATCTCCATCAACATGTTCACCAGCACCATCTCATCTCAAACCCTAGTTCATCTCTTGTAGCCAATCTTTGTCCCAAACCTCAGATTGGTACATGTGGGTTGCTAGTAGTGTTGAGTACTCCTTGTAGTTGATGCTAGTTGGTTTATTTGGTGGAAGATCATATGTTCAGATCCTTTATGCATATTAATACCCCTCTGATTATGAACATGAATATGATTTGTGAGTAGTTACGTTTGTTCCTGAGGACATGGGAGAAGTCTTGCTATAAGTAGTCATGTGAATTTGGTATTCGTTTGATATTTTGATGAGATGTATGTTGTCTCTCCTCTAGTGGTGTCATGTGAACGTCGACTACATGACACTTCACCATTGGTTGGGCCTAGGGGAAAGCATTGGGAAGTAATAAGTAGATGATGGGTTGCTAGAGTGATAGAAGCTTAAACCCTAGTTTATGCGTTGCTTCGTAAGGGGCATATTTGGATCCACATGTTTCATGATATGGTTAAATTTACCTTAATACTTCTTTTGTAGTTGTGTATGCTTGCAAAAGGGGTTAATCATAAGTGGGATGCTTGTCCAAGTAAGGGCAGTACCCAAGCACTGGTCCACCCACATATCAAATTATCAAAGTACCGAACGCGAATCATATGAGCATGATGAAAACTAGATTGACGATAATTCCCGTGTGTCCTCGGGAGCATTTTCCTTTATATAAGAGTTTGTCCAGGCTTGTCCTTTGATACAAAAAGGATTGGGCCATCTTGCTGCACCTTATTTACTTTATTTCTTGTTGCCCGTTACAAATTACCTTATCATAAAAGTATCTGTTACCGATAATTTCAGTACTTGCAGAGAATACTTTACTAAAAACTACTTATCATTTCCTTCTGCTCCTCGTTGGGTTCGACACTCTTACTTATCGAAAGGACTATGATAGATCCCCTATACTTGTGGGTCATCACGCATCGGCGCCGACGACTAGGTAAGGGGAGCTCCTTCATCGGATGGCAGTCGACGGCGGCGGCGACTCCAGACCTCAACTTCTCTGACCCCCCCCCCCCCCCCCCCCGAGTTGTAGTCATGGCCACTGTGAGTTCGATGACCTCTTTCTCTGTGTTTGTTCTTGCTAGATCTGAGAGGATGTGGTCGTAGAGTTAGATGTGCAAGCTTGTGGTGGGGTTGATTCGTGCATTGATCTTTGAGCAGATGCTAGATTTTGATGTAGTGGTAGCTATTGTGCTAGATCTGTGTAGATTGAGTAGTATGATAATGCTGACCACTATGGATGAACAATATGGATTCATAGCTAGTTGTGTAGGATTTGTAGCATGCTAGAGTAGCTATTTGTGATGAACATAATGGATTCATAGTTAGTTCTGATGTTGTGATAGCTATTGGTGATGGATTCTTATCTAGTGGGAATGTATGCTCCTACTTCCATAGATCGTCCGACTGTTATGTGGTGGTACTATGTGTGTTATGCTTACTGCATATACGTGATACGACTGTAGGACATGGATTATCTTCAATCAATTGTTTAAAAGAGACATACTCACATTCAACAGGATATACAATCAATTCATAAGAGTAATGACAGATATTTGATTACCAAATTAATGATAGATTAATTTGTTCATGGGAATAAAGTGTAACTTTGTAGCCATTTAATTTAACTGTTTGGACCTAGAGCCATCACAGAACGTTGGACTTAGAACATTATCCACTATAATCAAGTTCATCTCATCTTCTAACTATTCATCTCTTCATACATAGACAAGCACTCTAACTGTCTATTCAACATCGTCCATCAAATCAGAATGGTAAATCATCTATTGATACCATCCGAGTTAGCGAGACGAACTAAACTGAATAGTCAACATGGTCGTCCTCCAACAAGACACAAGCCAGCCTTGCACGTGAGGATGATACATTTTCGTACCGCTGAATCTGGAACAGCTTCCGCTCATACTCGATGCTCGGGTCACGCAGTCTAGTGTGGTAATGTTCGCCTTGCCATAGACTGTCATCCACATGCTCTTGCCTACACAGAGTCGGTCTAAATCGTTTTTGGGCCTAGGGCGATGGAAGTAATCATTTTTCATATAGAACTTATATATTTATTTTAAACTAAGTGTACCATATTAATGGGTAGTTGATGCAAGATTCATAGCTACCTGCTCTACTTTACATTAGGACATCTTTAAGTTTATAATTAATAGAGGATTTGAATATTTAGGAATTTTCCCCAAGGAATTTTAGACTATTTGTATCTTTATGAATTCCTCCCTAAGGATGCATTTGTTTGCACTCTCTATTTTTAGAGAAAGATTGTTATGCTCTCGTTTCAATTTTGTCACCCCTTTGATTGATGCATTTGTTTTCTTTTCTAGTTTTCCTATCATACTCTAGCTTTCTATTCCTTTATATGATTAATTATTAAAAAGGTTCCGTCATTGTGTTTTGATAATCCTACAACCACATAGGCCATAGACCACCTCGGTATAGCACTGGAGTCAAACACATTAGGAGAATATATATTGTATCAACCATGTGATTTCTTATGTTGGTGCATTCACATCCCAATCCCTATGCTCTAGGCTAAGTGGACCCATGAACTTCTCTTCTCTATTCACATGGCCGGCTCAATAAGTTTTCTTTTGTGGCAACTATTAGGAGGTGCTTAACAGAGAGATAAAATTTTCAAAAATCATTTTCTTCAGGCAATGTTAAGCCTTTTGATTTCAACAGTATTTCTCACATTCTTAGTGTCATCGCCAGTCCTTTTTATCAATGCAGACACCATCAGGGTTTGTCGGCCTCTCCACTCCGACGAAGAACACCCAAAACTAGCCACTAGTGCACAAGATTAACTAGTAAAGCTACTAGGGGACGAAAGGAGCCCCCTCTCACCTCCCTGATCGACAAAGTTGCTAGATCTGGGAGAGAGAGGGGTCAAAAGCGGAGGAGAGGTGGGGGTCAAGCGAGATAGGGAGGGTGGAGTGGACGATGAAGGCTGCCGTGAATGGCATAGTTGAGAGGAAGAAGAAAAATTAAGAAAGGAGACGGGGAGAAGTGAAAGGAGAGAGAAATAAAGAAAAGCTAAGAGAGGAGTTAGGAAGAAGTGACAGGAGAACCAAAGAAGAGAAAGAAGTAAAGTGAGAGGATGAAGAAGAAGAGTCGGCCAACTCAATTATTTGTGCACCGTACAAATATCATGTCACCCGGACGACCTGTGACATGTAAATATATCAGATGCCACTGGTAATATAGCTCACAAGGCATAAGTTATTGGTTGTGTGCAGAAAATTCAGACACGAATAGTATGTAGCTCACTAAGCATAAGTTTTTTTTACTGGTGAGGTGTCAGTTGAAAGTCACGAACAGCGGTAGAGACAATACTAGACTATTCATTTTCCCCGCAAAAAAAAGAGACAATACTAGACAAACTGTTCATGGTGCATACTATGAGGGTATAGAGTCGGTTGAAAACACACCCACACGGTCAGAATACATACAGAAAACTAATGTGCAGAAGATAAGAGGCCAAGAGGGCAAGTCGGTTGTGCAACACACATGCATACTACGCTCTACGTTCAGTGAACCTGAAAAAATGTTTTTTTGTTCACACGAGCTGTAGCATACGTTGCACCTTGGAGAGACCCCATACACCATGCCGACCTCGTTGACTCCTGCCCGGCCCCACTGACCTAATTATTTACTAGAGTACACCTTCTTCTTGTTTCCATAAGAGGGCCAGCTACATGTTCCCAAATTAGGACAGAGTTCACTCACTGACCTCACTCACTCAGGTGAGTGAGTGACCGAGCTGCTTTGCAGCAACTAGTGACGAACCAGGGGGCAACAGGTATCCCGCTACCAGAGAGAACCGTTGGATGCGATTCGATGCTCCTCGAGAGACAGACCACAAACAGCGATGCGCAGTGGCCACACGACATGGTGATGCAGTGATGCCGATGCCGATGCCGATGTAAGCAAGCAAGCGCGGCCAGGGCCACACATTGACATCGGCCGGCCAGCCATCGGGAGAAAATATCGGCCGGGCTGCTCCTGCCTGCCCGATTGCTGGTGCAAGTGAGGACTGAGGAGGCCAACGGGACGGGAGGACGGTGACATGGACATACATCCCCCCGGCCGTCGGCGACCTGCCTCCAGCCTATAAGTAGGCGGCCATGCGCTAGCTGCGGCAGGCAAACCACTCCACGAGAGAGAGAGAGAGATTCTGGCAGGAGGTGAGAGGTACGAGTAAAAAAGAATCACTCCTGACCTAGTGTGGTGTGCGTGCCGCCACTTGGAAAGTTTAGATGACCTACATGTCAGCATGGAGAGAGAGGTGGGGGTGGGGCATTAGGCCTTGTACAATGCAAGGCGTGTAGTAAGGTATTTAAAGAAATAAATCGATGCTTTTTGAAGCATTGATGCTTATTTGTATAGGCAGACGCTTAATTAAGCATTTGTCCTATATAAATAGACATTAATGCTTTAGAAAAAATCTGATTTATTTTTCTAAGTACCTCCTTAAACACCTAACATTGTGCAGGATCTTAGAAGTGAGCGGCGACCACCAACTCAAAACTTTAGAAGTAGAAAACATATTTTCGTCTCTTTGCCCCATGAATGATCGATTGCACTAGTGTATTGTTTACCCACATGATCCTAGTGTATTGTTCTTTCAAATCTCTTATTGAATTTCATATTGGGCAGGTCTACACAGAAACGGAAAATGACAAACGTTTCGTGTCGTGGCATCACTGCTAGTTGATATCGCAAATGGTTTCTTCAACAAAGGCTGAGCTTGGGCGGCAATGTCGAGAAGACTTGGGGTAGGGAAATATATAGTGCACCGGTGCTTGTGGTGCTACCAGTGCACCGGACCTCCATAGCACACTTTAAAAAGTTCCAAAAAATGTAAAAACCATTGAGCACATTCACACAACATCAATGTTTATTGTTGCAAAATTTCAAATCAAAATTCGAAACATTGCTCGAGATAAAAAATGATAAATTTAACACTGAATAGTAGTTGGGCTTTAGAATTGGCCCATTATCACATTTGTGTCAAATTTGCCTTTTTTTCTCAGGCAATGTTTTTTATTATGATTTGACATTTTATGACAACAAATATTAATGCTTTGTGAATGTGCTTGTCCACACACGAACACGTCACCGTGTACCCTCGACGTCGGGGGTGATGCACCGCAAATCACGTAAAAGGAGGCCCGTCCGGAAGCGCGGTACGCAAGCAATCCGGCGGGTGCTTTTGAGGACACGAAACCCCACACGTCCGGAGGGACCCCGTCTAGACGCACGGCGACTATGGGCTGCCCTAGGTCAACCTGACAGCCCCTAGGGCCTCGTGGATCGCTGCCCTCCAAGAAGAAGAACGGACGAAGAACGAGAAGAAAGATACAAGGGAGAAGGTAAAAGGTAAAGATAAAAAGTGGTAGATTGATTTGTTGGATTGTGTGTTGTTATTTAATCGGCTGTCACCTCTTACATATATATGAGGCGGCTGGACTTTTTGTACAAGAAAATGACTCAGATCACGTCCAAAACATCAAAAGTAAACCTAACTTGAACTAGGGGGCCGGAACGTCCGGTTAGCCCAAAACTTCTGGGCTAAAATTATATCAAGTAGCCCTCTTCCACCACTCCTGCAGGTCGCATATGGCTTCGGATAGCGATGGTCCTAAAAGCAAAGTTGTAGATCTTGCAATGGAGATAAACTCTTCAGTTGATCGCTTTATCATCCGAGATCATCTTGAGGTTGAATTCTGGTCCGCAAATCTGCAAATAATGTTGAAATTCCAGTTTTCGGGGTGTACCGCGTGTAAATTTAGCCCGGAACCTCCCCGGAAGTTTTGCCCGAAACTTCCAGGGCAGACTCCTGCAGCACACCATTTTGGCTTTAATTTTTGCATACAAATTCCAATTGAGACATTTTTTATATCCAAATTTCCCGTTTCGACGATACGAAAACAATCAGTGTAGAAACTTTTCTCATATGAGACTGTCTTGGTGGCTTAATTGGCCGAACAATAATCTGAACACCAAATCTTAGTACTTTGAGCATAGTTTCGACCCTTGAGATGAGATCGGATGGAGATGGCCCAAACTTCAGAGATGCTCAGTCGACAATACGGAACTTTTTCGTGTAGATCACTTCTTCATTTAAGGACATCTTAATTAAGTTCTTGACGGTGCCAAAATCTGGTGTCAATACATGCCCCCTTGTTTTTCGACAAAACTTGTCTGCTGAAAAATAACTTGCACGAAATTTGTTCTTAGCACGATGTCAAGACTCCATCGGCCATTTTGTGCGTGCTTAGGACGATAAGTATATATCAACCATTTTATTTCTTAGGGCGATAATCGTGTATCGGCCATTTAGATTAGCAACAAAAGTAAAGCTAATCGAACGTATGATGATTTGGTAATACCCTTTCATGATGTAAGAAATTATATTGCATCCATGGATTAAAATAAGCCAATTGAGGAATCATACCTAATGAAAAAATCCATGGCATAGGCATTAATGGCATAGTTGAAGAACATGGATAATGTGTGGATCGAAGATGTTGAAACCTATGGCTTGGTCCTTCATAGTTTCACTCTTTTCCTTCTTCATCTTTTCCACACTTCTTGTAATGGAAGCTTGCACATAATTCTTATTTTGAGTACTTCCTTTGGTAACCTATGCCATATTCCTTTCCTCAAGCTCTTGTGTATTAAGTTTTTGTAATTTCTTGTTTTGCCAATATGATATGCCGAGCGGGCACCCCGGCTATAATTTTGTTTGAAGCAATGACAATCCTTGTGTTTATCTTGTGCACTCTCAACTTATTCTCTTCAGATTTGGCACTTTATTGACTTGCCTCATTGCCTTTAGTAGCCAATATCAACACTTCAATTGGCTCTTTTTCATTTGAGATCAAATTTGAAGTAGCACTCTTACGGCCATCTTTTTTAACACAGTAAACTTTCTTGACCACCTTTCTTGTTCCTTGAGCTTCGGACCAATTCCTTATGATTGAAACGGTCTTTGACGTGTGATTGTTCATCAAATGTTGGTCTTTTTGGAGCTGCATAATGTTGCTAAGATGGTCTAATATAAGATGGATAATGTGCCCTTGTATCATACCTCTCCCATGATGTATATGGATTAACATGAGCATAGGGAGGTATCCACAACATTGGCATTGGCGGCCCAAAGTAAGGATATGAATATGATGCGTTGATACTCTCACTTTGCCAATACCGATCATCGAATTTGTGCCTAGGTGGTGATCTTGATACTTTTAAATTACTTGGCCGATAAGCACTTTTCTCCTCACTCTTCTTCTGATATTTTTCCAATAGTTGTGTGAAAGTGAATTTTGACGTTTTACCTTTGTGCTTACCTCGTACTTTGCTTCATTTTGGTTTGCTTTCATAGATCATTGAATTTGCTTGTTACCCCCAGTCCTTGGCGTCTTCTTTGTAGCTTCGATGGATTCTTGCTCTCAAGTTTATGTTCATTATGCTCTTCAACAACTTCTTTACTTAAAAGGTTGATCCTCTCACCTATAGTTTTTAACTTCTCATATTTAAATGGACCGGCTTGAAGCAGTCGATGCAAAAAACTTTTTCCATCAGGACCAATCGGAATAGACTGGCCATCTCTTGGTGTTTCAACAAATTTCAATCGTCCTTTATCAATGGCCGATTTAACTATTTGACGAAATATGTAGCAATCCTCCAAATTATGCTTGGACGAATCATGCAACTTACAATACATTCGTCCTTGGATTGATGGCTTGACATGGTGATCAAGAATTCTAATGTAATTACTTTTTAGCAACAAATCAAATATTTGATCACACATGCTTCAATTGAAGGTATACTTATTGTTTTCTAGCCGATCTTGCTGTGAGAACGGATTTGGAGTTAAGCAAACAAATGGTTCATATTTTGCATCACCCCATTCGGCTATGAAATTTCTATCATATTCTTTTTCTGATGTCATTGGATAAGATATAATACTAGCACCGGTTTTCTCAAAATGACTGAGGCCGTGAAGGAGGTGGAGATCAGTGTCTTCACTAGCATGACTGAGGCCGTGAAGGAGGTGGCAACCGCAGCAAGACCCTGGATGTCCACCCTAACCATTACAGCGTCGTCATGGAGCAAGCTCGCTTTAGCAATGAGGCTCTCATGGCAGCCCTGAGCCACCTGCTAGACAACAAAGCCCAGGGTGTTGGGTTTGTTGCCATGGCAGATGCCCATAGGCTGCTCTAGCTCAGAAGCTGGCTGGGCAAGCACTACTACTAGAGCTTGCTGCTGGTTAGCGTGTGCATGATCCTGGATGACGATGGCGACTGCGATGACGATTTATATTTTGTGTAGCTAGGGCTTCAAAACTGTTTGATATAGTCTGTATATTTTGTTGAGGCGGTACATACTAACCCCTCATGATGATCGCAAACTAGAGATGGTAGGATGAAACCGTCTTTTGGATGTGGTGGTAGGATGACACCATAGTAGTGCTAGGTTAGAACTTGCTATGCCATATGATCATGCATGCTTACTACTTCTGCTCCATTGCTTGCTTATTGATTGTTCTTTTGCTTGATGCTTCAACTGATGCTCTTGTGCACTGCTAGGACAAATGGTATCTAGTGTTCATAGGGAGGGCACCAAGGGTTTACAGTTCATGGGAAGCTTGCAGTGAACAAGTTGCATCTTACAGCAACAGCAGCCATAAAGGGTTTAAGACTAGGCAGGCGGTAGAAGAAGCTTACGCCAACTACGTGCAAAAGCACATAGTTGGCGTGGTTGAAGTTGGCAACGTTGCAGTTGCCAGGGCAGCGCCATGCCTTGCGGTGAAGAACTTGAACATCATCGTGCAGTGCATCGATCTTGTAGTGTTGTGGCATTGATGTGCTAGATGTGATCATGTATAAGGTAACCTCACAACATAGGGTACAAGGTTAGCACACCTCACATAGTGTGTGCAACCAAACAATGTGCTTATGTGTGAGTCCAGACAATGCGGGCAACCAGACATCGTGCGCTAAGCTATCCCCTAATATGAGAGAACTAGATGCAGGCAATCAAACAATATGCAGATGTTGCATTACAACCTGCATTTGCTCAACCAGCCTCATGTGAGCCAGGCTTGAGCTAGCCAGGCCCGAGTGCTACGGCTGCCAAACACATCAATACTGTTTCACATGATTTGAAAATGTATTAGTTTTTGTCATAAATACGAAAAAATATTACTCCCACTGTTCCATGCTAAGTGTCACTGATGTAATACAACACTTTGTACTAAATCAACGACACTGAATATGGAACAGAGGGAGTAGTTTGACACAAATTATCTGTTAAATTATGTGGATGGTTATACTGGTGCTGAGCTGATGATCTCCGCAGTTTGTGTACTGAAATCATATAATTCAGCTCACCTTGCTTTTATTTGATTGTATAATTTAAGACCTTAAGATTTTTGATGTGCTTTTACATCATCAAAAATGAAAAATAGTGGATGAAATTTTCAAACATTAGTGGCTATGAGGGGTGTTCTTGGATTTTTCTTCATTCTGAAATTACAACCTTGTTCAATCGAACCAGATGGTTGTTTGGTACTTTGGATCTTAGTGAGTCCTCGTGTATAATGATTTTGCGTTTGAACTAAAGGCACAACTCATGGAAGTACTTGTGTGTTTGATTTCCTGCTCATTTCGTCCTTGTGTGTAAACTATCTCTGTCACTTTTAACTTGTAGAATGAAATTGGTGGTATGGAGTCAACAAAAGGAGATGGGTTGGCTACGGGAGAAACACTCTAATTAAAATGTTGTCAAAATTATGGTGGATGTCTACCTGCTGATGATAATACGCACATCCTTTTACCAGTAAAGTATGTGATTCATCTCTTTTAAATTTTGTCCTTTATTTGTTTGCTGCTTCAAGAATCAGTATGTGCAAACTTTGTAATATAGCTATGATAAATACAAAGGCACAGGTTTTCTGGTGATCTCTTCTTGCATGTATATGTTTATTGACAGGTTTGTATAGCATTTGTTACAAAGCTATGAATATATCAATGAAGGAGAGCTTCACAAGAGCACCCAGTTCATCTTGAAATCCATGTGCATATGCCTTAACCTGCTCTTATGTTGAAGTATGTACGCCTGGCATTCACTAAGTTGGACCAGAAATCTCATAGAAGTATTTGAGCAGTGCCAGAATCACTATATCTCCCATCTTTATCTTAACTTTCTACATGTGTTTCCATCAGATGAGAATTTCATGGTCACCCCAATACTTTCTTAAATTATTTCCTGAACGTAGACCAGCAATGCCCACCATGATTTCTTTGTACGTCTGCAGTTGACGCTATGCCTTCGATTCAATGCAGAAGAACAATTTGCTACTTTGGAGAATGCATGTGTGGTATGTACCTGCAAAAGAAACCAAGGTGGAAGGCGTTATGGTGCTTGGGTAATGCAACAGTTCATTTGAGTGGCCAACAGGTATGATGCACTTTCTGTTCTTTTGTACAGTCATGTGAACTTAAACACAATAAATGTTATAAAAATACAAATGTAAACAAAAGAGTTGAGAGGAAAATATTTAATATGATTTCCATGATCAATGATCGACATAAACAATATCCACAACAACACAATACATAGAAATGCAAACCCCCTAAGGCCACACAAAACTCAGAGAGGCCTACTCATATGGAGAAATGCCCTATGAGGCTAAAACATGGCAAGTCTGCTAAGTAAACTTCACAATATTATTACCAAGTTATTCATTTAAGCACTAGTAAGTAATTCGGCCAACACGTTGATAAATATGATATGTATCGGTTATTGAAACTTACCAATTCATGTTGAAGATAATTATCTCCCTTTTGTGTCCCATACTTCCCCGTCAACACATCATTCTCTATGGGAATGTTCCGGCCGTCTCTTTCCAAGATCATTGCGTTCATAACCCTTTTGAGAAAGACTCTTTCGGCCTTCTTTTCAAAGGGGCTCCTATGACGTAGATGTTGTATCACAACATCAACGAACTAAATAAGAACACATATGCAAATCAGAAGCATGTTAATTTTCAAGCAATGTGACAAAATTTTATATTACAATTATTTACATGGCCCGAATAATCTCATTTCTATAATAGGTAAGCTGTCATTTGTGAGACAATCCAAGATAATTTGCAGGGCGACCATGACATTGATTTGCACTTGAGCTTCTTTCTTGTCGCTCTTGTGGACATAATAAATTATGTCTTCTTCAGGGCTCTGCCTGGGTTTAGGAATCTCCTGAATCTCATCATCCTAGCCATGATGGGCACCTTTCTTGAACTTTTGGTAAAATATAGAATCATCATTTCTTAGAAACGATGAGGTACATTTCCGTCATGCTGGGCCGCTCGCTGATTGATGACCGATCATCCTTTGTATCTACAAGAGGTTGTTTCTGGTTCTGTAGTTTATGCAATTGGGTCTCTATTTTTTATGTCACGCTCTGCTGGGAGGGGACAAATATATCAGTTTAGATAAAAGTGGTTCTGATTACTGATACAATCTCCAGCCATAAGTTTCATATACTAGTAGTCATGCATATATAGCATGCCTCGAATTCATGTGATAGGTTACGACGAAGTTAGCCCTCAAGCATCTGATGGTAAGTGGTCACGCTCTTTCGCGAGTTTCAATACTTCTGTCTTCTTTAGAAAATCGTCAAATTCCTTAACTTCATTCGCAAATTCTCTGACTCGAACTTTCTCTTTGCCCATATCTCTGAAATCAGGATTTTTCGCTTGCCGTAGTAAAAAGTCTTGATTCACAAGATCTTTAACTATGGCAAGCCGACATTCAAAAATCTTGATTTCAGAGATATGGGCAAAAAGATCCAAGTCAAGGACTTCCTGAATGAAGCTAAGGAATTTGACGATTTTCTAAAGAAGACAGAAGTATTGAAACCCAGAAAAAGCGTGAATTCTTTGCTTATCATCATATGTCTCATGACTACCTTCACGGTTACCTATCACATGAATTTGAGGTTTGCTATATATGCTAGACTACTAGTATAGTAAACAGATTGTATTAGTAAGAAACACCATTTTTATCTAAACTGATACATTTTCCCCTCGTAGCAAAGAGTGACACAAAAATAGAGGCCAAATCGCAGAAACAAAGAAGCATAAACAACCTCTTGTAGATACAGAGGATGATCGGTCATCAATCAGCCATAGGGTGAGGAGCCCAAAATGACGGAAACTCACATCATCATTTCAAAAATATGATGATTTCATATTCTACCAAAAGTCCAAGAAAGGTGTCCATCATGGCCAAGATGATGCGATTAGTAAGAGGCTTGAAGAATAAATAATTGATTATGTCAACAAAAGCGATGGCAAAGAAGCTCTAGTGCAGATCGATGACATGGTGGTCCTGCAGATTGATACGTCTCCAATTTATCTATAATTTATGAAGTATTCATGACATGTTTACAACAATTCTATATGGTTTTGGTTTGATTTGAATGTAACTAACCCGGACTGACGTTGTTTTCAGCAGAACTATCATGGTGTTGTTCTTTGTGTAGAAATAAAGTTCTCGAAATGCAGCAAAACTTTTTGATGATTTTTTTGGAACAAAAGAGGCACTAGAAGCTTCTTGGGAGGACCAGTAGGTGAAGGAGGTGGCCACTACCTATCAGGGCGCGCTAAGGGCCTAGGTCGTGGGTGGGTAGTGGGCCGCTCGAAGCCCATCTTGACGTGAGACCGACGCCCAAAAATCCTATAAATAGAGAAACTCATAGAAATAACCCTAGAACTTTGACTCCACCGCCGCACACCTCTGTATCTTCGAAATGCCATCTGGAGCCCTATTCCGGCACCCTGCCGGAGGGGGAAATCATCACCAGAGGCCATCTTCATCATCCCGGCGGCCACCGTGATGAGGAGGGAGTAGTTCACCCTCGGGGCTGAGGGTATGTACTAGTAGCTATGTGTTTAATCTCTCTCTCTCTCTCTCTCTCTCTCTCTCTCTCGTGTTCTTGATTTGGCACGATCTTGATTTACCACGAGCTTTGTTAATATAGTAGGATTATATGGTGGTTTCCCCCTCTTTGTCTTGTTGTGATGAATCGAGTTTTTACCTTTGAGGTTTCACTATTGTTGGATTGAATACTTTTATGGATTTGAGAACACTTGATGTATGTCTTGCATATGTATACCCTGGTGACAATGGGGTATTATATTGATTCACTTGATGTATATTTTGTCACTCAACTCGCGGATTCCCGAGGTGACATTGGGGTAACCTATGCAAAGGGGTTGATGCACGTTTTCGTCCTACTTTCTCCGGTAGAAAACTTGGGGCACTCTTCGAAGTTATTTGTGTAGGATTGAATATTATGAATCTGAAGTTGTTTGATGTGTATCGTATAATTGACTAACAGATACTTGTGGTGACATTGGAGTATCTAGGTGACATTACAATTGGTTGATGCATATCATATGGTGTTATTTTAGTATGAACTCTAGGGGTATTCATGACACTTATAGGAATAGCTCAATGGATTGATCGGAAAATATAACTTTGAGGTGATTTCGTATCCTACAACAATTTCATCTTATGTTCTCTATTAGATAAGAACTTTGAAGTGATTCTTTGTCGCACATTGAGGGATTGTTATATGATTCAATTATGTTAGCATGGGCGGGAGATTGCATGTGACGCCCGGATAATTAGGCTACACTAATCCCATGTTAATGGTGCCACATCACCATGGTTATTGTTGTTAATCTCACGTTAGTTCAAAACCGATTCAAATTCAAATTTGAATTTAAGTCAAACAATAAAAGTTTCCAAACATTAAAACTAAAATGCTATAAATATGTTCAATAGTTCATGGGTAATAATGGTGGAGAACCCACATTTTTAAAACATGTTTAAATGCTCAAAAGTAATTCAGATAGTGGCTAAAACAATTAAATAAATGACTTTTGTATTTTCTAAAATCCTAAACTATTTTATTTGGAAGTGAAGCTTTTTCGGCAGAGGCATAATTTACAACACTAATTTAGGCACTAATTATTTATCTTAATAGATTTAAAATATATTGGAAGTTAAAAGAAAACAGAAAAATAAATAAATAAAAAAGGTAAAAGATAAAACAAAAAAACAAAAGGACCCCCCCCCCACTTGGCTTTGACCCAGCAGGCTGCCTAGCCGGCCTAACTGGCCAGCCACCCCATTCCCACTTAACCCCTCACGCCCCGGAAACCATAACCCACGCACCCACTCCCCCCACCCCACGACGCACCCCCTCCCTCGATCCGATCTGGATCGGGGCACAAAACGCCCCCTCCCACCGCTCAATGCCATGCGCCGCACCACCGCCGCTCGAGGACCTCGTTGGAGGCCGCCTCGCCGAACCTTTTCCGCCGGACTGCCTCCCCATCATCGTTCGCCGTCGTCCCCGTCCTCGTTCCCACGCCCCACTGCCCGTGCCCTACAATCACCGTGAGTGCCGCATCTGCCCTGCCTCCCTCCCCTCAACTGCGGTCGCACGCGACCGCGCTGGCCTCGCCGTGCCGCGCTGCCTTGCCACGGCTCCGCCGCTGCCTAGCGTTGCTGCGACCTTCGCTTCCCTCTCCTGCATGCATGCTCGCCGCCTCCCCTCGCGCCCGTGCTCGTGCTCTTGTGCGTGCGCGCTCGCGCTCGCTGCACTGTAGCCACGCCCGTAGCCATGCGGCCCCGCCGACCACCGTTGCTCCATCGTCGATGCCGCTCCCCGCCCGTGTCGCCTCAGTCACATTCGTCGCGGGCCACTATTGCCCTCGCGCGCCTGCCCCGCGCTGCCCCCCTCGCTGGCTGCCGCCCAGCCCACCTTCCGTCGCGCTCCGCTGCTCCCGCCGTCGACCATCGCCCCACCTCGCCTCGTGCCGCAGATGCCGCTTCCTGCGCGTGCTCGCTGCGCACACGCGCGCATCGCCCTGCTCCCCTCACACCCTGCGCCGCGCAAGCTGTGCACACGCGCGCGTCGCCCTGCTCCCCTCGCCCCCTGCGCTGCGCACGCCACCGCCCCTGCATCACATCCACCTGCCGCGGCCGGCCGGCAAGCCGTGCCGTCGTCCGTGCGCCCGTGCCCGGCGACTCAGCGCCCACAACCCCGCTCGGGTGCCCCGACAAGTCATGGCACCCAAAATCCGCTAAGGTCCCTAGGGGCCTATGACAAGGGGGGGCCCGCTCCAGAACGTTTTAAAAAAGAAAGAAAAAATATACAAATAAAATAAAAATAATAATAATGTTAATTAATTAACTTAATTAATTCTGTTTATACTAACCTAATCATTAGGTAAACTAATTAACTCTGTTAATTATCCTGCTAACTAAACAGCCTATGACATGCGGGATCCACATGTTAGGTTGACCAAGTCAACGGTCAACGTTGAATGATGACGTCATGATGATGCATTAATTAATTTTCGAATTAAATTAATTTATTAAATCCAAAAAATTGATTAAATGTTTTAAAATTAATATAAAATAAACCGTAGCTTGGATGGAAAAACTTTGTACATGGAAGTTGCTCAGAACGACGAGACGGATCTGGATATGCAGCCCGTTCGTCCGCCACACATCCATAGCATAGCAAACATGCAACTTTTCCCCTCCGGTTCATATGTCTGAAAACGTGAAACTCCAGGGATACTTTCCCGGATGTTTCCCCCCTTCGTCGGTATCACATCCTACTGCGTTAGGGCACACCTGGCACCGTTACTTGTTATATCATGCATCGATATGCACCTGTTTGTATTGTATTCATTGTTTATTTCCCCTCTTCTCTCTGGTAGACTACAAGATTGACGTCGCTGCTGGTGCCCCGATCGACTACTATGTTGACAACCCCTCCTTCTTGCCAGAGCCACTAGGCAAGCAACCCCTGATCACCAAATATCGACTATTCTTCTCTCTACTGCTTGCATTAGAGTAGTGTAGCATGTTACTGTTTTCCGTTAATCCTATCCTGATGCATACCCTGTTTTTGCTACTACTATTGTTACCTTTACCTGCAATCATAAATGCTTAGTATAGGATGATAGTGTTCCATCAGTGGCCCTACATCCTTGTCCATCTTCCGTGCTATACCATCATGCCGTGATCACTCGGGAGGTGATGACGGGTATATACTATATATCTTATATATGATACATGTGGTGACTAAAGACGGGTCGGCTCGTAGAGTACCCGTGAGTGATTCACAGATTAGGGGCTGAAAGGACCTTTGTCCCGACAGCCCTCTGGGTGGATCTTTTTGGCGGAGCGACATGGCAGGTTGAGATTACCTAGGAGAGAAGTGGGCCTGGCCCTGGTCAGCGTCCGCGGTTACATCAATTAACACGCTTAACAAGATCTTGGCATTTGATCTGAGTCCGGCTACTGGCCTATACGCACTAACCAACTACGCGGGAACAGTTGTGGGCACTCGATGCTGTGGTATCAGCCGAAGCCTTCTTGACGTCAACGACTGAGTGGTGCGCGCCGGGTTGGACCGCGTAACGCAACTTCATTTGTAATGGAGGTTCCTAGGTCTGCTCACCGGCCGCGTATGCAACGTGCAGGTGTGCAATGGGCGATGTGCCCAGACCCCTACGCGCATAGGATTTAGACCGGCATGCTGACCTCTCTCTTGAGCCTAGGTAGGGTTGTCACATATTGATCTTCCAAGGCCAGGCATGACCTAGAAAAGTGTGTCCGGCCAAAGGGATCGAGCGTGTTGGGAAATGTGGTGCACCCCTGCTGGGAAGTTTATCTATTTGAATAGTCGTGCCCCTCGGTAAAAGGATGACCTGGAGTTGTACCCTGAACATATGACAACAAGAACCAGATACTTAATAAAACACACCCTTTCAAGTGCCAGATACAACCCGGTGATCACTCTCTCACATGGCGACGAGGAGGGGATCGCCGGGTAGGATTATGCCATGCGATGATACTTGGTGAACTTACCATCTACTCTCTTCTACATGCTGCAAGATGGAGGCTGCCAGAAGCGTAGTCTTCGATAGGACTAGGTACCCCCTCTTATTTTGGCATTCTGCAGTTCAGTCCACAGATACTACCCATTTCATTGATACCAATGCATATGTAGTGTAGATCCTTGCTTGCGAGTACTTTGGATGAGTACTCACGGTTGCTTTGCTCCCCCTGTTGCCCCCTTTCCTTTCTTCCTGGTTGTGGCAACAAGTTGATGGAGCCCAGGAGCCAGACGCCACCGTCGACGACGACTCCGACTACACTAGAGGTGCCTATTACTACTACGTGCAGGCCGCTGATGATGACTAGGAGTAGTTTAGGAGGATCCTAGGCAGGAGGCTGCGCCTCTTTCGATCTGTATCCCAGTTTGTGCTAGCCATCTTATGGCAACTTATTTAACTTATGTCTGTACTCGGATATTGTCGCTTCAGCTAACTCGTCTATGAACGAGCACTTGTATTCGAGCCCTCGAGGCCCCTAGCTTGTATTATGATGATTGTATGATTTATTTTCTTTTTAGAGTTGTGTTTTGATATATTCCCATGAGTCCCTGATCTTGATCGTACACGTTTGCGTGTATGATTAGTGTACGGTTGAATCAGGGGCGTCAAAAGTTGGTATCAGAGCTGACTGTCTGTAGGAATCCCCCTTCCACACTCCTTGGCCGAAGTCTAGTCTAAACATTGCAATTTTTTTACTAACATGGTTGTGTGGCTTACGGGCCCACGTCACCATTGGGTTGTACTAGGATCTTTTATTCCTTGTCTATAGTCTGGGATTCTGATCTCTCTTCTATTCAGGTTAAATGATTTTGATAAAAAAACTAAGTTTAGGTTCTCAGAAATACTTTCTCCGGAGAGCCCCTCACTCTAGATGGTCGCTTGCTGCACCAGAAGATTCCGAAGATACTCTTTGATGTTATCCCGAGAACTTGTGCTCATTGCGTTTGCAATTCCCTTCCACCGTCAACCCCTATAGGTAACTACATGCACTTTCCATTCTTACATTAGTCCCCAGTTGCTCTTGTTATTACAAGATACCCCGAAATACTCGTTGTTGTTCCGAGAATCCTTGTGCCTACTACTTTGCAGTTCCTTGTCACCTGAATCCGCAAACAAATTAATCCTCACACACACACCGAGGATTTGTTTCTCCCCAGTTCATGTGTTTCACCAGAGTCTTCGAAATACTATTTGATCTTTCGAAAACCCTCTCTTGAAATTCTTGCTTGCTTGCATTATGGTTAATCCCATAAGTATAGTAATCTTATTGGCATCCTTTGTCACTATCATTCTTGAGTCCATTGATTCAATACGTTACGAATGTTCACAATCATCAGTCGAATCCTAGGATTATTATTCCGGCTCAGATGTCATTTGGGTATGAGCTGGTTCTTGACCAATCAATGCCTTGATCGGATGTGCTTCTAAGTCTATTGAACTTATTCATTTTCGATCAGTTGTGTTGCTAAGTCTATTGAACTTATTCATTTTCGATCAGAATGATTGGTTCTGATCCCTTGATTTGAAAATCATAAATTTCTTTGCATTGAGCTTTGAATTAGTTAGTTTTTTCTGTAATCTGATGCCTTTGCATTGTTTCTTCCTATGATTGTGTGTCGATTCTCACATCAGCTCCGTTATGGACAGTCAGATCCTTTGTTGAATTATCATCCGACAGTGTCCTTCATCAATGAAAACCTTGAGAAGTTCTTTTCCCTGATACATAATACCATTGGTAAATCCTATTCTCTAATTTTGCCAACCATGCTCTGCTTTCAAGCTGGTGATAATAACTATTGAAGCTTCTGTATATGTTTCCACAATACCCCGATGGGTTGAACCTATGCCTTCCTTAATATGTGTGAACTCGAAAGTTTTCATGAGTCATACTCTTTTGGTATTTTGCCAGATAAAACTTCAATACTACAACTTCTTCGAAAATGAGAAGTGAATGAAAGGTTATGCATTGGAGAAGTGGGAGTCGACCTTGAACTTTGTGTTCATACCCATGGACACGATGTAGATCATATCATTAAAGCTTCTCTTCAATTAAATATTCCCTTGGTATAAGTTTATCTTATATATGGGATCTGGCCTTTTGCAATCGTGGTTCCAGCCATGTTCTCCTTTAAATACCATTTCTCAGACAAGTTGACGTACTTGTCCTCTGAAGATCATTGCACTTGTCCAACATTTACTTTAATCTACCGTCGAGTATTACACTCTAGTATCTCAAGAATATCATGGAACTGCATGGCTTCTCATGGGTTCTTCATCAACTGTTATGTCTCACCAATTCCAATTTTCCTGGGTTCTGGGTTGTCGTCAACTGATAACACCGATATGTTTACTAATTCTGCATTCCAGTTCGAAAACCCTAAGTAATTTTTGTTGCTTATGAGTTTATTAATCCTTCAAGTCATTCCTAGCCAGATCGGCTATATCATTATCATGCTGATTTTAACTGTGTTATGATAACCCACAAGTATAGGGGATCGCAACAGTTTTCGATAAGTAAGAGTTTCGAACCCAACGAGGAGCTAAAGTTAGAACAAATATTCCCTTAAGTTCTATCGACCACCGATACAACTCTACGCATGCTTGACGTTCGCTTTACCTAGAACAAGTATGAAACTAGAAGTACTTTGTAGGTGTTTTTGGATAGGTTTGCAAGATAATAAAGAGCACGTAAATAAAAATTAGGGGATTTTTAGATAAAGACACAACTAAGTTAGTTTTAGTAAAGAGCATTTTGTTACGAGAAAGTTATTTGTCCCTAGGCAATCGATAACTAGACCGGTAATCATTATTGCAATTTTATTTGAGGGAGAGGCATAAGCTAACATACTTTCTCTACTTGGATCATATGCACTTATGATTGGAACTCTAGCAAGAATCCGCAACTACTAAATATCATTAAGGTAAAACCCAACCATAGCATTAAAGTATCAAGTCCTCTTTATCCCTTACGCAAACAACCTACTTACTCGGGTATGTGCTTCTGTCACTCACGCCACCCACCATAAGCAAATCATGAACATATTGCAAACCCTACAGCGGGAATACCTCACGCTTGTGCGACACGGAGAGCACCATAGGAAAGCACCAATAATAAAACATGCAACTCAAACCAATGACGATCATCAATTAACCCATAGGACAAAATGAATCTACTCAAACATCATAGGATAGCCATACATCAATAATATATAGCGTTGAGCACCATGTTTAAGTAGATATTACAGTAGGTAAAAGAGGGGTTACACCTCTGCATAGAGGGGGGAAGATTTGGTGATGATGGCGGTGAAGTTGTTGGTGAAGATTGCGGTGATGATGATGGCCCCCGGTGGCACTCCTGCACCACCGGAAGCGAGGGGGAGAGCCCCCCTCCTTCTTCTTCTTCCTTGACCTCCTCCCTAGATGGGACAAGGGTTTCCCCTCTAGTCCTTGGTCTCCATGGTATGGGAGGGGTGAGAGCCCCTCCAAGATTGGATCTGTCTCTCTGTCTCTCTCTATTTATGCGTTCTAGGATTCTCCCCTTTCACCGTTTCTTATATTCCTGGAGACCCGTAACTCTGATTGGGCTGAAATTTTAACATGATCTCTATCCAAATATTAGCTTTCTTGCGGAAAAAGAAGGGCATTCCTGCCTCGTGGCCCCCTCAGGCATCGTCTCGCGTTGATTTTTCTTCCCAAAAATCACATGTATTCCAAAAAAAATCTCCGTCAGCTTTTATCCTGTTTGGACTCCGTTTGATATGGATTTACTGCGAAACAAATAACATGCAACAAACAGGAACTGGCACTGGGCACTGGATCAATACATTAGTCCCAAAAATATTATAAAAATTTGTCGAAAGTATATGAAAGTTGTATAATATTTGGCGTGGAACAATAAAAAATTATAGATACGACAGAGGTGTATCTGCATCCCCAAGCTTAATTCCTGCTCGTCCTCGAGTAGGTAAATGATAAAAAAGATAATTTTTGATGTCGAATGCTACCTAGCATAATCTTGATCATGTAATCTAATCATGGCATGAATATTAAGACATGAGTAATTCAAAGCAATAGTCTATCATTTGACATTAAGACAATAATACTTCAAGCATACTAACCAAGCAATTATGTCTTATCAAAATAACATAGCCAAAGAAAGCTCATCCCTACAAAATCATATAGTCTGGCTATGCTCCTAGGGGATAGATTGGTAGGAAAAAACCAGCGCTCGTCCCCGACCGCCTCTCATAAGGAAGACAATCAATAAATAAATCATGCTTCGACTTCAGCACATAACGGTTCACCATACGTGCATGCTACGAGAATCACAAACTCCAACACAATTATGTCTACAATCCACAACTACCCACTGGCACGACTCTAATATCACTATCTTTATATCACAAAACTATTGCAAGGAATCAAACATATGATATTCAGTGATCTACAAGTTTTATGTAGGATTTTATGACTAACCATGTGAATGACCAATTCCTGTCAACTCTCTAAATAGATATAAGTGAAGCGAGAGAGTTTAATTCTTTCTACAAAAGGTATGCCCATGCTTTAACAAGTATAAGTGAAGGAAAAGAGCATTCTACAAATGGCGGTTTTCTATGTAAAGAGAAACAGGCAATCCAAACTTCAAATGATATAAGCGAGGCACATGAAGCATTCTATAAAGCCATACTCAAAAGATATAAGTGAAGTGCAATGAGGATTCTATAAATCAACAAGGACTATGTCATACCAGCATGGTGCTTGAAAGAAAAGTGAAAACTAAATGCAAAAGACGCCCACGATTGCCCATATCGCATGAACGAAACGAGTCCAAAAACATACCGATACTTGGGACATCCCCAAGCTTAGACGCTTGAGTCTCCTTGAATATTTACTTGGGGTGCCTCGGGCATCCCCAAGCTTGAGCTCTTGCCTCTCTTCCTTCTTCTCACATCGATACCTCCTCGTTCTTCGAACACTTCATCCACACAAAACTTCACGATCATCAATTAACCCATAGGACAAAACGAATCTACTCAAACATCATTGGATAGCCATACATTATTGGGAAATAATATATAGCATTGAGCACCATGTTTAAGTATATAATACAGCAGGTAAAAGAGGGGTTACGCCACTGCATAGAGGGGTGAAGAGTTGGTAATGATGGCGGTGAAGTTGTTGGTGAAGATTGCGGTGATGATGATGGCCCCCGGTGGCACTCCGGCGCCACCAGAAGCGAGGGGGAGAGATCCCCCCTCCTTCTTATTCTTCCTTGACCTCCTCCCTAGATGGGAGAAGGGTTTCCCCTTTGGTACTTGGTCTCCATGGCATGGGAGGGGTGAGAGCCCCTCCGAGATTGGATCTATCTCTCTGTCTCTCTCTGTTTCTGTGTTCCGGGATTCTGCCCTTTTACCGTTTCTTATATTCCCGGAGATCCGTAACTCTGATTGGGTTGAAATTTTAACACGATCTCTATCCGGATATTAACTTTCTTGCAGCGAAAGAAGGGCATCAAACGCCTTACGGGGTGGCCATGAGGGCCCAGGGCACGCCTGACCCCCTGGGGCGCGCCCCCTGCCTCGTGGCCCCCTCGGGCATCGTCTCGCGTTGATTTTTCTTCCCAAAAATCACATATATTCCACAGTTTTTATCCCGTTTGGACTCCGTTTGATATGGATTTACTGCGAAACAAAAAACATGCAACAAGCAGGAACTAGCACTGGGCACTGGATCAATATGTTAGTCCCAAAAATATTATAAAAAGTTGCCAAAAGTATATGAAAGTTGTATACTATTGGCATGGCGCAATCAAAAATTATAGATACGACGAAGACGTATCATGTTACCCGGTCCTTAATACCGGAGCACAACTTTCGATGATGAGCTAAGCTTATGTTGATTTCCTCGTCTTATCGTTCCACCTCAAACAACAAGCTTGATCCTGAGTTGGTGATGTATCCGTGGATCCAATAATCTTTCGCTCCAACAGTCCCTCTGCTTGATGCAGTCGATGTTCGATTACTTCTTCGAGGAGCCTCTCGACAATTTTTTCGTAATCATCATCAACATTTTGACTCCTTCCAGGACAATCGAGTTCATGATGATAAGTGCCATCTTCATATGTTAGTGATTTGAGTTACTATCGACAACATCCTTACCTTCATATCATGACAAACTTGTTCATGATACGGATGCAACTTACTATCCAGATTGTATCATGATCTACTTGAAGTAATACTCTCTGTTATGTCAAGGGTGTTGTGAGAGTTTCACCACCTCTTAAGGATTCTTGATACAGGGATGCTTCTCGCCATCGCCATTCTTTTCTTGGTCCCCGTGTTCCAACCGGAATACCGACAATTGAACTATGAAGTGTGAATTGAAAACATCTAGAAACCCTATGGCTTTGAAGTTAATGGTCGACATTTCATTCTTAGACCATTGGTTATCGAATCACCATTCTAACATTGATCATGCTACCTAAGCCCATATTTCATGTGCACTTTTCAACCAATGTTTAATTGTGTATGTTTTCCTCGAGCATACCTCATTATATCATTTAATCTGATAAATGTTATCTCCTTGTTCATCTAATTGTGGAAATCCATCTTTTGGAAATCTCAATGAATTGTTGTTGAGTTCATCAGCCACCTTCTCATCCTCTCCTTGGTTTAATGATGAACTCATGAGTCAGAACTTTCTTCCATAGTTCATCTCCTGAGAATCTTGCAACGCAATATCGTCAAATTGTGTATTACCCCTTCCTTCTCAAGCATCATGAGTCTGAGATATCCCAACACTGATGAGATCTGAATCTCGGTTAGATATGATGGTTGGAACATTTTTCCAAGAGTTATAAAATTGGTCTTTATATGACCTGGTAAGGTGATTGAGGGAGTCCTGTATTAGGGGGTCTCCGGATAGCCGGACTATATCCTTTGGCTGGACTGTTAGACTATGAAGGTACAAGATTGAAGACTTCGTTGTCGTGTCCGGGTGGGACTCTACTTAGCATGGAAGGCAAGCTAGGTAATACGGATATGCATATCTCCTCCTTTGTAACCGACCTTGTGAAACCCTAGCCCTTTTCCGGTGTCTATATAAACCAGAGGGTTTTAGTCCATAGGACAACATACAATCATACCATAGGCTAGCTTCTAGGGTTTAGCCTCTCCGATCTCGTGGTAGATAAACTCTTGTAATACTCATATCATCAAGAATAAATCAAGCAGGACGTAGGGTTTTACCTCCATCAAGAGGGCTCGAACCTGGGTAAAACATCGTGTCCCCTGCTTCCTGTCACCATCCGCCTTAGATGCACAGTTCGGGACCCCTACCCGAGATCCGCTGGTTTTGACACCGACATTGGTGCTTTCATTGAGAGTTCCTCTGTGTCGTCGCCCTTAGGCTTGATGGCTCTACGATCATCGATAGCGATGCAGTCTAGGGTGAGACTTTTCTCCCCAGACAGATCTTTGTGTTCGGCGGCTTCGCACTGCGGGCCAACTCGCTTGGCCATCTGGAGCAGATCGAAAGTTACGCCCATGGCCACCAGGTCAGGTTTGGAAGCTTAAACTACACGGCCGATATCCGCGAAGACTTGATCTTCGACGGATTCGAGCCCCTGCCTTGTGCGCCGCGCGGTCATGATGACTACGATTTAGCTCTACCATGGGACCGTACTCAGGAGATCGCACCGGCAGCCGCTCCGAGCCTCGATTCGGAGCCAGTTGCGCCATCCATGGACGGGTATATGGACCCCGTCACGGAGGCCGTACCCTCAGCGATGATCGAGCCGAATATCGACCTTACCCTTCACGAGAGCCGTGTTGCCAAACTGCCGGATCCTTCTCCGGCCACGGACTCTGAACCGCCTGCGCCCGTTCCTATGCAATCCGATTGGGCGCCGATCATGGAGTTTACCTCCGCGGATATTTTCCAGCACTCGCCCCTCGGCGACATACTGAACTCATTAAGGTCTCTCTCCTTGTCAGGAGGATCCTGGCCGAACTACGTCCGGCAGGATTGGGATGCGGATGACGAAGAAATTCGCCGCCCGCCCACCACCCACTTAGTAGCCACTGTCGATGACTTAACCGACATGCTCGACTTTGACTCCGAAGACATCGACGGTATGGACGACGATGCAGGAGTCGAAGAGGAACCACTGCCCACAGGGCACTGGACGCCCACTTCATCACATGACGTATACATGGTGGACACACCCAAAGAAAATAACGACGAGGAACGGAAGGACGCAGCGATGGGTGGTTTCCTCGAGCAGCAGTCAAAGCGGCGGCGTAAACGCCACCCCAAATCCCGCCCTGGCAGAAATAACGATCACATAGGCCCAGTGTTACAGCAGGGTGAACCATTTCCCGACCACGGTAACACGGAAAATCAAGCCGAACAACCCAACCCTGTCGAAGATAACAGTCCAGACGACATCACACCGGACAGGCGCCAGGAGCAACATAATGTCCACCAAAGGGTTCTTGCCATGGCGAGGAGTCTGAAAAAACCGAAGCAAAGGCTCAAGGTTGCACAAGACACACTCAAAATCAAACGGAGTGAAGTACTCAACACAGCAGCGAAGTACGACAGTAATCGCCACACCAAGAGCTACCCGAAGCGGAAGTTGCTACTGAATTCGATGAGGAGGCCTTAGATCCCCTGCAACCAAAAATTAAAATGGCCATTCGACCGGATAGACGACCTCACGGCCAACATAAAGCGGCGAACAACGCCGCACATAAGCCAATACGCGATCCATGTGAGGGCTCGCATCAAAAGGACAGCGCAACCAGATCCATTTATGGACCACGCAAGCGCGCTCCAGCATACGATGCAACACAACAAACATCCGAACACCACGGTACACCCAGATACAGGGGTGCAGCACACCCCCTATGTTTCACCGATGAGGTGCTGGACCATGAATTTCCAGAGGGATTCAAACCCGTAAACATAGAGGCATACAACGGAACAACAGACCCTAGGGTCTGGATTGAGGACTATATCCTCCATATCCATATGGCTCGAGGAGATGATCTCCACGCCATCAAGTACTTACCCCTCAAGCTCAAAGGGCCACTCGGCACTATCTTAAAAGCCTCCCTGAAAGCTCCATTAGAAGCTAGGAAGAGCTCGAAGACACCTTTCAGGCAAATTTTCAAGGGACATATGTCCGACCACCGAATGCAGACGATTTAAGTCATATAACTCAACAACGCGGAGAGTCAGCCCGAAAGCTTTGGAACAGGTTTCTTACTAAAAAGAACCAAATAGTCGACTGTCCGGACGCCGAAGCCTTGGCAGCCTTTAAGCACAGTGTCCGAGACGAATGGCTTGCCAGGCACCTCGGCCAAGAAAAGCCGAGAACAATGGCAGCATTAACAAGCCTCATGACCCGCTTTTGCCTGGGCGAGGACAGCTGGCTAGCCCGATGCAGCACCAGCGACCCAAGTACATCCGAAGTTAGAGATGGAAACAGGGAATCACGACGCAGCAAAAATAATAAGCGCCGGAATAAAGAAGACAGCCCGAAGAGCATGGCGGTAAACACCGGGTTCAGAAGCTCTCAGCCAGGTCAGAAAAAGCCGCCCTCTAAAGGCGCCAGAGATGAACTGTCCAGCTTAAATAAAATTCTGGACCAAATATGTCAGATCCATAGCACCCCTAATAAACCGGCAAATCATACCCACATAGAATGTTGGGTCTTCAAGCAGTCCGGCAAGCTCAACGCCGAACATAAGGGGCAGGATACACCAAGCGAAGACGAGGATGAGCCTCGCAAGCAAAACACTGGGGAACAGAAGAAATTTCCACCAGAAGTCAAAACGGTAAACGTGTTACACGTGATAAAGGGGAGAAGCAAAGCGACACTCCCAGACAAACATGCCCAATGGCCTATCACCGCGGAGTTCTGCCACTGGCCATCCCAACCGATCACCTTCGACCATCAAGATTACTCAGCAAGTATCCGGAACGCATGGTGGGCTGCCTTGGTATTAGATCAAATAATTGACGGATACCACTTCATACGAGTCCTGATGGACGGCGGCAACAGCTTAAACCTAATATATTAGGACACAATCCGCAAAATGGGGATAGACCCAACGAAAATTTGCCACAACAATACTACCTTTAGAGGAGTAACACCAGGCCCAAGGGCTCATTGCACGGGCTCCCTGCTACTAGAGGTTATATTCGGCTTCCCCAATAACTTCCGTAGCGAAAATTTAACCTTCCACATTGCTCCGTTCCAAAGTGGCTATCAAGCACTACTTGGACGCAAAGCTTTCGCTCGCTTTAATGCAATACCGCATTACGCTTCCCTCACACTTAAGATGCCCGGTCCACGTGGCATCATTACAGTAAATGGAAATATTGAGCGATCCCTGCACACCGAAGAGAGTGCGGCTGCCTTGGCAGCCGCACACTAGAACGGCCTCACCAACTAAAGCATTCGATAGGTCGTCAAGACCACGGACGTGGTTAGACGAGTCCGGCGCAGCTATATGAAATTCATACAGGTTTGATGGCCACACCCCTATTACAAATACAAGGGGCTCAACACGCGCAGACAAGTGGCAATTTTTACTCATCTTGAACTATAAATGGTTTCTTTAAACCCACCTTTTTGCACGACAACTTTTCACCTAAGTTCCTCTCTTTTACAGATGACAATCATGCTACACCCGTCCAGGATACGGCACAACGGAGACACAGGCGCAGACGTGCAGCAGGGACCCGTTCCAAGGACTCTTTTTAGATTAAGACCCTGCGTCAACTTTTTTACTGTCTCTTGTTGATACACATCCCTCGGAGTCTCAGTACAATTGAGGAGGATGCTGACGTCTTGGCATGTGGCCACGTCAGAACAATGCACGTACCTGGACACTAGGGGCTTCTTACGAAGGGCACTGTTTAGTCCCAGTTTACACAATAAAGACCGAATACCTTAGGGAGTGTTCGGCGTCGCGAGTTTCACCTTATATGCATCAGCTCCGAATCATGTCTTGGGTCAAATGTTTGGTTTGCCCGGCTCCTGTGTTTTACTGCCTTACATTTCGCTCTATCGGCTAAGGCGGTACCAGGAGAACTACTGCGATTGTGCCCTGGTTCATCCGGACGAGCATCTCAGTAGAGAAAGCCGAAAACTGACTGTCATGATATAGCACAAGACTGGTCAACCACTCGATGACCTATCAGAATTCTAGAATTCCTCCGCCTTAACGAAGGGCCGTTTCCCGGCCGGGCATGTACGCACCCCAAACTCGGGTAAGTGCGGAGCCACCAGGGGCTATATAGTAGCCCCACTGTCAAACTCCTATGGCTAAGTGAAAGTGTTAAAGTATTATAGTCCGGTTGCCTAGTTCGCTGTGCTATCACCTCCTTATTAGGACCAAGACATCGGATTAAGTGTGAATATGCGTCTTCTGCGAACACCCCCGCATTATATGCGTGGGGGCTGAAACCGACGACTGCAATCTTTCAGGTTATATACATGTATACATAAAACGGCCGCACAGGAGGCATCACAATACTTTCGGGCAAAAGTATAAATACAACCTTGATAAAATTAATAAAACATTGTTTTTACAATGGGAATACATGTCACTCAAACATAATATTCTTCGAGCATTGGGCCTCTATCAAACGAGCACCATCAAGAACTTCTTCAAAATAGTGGTCGGCAGCCACTCGGCCTATGGCCGAACCCTGCACCGCGACAGTGGTAGCATCCATCTCCGCCCAGTATGCTTTGACACGGGCAAAGCCATCCGCGAGCCTTCTATGCACGCCAATCTCTTCATCGCATTGATATGCGGCACTGCACCAAGGAACTGCTGCACCAGGCTAAAATAACTGTTCGGCTTTGGCCTTTCCGGCCACAGCTGATCCACGACATACCTCATGGCGAGTCCGGACAACCTATTGAGTTCGGCCCATTCGTCTAGCTGATCGGTCAATGGAAGCGGACGCTCTGGAATGTTAAATTGCGACCAGAACAGCTTGTCCACTTCCCGATCTATTTGATCTCGGAAGTATTCGGCCGCATCGACAGCGCTCGCCGACAAGTCTAGATATGCGTCTGCCGAACTCCACAGCCGATCCAGAGGGGCATACCGCGGATCTCCGAACTTCCTCCGCAGCAAAAGGGGCTGCCCAGCCATAATTTCACAAGCTTGACGCAGCTCCTCCTTCTTCGCTCTCATGGCAGAACGAGTGTCTTTGGTCGCCATCGTCGCCTTTTCAAGGTCCGTCGCCTTCACTCGGTTTTCTTCCTCAAGGAACTGGCAATGGTCGGCAGTGTCTTTTAACTTTACAGCCATCTTGGCCATTTTCTCTTTGCTCTCGCAATGCACGGCCTTCTCGGCGCTTAACTCTTCGGCTGCCTTCAAAGCAGCCGCATAACTACTCCTTGCTTGTTCTTTGGCTCGGGCAAGTTCCGCCCGAAGGGTCTCCACGGTGGCAGCTCCATCCGCACTCACAAAATATTAAAGGTACTGGCATCATGCTGCTCTTACTACGTGACATTCACCAGAAAATATCACTTACCATGTGCCTCATCAAGCCGCTTGTTAACAAGCTCGATGTCGGCATCCGCCGCATCCAGTTGTCGCTTTAGTTCGGCAAACTAATGAGTCCGGCTAGCCACCGGAGCTTCCACTACCTGCACATAAAGGCGGTATGGTTATTACCTGGGACTACGATCCTCTGTTTGCCGCTGTTCTCGGTGACAACCAAAGTCTCAGGGGCTACTATCTACACAGGGCACACCTAAAAATGTGCGGTACTATCACAAAGGTATATAATTTTACGTACCTCAAAGCCCGTTAGTAGACTCATAAAGGCGTCATGCAACCCGCTTTCGGCGGACGAAATCCTTTCCATCACCGTACCCATCAACGCACAGTGTTCTTCCGAGATGGTCGCTCGCTTCAGCAGATCCCTCAGTACGCCCGACCGCATACCAGACGGCGCCGGACTCTTTTGTCTGCCCTCTTCAAGAGTCGGATGCTGGGGACTTCGGGTGACTATGGGATTATCTTCTGGCCTCACCAGATCCGGAGAGGCCCTCCATGACGACACTTCAAGGTTGCCCGCTTCTTGAGCGGGGGAGTCCGGGGGAGGCGTTTCACTCTCCATCATCTCCGGAAGAAGGTCCCCTGAAGACGAGCTCTGTTGAGAAGGGCTAAGATCTGAATTGCAAGATAAACGCTTCGGTTGTTTTACTCGGAAGTAAGGTAGAATATCTCTACTATTAAGTAAATTTTGATCACTTATGACTCGTTAGAGGGTTGATCCCCGCACGAACTTTGTGCGGCAAAAGCACTCTCCGAGACGGGGCCCTCTGGTGGAGTTTTCTTCTCCCATTTGGAAACCTTGGTTTCCGGATCATCAGAGGTAGTCCTCTTCCTCCCCTGGGACGAAGGAATGTCAGACTCCTTCTCTTGGCTATCCTCCCTCACAGAGGCGCTCGTTCCCTCGGTTGGAACTGATAGCAGTGGAGGCCCGCTTTGGCCCTCTTTACTCCCCCTTCATCTTCCTTTGCGGGCACCAGGAAAGGTGCTAGCTCGAGCATCTTCTCCAGCACCGGTTTGTCCAAGCCTTCGGGAAGGGGAGCCGAACACTGGATCATCTTTGCTATCCAGTCCTGTTCAAAGAGCGATCCTTCAGAATGATGTCATGATAAAAGAAAGACAGTGTGTTCGGCTAGAGGGTTACTTACTTGGGCCGCGGTGCGGTTGCTTCTCGGGCCCATGTCCTTAGAGGTATCCGGACACTCTATCTGGGGTCCGAAGAACGACTTGTACATCTCTTTGTGCGTCAGGCCGAGGAAATTCTTAATAGCGTGCGATCCTTCTGGGTTGAATTCCCATAAACGGAGGGGCCAACATTTGCAAGGCTGGACTTGACGAACCAACATGACTTGCACTACCATAACCAAACTAAAATCTCCCTCGAAGAGATCCCGGATGCGGCTCTACAGTATGGGCACATCCTTTTCTGGACCCCAGCTCAGCCCCCTGCTGATCCATGACATCAGTTGTGGTGGAGGGCCCGAGAGAAAGGCGGGGGGAGCCACCCACTTGGCACTTCTGGGAGCGGTGATGTAGAACCACTCCCTTTGCCATAATCCGGACACCTCTAGAAAGGAACCTTTTCGCCACGGAGCTCCAGCAATCTTGCTTATTAATGCACCTCCGCACGCTGCATACTGCCCCTCGACCGTCTTCGGCTTCACATCAAAGGTCTTGAGCCACAGGCCGAAGTGAGGGGTAATGCGGAGGAAGGCCTCACATACGACAATAAATGCCGAGATGTGGAGAAAGGAATCCGGGTCTAGATCGTGGAAATCAAGCCCGTAATAAAACATCAAACCCCTAACGAAGGGATCCAGAGTGAGGCCTAGTCCTCGGAGGAAGTGGGAGATGAACACGACGTCTTCGTTGGGTTTGGGAGTAGGGACGACCTGCCCTCGGGCGGGCAGCCGATGCGAGACTTCGGCGGTCAAGTATCTTGCCTCCCTCAACTTCTTGATATCCTCTTCCATGATGGAGGAGGGCATCCACCGGCCCTGGAGGCTGGATCCGGACATGATTGAAGGTCTGAAGCACCTAACCTGTGTTTTTTGTGTTAGAACTCGAGGCGGGGGAAGGATTCGATTGAGCACGGGAGGAAAAAAGTAAAAACTTTGACCCTTTATAAAGAGGGTGAATATCAAGCGTCCTGCTCGTGGCCGTTTGGGACTTGCCTAAAATCTAGGAGTCCTAGGCGTGGTTGGGTTACCCACGCCCGTATTGATGAGAATCCCGTAATAAGGGGGACACGATCTCTGCTTTGACAAGACGTGTCAAGAAACTGCCTCGCGTTATGTGCGGGGCTAGTTAAAGGAAACAATTCGAATAATCACCGGGCCATGGCATAATGTCATGTTGCCAACACGTGTCAGCAGATTAGATTTGTGGAAATATTACTCTCTCTATGGTGGTATGTGGAACTTATTTTACAGGGTCGGACACTATCCTTGTATTGAAATTCTTCCATGGTGTATTCGGAGGAGGAACCCGCCTTGCAATGCCGAAGACAATACTGCGCGCCGGACTCATCGTCATTGAAGCCTGGTTCAGGGGCTACTGAGGGAGTCCTGTCTTAGGGGGTCTTCGGACAGCCGGACTATATCATTTGGCCGGACTGTTAGACAATGAAGGTACAAGATTCAAGACTTTGTCTCGTGTCCGGATGGGACTCTACTTGGCGTGGAAGGCAAGCTAGGCAATACGGATATGTATATCTCGTCCTTTGTAACCGACCTTGTGAAACCCTAGCCCTTTCCAGTGTCTATATAAATCGGAGGGTTTTAGTCCATAGGACAACATACAATCATACCATAAGCTAGCGTCTAGGGTTTAGCCTCTCCGATCTCGTGGTAGATCAACTCTTGTAATACTCATATCATCAAGAATAAATCAAGCAGGACGTAGGGTTTTACCTCCATCAAAAGGGCCCGAACCTGGGTAAAACATCGCGTCCCCTGCTTCCTGTTACCATCCGCCTTAGATGCACAGTTCGGGACCCCCTACCCGAGATCCGCTGGTTTTGACACCGACAGTGATGTCATGCCTAGCCCACTTGGGGGGCGACCTATTGTAATAGTTTCCTTTTAGCAAGGTTATCCATTCTTCCATGAGAAAAATTATAAGACTTAATCTACAAGTTGTTCCTGATGGATCCTTCGTGTATTCGAAGATTGACCTTTGCTTGAAGACTATGTCAATGCTATCTCGAAGCATGTTTGCAGTATTCTGATCATCAAAAGCAACGTTGTAAGCGCAATGCTAAATTTCTCTTAGTCAATTATTCAAACACTGTTGTATGGGTAAACATCATGGATTTCTTTGCCCCTTTATCTAAATGGAGGTGTACTTGATGACCTCCCTTGTATATCATGCTCTGCCTTCTTTTAAAGGATATACTCCAAATACATGTGTTTACACACATTTTCCTTTCGATTGGTCTGATTAACCTATTAATCAAATTTTCCTTTCCGTTGGTTTGTTTAACATTTCTGGTGATTTATATGATCTAAGCAGTAATAATTCGCTGTTTATGTAAATAGCCTGTTGTACAACCTTGTGTAAGACCATGTTACTATTGTTGATGACATTTTGGTAACCATCGATGGACGAGAACTTTGCCTATTGGTCCTCCTCGTTTTAAAGAGTAGGAGAATGGTTTTGATCATCCCTCGTGCTTGGTAACGATGTTGTTGCCGACATAACTGACCGGCTATCCTCTGACATGCCTTACTAGCATGATCGAGCAAGACATCACCGCCTTCCTACTTTTAACCCACATGGTGGGCCCATAACCCACAGTTCCACATGATCGAAACCTGACTCTCCTGTACACCCCCTGTTCTTAAGGTGTTCCTCGCACTTAGCCTCGCATGTGATTCACGAGCCACCTTCCGAGAGATTATCAATTCTGGTATCAAACATAATACTTATTCCCATTTCTTTGAATCCCTTTTCACGCCCTGTTTCAGGCATCGAACGATTGCCTACCCTCTAGAAACTTCCCATGATACATCCTTACTTTGCTCTCGATATTTTCATAAGTTTCAAGTCGAGAGTTACTTCCGCCACCTTTCTCGATGTTATCGACAAGATAGTCGACCTTGAAGAGGTCTATTCTCCCGGAATGCCCACCCTTTATTCTTTCATAAGTACGATGGAGTTCCTGAAGAAAGGATGCTGACTTCATCATGATGACCTGGAGCAGAGAAATGAAGACATCAATGAATTGGACCGGCCTCTTCGAGAAGAGCAAGCCAGAATGAGAAGACCCGCTAGATTTGTTACTAAACCTTCCCCCCCTTTCACTACCTCTTAAATCACGGGACGAGATTTCTTGTAGTGGAGGAGAATTGTGACGCCCGGATAATCAGGCTACAGTAATCCCATGTTAATGATGCCACATCACCACGGTTACTGTTGTTAATCTCGCGTTAGTTCAAAACCGATTCAAATTCAAATTTGAATTTAAGTCAAACAATAAAAGTTTCCATACATTAAAACTAAAATGCTCTAAACGTGTTCAATAGTTCATGGCTAATAATGGTGGAGAAACCACATTTCTAAAACATGTTTAAATGCTCAAAAGTAATTAACACAGTGGCTAAAACAATTAAATAAATGACTTTTGTATTTTATAAAATCCTAAACTATTTTATTTGGAAGTCAAGCTTTTTATGGCAGGGGCTTAATTTACAACACTAATTTAGGCGCTAATTATGTATCTTAATAATAGAGTTAAAATAAATTGGAAGTTAAAATAAAATAGAAAAGAAAATAAATAAAAAGGTAAAAGATAAAACAAAAAAACAAAAGGACCCCCCCCCCCGCACTGGGTTTCGGCCCAGCAGGCCACCAGGCTGCCTAGCCGGCCCAACCGGCCACCCACCCTATTCCCACTTAACCCCCACGCCCCCTAAACCATAACCCACGCACCCAATCCCCCCTCCCCCGATCCGATCTAAATCAGGGCACGAACCCCCCCCCCCCCCACCGCTCGACACCATGCGCCGCACCACCACCGCCCGAGGACCTCGCCGGAGGCCGCCTCGCCGAACCTTCCCCGCTGGACTGCCACCTTGTCGTCGTTCGCCGTTGATACATCTCCAACCTATCTATAATTTTTGATTGCTCCATGCTATATTATCTACTGTTTTAGACATTATTGGGCTTTATTTTCCACTTTTATATTATTTTTGGGACTAACCTATTAACCGGAGGCCCAACCCAGAATTGCTGTTTTTTTGCCTGCTTTAGGGTTTTGAAGAAAAGGAATATCAAACAGAGTCCAAACGGAATGAAACCTTCGGAAACGTGATTTTCTCATCAGATAAGATCCAGGAGACTTGGACCCTCCGTCAAGAAAGCCACGAGGTGGTCACGAGGGTGGAGGGCGCCCCCCTAGGGAGCGCCCCTACCTCGTGGGCCCCTCGAAGCTCCACCGACGTACTTCTTCCTCCTATATATATCCACGTACCCCCAGACGATCGAAGACGGAGCCAAAAACCTAATTCCACCGCCGCAACTTTCTGTATCCACGAGATCCCATCTTGGGGCCTGTTCCGGAGCTCCGCCGGAGGGGGCATCGATCACGGAGGGCTTCTACATCATCACCCAAGCCCCTCCGATGAAGTGTGAGTAGTTTAATTCAGACCTACGGGTCCATAGCTAGTAGCTAGATGGCTTCTTCTCTCTTTTTGGATGTCAATACAATGTTCTCCCCCTCTCTCTTGGAGATCTATTCGATGTAATCTTCTTTTTGCGGTGTGTTTGTTGAGACTGATGAATTGTGGGTTTATGATCAAGTCTATCTATGAATAATATTTGAATCTTCTCTAAATTCTATTATGTATGATTGGTTATCTTTGCAAGTCTCTTCGAATTATCAGTTTGGTTTGGCCTACTAGATTGGTTGTTCTTGCCATGGGAGAAGTGCTTAGCTTTGGGTTTGATCTTGCGGTGTCCTTTCCCAGTGACAGAAGGGGCAGCAAGGCACGTATTATATCGTTGCCGTTGAGGATAAGAAGATGGGGTTTTTATCATATTGCATGAAACTATCCCTCTACATCATGTCATCTTGCTTAAGGCGTTACTCTGTTTTTAACTTAATACTCCAAATGCATGCTGGATAGCGGTCGATGAGTGGAGTAATAGTAGTAGATGCAGAATCGTTTCGGTCTACTTGTCTCGGACGTGATGCCTATATACATGATCATACCTAGATATTCTCATAACTATGCTCAATTCTATCAATTGCTCAACAGTAATTTGTTCAACCACAATACTTATGCTCTTGAGATAAGCCACTAGTGAAACCTATGGCCCCCGGGTCTCTTTCTCATCATATCAATCTCCGTCACTTTATTATTGCTTTTCTTTTACTTTGCTTTTACTTTATTTTCTTTGCATCTCTATACCAAAAATACCAAAAATATTATTTATCATCTCTATCAGATCTCACTTTCGTAAGTGATCGTGAAGGGATTGACAACCCCTAAGCGCGTTTGTTGCATTGAGCTATTGTTTTGTGTAGGTACGAGGGACTCGACGTAGCCTCCTACTGGATTGATACCTTGGTTCTCAAAAACTGAGGGAAATACTTACGCTACTTTGTTGCATCATCCCTTCCTCTTCGGGGAAATCCAACGCAGTGCTCAAGAGGTAGCAAGAAGAATTTCTGGCGCCGTTGCCGGGGAGTCTGCGCAAAAGTCAACATACCAAGTACCCATCACAATCCCTATCTTCCGTGTTACATTATTTTCCATTTGCCTCTCGTTTTCCTCTCCCCCACTTCACCCTTTGTCGTTTTATTCACCCTCTCTCTCTCTATCCTTCCTCCCTCTCTATTTGCCTCTTTTTCCCGTTTGCTTTTTGCTTGTGTGTTAGTTTTCTTGTTTGTCGCAATGGCTCAAGATAATACTAAATTGTGTGACTTCACCAATACCGATAATAATGATTTCCTTAGCACTCCGATTGCTCCTCTTACCGATGTTGAATCTTGTGAAATTAATACTGCTTTGCTGAATCTTGTCATGAAAGATCCGTTTTCCGGCCTTCCTAGTGAAGATGCCGCTACCCATCTTAATAGCCTCGTTGATTTGTGCGACATGCAAAAGAAGAAAGATGTCGATAATGATATTGTTAAATTGAATCTATTTCCTTTTTCGCTTAGAGATCATGCTAAAGCTTGGTTTTCATCTTTGCCTAAAAATAGTATTGATTCATGGAACAAGTGCAAAGATGCTTTTATCTCTAAGTATTTTCCTCCCGCTAAGATCATCTCTCTTAGTAACGATATTATGAATTTTAAGCAACTTGATCATGAACATGTTGCACAAGCTTGGGAGAGAATGAAATTAATGATACGTAATTGCCCTACTCATGGTTTGAATTTGTGGATGATTATACAAAAATTTTATGCCGATTGAATTTTGATTCTAGAAATCTTTTAGATTCGGCCGTGGGAGGAACTTTTATGGAAATCACCTTAGGATAAGCTACTAAACTCCTAGATAATATTATGGTTAATTATTCTCAATGGCATACTAAAAGATATACTAATATAAAGGTGCATGCGATAGAAGAAATTAATATTTTGAGTGGAAAGATGGATGAACTTATGAAATTATTTGCTAATAAGAGTGTTTCTTCTGATCCTAATGATATTCCCTTGTCTACTTTGATTGAGAATAATAATGAATCTATGGATGTGAATTTTGTTGGTAGGAACAATTTTGGTAACAACGCGTATAGAGTAAATTTCAATCCTAGGCCTTTCCTAGTAATCCCTCTAATAATTATGGTAATTCCTACAACAATTCTTATGGAAATTATAATAAGATGCCCTCTGATTTTGAATCTAATATTAAAGAATTTATTTCTTCGCAAAAGAATTTTAATGCTATGATTGAAGAAAAATTGCTTAAGATTGATGATTTGGCTAGGAACGTTGATAGAATTTCTCTTGATGTTGATTCTTTAAAGCTTAGATCTATTCCTCCTAAGCATGATATCAATGAGTCTCTCAAATCCATGAGAATTTCCATTGATGGGTGCAAGGAAAGAACCGCTAGGACGCGTGCTATGAAAGATGCCTTTATTAAAGTGTGTTCTTCTAGTTCCTATGAAAATAATGATGAAGATCTAAAAGTTATTGATGTGTCCCCTATTAAATCTTTGTTTTGCAATATTAATCTTGATAATGATGGGACTTAATATGATCCACCTTTACCTAGAAGGTGTTCTAAAAATTTGGAGTATTTAGATCTTGATGGTGAAATTGATAAAAGTGGGATTAAAAGAAATAAAACCCTAGATGATGCTAAACCCACTATATTGGATTTCAAGGAATTTAATTATGAAAATTTCTATTTAATTGATTGTATATCCTTGTTGCAATCCGTGCTAAATTCTCCTCATGCTTATAGTCAAAATAAAGCCTTTACCGAACATATCGTTGATGCCTTGATTCAATCTTATGAAGAAAAACTTGAGTTGAAAGTTTCTATCCCTAGAAAACTTCATGATGAGTGGGAACATACTATTAAAATTAAAATTAAAGATTATGAGTTTTATGCTTTGTGTGATTTGGGTGCTAGTGTCTCTACTATTCCCAAAACTTTGTATGATTTGCTAGATTTCCGTGATTTTGATGATTGCTCTCTAAACTTGCATCTTGCGGATTCCACTATTAAGAAACCTATGGGAAGAATTAATGATGTTCTTATTGTTGCAAATAGGAATTATGTGCCCATAGATTTTATCATTCTTGATATAGATTGCAATCCTTCTTGCCCTATTATTCTTGGTAGACCTTTCCTTAGAACGGTTGGTGCAATTATTGATATGAAGGAAGGGAATATTAGATTTCAATTTCCATTAAAAAAGGGCATGGAACACTTCCCTAGAAAGAAAATAAAATTACCATATGAATCTATCATGAGAGCCACTTATCGATTGCCTACCAAAGATGGCAATACCTAGATCTATTCTTGCTTGTTATGCCTAGCTAGGGGTGTTAAACGATAGCGCTTGTTGGGAGGCAACCCAAATTTATTTTTATTCCTTACTTTTTGCTCCTATTTAGTAATAAATAAATTATTTAGCCTCTGTTTTGGTTGTGTTTTTTGTGTTTAATTAGTGTTTGTGCCAAGTAGAACCGTTGGGAAGACTTGGGGAAAGTCTTGTTGAACTTGGTGTAAAAAACAGAAACTTTAGAGCTCAGGAGAACTGCTGTCATTTTTATTTGGAAAGTGCTATTTAGTTAATTCTTTTTGAAGATGATTAATAGCCCTGTTCAAGAATTCATCCGATTAACCAGTTAACTTGCCGATTAATCCCTACTCATAGGGTCCCCGAGTAGCCGGTTACCCGATAAATCATTCGAGTAATTGATTAAATGGCCGATTAACTTGCCGATTAGCCTATTAATCCCCTACTCACCTGCCAACCGAGCAGCTACCAGTTAACGATTTCCTCAACAATGATTAATCAATAAATTTCTCACGTCCAGCAATTTATTTTAGAATTTTTGGGGTTCCAGATCTTGCGCTAGCTAAAGATTACTACAGACTGTTCTGTTTTTGACAGATTCAGTTTTTCGTGTGTTGTTTGCTTATTTTGATGAATATATGGCTAGTAAAATAGTTTATAATCCATAGAGAAGTTGGAATAGTTGTAACGCCCTCGATGCGGCTATATCTCCCACGTGTCGAAGCACGACTTAGAGGCATAACCGCATTGAAAGCAATGTCGCAAGTGAGGTAATCTTCACACAACCCATGTAATACATAAAGGAAAGAGATACATAGTTGGCTTACAATCGCCACTTCACACAATACATGAATAAAGAATTACATCATCCAGATACAATCAAGGTCCGACTACGGAACCAAAATAAAAGAAGACTACCCCAAATGCTAGACAGATCCCCGATCGTCCCGACTGGGCTCCACTACTGATCAACTAGACCGAAAAAACACAAAGGACAAGATCTTCATCGAGCTCCTCCTTGAGCTTGGTTGCGTCACCTGCTCGGTTACATCGGCACCTGCAAACTGGTTTCGGAAGTATCTATGAGTCACGGGGACTCAGCAATCTCACACCCTCGCGATCAAGACTATTTAAGCTTATGGGTAAGGTAAAGGTATGAGGTGGAGCTGCAGCAAGCGACTATCATATATGGTGGCTAACAACGCAAATGAGAGCGAGAAGAGAAAGCAAAAGCACGGTCGAGAATCTATGATCAAGAAGTGATCCTAGAGCAACCCACGTCAAGCATAACTCCAACACCGTGTATACTTCCCGGACCCCGCCGAGAAGAGACCATCAGGGTTACACACGCGGTTGATGTGTTTTAATTAAGTTCAACTTCAGGTTTTCTACAACCGGACATTAACAAATTCCCATCTACCCATAACCGCGGGCACGGCTTTCGAAAGTTCAAATCCCTGTAGGGGAGTCCCAACTTAGCCCATCACAAGCTCTCACGGTCAACGAAGGATATTCCTTCTAGCGGGAAGGCCCGATCAGACTCGGAATCCTGGTTACAAGACATCTCGACAATGGTAAAACAAGTCCAGCAACACCGCCCGAATGTGCTGACAAATCCCGATAGGAGCTGCACATATCTCGTTCTCAGGGCACACTCAGATGAGCTCTCCATACAACTAAAATCAAACCTCGAGTTTCCCCGAGGGGGCGCTGCACAGGGCTCTAGTTTGGACCAACACTCAGAGGAGCACTGGCCCGGGGGGTTTAAAATAAAGATGACCCTTGGGCTGGCCGACCCAAGGGAAAGAAAAGGCTAGGTGGCGAATGGTAAAACCAATGTTGTGCATTGCTGGAGGAGTTTTATTCAAGGCGAACTGTCAAGGGGTTCCCATTATAACCCAACCGCGTAAGGAATGCAAAATCCGGGAACATAACACCGATATGACGGAAACTAGGGCGGCAAGAGTGGAACAAAACACCAGGCATAAGGCCGAGCCTTCCACCCTTTACCAAGTATATAAATGCATTAATTAGATAAGAGATATTGTGATATCCCAACAAGTAAACATGTTCCAACAAGGAACAACATCTCCATGTTCCAACAAGGAACAAACTTCAATCTTCACCTGCAACTAACAACGCTATAAGAGGGGCTGAGCAAAGCGGTAACATAGCCAAACAACGGTTTGCTAGGACAAGGTGGGTTAGAGGCTTGTCTTAACAATATGGGAGGCATGATAAGCAAGTGGTAGGTATCGCATCATAGGCATAGCAAAAGAGCGAGCAACTAAGCAAGCAAAGATAGAAGTGATTTCGAGGGTATGGTCATCTTGCCCGAAATCCCGCAAGGAAGAAGAACGAGTCCATGAAGAAGACAAACGGACGTTGTCGAATGAATCCTCACAACACGACGATACCGGATTACCGAGACGAAGTACACCAGAAAGAAAGCAAACAACATAGTAAACAACCACCACATAAGCATGGCACGATGCACAAACAAGTATGATGCATGTCCGGTTTAATGAGGCATGGCATGGCAAAGTGCACAAGCAACCCTACAAATTAAGTGGAGCTCAATATGCAACGAGTTGCATATTGACGAAACACCACGACAAGTTTTTAGTTCGATCTCGTTATGTACCCAACAATATTAAATGTTATTAAACATGGCAAGAGGGTGAAGCAAAATAAAACTACCTATCTAGTCAAGGTTAAATGAGGTCGGAAACAACGAACAACAAATTCCGGTAAATCCCCATATGCATATCTTAGATTTGGTGCTGTTCTGCCCTAATCACAATTCTAGAGTTGTTAAACATGCAAAGTGATGCCACCATGTTAAACTAGGCATTTTTCTACACCATTTACATATAAAGTTTATTAAAATCGGAGCTACAGTTATTTAGTTATGAAAGAATTCATTTTAACATGTTATTTAAGCAAATTTAAATAAACATCATTTTAAGCATTTTAAACATGGGTGCAAGTTGCATATTATGAAACTAGACAAGATTCTAAGAAACTTTCATATATAAATCATTTTAATATGATGCACGGTTATTAAGTTATTATATGCATGATCTACAAGGGGTTTTCTGTAAAACAGCAAAACCTGGGAAAAAGCTAAAATCGTAACAGAGAAAAAAACACTATCGGGCTGAAACGAAACACGGCCCAACAGTGCACAGGGACAATCAGTGGCTGGGCTGAGGCTCACTATAGGCCTTGGGCCGGATCTGGCGTGACTGGGCCTTGGTCAACCAGGCGAAGAAGAGGCGGCCCAGGCGCATGGAGTGGTCGCAGTCAACGCCTGAGGCGTGCATTCCTCCTCCTGCTCGAAGCAGGGGATGCAGGGGAGAAGCAGGGGCTTGCGGGCGGCGCAGGTGGTGCGGCGCGACGCCCTGGAGATGAGGACGAGGCCGAGGACACGGGGCGCATCGGATCCGGCCGGCGGGAGCCCATCTTCGATGATGGTGGCGCCGGCTGGAGCTCCTGTTTGAGGCAAGGACAGAGAGAGCAATAAATTCAGAGACGCGGAACGGAAAAGGAGAAGAAGAGATAAGGCGAGGGTGACGGACGCGCGAGGAGGAGGCATCGGGCGCGCTGGGAACGCGAAGACGGCTGGATCCGGGCGGCGAGGCGCTGAATCCCCACTTGGCCGAGGCAGGGAAGACCAGCGACGAGTTCTCTGGGGCTTCGTCCATCAATGGTGGTGAGGCTCGCCGGCGACGAGGCGAGGAAGAAGGGGTCTGTCAGCGCGCGGGACGCCCCGGATCAAGCGGGAGGAGCTCGGGTGCGGCGCCAAACGGACTCAATGGCACGGGGAAGAAGAGCCTGGCTTGCTCCAGGGAGAAAAGGGGGAGGCCGCGGCGAAGCGACTCCGACAGGCTGGAGTCGAGGTAGCGCACGGATCCGGCCGGTCTCGAGGAGCTCCGGACGGCGCAGAAGCTTGAAGGGGAAGCCATGGCGCTCGACGGCGGCGTTGGTCCATCGCGGCGGTGGTCGAGCTGGAGGCCTGCGGCAGCTTCCATGGCGTGGGGAGCACCTATACAGAGAAGAGAGAGGATGGATGAGAGGCAGAGGAAGACAGGAGGGAAAAATGGAGGGAGGAGGAACGAGGGAGAGAGCACGGGGTCGGCCTGGTGGTGGCTTCGGTCGCCGACGAGGCAAGTGGCTTAGGGTCGACGGTGGGAGCAGCGGCGAGGCAGCGGGGTGCTCGGGCAAGACCGAGACCAGAAGGAGGAGGCGAAGGGGATTGAATCAAAGAAAAATAGAGGAGGCACTGGATTGGGCGATGGGGATCCCAAGGAAGATGCGGCGGCGGCGCGACCGGACAGGCTCCCTAGGTTTTAGGGTTTGATCTGATTTGGGTAGGGGTTGGTCTATATATAGGGAACAAAAGGATTAGGTTTGGACCCTCCGATCAAAATCGGACAGTTTAGGATAAATAGGTTAGGTAGCCCAATTAAGAAAATGGAGACATTTTATAGATGTTTGGGGATGATCCGAACACAACGGTGGCAACTGTCTGGGTCAGGTCCGGGGCAGCTTTCGGACGCGCGCAAGGAGGGCCGCGGGCTGACAAGAGAGTTTAGGTAGGGCCTGACGGTGAGTGGGTAGTGGGCTATGCAAAAGGCCTCAGGCTAAGAGAAGAGAAAAGAGAGAGAGGCCCAACGACTGTTTCCGGAGACCGAAAATGTCCGACGTTTGACCGACTATATTGTCGCTATAGTTAATCGTTGGGGCATCAAACGAACTCCGAATGCGATGAAAGGCGGTCTATCTACACTATAATAAGACCACACGTCGACTTTCCACCCAATCCGAGAACATTTTCCCGGCCACTTATAAAACACTATTTTGGACATGCCGCGGGCGCGTGCAAGTGTGTCTGGGCTCAGAACGGACAACGGAGAGAACGAGGAGGCCAGGACGCATGCAAGTTTCGAAAACATGATGATGCAATGCACATGATGATATGACGAAATGCAACACGCAAGCAAATGACATGGCAACGACAGCGAATAATTGGAAGACACCTGGCACATCCATCTCGGGGCGTTACAATACCGTAGGTATAACACCCATATAAATAAAGAATGAGTTCATTACAGTACCTTGAAGTGGTCTTTTGTTTTCTTTCGCTAACGGAGCTCACGGGTTTTCTACTTTAAGTTTTGTGTTGTGAAGTTTTCATGTTTTGGGTAAAGATTTGATGGATTATGGAACAAGGAGTGGCAAGAGCCTAAGCTTGGGGATGCCCATGGCACCCCCAAGATAATCTAAGGACACCTAAAAGCCAAAGCTTGGGGATGCCCCGGAAGGCATCCCCTCTTTTTCGTCTACTTCTATCGGTAACTTTACTTAGAGCTATATTTTTACTCACCACATGATATGTATTTTGCTTGGAGCGTCTTTTATGATTTGAGCCTTTGCTTATTAGTTTACCACAATCATCCTTGTTGTACACACCTTTTGAGAGAGCCATACATAATTTGGAATTTGATAGAATACTCTATGTGTTTCACTTATATCTTTTGAGTTATATAATTTTGTCTAGTGCTTCACTTATATCTTTTAGAGCACGGTGGTCGATTTGTTTTATAGAAACTATTGATCTCTCATGCTTCACTTAGATTATTTTGAGAGTCTTAATAGCATGGTAATTTGCTTAATAATAATATGCTAGGTATTCAAGATTTGTAAAACTTTCTTTTGAGTGCGTTGAATACTAAGAAAAATTGATGCTTGATAATTGTTTTGAGATATGAGGATGGTTATATTAGAGTCATGCTAGTTGAGTAGTTGTGAATTCGAGAAATGCTTGTGCTAAAGTTTGTGATTCCCGTAGCATGCACGTATGGTGAACCGTTATGTTAATAAGTCGGAGCATGATTTATTTATTGATTGTCTTCCTTATGAGTGGCGGTCGGGGACGAGCGATGGTCTTTTCCTACCGATCTATCCCCCTAGGAGCATGCGCGTAATACTTTGCTTTGATAACTTCTAGATTTTTGCAATAAGTATATGAGTTCTTTATGACTAATGTTGAGTCCATGGATTATACACACTCTCACCCTTCCACCTTTGCTAGCCTCTCTAATACCGCTCACTTTTCGCCGGTATCATACACCCACCAAATACCTTCCTCAAAACAGCCACCATACCTACCTATCATGGCATTTCCATAGCCATTCCGAGATATATTGCCATGCAACTTTCCACCATTCCGTTCATTATGACACGCTCCATCATTCTCATATTGCTAGCATGATCATGAAGTTGACATCGTACTTGTGGCAAAGCCACCGTTCATAATTCTTTCATACATGTCACTCTTGATTCATTGCATATCCCGGTACACCGCCGGAGGCATTCATATAGAGTCATATTTTGTTCTAAGTATCGAGTTGTAATTGTTGAGTTGTAAGAAAAATAAAAGTGTGATGATCATCATTTTTAGATCATTGTCCCAAGTGAGGAAAGGATAATGGAGACTATGATTCCCCCACAAGTCGGGATGAGACTCCAGACGAAAAAAAGAGGCCATAAAAAGAGAAGGCCCAAACAGAAAAATGAGAGAAAAAGAGAGAAGGGACAATGTTACTATCCTTTGACCACACTTGTGCTTCAAAGTAGCACCATGATCTTCATGATAGAGAGTCTCTCATTATGTCACTTTCATATACTAGTGGGAATTTTTCATTATAAAACTTGGCTTGTATATTACAATGATGGGCTTCCTCAAAATGCCCTAGGTCTTCGTGAGCAAGCGAGTTGGATGCACACCCACTTAGTTTCTTTTCAGCTTTCATATACTTATAGCTCTAGTGCATCCGTTGCATGGCAATCCCTACTCACTCACATTGATATCTATTGATGGGCATCTCCATAGCCCGTTGATATGCCTAGTTGATGTGAGACTATCTTCTCCCTTTTTGTCTTCTCCACAACCACCATTCTATTCCACATATAGTGCTATATCCATGGCTCATGCTCATGTATTGTGTGAAGATCGAAAAAGTTTTGAAAATGTCAAAAGTATGAAACAATTACCTGGCTTGTCATCGGGGTTGTGCATGATTTAAATACTTTGTGTGGTGAAGATAGAGCATAGATAGACTATATGATTTTGTAGGGATAGCTTTCTTTGGCCATGTTATTTTGAGAAGACATAATTGCTTTGTTAGTATGCTTGAAGTATTATTATTTTTATGTCAACATGAACTTTTGTCTTGAATCTTTTCAATCTGAATATTCATACCACAATTAAGAAGATTTACATTCAAATTATGCCAAGTAGCACTCCGCATCAAAAATTCTATTTTTATCATTTACCTACTCGAGGACGAGCAGGAATTTAGTTTAGGGATGCTTGATACGTCTCCAACGTATCTATAATTTTTGATTGCTCCATGCTATATTATCTACTGTTTTAGACATTATTGGGCTGTATTTTCCACTTTTATATTATTTTTGGGGCTAACCTATTAACAGGAGGCCCAACCCAAAATTGCTGTTTTTTGCCTGCTTTAGGGTTTCGAAGCAAAGGAATATCAAATAGAGTCCAAACGGAATGAAACCTTCGGAAACATGATTTTCTCATCAGATAAGATCTAGGAGACTTGGACCCTCCGTCAAGAAAGCCACGAGGTGGTCACAAGGGTGGAGAGCGCCCCCCCCCCAAGGGCGCGCCCCCCTGCCTCGTGGGCTCCACAAAGCTCCACCGACGTACTTCTTCCTCCTATATATATATATCCACGTACCCCTAAACGATCGGAGACGGACCCAAAAACCTAATTCCACCGCCGCAACTTTCTGTATCCACGAGATCCCATCTTGGGGCCTGTTCCGGAGCTCCGCCGGAGGGGGCATCGATCACGGAGGGCTTCTACATCATCATGCAAGCCCCTCCGATGAAGTGTGAGTAGTTTACTTCAGACCTACGGGTCCATAGCTAGTAGCTAGATGGCTTCTTCTCTCTTTTTGGATCTCAATACAATGCTCTCCCCCTCTCTCATGGAGATCTATTCGATGTAATCTTATTTTTGCGGTGTGTTTGTTGAGATCGATGAATTGTGGGTTTATGATCAAGTCTATCTATGAATAATATTTGAATCTTCTCTGAATTCTTTTATGTATGGTTGGTTATCTTTGCAAGTCTCTTCGAATTATTAGTTTGGTTTGGCCTACTAGATTGGTTGTTCTTGTCATGGGAGAAGTGCTTAGCTTTGGGTTCGATCTTGCGGTGTCCTTTCCAAGTGACAGAAAGGGCAGCAAGGCACATATTGTATCGTTGCCATTGAGGATAACAAGATGGGGTTTTTATCATATTGCATGAAACTATCCTTCTACATCATGTCATCTTGCTTAAGGCATTACTCTGTTTTTAACTTAATACTCTAGATGCATCCTGGATAGCGGTCGATGAGTGGAGTAATAGTAGTAGATGCAGAATTGTTTCGGTCTACTTGTCTCGGATGTGATGCCTATATACATGATCATACCTAGATATTCTCATAACTATGCTCAATTCTGTCAATTCCTCAACAGTAATTTGTTCACCCACCATAGAATACTTATGCTCTTGAGAGAAGCCACTAGTGAAACCTGTGGCCCCCGGGTCTCTTTCTCATCATATCAATCTCCGTCACTTTATTATTGCTTTCCTTTTACTTTGCTTTTACTTTATTTACTTTGCATCTCTATACGAAAAATACCAAAAATATTATTTATCATCTCTATCAGATCTCACTTTCATAAGTGATCGTGAAGGGATTGACAACCCCTAAGCGTGTTGGTTGCGTTGAGTTATTGTTTTTGTGTAGGTACGAGGGACTCGAGCGTAGCCTCCTACTGGATTGATACCTTGGTTCTCAAAAACTGAGGGAAATACTTGCGCTACTTTGCTGCATCATCCCTTCCTCTTCGGGGAAATCCAACGCAGTGCTCAAGAGGTAGCAGTCGTCGTCCCCATCCTCCTCCCCACGCCTCACTGCCCGTGCCCTACAATCACCATGAGCGCCGCATCCGCCCTGACTCCCTCCCCTCAACTACGGTCGCCCACGACCGTGCTGGCCTCACCATGCCGCGCTGCCTTGCCGCGGCTCCACCGCTACCTAGCTTTGTCGCGGCCTTCGCTGCCCTCTCCTGCACGCACGCTCGTCGCCCCCCTCGTGCCCATGCTCGTGCTGTCGCGTGTGCGCGCTCGTGCTCGCTGCACCGCGGCCACGCCCGCAGCCGCGCGGCCCCGCGGACCACCATTGCTTTCCATCGCCAACGCCGCTCCCCGACCACGTCGCCTCGGTCGCGCTTGTCGCGGGCCACCGTTGCCCCGGCGCGCCTGCCCCGCGTTGCTCCCCCTCGCCGGCCGCCGCCCAGCCCGCTTGCGGCCGCGCCCCGCAGCTCCTGCCACCAACCATCACCCCACCTCGCCTCGCGCCGTAGCTGCTACTTCCTGCGTGTGCCCGCTGCGCACGCGCGCTCGCCGCCCTGCTCCCCTCGCCGCCTGCGCCGTGCACGCTGCAGCCCCTGCATCACCTCCGCCTGCCGCGGCCCGCCCGTGATACGTCTCCAACGTATCTATAATTTTTGATTGCTCCATGCTATTATATTATCTATTTTGGATGTTAATGGGCTTATTTTTACATTTTTATATTATTTTTGGGACTAACCTATTAACCGGAGGACCAGCCCAAATTGTTGTTTTTGCCTATTTTAGAGTTTCGCCGAAAAGGAATATCAAACGGAGTCCAATCAGAATGAAACCTTGGGGAGCGTTATTTTTGGAACAAACATGATCCAGGAGACTTGGAGTGGACGTCAAGAAGCAATCGAGGAGGCCACGAGGCAGGGGGCGCACCCTCCACCCTCATGGGCCCCTCGTTGCTCCACCGACCTACTTCTTCCTCCTATATATATCCATATACCCCGCAAACATTCTGGAGCACCACAAAACCCTATTTCCACCGCCGCAACCTTCTGTAACCAAGAGATCCCATCTTGGGGCCTTTTCCGGAGCTCCGCCGGAGGGGGCATTGATCACGGAGGGTCTCTACATAAACTCCATGGCCTCTCCGGTGATGTGTGAGTAGTTTACTTCTGACCTTTGGGTCCATAGCTAGTAGCTAGATGGCTTCTTCTCTCTCTTTGGATCTCAATACAAAGTTCCCCTTGATTCTCTTGGAGATCTATTCGATGTAATCTTCTTTTGCGGTGTGTTTGTCGAGATCCGATGAATTGTGGGTTTATGATCAAGTTTATCTATGAATAATATTTGAATCTTCTCTGAATTCTTTTATGTATAATTGGTTTATCTTTGCAAGTCTCTTCGAATTATCAGTTTGGCTTGGCCTACTAGATTGATATTTCTTTCAATGGGAGAAGTGCTTAGCTTTGGGTTCAATCTTGCGGTGCTCGATCCCAGTGACAGAAAGGGAACCGACACGTATTGTATTGTTGCCATCGAGGATAAAAAAGATGGGGTTTACATCATATTGCATGACTTTATCCCTCTACATCATGTCATCTTGCTTAAGGCATTACTCTGTTCTTATGAACTTAATACTCTAGATGCATGCTCGATGGCGGTCGATGTGTGTAGTAATAGTAGTAGATGCAGAATCTTTTCGGTCTACTTGTCACGGACGTGATGCTTATATACATGATCATGCCTAGATATTCTCATAATTATTCGCTTTTTTATCAATTGCTCGACAGTAATTTGTTCACCCACTGTAATACTTATGCTCTTGAGAGAAGCCACTAGTGAAACCGATGGCCCCTGGGTCTATTCTCCATCATATAAGTTTCCCATCTACTTTATTTTGCAACCTTTACTTTCAATCTATATCATAAAAATACCAAATATATTTATCTTTTTACTATCATCTCTATCAGATCTCACTCTTGCAAGTGGCCGTGAAGGGATTGACAACCCCTTTATCGCGTTGGTTGTGAGGTTCTTATTTGTGTGTGTAGGTACGAGGTGACTCGCGCGTGGTCTCCTATTGGATTGATACCTTGGTTCTCAAAAACTGAGGGAAATACTTACGCTGCTTTACTGCATCACCCTTTCCTCTTCAAGGGAAAACCAATGCATTGCTCAAGAGTTAGCAAGAAGGATTTGTCGCGCCGTTGCCGGGGAGATCTACACCAAGTCAAGGCATACCAAGTACCCATCACAACTCTTATCCTTCGCATTACATTATTTGCCATTTGCCTCTCGTTTTCCTCTTCCCCACTTCACCTTGTCATTTTATTCGCCCTCTTTTTCATTCGCCCTTTCGTTTGCTTGCTTCGTTGTTATGGCTAGTCTTTTATCTACTCCTTTGTCTCCCGAGAATGAAGTTCTTAATTTTAAACAAAGGGAGGGAGAAAATCTAAAAGATGCTTGGTACAGAATTTGCAATGCGCAAAATAGATCTACTAGGAAGCAATCTACTTCCGTTCTTCTTCGCAATTTGTATGTAGGCATCACTCCTCGAAATAGATGTATTCTTGATACCATTATCGGAGGAAATTTCATGGGTATCCATAATTTTGATTCTTATAATGCTATGATAGATTTGTTTGGCCCACCACCTCTTTTGGTTAATGGAACTATTTTAACTTTGGAACACGTGATGCAATGGCTTGAAATTATTGAAAATAAAGTTGCCACCATAGAGTTGATTGAAAATTTGGATAGAAAGATCCATAACCAAATTACCCAATATGGATCTAAGGTAGGAGTCGCTCTTACATTTTTTAAAGAAAAGGGACCTATGGTTAATGAAAAGATAGATCAAGATTCCACTGAGGATATTATTACCAACCTTGGGTCTGCCTTTTCTTTTGTGAAAAACACTCCTCCTAATGCTAAGATTGCCAAATTTATGTATGTTCCTAAAAATAAGGGTGAAACTTCTAGTAAGGAAAATGCGGACCTCAAATCCATAAGTGTTCACCCCAACTTTCTCACTATCCTTAAGGAACCTTTTGCTACAAATGATTTTCTTGATTTCGTGCCTAGGAGTTTGATAATTAATAAAAATAAAGAAACTCCTAAGGGCTATAGGTGTCTTATTGAAGAATTACCTACCAAAGATGGCAATACCTAGATCTATCTTCCCTTTTATGCCTAGCTAGGGGCGTTAAACGATAGCGCTTGTTGGGAGGCAACCCAATTCTATTTTTATTCCTTCCTTGTTGCTCCTGTTTAGTAATAAATAATTTATCTAGCCTATGTTTTGGTTGTGTTTTTTGTGTTTAATTAGTGTTTCTGCCAAGTAGAACCGTTGGGAAGACTTGGGGAAGGTCTTTTTGATCTTGCTGTAAAAAACAGAAACTTTAGCGCTCACGAGAACTGCTGCCATTTTTTATTGAAGAGTGCTATTTAGTTAATTCTTTTTGAAGATGATTAATATATACATTCTTCATGTCCAGCAGTTTATTTTATAATTTTTGGGGTTCCAGAAGTTTGCGTTAGTTACAGATTACTACAGACTGTTCTGTTTTTGACAGGTTCTGTTTTTCACGTGTTGTTTGCTTATTTTGGTGAATCTATGGCTAGTAAAAGAGTTTATAAACCATAGAGAAGTTGGAATAAAGTAGGTATAACACCAATATAAATAAATAATGAGTTCATTACAGTACCTTGAAGTGGTGTTTTGTTTTCTTTCGCTAACGGAGCTCACGAGATTTTCTTGTTAAGTTTTGTGTTGTGAAGTTTTCAAGTTTTGGGTAAAGATTTGATGGATTATGGAACAAGGAGTGGCAAGATCCTAAGCTTGGGGATGCCCATGGAACCCCAAGGTAAAATACAATGACACCAAAAAGCCTAAGCTTGGGGATGCCCCGGAAGGCATCCCCTCTTTTGTCTTCGTTCATCGGTAACTTTACTTGGAGTTATATTTTTATTTGCCACATGATATGTGTTTTGCTTGGAGTGTCTTGTATGAGTTGAGTCTTTGCTTTTTAGTTTACCACAATCATCCTTGCTGTACACACCTTTTGAGAGAGAGACACATGAATTAGAACTTATTAGAATACTCTATGTGCTTCACTTATATCTTTTGAGCTATATAGTTTTTGCTCTAGTGCTTCACTTATATCTTTTAGAGCACGGCGGTGGTTTTATTTTATAGAAATAATTGATCTCTCATGCTTCACTTACATTATTTTGAGACTCCTTTAGAACATCATGGCAATTTTCTTTTAGGCATAATAAAAACTTTCATATAAGTGCACTGAATACTAAGAGAAGTTTGATACTTGATGATTGTTTTGAGATATGGAGATGGTGATATTAGAGTCATGCTAGTTGAGTAGTTGTGAATTTGAGAAATACTTGTCTTGAACTCTGTGATTCTTGTAGCATGCATGTATGGCGAACCATTATGTGATGAAGTCGGAGCATGATTTATTTCTTGATTGCCTTCCCTATGAGTAGCGGTCGGGGACGAGCGATGGTCTTTTCCTACCAATCTACCCCCCTAGGAGCATGCGTGTAGTACTTTGTTTTGATAACTAATAGATTTTTGCAATAAGTATGTGAGTTCTTTATGACTAATGTTGAGTCCATGGATTATACGCACTCTCACCCTTCCACCATTTCTAGCCTCTCTTGTGTCGCGCAACTTTCGCCGGTACCATACACCCACCATTACCTTCCTCAAAACTTCCACCATACCTACCTATTATGGCGTTTCCATAGCCATTCGAGATATATTTCCATGCAACTTTCCACCATTCTGTTTATTATGACACACTCCATCATTATCATATTGCTTTGCGTGATTATTTAGTTAACATCGTATTTGTGGCAAAGCCACCTTTCATAATTCTTTCATACATGTAACTCTTGATTCATTGCACATCCCGGTACACCGCCGGAGGCATTCACAAAGAGTCATATTTTGTTCTAAGTATCGAGTTGTAATTCTTGAGTTGTAAGTAAATAAAAGTGTGATGATCATCATTATTAGAGCATTGTCCCATGTGAGGAAAGGATGATGGAGACTATGATTCCCCCACAAGTCGGGATGAGACTCCAAACGAAAAAAAGAGAAAAAAAGAGGCCATAAAAAAGAGAAGGCCCAAAAAACAAAAAAAACAAAAAAATGAGAGAAAAAGAGAGAAGGGGCAATGCTACTATCCTTTTACCACACGTGTGCTTCAAAGTAGCACCATGATCTTCATGATAGAGAGTCTCCTATGTTGTCACTTTCATATAGTAGTGGGAATCTTTCATTATAGAACTTGGATTGTATATTCCAATGATGGGCTTCCTCAAAATTCCCTAGGTCTTCGTGAGCAAGCGAGTTGGATGCACACCCACTTAGTTTCTTTTGTTGAGCTTTCATACACTTATAGCTCTAGTGAATCTGTTGCATGGCAATCCCTACCCACTCACATTGATATCTATTGATGGGCATCTCCATAGCCTGTTGATACGCCTAGTCGATGTGAGACTATCTTCTCCTTTTTTGTCTTCTCCACAACCACCATTCTATTCCACCATAGTGCTATATCCATGGCTCGTGCTCATATATTGCGTGAAAATTGAAAAAGTTTGAGAACATCAAAAGTATGAAACAATTGCTTGGCTTGCCATCGGGGTTGTGCATGATTTAATATTTTGTGTGATGAAGATAGAGCATAGCCAGACTATATGATTTTGTAGGGATAACTTTCTTTGGCCATGTTATTTTGAGAAGACGTGATTGCTTAGTTAGTATGCTTGAAGTATTATTATTTCTATGTCAATATTAAACTTTTATCTTGAATCTTTCGGATCTGAACATTCATGCCACAATAAAGAAAAATTACATAGAAATATGTTAGGAAGCATTCCACATCAAAAATTCTATTTTTATCATTTACCTACTCGAGGACGAACAGGAATTAAGCATGGGGATGCTTGATATGTCTCCAACGTATCTATGGTTTTTGATGTCACAGCCGTAGAATTTGATTGCAATTAGTTTCATAAGCATCCATGCATCATGTCTATATTTGTTTGAAATTTGAAATAGGGATGACAAACCCTAGCACTAAATGAAATGCAATTAGGATCAAAATAAAAATATTTCCAATGAACCTAGAATGCCCTTTAGAAAAGTTCATTTTTTGATAAAGGTGAAAACCTCTGCCAAAAATGATGCACACATTTTTTAGGCCATTCTGGATTTTTGAATAACCCATATTGTATTTGAATTGGGGCATTTAAATATTATTAATATTTTTAAATGCCCCAATAATTCTGAAAATAGTTAAGGGCCTCTGTAATAATTCATTTAATGCCCACAATTATTTTCAGGATTTATTAAAATGATTTGGGTTATAAACTAAATCAAAACAAAATAAAAAAAATAGAAAAGCAGAACAAATTAGTAAAGAGAGAGAGAGAGAGAGAGAGTGGACTTACCTGACACAGGCCATCTAGCAGCCCAACTGCGGCCCATCGCTGTAAAGGGCCCATCCCACCTCCTCATCGCGTCGTCTACCTCCTGCCAGTAGGAGCAGGGGCGCGTGGTCGCTGCGCGTGCGCGAGCTCCTGCTTCCACCGCGACGCTGGCTCTTCTAGACGCGCCACGGAGATGCCCAGAGGCCTCTCTCACCTCTCCCTCACCCGTGGCCTCTCCCCTCCCCTGGACCTCTCCCTCTCACTCACCCGAACGGGTCCGTCGCCGCCGTTCGCTGCCACCGTGACCACCGTGGTCTTCTCGCCCCTTCCCCGTGTCCAAAAGCTCCGTGACAACGCATAGCTCCTCCACGTGGAAGATCCCGAACCCAAGAGCACCGTGGTGACGCCTTCGAGCTCGTCTTCCACCTCGGGCGCCACCGATCACCGCCGTCGATTCACGACGTCTGGCGCGCCCCCGAGCCTGCTGACCTTCTCCTCCGACCCCCAGTGAGCCCCGCCATCTTTCCCCTCTCTTCTTGCTGCCGAACGCGTCCCCTAACCGTGCTCTCCACCTGAGCCGAAAGCTTCCGCCCACCGGCCATGTCACGGCCGTCGCCGCAGCCGCTCAGGCTCAAAACCGAGCGCGTCACCGTGCTCAGCACAGCTCCACGGGCCCAGAGCAACCACCCGTTGCTCCTGCCGTGCACCATAGCAACGTTTGCATCATCGCTCGAACTCCGGCCGCCGCATTTGAGGACACCGCCGTCGTTCTAGGTCACCTACGGCGACGCCACCTGCACCAAACGACGCAGACGGGTTCCAGCATTGCGTAACACCCCTCCGCGCATCAAACCGTGGCCGGAGCAGCGATTCCGCAGCACTCCGCTGCGCCTGCCGTGCCGGCGTCAAGACGCCGGAGCGTTTGACCTTTGACCCGGGGTTTGACTCCCCTGAGTCACCCACATGTGGGCCCAGGCCCCTAATTAACCTGGGTTTAGGATTAGTTTAGTGTTAACTAACTTTGTTAATTAGCCTAGACAGTGACACGCGGGACCCACTGGTCAGATTTGACCAGGAACGGTCATGTTGACTTGCTGATGTCACACCGACGTCATGCTGACGTAGTAAATGCTTTTCTGGTTTTTCTTATTCAGAAATGATTTAGAAATTCCAGAGAATAGTTAAAACTTCTAAAAATCATAGAAAATCAACCGTAACTCCAAATGAAATAATTTATATATGAAAAATTATTAAAAAAATTCAATCTATCCATTTATGCTACTTTCATGCATGTTCAGCCAACTTATACCCCCTGTATAAGTGAAAACATGATAATGGCATTTTAAATACCCCTTATGGAGTTTGCATATGAACCCTTAGTTCATATGGACTTCATTTAAATTTTTGCTAGATGCATTAGTGCAAATCATAACATTATTGCCATGTCACATTCATGCATCGTATTATTGCATTACATTGATTGTGTTTCCTCTCTATTGCCGGTGTTTGTCCCCTCTAAGTAGACGATGTTCCGACGATTTGATCGATGACACCAATGAAGAACTATACTATCTTCAGAAGTGCCAGGCAAGCAAAACCCCCTTGGTCATTCCAATACAATCCCACTCTCTCGCTCCTGCTCTCTTTTACTGCTTTAGGACAACAACATTTCAACTATGACATGTCGCGGTAGCTGAACCCCTTTCCTCTGCATGACATGTCATTGCCACAGTAAATGGATGAAACCCACTAGCATGAGTAGGAATTGTTTGAGCCCTGATGTGCCTACTCATTCATGCTTGTTGTCATGCCTGCTACTGCTTAGAGTTGAGTCTGGTCTGATTCATCGGGAATGAATTGGAATGTGGTGAACTTGTCCTACCGTTGAGAGCTAAGTGTGTGAACACTATTTGGTAAAGGTAGCGGTGAGAGGCCATGTAGGAGTACATGGTGGGTTGTCTCATTGCAGCCGTTCTCAGGAACTGAGTTCTGTGTTTGTGATCCATGAACAGTTACTACCACACATTGGGTTCTGGTAACTCGTCCCCTCTCAGCTTATTAATCAACTTGATCTCTGTCCAGGAGTTGCAACTAGTTTCTGGTGTTTGTAGGTAGTGTTAGTAGTCTACCAAGTGGCACCCGGTACAGGTGGGCTTGGGACAGACTAGGAACAGTGGCACGGTGTACCAAGTGGCACCCGGATGGTGGGCTTGGGAACCCTGCACACCTCGTTTGGGGCCGTGAGCGACATCCCGGCCGGATCTTCTTGCGGATGGAACCCGAATAGGTGATAAATCTGGACTAGAGACTTCTTGGTTAGTCAGGTCGTGGCCGACTCCCTCGACCGGCTTCCGCTTGAAGGTTGCCGAGGTACATGATGTGTACAGGGCGATAAGTGGCGAGAGCGTGTGTGAAGAAGTACACCCCTGCAGGGTTATCATTATCTATTCGAATAGCCGGATTCCTCGGATATGGAAACTTGGACCCCTTGCATAGTTCATAGACAAGTGAAAGTGGATACTCTAAAACTCGCAAGATAAGCGTGAGTGCTATGGATGGCGTTCTCGCAGGGAGATGGGAGCAGATCCATAGTGGTGTACTGGTATGGTGAATTTGTGGACTCGTGTGTGCCACCTCAAAAGAGTTACTTGCAGTCGTAGTTTAGGTTAGCCACTGAGTCAAAGCTGGCTTGCTGCAGTTAAACTCCACCACCCCCTTTGTTGATACTGATGCATATGTAGTTAGATCTGATGTAAGTCTTCCTGGGTACATTTGTACTCACGTTTGCTTATTTTATGTTTTGCAGAGAGACTTCAGTCTCGCTAGTAGTTCCACGTGGACTTCGACGTTTAGCTTGTTACCTCAGCTACGATCTTGTACCCTTGGGAGGGTCTGGTAGATAGTCAGGCTCCTCAGCCTTCTTCATTTTTAGTTGTCTGTACTCAGACAAGTTAAGCTTCCGCATGTGCTTTGACTTGTATGCTCTGAATGTTGGGTCATGAGACCCATGTTTGTAATATCTCACTCCTCAGAGCCTAATGAATAATTACTCTGAGTCGTAGAGTCTTGTTGTGATGCCATGTTGTATTGCACATATTGAGCATATTGTGTGCATGATTGAAATGCTTGGTATGTGTGGGATCCGACAACCCAGTTGTTTATCCCTGGTAGCCTCTCTTATGGGGAAATGTAGTCTTGTGCTTCCATGAGCCATAGTAGTCCGCTATAGCCCGGTTCACCGGAATCCTGCTAGCCCAGCACTACTGCTCTGGAACACTTGACTGACCGGCATGTGATTAACTTCGTTCCTGTGTCTGTCCCTTCGGGGAAATGTCACGCGGTGACATCCGAAGTCCTGCCTAGCCTGCTACAGCCCGGTTCACCGAAGTCCTGTTAGCCCAGTGCTATAGCCCGGATTCGCACGCTGATGACCGACATGCTCGATGTTGATTCATGTATGCTTGTCCCCGTAAGTTAGTGCCACTTTGGGTTCACGACTAGTCATGTCGGCCCGGGTTCTCTGTCATATGGATGCTAGCGACACTAGCATATACGTGAGCCAAAAGGCGCAAACGGTCCCGGGCCAAGGTAAGGCGACACCCGTGGGAATACCATGCGTGAGGCTGCAAAGTGATATGTGGTGTTACAGGCTAGATCGGTGTGACTTAGAATCGGGGTCCTGACAGCTTTGGTATCAGAGCCTAACTGCCTGTAGGATTACCAAGCCAAACCGGTCGAAGTCGTGCCTAGAAATGCTTTAGTTATATAAGGGAATTGATTGTGGATGGGAACGTAAGGCTCTTTTTACTCCTTATCCTCATGACCTTCTAATTTGAGTCAACCTCTTCTTTTCTACGGGGGTTAAGAACTAGGCTTCTCTTTTATCTCTCAGGATGACGTGTTACTAAACCATAGTTGCCTAGGATTGTTGAGTTCAAGCCTCATTTCAGTTCCTACTAATTCCATATGTTCATAGCTAGCCTTAGAACCTTGATATTGCGTTGTTGAGTGGTTATGCCACCATTTTTGCAGGATGTCTCAAATCTTTTCGAGCATTTACAGTCGTTATGTTGTCCGAGTCATTCTAGGTTTCTAAATAATCTGATGCATTTGCAAATCCTTCCTCCGTTCCCGATGTCCTTTTGGTCAGAATAACCACACTAGCCAATGAGTTGAGGTACTCTGTTGCCTTGACATATATGTTGGAGCTATTATTATGACCCTAGGTGTCTTAGAGAGTCACCTAGTAATCTAGCAATGCTTTGTATTCCCGGTGTGATGATTCTGGCCATTGTTCTCGAAAGCATCCCGTGATGCCATTTAGTAGTAGGTATTCTACTCTTGGGTTCTTGACCCAAGATTCACTCCACTTACCTTCTGTTGATAGTGTTTGCTAGTTCCTTTAGAATATTAGTAACCTTTGCGATAGTCCTCAAGGTCCATGGTATTTTCTTCTTTCAAGTACCATGAACTGCTTCTGGCAGAAGTTCTTTTGAACCAAAAGATCACAATAAGAGTGCTCCTGACGAGTTCTCGATTCTATGATGTGACTCTGCCAGTTCTACCTTCTTTGAATGGGTTATCTAGAAGAAATATGTTGAACTTGGTTCGACATACTAATCTATGCATCCACAACTCAGAAAGTTAATATGTTCCTTTGAGTTGTCCCTCTCTTTAGTTGTATCATGATCTCCGTCTATCACTTGATAGTTAAGAGCATGTCTTGCATTCATGCTCATCGATACCTCTTATTCTTGTGGTCTGTCAAGCCATTCTATTCTGGAATGACTAGGAGAAACAAACTCCAGTACCTCATCCATACTTAGGATTGGGTCAAAGCAGTTGTATTCCGCAGGTCAAAATGCCAATCAAGCTTTTGATTCTGTTCTAACCTGAAGTATTGCCCTCTTGATGTCAGGAATATCATGAGAATTGCACCATCTCTTATAAATTCTTGTTGCAGTGATACTTCTTGCCATCATTGTTCATTCCTCAGTTCCCGTGTTATTGTAACTGGAATGCCGACAAGTGAATCGTTATGTGTGAAATCAATACTCCGAGCAACTCGTTGCTTGGTAGTAAATGGACAATATTCTCATTCTTAGTGTGTTGGTTATTGAACTACCATTCTAAGATTGATCTTGCTACCTAGTCCATATTTCCTAGTGCACTCTTTGATCAATGAGTTAGGATTGTGTTAATCCCTCGCTCCCTTGATCATATCGTCTTGCCATGAAAAGCAAGATTGATCTTGAGCTTAGTAACATATCGATGGTTCGTGATTTTCCGAATATCTTCTCGGAAGTATTACCAGGTTGTTCCCTGATCGCTATGTTGAGTTCGTGATCATGTTGGTTTTTCCCTAAACCATCCATTCTCCAAGAATCTGTGTTGGATACCCCCGAGCTAGTTGGTTAAGCTAAACAACAACTTGGAGAGTTGGAAGATGGAAGCTTGTCTGACTTAGTTCATGATAAGGGATATCTTTTTGTGTGTGTGTGTGTTGAAGAAAGATGATATCTTCATCGATTGGTCCCTGTGATCAGTTGTTGGACCTATTGTCTTATCAACTTTGATTTGAGTATGGGTTATCGTCAAATCAACTCAGAACCAATGATGTTCGTAATGTTGTCTTACTCGTGGTTGATCCCTCGAGCAAACACCATTACATCCTTTGGGTCTGACCAATGCTATCATCGTGTTCACATGATGGTGGAAGTCCAGTGATATGGAAATTCCAATGAGTTGTTGTTGAACCCATCAGCAGCATTTTGTCTCCCCCATGATTCATGTTGAACATCAACCTAGTATTGGAAACTTTGTAAGCAATGCCTTCGTGTTCCGTTCATGAAGCTTATGCTTGGATGGAAGAAGTGACTTCCTCAAATTCATGTGCATTTGGAGCAAGTTGCCGCCATAAGTTCGAGAAAGATTGTTTTGTTTCCTCTGGTACCATCCCAAGTTAGTTATGCATGTGCAAATGTATTATATGGTTTGGTAGATTAATTACCTCCACTCCATATGTATTACCTAGCACACCAAGCCACTGATTGATTTGTTCAAGGAGAATAAGTTCCTTCTTAAGAGCATGCCTTATGCAAGGACTTTGTTATCCTTGATGATGGTTCCCCACCTGAAGTCGGTAGTGTTTTATTATAAGACTACCACGTGGTCATGCTTGTCTGGGACAACATGTTCACATGTGTTAGCAGAACCAGCTCATGTTTTGGAGCTTACTACTGTAGTTCATTTTCCCGAGAATCTCGCAATGTCATATCGTCGAGTTGTGTTGCAAACTTTCATTTTTCTTTCTAGACTTGATGAGTCTGGAATATCCTGACACTAACCAGATCTGAATCTCAGGCAGATATGATGGTTGGAACACACTCCAAGAACTATAATATTGGTCTCTCTGTAACCGGTAAAGTGGATGTCATGGCTAACACACCCAGCCGGAAGACCTATTATTGTAGTATCTTGATTGAGGAAGTTGGCCACCTCCCCGTAAGGATTTTGTAGGATTTACTCCAGGAGTTCTTTCTTATGGATCATTTGTATTCCAAAGTCCGACCACTACTTGATGACTATGTTCATGCTTTAAAGCATGACCGTGGTAACCAGTACATCAAGGAGAACATTAGAAGCGGAGTACTAAATGTCTCTCGGTCGATCATCCAGATTTCATTCCCTTGGCCTCGCTAAGGTGAAATCTAAGAAAGGGTTGTCTTTCTATGCATCTGCATTGTCCACCACTATTCGTCAAGGTAGTAAGATGTGTTGCCATGATCCTCGACTCGGATGTTGGTAGAACCTTGATGAATATGGAAATGCTCAAGTTCTTGAGAGCACGCGCAAGCAAATTCATCCATTACGTTGTCTTCAACAAGGTAATCCACATCATCCATTCTAGTCGGAGTATGCCATTCTTTCGAACCCCTTCCAACGATCGATTGTGATTACCTCAGGCTGGTATAGAGAGTTTCAATAATCTCTGTATCAAAAGTAATTCTTTTTGCCACTTAAGGGAATAACTCTACGAGTCACCTTCCCCGAGGTGTTCTGTTATGGTATCATGGGCAACTTAACTCCTCGCTACTTTGAAACCCCCCCTCACCATCTATTTAAGCATCGAAGTGTTGCCTACCAATTTGAACCTTTGTCATATGTTTCTCATCCATCATCTCTGATGTGTGTTTTGCGTCTCAGCTCAAGGGATGTTTCTACGCCTCATTCCGTGAGTTGATCTTGTGTTCATTAAGATCGACGATCCATTCTTGTGAGGTTGTCTTGCTCTCTTGTCGCTATGTTGGATGAAGTTCTCGAAGGAAAGGATGTCATAATCAATATGATGTAGTGGATCAACATCTCCGAGAAGGGCAGTTGGATCATGAAGATCGTGTTATTAGCTTTGTGTTCCCTCTGTCTTCTTACCTCACGTCTTGAATCTCGGGACGAGATTCTTGTTTAGTGGGGGTGAGTTGTCACAGCCCTAGAATTTGATTGCAATTAGTTTCATAAGCATCCATGCATCATGTCTATATTTGTTTGAAATTTGAAATAGGGATGACAAACCCTAGCACTAAATGAAATGCAATTAGGATCAAAATAAAAATATTTCCAATGAACCCAGAATGCCCTTTAGAAAAGTTCATTTTTTGATAAAGGTGAAAACCACTGCCAAAAATGATGCACATATTTTTAGGCCATTCTGGATTTTTGAATAACCCATATTGTATTTAAATTGGGGCATTTAAATACTATTCATATTTTTAAATGCCCCAATAATTCTAAAAATAGTTAAGGGCCTCTGTAATAATTCATTTAATGCCCACAATTATTTTCAGGATTTATTAAAATGATTTGGGTTATAAACAAAATCAAAACAAAATAACAAAAATAGAAAAGCAGAACAAATTAGTAAAGAGAGAGAGAGTGGACTTACCTAACGCAGGCCATCTAGCAGCCTAGCTGCGGCCCATTGCTGTAAAGGGCCCAGCCCACCTCCTCACCGCGTCGTCTACCTCCTGCCAGTAGGAGCAGGGGCGCGTGGTCGCTGCACGCGCGCCAGCTCCTGCTTCCACCGTGACGCTGGCTCTTCTGGACGCGCCACGGAGACGCCCAGAGGCCTCTCTCACCTCTCCCTCACCCGCGGCCTCTCCCCTCCCCTGGACCTCTCCCTCTCACTCACCCGAACAGGTCCGTCGCCGCTGTTCGCTGCCACTGTGACCACCGTGGTCTTCTCGCCCCTTCCTCGTGTCCAAAAGCTCTGTGATGATGCATAGCTCCTCCACGCGAAAGATCCCAAACCCAAGAGCACTGTGGCGACGCCTTCGAGCTCGTCTTCCACCTCGGGCGCCACTGATCACCGCCGTCGATTCCTGACGTCTGGCGCGCCCCCGAGCCCACTGACCTTCTCCTCCGAGCCCCAGTGAGCCCCGCCGTCTTTCCCCTCTCTTCTCGCTGCCGAATGTGTCCCCTAACCGTGCTCTCCACCGGAGCCGAAAGCTTCCGCCCATCGGCCATGTCACCATCGTCGCTGCAGCCGCTCAGGCTCAAAACCGAGCGCGTCACCGTGCTCAGCACAGCTCCACGGGCCCAGAGCAACCACCTGTTGCTCCTGCCGTGCACCATAGCAACGTTTGCATCATTGCCCGAACTCCAGCCGCCGCATTTGAGGACGTCGCTGTCGTTCTAGGTCACCTACGGTGACGCCACCTGCACCAAACGACGCGGTCGGGTTCCAGCTCTGCGTAGCACCCCTCCACCCATCAAACCGTGGCCGGAGCAGCGATTCCGCAGCACTCCGCTGCGCCTGCCGTCGCCGGTGTCAAGCCACCGATGCGTTTGACCTTTGACCTGGGGTTTGACTCCCCTGAGTCACCCATGTGTGGGCCCAGGCCCCTAATTAACCTGGGTTTAGGATTAGTTTAGTGTTAACTAACTTTGTTAATTAGCCTAGACAGTGAAACGCGGGACCCACTGGTCAGATTTGACCAGGAACGGTCATGTTGACTTGCTGACGTCACACCGACGTCATGCTGACATAGTAAATGCTTTTTTGGTTTTTCTTATTCGGAAATGATTTAGAAATTCCGGAAAATAGTTAAAACTTCTAAAAATCATAGAAAATCAACCGTAACTCCAAATGAAATAATTTATATATGAAAAATAAGCAGAAAAAATCAATCTATCCATTTATGCTACTTTCATGCATGTTCAACCAACTTATACCCCCGGTATAAGTGAAAACATGATAATGGCATTTTAAATACCCCTTATGGAGTTTGCATATGAACCCTTGGTTCATATGGACTTCATTTAAATTGTTGCTAGATGCATTAGTGCAAATCATAACATTATTGCCATCTCACATTCATGCATCATATTATTGCATTGCATTGATTGTGTTTCCTCTCTGTTGTCGGTGTTTGTCCCCTCTCAGTAGACGATGTTCCGACTATTTCATCGATGACACCGATGAAGAACTATACTATCTTCAGAAGTGCTAGGCAAGCAAAACCCCCTTGGTCATTTCGATACAATCCCACTCTCTCCCTCCTGCTCTCTTTTACTACTTTAGGAAAACAATGTTTCAACTGTTACATGTCGCGGTAGCTGAACCCCTTTCCTCTGCATGACCTGTCATTCCCACAGTAAATAGATGAACCACTAGCATGAGTAGGAATTGTTTGAGCCCTGATGTGCCTACCCATTCATGCTTGTTGTCATGCTTGCTACTGCTTAGAGTTGAGTCAGGTCTGATTCATCGGGAATGAATTGGAACATGGTGAACTTGTCCTACCGTTGAGAGCTAAGTGTGTGAATACGATTTGGTAAAGGTAGCGGTGAGAGGCCATGTAGGAGTACATGGTGGGTTGTCTCATTGCAACCGTTCTCAGGAACTGAGTTCCGTGTTTGTGATCCATGAATAGTTACTACCACACATTGGGTTCCAGTAACTCGGCCCCTCTCGGCTTATTAATCAACTTGATCTCTGTCCAGGAGTTGCAAATAGTTTCTGGTATTTGTAGGTAGTGTTAGTAGTCTACCAAGTGGCACCCGGTATAGGTGGGCTTGGGAACCCTGCACACATCGTTTGGGGCTGTGAGTGACACCCCGGCCGGATCTCCTTGCGGATGGAACCCGAATAGGCGATAAACCTGGACTAGAGACTTGTTGGTTAGTCAGGTCATGGCCGACTCCCTCGCCCGGCTTCCGCTTGAAGGTTGCCGAGGTACATCACGTGTACAGGGCGATAAGTGGTGAGAGCGTGTGTGAAGAAGTACACCCCTGTAGGGTTATCATTATCTATTCGAATAGCCGGATTCCTCGGATATGGAAACTTGGACCCCTTGCATAGTTCATAGACAAGTGAAAGTGGATACTCTAAAACTCGCAAGAGAAGCGTGAGTGCTATGGATGGCGTTCTCGCAGGGAGACGGGAGCGGATCCATAGTGGTGTATTGGTATGGTGAATTTGTGGACTCGTGTGTGCCACCTCAAAAGAGTTACTTGCAATCGTAGTTCAGGTTAGCCACTGAGTCAAAGCTGGCTTGCTGTAGTTAAACTCCACCACCCCATTTGTTGATACCGATGCATATGTAGGTAGTTCTGATGTAAGTCTTGCTGGGTACATTTGTACTCACGTTTTCTTATTTTATGTTTTGCCGAGAGACTTCAGTCTCGCTAGTAGTTCCACATGGACTTCGACGTTTAGCATGTTACCTCGGCTACGATCTTGTACCCTTGGGAGGGTTTGGTAGATAGTCAGGCTCCTAAGCCTTCTTCATTTTTAGTTGTCTGTACTCAGACAAGTTAAGCTTCCGCATGTGCTTTGACTTGTATGCTCTGAATGTTGGGTCATGAGACCCATCTTTGTAATATCTCACTCCTCGGAGCCTAATCAATAATTACTCTGAGTCATAGAGTCTTGTTGTGATGCCATGTTGTATTGCACATATTGAGCATATTGTGTGCATGATTGAAATGCTTGGTATGTGTGGGATCCGACAACCTAGTTGTTTATCCTTGGTAGCCTCTCTTATGGGGAAATGTAGTCTTGTGCTTCCATGAGCCATAGTAGTCTGCTACAGCCCAGTTCATCGGAGTCCTGCTAGCCCAGCACTACTGCTCCGGAACACTTGACTGGCCGGCATCTGATTCACTTCGTTCCTGTGTCTGTTCCTTCGGGGAAATGTCACGCGGTGACATCCGGAGTCCTGCCTAGCCTACTACAGCCCGGTTCACCGGAGTCCTGTTAGCCCAGTGCTACAGCCCGGATTCGCACGCTACTGACTGACATGCTCGATGTTGATTCATGTATGCCTGTCCCCGTAAGTTAGTGCCACTTTGCGTTCACGACTAGTCATGTCAGCTCAGGTTCTCTGTCATATGGATTCTAGCGACACTATCATATACGTGAGCCAAAAGGCACAAACGGTCCCTGGCCAAGGTAAGGCAACACCCATGGGAATACCGTGCGTGAGGCCGGAAAGTGATATGAGGTGTTACAGGCTAGATCGGTGTGACTTAGAATCGGGGTCCTGACATTTGATTGCTCCATGCTATTATATTATCTATTTTGGCTGTTAATTCTCTTATTTTTACACTTTTATATTATTTTTGGGACTAACCTATTAACCGGAGGACCAACCCAAATTGTTGTTTTTTTGCCTATTTTATAGTTTCGCCAAAAAGGAATATCAAACGGAGTCCAAACAGAATGAAACCTTCGGTAGCGTTATTTTTGGAACAAACATGATCTAAAAGACTTAGAGTGGACGTCAAGAAGCAATCGAGGAGACCATGAGGCAGGGGGCACGCCCACCCCCTGGGCACGCCCTCCACCCTCGTGGGCCCCTCGTTGCTCCACCGACCTACTTCTTTCTCCTATATATATATATATATATATATATATATATATCCATATACCCCGCAAACATCCTAGAGCACCACGAAACCCTATTTCCACCGCCGCAACCTTCTGTACCACAGAGATCCCATCTTGGGGCCTTTTCCAGAGCTCCGCCGGAGGGGGCATTGATCACGGAGGGTCTCTACATCAACTCCATGGCCTCTCCGATGATGTGTGAGTAGTTTACTTCAGACCTTCGGGTCCATAGCTAGTAGCTAGATGTCTTCTTCTCTCTCTTTGGATCTCAATACAAAGTTCTCATTGATTCTCTTGGAAGTCTATTCGATGTAATCTTCTTTTGCGGTGTGTTTGTCGAGATCCGATGAATTGTGGGTTTATGATCAAGTTTATCTATGAACAATATTTGAATCTTCTCTGAATTCTTTTATGTATGATTGGTTTATCTTTGCAAGTCTCTTCGAATTATCAGTTTGGTTTCGCCTACTAGATTGATCTTTCTTGCAATGGGAGAAGTGATTAGCTTTGGGTTTAATCTTGCGGTGCTCGATCCCAGTGACAGAAAGGGAACCGACACGTATTGTATTGTTGCCATCGAGGATAAAAAGATGGGGTTTACATCATATTGTAGGAGTTTACCCCTCTACATCATGTCATCTTGCTTAAGGCGTTACTCTGTTCTTATGAACTTAATACTCTAGATGCATGCTCGATAGCGGTCGATGTGTGGAGTAATAGTAGTAGATGCAGAATCGTTTCGGTCTACTTGTCACAGACGTGATGCCTATATACATGATCATGCCTAGATATTCTCATAATTATTCGATTTTCTATCAATTGCTCGACAGTTATTTGTTCACCCACCGTAATACTTATGCTCTTGAGAGAAGCCACTAGTGAAACGATGGCCCCCGGGTCTATTCTCCATCATATAAGTTTCCCATCTACTTTATTTTGCAATCTTTACTTTCAATCTATATCATAAAAATACCAAATATATTTATCTTATTATTATCATCTCTATCAGATCTCACTCTTGCAAGTGGCCGTGAAGGGATTAACAACCCCTTTATCGCGTTGGTTGCGAGGTTCTTATTTGTGTGTGTTGGTACGAGGTGACTCGCGCGTGGTCTCCTATTGGATTGATACCTTGGTTCTCAAAAACTGAGGGAAATACTTACGCTGCTTTACTGCATCACCCTTTCCTCTTCAAGGGAAAAGCAATGCAGTGCTCAAGAGGTAGCAAGAAGGATTTCTGGCGCCGTTGCTGGGGAGATCTATGCCAAGTCAAGACATACCAAGTAGCCATCACAACTCTTATCCTTCGCATTACATTATTTTCCATTTGCCTCTCGTTTTACTCTCCCCCACTTCACCCTTGCAATTTTATTCGCCCTCTTTTTCATTCGCCCTTTCTTTTGCTTGCTTCGTTGTTATGGCTAGTCCTTTATCTACTCCTTTTCCTCCCGAGAATGAAGTTCTTAATTTTAAATAATGGTAGGGAGAAAATCTAAAAGATGCTTGGTAAAGAATTTGCAATGCACAAAATAGATCTACTAGGAAACAATCTACTTCCGTTCTTCTTCGCAATTTTTATGTAGGCATCACTCCTTGGAATAGATGTATTCTTGATACCATTATCGGAGCAAATTTCTTGAGTAGCCATACTTTTGATTCTTATAATACTATGATAGATTTGTTTGGCCCACCACCTCTTTTGGTTAAGGGAACTATTTTAACTTTGGAACACCTGATGCAACGGCTTGAAATTATCAAAGTTAAAATTGCCACCATAGAGTTGATTGAAAATTTGGATAGAAATATCCATAACCAAATTACCCAATACGGATCTAAGGTAGGAGTCGCTCTTGAATTTTTGAAAGAAAAGGGACCTATGGTTAATGAAAAGATAGATCAAGATTCCACTGAGGATATTATTACCAACCTTGGATCTGCCTTTTCTTCTGTGAAAAACAGTCCTCCTAATGCTAAGATTGCGAAATTTATGTATGTTCCTAAAAATAAGGGTGAAACTTCTAGTAAGGAAAATGCGGACCTCAAATCCATAAGTGTTCACCCCAACTTTCTCACTATCCTTAAGGAACCTTTTGCCACAAATGATTTTCTTGATTTCGTGCCTACGAGTTTGATAATTAATAAAAAGAAAAAAACTCCTAAGGGCTATAGGTGTCTTATTGAAGAATTACCTACCAAAGATGGCAATACCTAGATCTATCTTCGCTTTTATGCCTAGCTAGGGGCGTTAAACGATAGTGCTTGTTGGGAGGCAACCCAATTCTATTTTTTATTCCTTGCTTTTTGCTCCTGTTTAGTAATAAATAATTTATCTAGCCTATGTTTTGGTTGTGTTTTTTGTGTTTAATTAGTGTTTCTGCCAAGTAGAACCATTGGGAAGACTTGGGGAAAGTCTTTTCGATCTTGCTGTTAGAAACAGAAACTTTAGCGCTCACGAGAAATGCTGCCATTTTTTATTGGAGAGTGATATTTAGTTAATTATTTTTTAATATGATTAATATATACATTCTTCATGTCCAGCAGTTTATTTTAGAATTTTTGGGGTTCCAGAAGTTTACGTTAGTTACAGATTACTACAGACTGTTCTGTTTTTGACAGATTCTGTTTTTCGCGTGTTGTTTGCTTATTTTGATGAATCTATGGCTAGTAAAAGAGTTTATAAACCATAGAGAAGTTGGAATACAGTAGTTATAACACCAATATAAATAAATAATGAGTTCATTACAGTACCTTGAAGTGGTGTTTTGTTTTCTTTCTCTAACGGTGCTCACGAGATTTTCTTGTTAAGTTTTGTGTTGTGAAGTTTTCAAGTTTTGGGTAAAGATTTGATGGATTATGGAACAAGGAGTGGCAAGAGCCTAAGCTTGGGGATGCCCATGGAACCCCAAGGTAAAATACAAGGACACCCAAAATCCTAAGCTTGGGGATGCCCCGGAAGGCATCCCCTCTTTTGTCTTCGTTCATCGGTAACTTTACTTGGAGCTATATTTTTATTTGCCACATGATATGTGTTTTGCTTGGAGCGTCTTGTATGATTTGATTCTTTGCTTTTTAGTTTACCACAATCATCCTTGCTGTACACACCTTTTGAGAGAGACACACATGAATTACAACTTATTAGAATACTCTATGTGCTTCACTTATATCTTTTGAGCTATATAGTTTTTGCTCTAGTGCTTCACTTATATCTTTTAGAGTACGGCGGTGGTTTTATTTTATAGAAATAATTGATCTCTCATGCTTCACTTATATTATTTTGAGAGTCCTTTAGAACATCATGGCAATTTTCTTTTAGGCATAATAAAAACTTTCATATAAGTGCATTGAATACTAAGAGAAGTTTGATACTTGATGATTGTTTTGAGATATGGAGATGGTGATATTAGAGTCATGCTAGTTGAGTAGTTGTGAATTTGAGAAATACTTGTGTTGAACTTTGTGATTCCCATAGCATGCGTGTATGGCGAACCGTTATGTGATGAAATCGGAGCATGATTTATTTATTGATTGCCTTCCCTATGAGTGGCGGTCGAGGACGAGCGATGGTCTTTTCCTACCAATCTATCCCCCTAGGAGCATGCGTGTAGTACTTTGTTTCGATAACTAATAGATTTTTGCAATAAGTATGTGAGTTCTTTATGACTAATGTTGAGTCCATGGATTATACACACTCTCCCCCTTCCGCCATTGCTAGCCTCTCTTGTGTCGCGCAACTTTCGCCGGTACCATACACCCACCATTACCTTCCTCAAAACAGCCACCATACCTACCTATTATGGCGTTTCCATAGCCATTCCGAGATATATTGCCATGCAACTTTCCACCATTCCGTTTATTATGACACGCTCCATCATTGGCATATTGCTTTGCATGATCATGTAGTTGACATCATATTTGTGGCAAAGCCACCTTTCATAATTCTTTCATACATGTCACTCTTGATTCATTGCACATCCCGGTACACCGTCGGAGGCATTCATATATAGTCATATTTTGTTCTAAGTAACGAGTTGTAATTCTTGAGTTGTAAGTAAATAAAAGTGTGATGATCATCATTATTAGAGCATTGTCCCATGTGAGGAAAGGATTATGGAGACTATGATTCCCCCACAAGGCGGGATGAGACTCTGGACGAAAAATAAATAAAAAGAGAAAAAAGAGACCATAAAAAAAGAGAAGGCCCAAAAAAACAAAAAATGAGAGAAAAAGAGAGAAGGGGCAATGCTACTATCCTTTTACCACACTTGTGCTTCAAAGTAGCACCATGATCTTCATGATAGAGAGTCTCCTATGTTGTCACTTCCATATACTAGTGGGAATCTTTCATTATAGAACTTGGCTTGTATATTCCAATGATGGGCTTCCTCAAAATGCCCTAGGTCTTCGTGAGAAAGCGAGTTGGATGCACACCCACTTAGTTTCTTTAGTTGAGCTTTCATACACTTATAGCTCTAGTGCATCCGTTGCATGGCAATCCCTACTCACTCACATTGATATCTATTGATGGGCATCTCCATAGCCCGTTGATACGCCTAGTTGATGTGAGACTATCTTCTCCTTTTTGTCTTCTCCACAACCATCATTCTATTCCACCATAGTGCTATATCCATGGCTCACGCTCATATATTGCGTGAAAATTGAAAAAGTTTGAGAACATCAAAAGTATGAAACAATTGCTTGGCCTATCATCGGGATTGTGCATGATTTAATATTTTGTGTGATGAAGATAGATCATAGCCACACTATATGATTTTGTAGGGATAACTTCCTTTGGCCATGTTATTTTGAGAAGACATGATTGCTTTGTTATTATGCTTGAAGTATTATTATTTATATGTCAATATTAAACCTTTATCTTGAATATTTCGGATCTGAACATTCATGCCAAAATAAATAAAAATTACAGAGAAATATGTTAGGAAGCATTCCACATCAAAATTCCTGTTTTTATCATTTACCTACTCGAGGACGAGTAGGAATTAAGCTTGGGGATGCTTGATAGGTCTCCAACGTATCTATATTTTTTTATTGCTCCATGCTATTATATTATCTATTCTGGATGTTAATGGGCTTAGTTTTACACTTTTATATTATTTTGGGGAGTAACCTATTAACCAGAGACCCGGCCCAAATTGTTATTTTTTTTGGCCTTTTTTAGAGTTTCTCCGAAAAGGAATATCAAACTGAGTCCACAGAATGAAACCTTCGGGAGCGTTATTTTTAGAACAAACATGATCCATGAGACTTGGAGTGGACGTCAAGAAGCAATCGAGGAGGCTATGAGGCAGGGGGCACGCCCACCCCCCTAGGCGTGCCCTCCACCCTCATGGGCCCCTCGTTGCTCCACCAACCTACTTCTTCCTCCTATATATATCCATATATATACCTCGCAAACATCCAAGAGCACTACGAAACCCTATTTCCACCGCCGCAACTTTCTGTACCCAAGAGATCCCATCTTGGGGCCTTTGTCGGAGCTCCGCCGGAGGGGGCATTGATCACAGAGGGCCTCTACATCAACTCCATGGCCTCTCCGATGATGTGTGAGTAGTTTACTTCAGACCTTCGGGTCCATAGCTAGTAGCTAGATTGCTTCTTCTCTCTCTCTCTTTGGATCTCAATACAAAGTTCTCTTTGATTCTCTTGGAGATCTATTCGATGTAATCTTCTTTTGTGGTGTGTTTGTCGAGATCCGATGAATTGTGGGTTTATGATCAAGTTTATCTATGAACAATATTTGAATCTTCTCTGAATTCTTTTATGTATGATTGGTTTATATTTGCAAGTCTCTTCGAATTATTAGTTTGGTTTTGCCTACTAGATTGATCTTTCTTGCAATGGGAGAAGTGCTTAGCTTTGGGTTCAGTCTTGTGGTGCTCGATCCCAGTGACAGAAAGGGAACCGACACGTATTGTATTGTTGTCATCGAGGATAAAAAGATGGGGTTTACATCATATTGCATGAGTTAACCCTCTACACCATGTCATCTTGCTTAAGGCGTTACTCTGTTCTTATGAACTTAATACTCTAGATGCATGCTCGATAGCGGTCGATGTGTGGAGTAATAGTAGTAGATGCAGAATCGTTTCGGTCTACTTGTCACAGACGTGATGCCTATATACATGATCATGCCTAGATATTCTCATAATTATTCGTTTTTCTATCAATTGCTCGACAGTAATTTGTTCACCCACCATAGTACTTATGCTCTTGAGAGAAGCCACTAGTGAAACCTATGGCCCCCGGGTCTATTCTCCATCATATAAGTTTCCCATCTACTTTATTTTGCAATCTTTACTTTCAATCTATATCATAAAAATACCAAAAATATTTATATTATTGCTACCTCTTGAGCACTGCATTGGTTTTCCCTTGAAGAGGAAATGGTGATGCAGCAAAGTAGCGTAAGTATTTCCCTCAGTTTTTGAGAACCAAGGTATCAATCCAGTAGGAGGCCACGCACGAGTCCATCGCACCTACAGAAACAAATAAAATCCTCGCAACCAATGCAATAAAGGGGTTGTCAATCCCTTCATGGTCACTTACGAAAGTGAGATCCGATAGATATGATAAGATAATATTTTTGGTATTTTTATGATAAAGATGCAAAGTAAATAAAGCAAAATAAAAACGGTGCAAGAAATAGCTTGTTGACGGAAGATTAATATGATAGAAAATAGACCCGGGGGCCATAGGTTTCACTAGTGGCTTCTCTCGAGAGCATAAGTATTACGGTGGGTAAACAAATTACTGTTGAGCAATTGATAGAATTGAGCATAGTTATGAGAATATCTAGGTATGATCATGTATATAGGCATCACGTCCGAGACAAGTAAACCGACTCCTGCCTGCATCTACTACTATTACTCCACAGATCGACCGCTATCCAGCATGCATCTAGAGTATAAAGTTCAAAAGAATAGAGTAACGCTTTAAGCAAGATGACATGATGTAGAGGGATAAACTCATACAATATGATATAAACCCCATCTTGTTATCCTCGATGGCAACAATACAATATGTGCCTTGCTGCCCCTACTGTCACTGGGAAAGGACACCGCAAGATTGAACCCAAAGCTAAGCACTTCTCCCATTGCAAGAAAGATCAATCTAGTAGGCTAAACCAAACTGATAATTCGAAGAGACTTGCAAAGATAACCAATCATACATAAAAGAATTCAAAGAAGATTCAAATATTGTTCATAGATAAACTTGATCATAAACCCACAATTCATCGGTCTCAATAAACACACCGCAAAAAGAAGATTACATCGAACAGATCTCCACAAGAGAGGGGGAGAACATTGTATTGAGATCCAAAAAGAGAAAAGAAGCCATCTAGCTAATAACTATGGACCCGAAGGTCTGAGGTAAACTACTCACACATCATCGGAGAGGCTATGGTGTTGATGTAGAAGCCCTCCATGACCGATGCCCTCTCCGGTGGAGCTCCGGAAAAGGCCCCAAGATGGGATCTCTTGGGTACAGAAGGTTGCGGCGGTGGAATTAGGGTTTTGGCTCCGTATCTGGTAGTTTGGGGGTACGTAGGTATATATAGGAGGAAGAAGTAGGTAGGTGGAGCAACATGGGCCCCACGAGGGTGGAGGGCACGCCTGGGGGGTAGGCGCGCCCCCCTACCTCGTGCCTTCCTGGTTGCTTTACTAATGTAGGGTCCAAGTCCTCTGGATCATGTTTGTTCCGAAAATCACGTTCCCGAAGGTTTCATTCCGTTTGGACTCCGTTTGATATTCTTTTTCTGCAGAACTCTGAAATAGGCAAGAAACAGCAATTCTGGGCTGGGCCTCTGGTTAGTAGGTTAGTCCCAGAAATAATATTAAAGTGTATAATAAAGCCCAATAATGTCCAAAACAGAATATAATATAGCATGGAACAATCAAAAATTATAGATACGTTGGAGACGTATCAAGCATCCCCAAGCTTAATTCCTCCGCGTCGTCGAGTAGGTAAATGATAAAAACATAATTTTTGATGTGGAATGCTACTTGGCATAATTTCAACGTAATTCTCTTAACTGTGGTATAAATATTCAGATCCGAAAGATTCAAGACAAAAGTTTAATATTGACATAGAAATAGTAATACTTCAAGCATACTAACTAAGCAATTATGTCTTCTCAAAATAACATGGCCAAAGAAAGTTATCCCTACAAAATCATATAGTCTAGCTATGCTCTATCTTCACCACACAAAGTATTTAAATCATGCACAACCCCGATGACAAGCCAAGCAATTGTTTCATACTTTTAGTGTTCTCAAACTTTTTCAATCTTCACGCAATACATGAGCGTGAGCCATGGACATAGCACTATATGTGGAATAGAATGGTGGTTGTGGAGAAGACAAAAAGGGAGAAGATAGTCTCACATCAACTAGGCGTATCAACGGGCTATGGAGATGCCCATTAATAGATATCAATGTGAGTGAGTAGGGATTGCCATGCAACGGATGCACTAGAGCTAATAGTATATGAAAGCTCAACAAAAGTAACTAAGTGGGTGTGCATCCAACTCGCTTGTTCACGAAGACCTAGGGCATTTTGAGGAAGCCCATCATTGGAATATACAAGCCAAGTTCTAAATGAAAAACTCCCACTAGTATATGAAAGTGATATCATAGGAGACTCTCTATCATGAAGATCATGGTGCTACTTTGAAGCACAAGTGTGGTAAAAGGATAGTAGCATTGTCCCTTCTGTCTTTTTCTCTCATTTTTTTATTTGGGCCTTTTCTCTCTTTTTATGGCCTCTTTTTTTAGTCCGGAGTCTCATCCCGACTTGTGGGGGAAACATAGTCTCCATCATCCTTTCCTCACTTGGGACAATGCTCTAAAAATGATGATCATCACACTTTTATTTACTTACAACTTTAACAATTAGAACTCAATACTTAGAACAAAATATGACTCTATGAGAATGCCTCCGGTGATGTACCGGGATGTGCAATGATGCATGAGTGACATGTATGAAAGAATTATGAACGATGGCTTTGCCACAAATACAATGTCAACTACATGATCATCCAAAGCAATATGACAATGATGGAGCATGTCATAGTAAACAGAACGGTGGAAAGTTGCATGGCAATATATCTCGGAATGGATATGGAAATGCCATGATAGGTAGGTATGGTGGCTGTTTTGAGAAAGGTTTATGGTGGGTGTATGATACCGGTGAAAGGTGCGCGGTATTAGAGAGGCTAGCAATGGTGGAAGGGTGAGAGTGCGTATAATCCATGGACTCAACATTAGTCATAAAGAACTCACCTACTTATTGAAAAAATCTATTAATTATCGAAACAAAGTATTAGGTGCATGCTCCTAGGGGGATAGATTGGTAGGAAAAGACCATCGCTCGTCCCTGACCGCCACACATAAGGAAGACAATCAATAAATAAATCATGCTCCGACGTCATCACATAACGGTTCACCATACGTGCATGCTACGGGAATCACAAACTTCAACACAAGGATTTCTCAAATTCACAACTACTCAACTAGCATGACTCTAATATCACCATCTCCATATCTCAAAACAATTATCAAGTATCAAACTTCTCTTAGTATTCAGCACACTCATAAGAAAGTTTTCTTTACTAGTCTCAAATGCCTATCATAATTAAAGCAAATTACCACGCTGTTTTGTAGGACTCTCAAAATAATCTAAGTGAAGCATGAGAGAGTAATTGTTTTTATAAAACAAATCCACCACCGTGCTCTAAAATATATAAGTGAAGCACTAGAGCAAAAACTATATAACTCAAAAGATATAAGTGAAGCACATAGAGTATTCTAATAATTTTCAAATCATGTGAGTCTCTCTCAAAAGGTGTGTACATCAAGGATGATTGTGATAAACTAAAAAATAAAGACTCAAATAATACAAGACGCTCCAAGAAAAACACATATCATGTGGTGAATAAAAATATAGCTCCAAGTAAAGTTACCAATGAAAGTAGACGAAAGAGGGGATGCCTTGCGGGGCATCCCCAAGGTTTGGCTTTTAGGTGTCCTTATATTATCTTGGGGTGCCATGGGCATGCCCAAGATTAGCCTCTTGCCACTCCTTGTTCCGTAATCCATCAAATCTTTTACCCAAAACTTGAAAACTTCACAACACAAAACTCAAAATAGAAAATCTCGTGAGCTCAGTTAGCGAAAGAAAACAAAACACCACTTCAAGGTACTGTAATTAACTCATTCTTTATTTATATTGGTGTTAAACCTACTGTATTCCAACTTCTCTATGGTTTATAAACTATTTTACTAGCCATAGATTCATCAAAATAAGCAAACAACACACGAAAAACAGAATCTGTCAAAAACATAACAGTCTGTAGTAATATGTAGCTAATGCAAACTTCTGGAACCCCAAAAATTCTAAAATAAATTTCTGGACGTGAGGAATTTATCTATTAATCATATTCAAAAATAATTAACTAAATATCTCTTTCCAAATAAAAATGGCATTAATTCTCGTGAGCGCTAAAGTTTCTGTTTTTATAGGAAGATCGAAAAGACTTTCCCCAAGTCTTCCCAACGGTTCTACTTGGCACAAACACAAAAAAAACCAAAACAGAGGCTAGATGAATTATTTATTACTAAACAGGAGAAAAAAAATCAAGGAATAAAAATAAAATTGGGTTGCCTCCCAACAAGCGCTATCGTTTAAGGCCCCTAGATAGGCATAAAAGCAAAGATAGATCTAGGTATTGCCATCTTTGGTAGGCAATCCAGAAGTGGCTCTCATAATAGATTCATATGGTAATTTAATTTTCTTTCTAGGGAAGTATTCCATGACTTTCCTTAACGGAAATTGGAATCTAATATTCCCTTCCTTCATATCAATAATTGCACCAATCGTTCTAAGGAAAGGTCTACCAAGAATAAATGGACATGAAGGATTGCAATCTATATCAAGAACAATAAAATCTACAGGCACATAATTCCTATTTGCAACAATAAGAACATCATTAATTATTCCCATAGGTTTCTTAATGGTGGAATCCGCAAGGTGCAAGTTTAAAGAGCAATCATCAAAATCACGGAAACCTAGCAAATCACACAAAGTCTTTGGAATCGTGGAAACACTAGCACCCAAATCACACAAAGCATAAAGTTTTAATAGTAGGTCCCCACTCATCATAAAGTTTTCTAGGGATAAGGGTGATGCAGCAAAGTAGCATAAGTATTTCCCTCAGTTTTTGAGAACCAAGGTATCAATCCAGTAGGTGGCCACGCACGAGTCCCTCGCACCTACACAAACAAATAAAATCCTTGCAACCAACGCAATAAAGGGGTTTTCAATCCCTTCACGGTCACTTACGAAAGTGAGATCTGATAGATATGATAAGATAATATTTTTGGTATTTTTATGATAAAGATGCAAAGTAAATAAAGCAAAATAAAAACAGTGCAAGAAATAGCTTGTTGACGGAAGATAAATATGATAGAAAATAGACCCGGGGGCCATAGGTTTCACTAGTGGCTTCTCTCGAGAGCATAAGTATTACAGTGGGTAAACAAATTACTGTTGAGCAATTGACAGAATTGAGCATAGTTATGAGAATATCTAGGTATGATCATGCATATAGGCATCACGTCCGAGACAAGTAGACCGACTCCTGCCTGCATCTACTACTATTACTCCACACATCCACCGCTATCCAACATGCATCTAGAGTATTAAGTTCAAAAGCACAGAGTAACGCTTTAAGCAAGATGACATGATGTAGAGGGATAAACTCATGCAATATGATATAAACCCCATCTTGTTATCCTCGATGGCAACAATACAATACGTGCCTTGCTGCCCCTACTGTCACTGGAAAAGGACACCGCAAGATTGAACCCAAAGCTAAGCACTTCTCCCATTGCAAAAAAGATCAATCTAGTAGGCCCAACCAAACTGATAATTCGAAGAGACTTGCAAAGATAACCAATCATACATAAAAGAATTCATAGAAGATTCAAATATTGTTCATAGATAAACATGATCATAAACCCACAATTCATCGGTCTCAACAAACACACCGCAAAAACAAGATTACATCGAATAGATCTCCACAAGAGAGGGGGAGAACATTGTATTGAGATCCAAAAAGAGAGAAGAAGTCATCTAGCTAATAACTATGGAGCCGAAGGTCTGAGGTAAACTACTCACACATCATCAGAGAGGCTATGGTGTTGATGTAGAAGCCCTCCGTGATCGATGCTCCCTCCGGTGGAGCTCCGGAAAAGGCCCCAAGATGGGATCTCTTGGGTACAGAAGGTTGCGGCGGTGGAATTAGGGTTTTGGCTCCGTATCTGGTAGTTTGGGGGTACGTAGGTATATATAGGAGGAAGAAGTACGTTGGTGGAGCAACGTGGGCCCCACGAGGGTGGAGGGCGCGCCTGAGACAGAAATAATATTAAAGTGTATAATAAAACCCAATAATGTCCAAAACAGAATATAATATAGCATGGAACAGTCAAAAATTATATATACGTTGGAGATGTATCACTTAGTATTATCATCTCTATTAGATCTCACTCTTGCAAGTGGCCTTGAAGGGATTGACAACCCCTTTATCGCGTTGGTTGCGAGGTTCGTATTTATGTGTGCAGGTACGAGGTGACTCGCGCGTGGTCTCCTGCTGGATTGATACCTCGGTTCTCAAAAACTAAGGAAAGTACTTACGATGCTTTACTGTATCACCCTTTCCTCTTCAAGGGAAAACCAACGCAGTGCTCAAGAGGTAGAAGACGGCGAGCCGCGCCGCCGTCCGCACGCCCGGGCCCGGCGACCCAGCTTCCACAACCCCGCTCAGGTGCCCCAACAAGTCCTGGCGCCCAAAACCCGCTAAGGCCTCCAGGGGCCTATAAGAAGGGCGCCCCGCCCTAGAACGTTTTGAAAAAAAGGAAAAAATATAAATAAAAAATAATATTATTATTAAATAAATAAATAACTTAATTAATTCTGTTTAGACTAACCTAATCATTAGGTAAAGTAATTAACTCTGTTAATTAACCTGCTAACTAAATAGCCTATGACATGCGGGACCCCCATGTCAGGTTGACCAAGTCAACGATCAACGTTGACTGCTGACCTCATGCTGATGCATTAGTTAATTTTTGAATTAAATTAATTTATTAAATCCAGAAATTTGATTAAATCTTTTAAAATTAATATAAAATAAACCGTAGCTCGGATGGAAAAACTTTGTACATGAAAGTTGCTCAGAACGACGAGGCAAATCCGAATACGCAGCCTGGTCGTCCGCCACACATCCCTAGCATAGCGAACATGCAACTTTTCCCCTCCGGTCCACCTGTCCGAAAACGCGAAACTCCGGGGATAATTTCCCAGATGTTTCCCCCCTTCACCGGTATCCCCTCCGGTCCACCTGTCCGAAAACGCGAAACTCCGAGGATAATTTCCCGGATGCATCTGTTTGCATTGTATTCATTGCTTCTTCCCCCTCTTTTCTCCGGTAGACTACGAGACTAACGCCATTGCTGGTGCCCCGATCGACTACTGTGTTGACAACCCCTCCTTCTTGCTAGAGCAACCAGCAAAGCCCCCCCCCTTGATCACTAGATATCGCCTATTCTTCTCTCTACTGCTTGCATTAGAGTAGTGTAGCATGTTACTGTTTTCCGTCAATCCTATCCTGATGCATAGCCTGTTTTTGCTACTGCTGTTGTTACCTTTACCTGCAATCCTAAATGCTTAGTATAGGATGCTAGTATTCCATCAGTGGCCCTACATCTTTGTCCGTCTGCCATGCTATACTATCGGGCCGTGATCACTCGGGAGGTGATCACGGTTATATACTATATATCTTATATATGCTACATGTGGTGACTAAAGACGGGTGGGCTCGTAGAGTACCCGCGAGTGATTCACGGATTGGGGGCTGAAAGGACCTTTGTCCCGACGGCCCTCTGGGTGGATCTTTGTGGTGGAGCAACAGGGCAGGTTGAGACCACCTAGGAGAGACGTGGGCCTGGTCCTGGTCGGCGTCCGCGATTACATCAATTAACACACTTAACGCGATCTTGGTATTTGATCTGAGTCTGGCCACTGGCCTATACGCACTAACCAACTACGAGGGAACAGTTATGGGAATTCGACGTGATGGTATCAGTCGAAGCCTTCTTGACGTCAGCGACTTAGCAGCACGCGCCGGGTTGGACCGCGTAACACAACTTCCTTTGTATTGGAGGTTGCTAGGTCTGCTCACCGGCCGCGTACGCAACGTGCAGGTGTGCAATGGGCGATGGGCCCAGACCCCTGCGCGCATAGGATTTAGAACGGCGTGCTGACCTCTCTGTTGAGCCTAGGTAGGGCTGCGACGTGTTGATCTTCCGAGGCCGGGCATGACCCAGGAAAGTGTGTCCGGCCAGAGAGATCGAGCGTGTTGGGAAATGTGGTGCACCCATGCAGGGAAGTTTATCTATTCGAATAGCCGTGTCCCTCGGTAAAAGGACGACCCGGAGTTGTACCTTGATCTTATGACAACTAGAACCGGATACTTAATAAAACACACCCTTTTAAGTGCCAGATACAACCCGGTGATCACTCTCTCACAGGGCGACGAGGATGGGATCGCCGGGTAGGATTATGATATGCGATGATACTTGGTGAACTTACCATCTACTTTCTTCTACATGCTGCAAGATGGAGGCTGCCAGAAGCGTAGTCTTCGATAGGACTAATTATCCCCCTCTTATTCTGGCATTCTGCAGTTCAGTCCACAAATACTACCCATTTCATTGATACCAATGCAAATATAGTGTAGATCCTTGCTTGCGAGTACTTAGGATGAGTACTCACGGTTGCTTTGCTCCCTCTTTTTTCCCCTTTCCTTTCTTCCTGGTTGTCGCAACCAGATGATGGAGCCCAGGAGCCGGACGCCACCGTCGACCATGACTCCTACTACACTGGAGGTGCCTACTACTACGTGCAGGCCGCTGACGACGACCAGGGGTAGTTTAGGAGGATCCCAGGCAGGAGACTTGCGCCTCTTTCGATCTGTATCCCAGTTTGTGCTAGCCATCTTATGGCAACTTATTTAACTTATGTCTGTACCCATATATTGTTGCTTCCGCTGACTCGTCTATGATCGAGCACTTGTATTCGAGCACTCAAGGCCCCTGGCTTGTATTATGATGCTTGTATGACTTATTTTATTTTTAGAGTTGTGTTATGATATCTCCCCATGAGTCCCCGATCTTGATCGTACACGTTTGCGTGTATGATTGAATCGGGGGTGTCGCATTGCACTAGTGAAAGTATGAAGCCTAGGCCTTATTTCTAAGCATTGCAATACCGTTTGTGCTTCATTTTATCACTTGCCACCTTGCTATTTTTCCAGATTACAAAAACCTATATCTACTATCCATACTACACGTGTATCACAATCTCTTCGCCGAACTAGTGCACCTATATAATTTACCATTGTAATGGGTGTGTCGGGGCACAAGAGACTTTTTGTTATTTGATTGCAGGGTTGTTTGAGAGAGATCATCTTCATCCTATGCCTCACACGGATTGATAAACTTTAGGTCATCCACTTGAGGGGAAATTGCTACTATCCTACAAAACTCTGCACTTGAAGGCCCAACACGAGTCTACAAGGATATGTTGTGTAGGAGACATCAGAGATGCACTTGGATTGTTTCACAAACGACAACATGCCTACTATAGAGGAGAGATGGTTGGGTGACCATGTATATTATCGTAATATAAATTTCGTCCCACCGTTCGGAAATTAACATGCTTTTAATTTATATATGTGTTCTTATTCAACCCATTGATGCCGTGATACAACATCTATGACATAGCAACCTCTTTGAAAAGAGATAGTGCAAAAGAGGTCCTGTAAAGGGTTATGAACACAATGATATTGGAAAGAGATGACCGGCCGGAACATTCCCATAAAGAATGATGTGTTAACGGAGAAGTATGGGATAGAAGGGAGATAATTATCTCCAGCATGACTTGGTAAGTTTCAACAACCGATACATATCATATTGTGTTGGCCAAATTACATACTTTTTTAGAGGAGGCCGAATTACTTACTAGTGCTACTAAATGAATGCTACATATTTTCCTCCCACATTTTTGCAGGTTATTTTCAAGCCTATCAAATGGATCCGTATGTGATCCTTTCTTCGCCAAGAGGAGGACTGCACGTTCATGGTCTCTGTGGGGAATCAATGGGAGACGTCGGCTCGGGTTTTATTTAACCGATATGGTGGTGGCCTAATAATGAGACTTGCGATGGATGAGATCTCATATCTTCTGATTATTTCTCTCTGGCTGCCAAGTGTGGCGTTTATGTCGTCTTTATTATCTGGATATTGCAAATCTTCCGCATAAATAATTAAATAATAGAGCGCTATGTGAATCACTCCATGCATAGGCCGGGATGTTATCCCTCTTTTTGAGAGAGAGGAAATATGGAGCTCACTTATAAGACCTTGATACCGAAAGGATGAGAAGTATATGTGCCATACAACATCTGATAGGAAAGAGAGGCAGAGGGAAGGTATCTCCGTTCAAGCTTGATGCTCATCAGAAGCACCTCCACATGTCTCGCTAGAAGCAAGACAAATTACCTAGTGACACATCTTCAATATGTAGATAGAGTACCTAAAAACCGAACCTCTCTACGCCAACCTTCAGTTCAGATTCAACAGCATGAGAGCGAGCACACCTAGGTGGTGTCTCCTGAGGCGATGGAGCTAGGGCTCGGCGACCCATGGGAGCTGCTTTAGGAACCGCGGGAGTTGCCAGGGGCTAATGTCCACGCCACATGAAACAACGACGTAACTTGCCTGTGCAAAGTTGTCGTTGACTGGGCATGGAACTCCCTTAACGATCGCTATGAGCTGAGACTCTTTTAGAAAAAAAATAGGAGGCTTGAGATAAGCTTGGCATTGAATTAATTATTCCATAACCAGGTATTTGATGCTTTGCTTCATTTTTTTTCTTCTGAAAAGGGATAATCCCAGCCTTTTGCACCGGCTTGATCCACGCAACCAGCTTGAACTATATGCACATAGCAAAGTGCAACAAGAACAGAAAAAAGGTACTCCATCCGTTTTGACAGAGAATGACGAAGTATATACCAAACAAGTAGAACTAGCAAATCGCTGAAGCTAATGACGATCGCTTGCACCAACCACGAAGCCAGGTCTTTTGCTACACAGGGGCTGCACCTGCTTGCTTGAAGAGTTGAAGAATGTCTTCTATAGAACGGCAAGACACCTGAAAGCATCCATCAAACACCTCTTTCTCGATTATTGCTTGGCAAAAAATTTATGGCGGACAGTGCACTTAGCTTTTAATATTACTCCTCCGAATACCATCAACACGTTATTTGGGACGTGGTTAGATGGGTTAAATTTCGATACTGTGAGACATATCCGTGTAGGAGTATGTGCTTTATTATGGGCAGTTCGAAACTGCAGAAACAATTGGTTTTTAACAGAACAACAAAAAATCATTTGTTGCAGGTTATATTCCGGGCCACTACACTCATCCGTATGTGGTCGCTACTCACTCCGACGAAGGCCAAGGTGCGTTTGGTTACTGGATCTATCCGTTGGGAGACAGTAGCTCAGGATATTTTCAATCGGTTTGGATGGCGGTCATGTAATAGGATAGATGTTTAGTTTCCTATCTTATATTTTTGCCTGCCGGTTGTGGCCATCTTGCCATGATGTTTTTGCTCTTTGTGAGCTTTTTTACTTTTGAGATCTGAAAACTTTTGTAGAACATTTTGCTGTTTATTAATAATTTGGCCGTATGCATGTTCTAATCCAGAGACCGGGGCCTGACCCCTTTTCAAAAAGAATACACCTGAAAGCATCAGACCACAAATCCCCAAAAACAAGCAGCGCTGAAACTGACCAAACCAATGCTCCACGGTCCCCCACCCGCACTCACAGCCACAACCAAGCAACGCGTCGGACTCTAAGGGCATCACCAAGCTAGTCATCAAACAGACCTCACCAGATCTCCACGGTCATATCTGAGCATATCCGCACACATCGGGCTAGATGCCAGCCATCCAGAACTACACCCTTAAAATTATGTATTTGTCCATCCCCTTGTCTAATGAAGAGAGAAAAGGGAAGAGAGGAAGGAAAAAAAATGGGTTTATGGTGGAGTCCAAGGTTGAGTTGACGGTGGGCGAGGACGTTGGACCTCCCTTGGAGCTCCCGTGATTTGGTGAGAGAGTTTGTGGGATTTTGGCAGTCCAAACATTTGAGGCATTTTGATTACCCCATGTAAATGGTTACAAGTGTCCAAACCGTCCGATCTGAATATTTAGGAATTTTTTATTGACCCGTGTGTCGAAGATGGCCTAAAGTTTTAGGAGGGGAGCACTGATGCACGTCCTCAAAGAGGGGAAACAGCGCTCAAGGGTATCGTCACTGCCGATAGATAATCAATGAATACGATTCGTATAGGCTTGTGCAAACAACCTAGATCGAAGTAACAAGGAAGGGAACCGATTCAAAACGGCCGACCGATTAAGGCTGTGATTGGTCGCTCCCCACAACGCCACGCATCCTTCCTCGTCGGCCCTGCCCGCCGCCCTCCCCTACGCCATTTGCCCACTTGACAAGGAAACGAACGCTCCCAGCTGGGGAAGCTGCGATGGGGTGTGCGGCCGAGCCGAGAATGTTGCAACCAGCGGCGCAGGGACCTGGAACCAACTGCGCCGGGAGTTTCAACCATCGACGCGGGAAGGTCGAGCGACGGAGCCAAGAATGTTGCAACCAACGGCGTAAGAAGTTGGGACTAGCTATGTCGGGAGCTACGATGAGTCTGTTGTGATGTTGCGTCGGGATGCGAGCGCCGCGAGAATGCTACAATTAGCTCGGATCGTTGGTGTTGCGACTGGCGGGAGGTACGATGATGTGCGGTACTATTGTTCTATGGTTTTCCGGTAAAAAAAAATGATGATGTGCGGTGGTGCCATGAGCGGGCGATGCCAGATCAACGACGGGGTGTGGCGGTGTTGCGAGCTCCAGTGCCAACTGTGACCCGGCGACGGCCAGTTTTGCGAGTTGGCGTCTTCCATCGCAGCAAGTGGCAACATGTACTGTCCCGGCCACAACGGTCTGTTCCTGGCCGTTATGCCTGACGGCATTTAGACCGGCTCCACAGACCAACACTAACATTTCTTACGTACTTTGTCATCACTCGTGTGCATCACGGATAAACTTTTCAATCAGCTACACATCCTCAAATCGCTCCAAGCCAAGCAAACTTAATTTTGAGGTTTCGGTTCTTTGCAAATGGGCCCAGAACAAAAAGAATTCCTTATTGATATGAGTAATATATCAATTCAATGAAGTTAGGATGTCACATACACCCCATTCAAAGGAACCGACGTCCTCGTCGGCACACAGGAATGTTACCCCTTAGCACACGTCTATGTGCGCCAGTGACAGCATCAACATGTGCCCATGATGTGTGCCACGACAGGCCACATGTGTCATGTACATTTCTGCGCCGCTGATCCACACATGCTTGTGTAACCGCAAGGGTCAGTTATGGTACCATTTTGTAACGCCCTGGATGTAGCCATCAGTTCCACGCTGTTACACCTAGCGGAATCTAGACTGGTCCCGCAGAACAACACTAGTCTTTCCTGCGCACCCAAGATCATCTTGTCAAGTCGCTCACCCATTCTTAAATCTTCAAGCCAAGCACACTTAACATTAAGGTTCCTTGCGAATGGGCTTCCAGAAAAGAAGGAATTGGTCATTGATATGAGTAGCTTATCATTCCTATTAACCTAGGATGTCACACTATAGTCCTCCTATTCACCCGATTATACTTCCTCTCATAGCTTGGGTACATGTTTATCTGTGAATTTTGGAAAGTAAGCAAAAGGTTATCGTGTTGGTGAACCCAGGAGACAACACAACCATGACGGTGAGCGCAACCCAAGGAGAATCGATGGTGATGGTGGAGTTGCAACCGCTATATCCCATCTAAATTGTGAAGACTACACGCCATAAGCATTGATGATGGCGTTTGTCATGGAGACGGTCGAGGTCCAGGAAATCGTAGATCCAAACGACAACTGATACGCAAAGGGTAGCGTGAAATACCGACATGATGGCAGGGTGCTGAAGGCGATCTACTCCACCGCTCCAAAGGATGTGTTATTCATCCAATTCTTGTTATCTATATTGTTAGGGAGTATAGGTACCTTTATTTAACTCACATGTGGAAAATGAATTTGCCTCTGAATATAGGGTTTTTCTTGGTAGGTGGTCCATTATATTATGCGAGCGCTTATTCTAGCTAGGCATGGTCTAGCCAATGGTCATTATCTCTTTGCGATGTTGAGGTGTCTATTGACCTTTTGGTGTTCCTATGTTCTGGTGTTGTTTTAGTTCAGGTTGTTGTTTGGGAGTCTTGGGGATGGTCTTGGTTACTGATGAATGTTGGGTGGTTTCTAGCTTTGGCGAACAACAAAAATAATTCTTCAACCTAGTTTATTTGGTGTAGGGTTATTGTGGTCGGTGTGAGTTATGGACAATATGTAATCATCTGATCTTTCACACTATTACGCTTTACCGGATTTTGTGTGGGCTTGATACAATCTATTGTATCACTTTATTTCTGCCGCAATGGCGCACACTGTGGAAGTAACCAATTTGAAGAAGTTTGACCCATTTTGCATGATACTTATCATTGCAGTAAGATGGCTGAGTGGATCACCCACGAGAGAGGTCGGTTTTTTTACCTAGTTTTAATAACGAGAAGTTTGATTGGGCGATTAGAAGATGCAGAAATGTCGCTTTAAACTATAGTCAGCTAGTGTTCTTTCTATTACTGGGGATCCTTCTTCCCAAGGTCTACTTCCTTCTTTAAGTTTTCGTTTTGTAGGTACCCCAGCATGGGACGCAAAACCTTGCATCACATTTTGCTTTATATAAAGTTGGGCCATTGTCCTTTCATCTAAAAAGGGTTACAAATGGCACCTGAAACTATTCACATGCATCAAGTCATAATGTTGCATTGCTATACATACCATCCTCCCAACTTGTGCTTTTATTTATATACGCCGCCGAGCATGCTACCTCTTCTATGTTAGCACAACACGCCACAATACTAGATTTGTTCATGAAATTTGTGATCTATTGGACTATGAAGTCTTCAAGAAAAGGAGGCAGCAGGAATTCACGTTCGGGCTGTTTAGATATATTTTTTATGGGGTCGGGCTGTTAAGATAAACTTCACTCTTTCTTGCTTAATCTATTAGAACACAAGATGGAAGAGCAGCGAAGTGCGATGGTTTGGTATCATGTGCCACAACTAATTTAGCCTGTTTCATAGAAAGCATCATCCCGAGACACTGCGATGATCTGGACTTCCACATCATATCTTGGCATTTCTTGGAAGGACAATTTTGCTTCTATTTAACTGGTTTATTCTCATTTTAAATGCAAATATAAAAACTGATGTGGAAATCCTCTTAGATATATGTACTACTAATTTGTTTAAAAACTTAGAAAACTAAAAGGAAAGAAAAACTCATCTTACCAAATATTTTTGTGACATCATTTCTAAGAGCACAAAGGATTTTTTTCACAAATTAGTTTCATTCGTCAATAACTGTTCAATTTTTGTATAAATATCAAATTGTGCTACGTTGTATCAATAATATATGACCAATACATCATCTGTGTGTACTTTATTTTCTATTTTTACTTTAAACCTAGTTTGTAAAGTACATCAAAAGGGTTTTGAGACAGTGACATGTCACGAAAAGTATTGCATACAGTTCTACACATAAAATGGCCATGTGCCATCAGTCCTCCGTGTCAGATCAACATTGCACATACCACCAACCAGGTTTTATGTAACGTTTGTTTTGCTTCCCCGCAAAAATACAAATAACACTAAATTTAATTTTGTACGATAGGTCAGTTCCTCTGATATTAGTGAGGGTGTCATGAGAGAATTGTGATCAAAGACATGGGAGATTATTCAGTTTTGGTCACTTCACATAAGAGGAAAAAGAAACAGAAAAACTTGATGCAAAGTTCAACATGGAGGAAACCAGTAAATCAAAAGGTGAGAAAGTTGAAGCAGAGATTTTTAAATTAAGATCAGAAAATTCACTTAATACACCTAGTTATCGAATCCTAGATGTTGCAATTTGCACAAGCCTCATTTGGATCTTTGTAACGCCCCGAGACTGATGTGCCAGTTGTCGTCCAGTTATTCGCCGTCGTTGCCATGTCATTTGCTTGCGTGTCGCATCTTATCATGTCATCATGTGCATTGCATCATCATGTTTTCAAAACTTGCATCAGTCCCGGTCTCCTCATTCCGTCCGTTGTCCGTTCTGAGCCCAGACACACTTGCACGCGCCCGCGGCACGTCCGAAATATTATTTTATAAGTGGCCGGTAAATGTTCTCGGAATGGGTTGAAAGTTGGCATGCGGTGTTGTTATGTTGCCAGTAGGCCTCCTGCCAAATTTCATCGCATTCGGAGTCCGTTTGACGCCCCAACGGTTAACTATAGCGGCAGTATAGCCGGTCTAACGTCGGTCGTTTTCAGTCTCCGAAAACAGTCGCCGGGCCTCCCTCTCTTCTTTTCTCTCAGCTCGAGACCGTCTACACAGCCCACTACCTACCGCCAGGTCCAACCTAACCTCTCTCTTCAGCCCGCGGCCCTCCTCACGCGCGCGTCCGAAATTGTCCCAGACCCGACCCGAGCAGTCGTCACCGTCGTGTCCGGATCATCCCCAAACATCTACAAAACGTCTCCATTTTGTTAATTGGACTTCCTAACATATTTTTCTCGACCGCCCGATTTTGATCAGAGGGTCCGAATCTACCCTAAACCCCTCCTCTTTTCTTATATAAGAGACTCCTAGTCTAAATCTGGACAAACCCTAAAATTAAGGACCCTTGTCCCATCCATCCTCCTGCCCGCCGCCACCGACCTGCCTTGGGATCCCCTCATTCCTTCCCGAGCCAACTCAGCGCCGCCACCCACCTTCCTCGAGCGGCACGCCTGCCCGATCCACCACCGCATCAAGCCGTATCAGCAGCTCCAGGAACCCATCACTCCACTCCCTTTCTCTCCTCCCGCGGTGTCCGAGCACCTCCTGGAGCCCGACCTCGTGCGCCGCCTCCTGGCTCCCCTCGTCAGCCAGGAGCCCCATCCCCGAGCTCCAGATCGAGATGAGCTCGATCCCGAGAAGCCAGCCATTTCCAGCCTCGAGCAGTTGGCCACCGAAGTCCCAGGAAGCCCGAGGAGCCCCATCGTTCCCATGGCCGACGCCTCAAGCTTGTCTCCGTTGGGTCCGCGCCCGCGCCCTGTTCCTGGACGCCTCCGCCCAGATCCGCCGCCTGCGAGTCCCACCTCGCCGTACCTGCGCCACCGTGCCTCTTCGTTCAGCCGCAGCAAGACCTGGCCTCCTTCGCATCGCGATGACCGCATGCTTTCAACCCCGCTGCCGCAAGGATGAGCCCCATGCTGAAGATGCCTCTTCTCGCGCACGGGTCAAGGATCCGGTCGTTCCCCGCCTTCTCGGACGTCCCTCGCTGATGCGAAGCCATGGCCGCGCGCCAAGCTTCTGTTGTGGCCGCCGCAAGAGACGACAGCGCCAAGTCCCGCTCCCTGTGTCCTCTGCATCGCAGCCGCGGGGAGGCCTCTGCTTCTTCTGCGTTGACCGCGACACGCTCAAGCCCGCGCCTGGGCTGCCTCCTCCCTCCAGCGCCCCAAGGCCCAGCCTGCTCCAGCTCCTCACCGGCCCAACTCCAGATCCGGCCTTTGACCCAATGTGAGCAGCTCCCCAGTCCAGATCCCAGATTCGGCCCGATTGTGTTTTTTTCCTCTCCAGCGAATTTGTCCAATTATCCCGAAAACTGCATGTTTACAGATTGCCTCTCATGTTCATGCATGTAATAGCTAATTTAACCATGCATCGGATTAAAATGTCTTCATATATGTAAAATGCTTAGAATTTTGTGTAGTTTCATAATATGCCATTTTCAATCATGTTAAAAATGTTTAAAATGATGTTTGCTTATATTTTGCCCCTATGCCATGTAAAAATGCTTTACTTCATAATTAAATAACCGTAGCTCCGATTTAAATAATCTTTATATGTAAATGGGGTAGAAAAATGCCTAGTTTAACTTGGTTCACTTACTTTGCATGTTTAATAACTCTAAAATTATGATTAGGGCAGAACAGTACCAAACCTTAAAATATGCATATGATTTACCGGAATTGTTGTTCGTTGCTTCCGGCCTCATTTAAACTTGACTAGATAGGTAGTTTTACTTTGCTTCACCCTCTTGCCATGTTTAACAACATTTAATATTGTTGGGTACATAAACAAGATCGAACTAAATAACTTGTTGTGGTGTTTCATCAATATGCAACTCGTTGCATATTGAGCTCCACTTAACTTGTAGTGTTGTTTGTGCATTTTGCCATGCCATGTTTCATTAAACCGGACATGCATCATACTTGATTGTGCATCATGCCATGCTTATGTGGTGGTTGTTTACTATGTTGTGTGCTTCTTTCCGGTGTTTTCTTCTTCGGGTTGGTTCCGGTAACGTCGTGTTTGTGAGGACCCGTTCGTCTACGTCCGTTTGTCTTCTTCATGGACTCCTTCTTCTTCCTTGCGGGATCTTAGGCAAGATGATCATACCCTCGAAATCACTACTATCTTTGCTTTGCTAGATGCTCGCTCTTTTGCTATGCCTATGCTGCGATACCTACCACTTGCTTATCATGCCACCCATATTGTTGAACCAAGCCTCTAACCCACCTTGTCCTAGCAAACCATTGTTTGGCTATGTTACCGTTTTGCTCAACCCCTCTTATAGCATTGATAGTTGCAGGTGAAGATTGAAGTTTGTTGCTTGTTGGAACATGGAGATATTGTTCCTTATTGGAACATGTTTACTTGTTGGGATATCACAATATATCTTATTTAATTAATGCATCTATATACTTGGTAAAGGGTGGAAGGCTCAGCCTTATGCCTGGTGTTTTGTTCCACTCTTGCCGCCCTAGTTTCCGTCATATCGGTGTTATGTTCCCGGATTTTGCGTTCCTTACGCGGTTGGGTTATAGTGGGAACCCCTTGACAGTTTGCTTTGAATAAAACTCCTTCAATAAGGCCCAACATTGGTTTTACCATTTGCCACCTAGCCTTTTTCCCTTGGGAGTCACGCATCCCGAGGGTCATCTTTATTTTAACCCCCCCCCGGGCCAGTGCTTGTCTAAGTGTTGGTCCAAACTAGAGCCACTTGCGGCGCCACCTCGGGGAAACTTGAGGGCTGGTTTTAGCTATACGTAGTGTTCATCCGGTGTTGCCCTGAGAACGAGATATGTGCAGCTGCTATCAGGATGTCGGCGCATCAGGCGGTCTTGCTGGACTTGTTTTACCATTGTCGAGGATGTCTTGAAGAACCTGGATACCGAGTCTGATCGGAATGTCTCGGGAGGAGGTCTATTCCTTCGTTGACCGTGAGAGCTTATCATGGGCTAAGTTGGGACACCCCTGCAGGGATTTGAACTTTCGAAAGCCGTGCCCGCGGTTATGGGCAAATGGGAATTTGTTAATGTCCGGTTGTAGATAACTTGAACCTTAACTTAATTTAAATGAGTCAACTGCGTGTGTAACCGTGATGGTCTCTTTCCGGCGGAGTCCGGGAAGTGAACATGGTGTTGGAGTTATGCTTGACGTAGGTTGTTTTAGGATCACTTCTTGATCATACTTTCTCGACCGTGCCTTGCCTTCTCTTCTCGCTCTCATTTGCATATGTTAGCCACCATATATGCTAGTCGCTTGCTGCAGCTCCACCTCATACCTTTTACCTTACCCATAAGCTTAAATAGTCTTGATCGCGAGGGTGCGAGATTGCTGAGTCCCCGTGGCTCACAGATACTTCCAAAACCAGCTTGCAGGTGCCGATGAGTCCGTGCAGATGACGCAACCAAGCTTAGGAGGAGCTCGATGAAGATCTTGTCCTTTGTGTTGTTTCGTTCTAGTTGATCAGTAGTGGAGCCCAGTTGGGGTCGATCGGGGGACCTTTGTCGCATTTGGGGTTCTTCTTTATTTTGGTTCTGTAGTCGGACCTTGTTTGTATCTGGATGATGTAATGCTTTATTCATGTATTGTGTGAAGTGGTGATTCTAAGCCAACTATGTATCTCTTTTCCCTTATGTATTACATGGGTTGTTTGTGAAGATTACCTCACTTGCGACATTGCTTTCAATGCGGTTATGCCTCTAAGTCGTGCTTCGACACGTGGGAGATATAGCCGCATCGAGGGCATTACAAGTTGGTATTAGAGCCTTCCCCGACCTTAGGAGCCCCATTGCTTGATCGTTTTTAGCGGCCGAGTTGTGTCTAGGAAAATGTTTTTTAGTCATTTAGGAATTATATATCGGAGAGTTTAGGAATTCTTTTTACTTCCCAGTCTCCTCATCGCTCTGGTAAGGCATCCTGACGTAGAGTTTTGACTCTTCTCTTCTCAAATTTCACTAAAAAAAATTTAGGATCACTCGGGTATCTTGGAATCGTTCTGATGGTTTTATGACGAGAACATTGTCTTGGTGCCTCCTGTCAGGGGTTTTGTGGAAGTGTCCCGGGGAGTTGAGCTCTGAGGTGTTGTCGTCATAATTTTATCGTCGCAGTTCTGGAATACCTGAATTTAGTACGCCGACATCGAAAATCTCTTTTATGCAGTTCGTTGGTGAGATAACCTTGACGCCACCTAGTACTAGGGCGGGAGTTCGGGAGTATTGCCATAACTTGTATAACGGATGCTTTTCGAAGGTTGAGGTAGATGGTTTCCGAAGTTTTTCTCGGTTATGTGTTGAAGGATGGATACAGCTGGATGTAGGAATTGCTAGATTTGGGTGAGATATTATGCTTCCCCTGTATCCCCAACACCTGATTGCATAACCGGAAAGGTTCGGGAGTTTCATAGGTGGGAATTCAAGTAGCTCTTAAGATATCTTTCCGACAGATGTATGATATGAAATTGGGGTTCGACGTCTAGTGGTTCACCTATTCACGGTTGGTTTTACAGTGGTCTCGTTGTGTCTTAAAGAGTCCTTGGCTATGCCGACTCGGGGACGCTTCGTATGTCATGTGCACTGCCTTGTACATGATGGTGTTGTACGATCGAGCCCGTGTAGGCCCCACCATGAAAACTTCGGATGAAATCTCTATCATATGTTTGTTCTGGATTATTCTGCAAGCCAACCCTTTGTTTTTGTTTTGAGTTGTGGTATCCAAGTTGCTGCGAAGTCAAATGTTGATTCCATACCTGTTCCTAAACGGTGTTCTCATATTCCTATGTGAATACCAAACCCCTTCATACTAATCGAGATTGTCTTTCCTATCCTTTTCAACCGACGTGTTTTCTCTTCAAGTGGATCCGATCATTTCAACTTCCGCTAGATCAAGTATCAGTTCTTCTCAACGTTGTTTGTGTCATCCATCTCCAAGTTGCCTTTGTTTTTCCCACCCTCCCTCCCTTTGTTTTTTCTCCAAGGATTCAGATCTCTTAATCGAGTATCCATCTTATTGATGTGAAGTCTCTCCATTCTTTTCTATCATTATTCTTACCCAGTGGTTCCCTTGAAGGTGTTCTTCTAGTTCACCATTATTCGTTCTTTTCTTCTCCGGTGGTTTCAAGTCAAGCTTTGTTGATCATATCTTTTCCTCATTTCAATACCTTCTCATACCGGTGCACCTCTTAATCATCTACTCCTCGCTATTCATTTGTTTCGGAGTGCCGAAGATATCTCAGAAGATTCCTGTTTCCACTCTGCTTTCGTTCAAGATCTTTCGAGGATGTCACTTCATTCAAGCCATTTAATTCAACCGGTGCAACCTCTCTTTTAAATCATTTCAACGGTGTTTCTCTTGAGTGGGCCCTAACCCACAGGTCTTTTTCCAGGATCTCACCTGACTCTTCTTATTTTCCCGGAGGTATTCACAAATTCTTTTCAAAGTTTGACGTAAGAATTATTTATCATCAGTCAAATGTCTTCTCCAAAATCGTTTTCAAATTCTTTTCATCGTTGGCTCAACCTCTTCGTTTTGATTCTTCCAGAGTGTCTAAATACGTCATGATGGTATTTCTCGTCATCATTCTTGGATTTTGAAGACCGAAGAAGAGTTTTACCTCCATATCTTATCCGTTCTTTCAGAGAACCGTGGTTCTAATTCGAGGTCATCCTCTCATAATTGTTTGATTGTGAGAATTTTTTTATCCATCTGGAGCAATTCAGGAGCCTTTTCAGTTTGTTCATCCGGAGCCCATCATCTAAGATTTATTCATTCTCAGTTTTCAGCTATCATTCTCCAAATTCCACCGGTGCTTCGTTCAAGTGATCTTTAATCGGCTCATGATCCCTTTGTTCTCTTATATCTAAATTCTCTCAAGCATTTTTGTTTATTTGCTAATCCTTCACGGTGTGTCTTCATGCTTTATACGCTCTTTTCAATTCTTACGGTGGTTCATTTAAGATCTCTCTTCCGTATCAATTAATTCATTCTTTTCAATCCCGACCGGTGATTTGTTGAAGACCTTCTCAAGTTTGCGCTATATATCTCTTAATATTTTTACGAGGATAAGTAGTATGCCAAATCCGTTGCTTGTCAGCAATTAAATTGTTGAAGGATACGCATAACATAATTCTTATTCTTGTTCCATCCAAGTGATTAATTCCTGTTTTCCGGAGTGGTTCATCATAGTTATTCTTGGTTTCCAGTGCGCATCTTTCTTTCCCAAAGTTCCAAGTTCTCTCAATTATATCATCATGGAGATCCATCTAAATCATTGCAAGGATTCACCTTGTGTTTTCAATTTCTCCTTTTTTTTATTCTTGTGTTACCGGAGTTTCTTCATGGAGGCTATACATGATGGTTCATCAAAGAAATGATTCCTTCTCCTAGTGTTCATTGAGATTCTTTTCAAAGGAGCTCAAGCTTTCTTCATCTTGTTATCCGGAGTGCAATTCTTTCTTTCGAATCATTGGAGGTGGTATTATGTCATTCTTGATAATTTGAGTTCATGTTTCATGATTCACATGTTATTAAGAATGAGGTATTTTAAATCCACCAATCTCGTCATTGGGGTTACCTTGGGTTATATTTCACCTAAAACTTTCCCTAAGGTTTGTTGCTATTAATGGTGATAATATATGGTCCAAGTTCTTCATCTATCCTCCCAGTGAAATACTTTCTCGTCTCTTTGTTCATTCCAATCCAATTCCTTTCCCGTGAGTGACAGGCTTGTCACCTCATAATTTGAGACGTATTCCATAAGACCATATCAAGCTTATCTTTTCGTTGTTGATAATCCAACAACTCTGTTCTAGCCTTGGTTGTAAGCGTGCGCTGCCAAGATCTTGGTTTCTACTTTGTTCATTCCATTCCATTCTTCATTTTGTTTCGGAGGCTTTGTGATGTTTCTCTCTTCAACCCATCTTCTTGTTTTGTCAGGATCGTGTTCTTTTCTTGGTTTATCCGTTTAATCGGAGTGTCGTGCCCCTTTTAAAGTTCTTTCTACTTATCTTTTCTTGCATCTCTTTTCATTCGGAGTGCTGTAAAAAGTTGTTCTTCCTTGTTCCTCTATGATAACGGAGTGTTTTCAACTTCGTTCATCTTAGTTGTATTTTTTTCTCGAAATTGTTCAACCTCGCAAGGTTCTTTGGTCTCACTCGTTTGTCAAAGGAGCAACTTAGTTTTACCTCTTCTCTTTCTCTTCTGTTTGCCCTCCGGTGCCATTCTAGATCTCGGGACGAGATCCTCTCATAGTGGTGGAGTGTTGTAACGCCCCGAGACCGATGTGCCAGTTGTCGTCCAGTTATTCGCCGTCGTTGCCATGTCATTTTCTTGCGTGTTGCATCTTATCATGTCATCATGTGCATTGCATCATCATGTTTTCAAAACTTGCATTAGTCCCGGTCTCCTCGTTCCGTCCGTTGTCCATTCTGAGCCCAGACACACTTGCACGCGCCCGCGGCACATCCGAAATATTATTTTATAAGTGTCCGGAAAATGTTCTCGGAATGGGTTGAAAGTTGGCATGCGGTGTTGTTATGTTGCCAGTAGGCCGCCTACCAAATTTCATCGCATTCGGAGTCCGTTTGACACCCCAACGGTTAATTATAGCGGCAGTATAGCCGGTCTAACGTCGGACATTTCAGTCTCCGAAAACAGTCGCCGGGCCTCCCTCTCTTCTTTTCTCTCAGCTCGAGACCGTCTACACAGCCCACTACCTACCGCCAGGTCCAACCTAACCTCTCTCGTCAGCCCGCGGCCCTCCTCACGTGCGCGTCCGAAAATTGTCCCGGACCCGACCCGAGCAGTCGTCACCGTCCTGTCCGGATCATCCCCAAACATCTACAAAACGTCTCCATTTTGTTAATTGGACTTCCTAACATATTTTTCTCGACCGCCCGATTTCGATCAGAGGGTCCGAATCTACCCTAAACCCCTCCTCTTTTCTTATATAAGAGACTCCTAGTCTAAATCTGGACAAACCCTAAAATTAAGGACCCTTGTCCCATCCATCCTCCTGCCCGCCGCCGCCAACCTGCCTTGGGATCCCCTCATTCCTTCCCGAGCCAACTCAGCGTCGCCACCCACCTTCCTCGAGCGGCACGCCTGCCCGATCCACCACCGCATCAAGCCGTATCAGCAGCTCCAGGAACCCATCACTCCACTCCCATTCTCTCCTCCCGCGGTCTCCGAGCACATCCTGGAGCCCGACCTCGCGTGCCGCCTTCTGGCTCCCCTCGTCAGCCAGGAGCCCCATCCCCGAGCTCCAGATCGAGATGAGCTCAATCCCGAGCAGCCAGCCATCTCCAGCCTCGAGCAGTTGGCCACCAAAGTCCCAGGAAGCCAGAGGAGCCCCATCATTCCCATGGCCGACGCCTCAAGCTTGTCTCCGTTGGGTCCACGCCCGCGCCCTGTTCCTGGACGCCTCCGCCCAGATCTGCCGCCTGCGAGTCCCACCTCGCCGTACCTGCACCGCCGTGCCTCTTCGTTCAGCCGCAGCAAGCCCCGGCCTCCTTTGCATCGCGGTGACCGCATGCTTTCAACCCCGCTGCCGCAAGGATGAGCCCCATGCCGAAGATGCCTCTTCTCGCGCGCGGGTCAAGGATCCGGTCGTTCCCCGACTTCCCGGACGTCCCTCGCTGACGCCAAGCCATGGCCGCACGCCAAGCTTCTGTTGTGGCCGCCGCAAGAGACGACAGCGCCAAGTCCCGCTCCCTGTGTCCTCTGCATCGCAGCCGCGGGGAGGCCTCTGCTTCTTCTACGTTGACCGCGACTCGCTCAAGCCCGCGCCTGGGCTGCCTCCTCCCACCAGCGCCCCAAGGCCCAGCCTACTCCAGCTCCTCACCAACCCAACTCCAGATCCGGCCTCTGACCCAATGTGAGCAGCTCCCCAGTCCAGATCCCAGATTCGGCCCGATTGTGTTTTTTTTCTCTCCAGCGAATTTGTCCAATTATCCCGAAAACTGCATGTTTACAGATTGCCCCTCATGTTCATGCATGTAATAGCTAATTTAACCATGCATCGGATTAAAATGTCTTCATATATGTAAAATTCTTAGAATTTTGTGTAGTTTCATAATATGCCATTTTCAATCATGTTAAAAATGTTTAAAATGATGTTTGCTTATATTTTGCCCCTATGCCATGTAAAAATGCTTTACTTCAGAATTAAATAACCGTAGCTCCGATTTAAATAATCTTTATATGTAAATGGGGTAGAAAAATGCCTAGTTTAACTTGGTTCACTTACTTTGCAGGTTTAATAACTCTAAAATTGTGATTAGGGTAGAAAAGTACCAAACCTTAAAATATGCATATGAGGATTTACCGGAATTGTTGTTCGTTGCTTCCGGCCTCATTTAAACTTGACTAGATAGGTAGTTTTACTTTGCTTCACCCTCTTGCCATGTTTAACAACATTTAATATTGTTGGGTACATAAACGAGATCGAACTAAATAACTTGTTCTGGTGTTTCGTCAATATGCAACTCGTTGCATATTGAGCTCCACTTAACTTGTAGTGTTGTTTGTGCATTTGGCCATGCCATGTTTCATTAAACCGGACATGCATCATACTTAATTGTGCATCATGCCATGCTTATGTGGTGGTTGTTTACTATGTTGTGTGCTTCTTTCCGGTGTTTGCTTCTTCGGGTTGGTTCCGGTAACGTCGCGTTTGTGAGGACCCGTTCGTCTACGTCCGTTTGTCTTCTTCATGGACTCGTTCTTCTTCCTTGCGGGATCTCAGGCAAGATGATCATACCCTCGAAATCACTACTATCTTTGCTTTGCTAGATGCTCGCTCTTTTGCTATGCCTATGCTGCGATACCTACCACTTGCTTATCATGCCACCCATATTGTTGAACCAAGCCTCTAACCCACCTTGTCCTAGCAAACCGTTGTTTGGCTATGTTACCGCTTTGCTCAGCCCCTCTCATAGCGTTGATAGTTGCAGGTGAAGATTGAAGTTTGTTCCTTGTTGGAACATGGAGATGTTGTTCCTTGTTGGAACATGTTTACTTGTTGGGATATCACAATATATCTTATTTAATTAATGCATCTATATACTTGGTAAAGGGTGGAAGGCTCGGCCTTATGCCTGGTGTTTTGTTCCACTCTTGCCGCCCTAGTTTCCATCATATCGGTGTTATGTTCCCGGATTTTGCGTTCCTTACGCGGTTGGGTTATAATGGGAACCCCTTGACAGTTCGCTTTGAATAAAACTCCTTCAGCAAGGTCCAACCTTGGTTTTACCATTTGCCACCTAGCCTTTTTCCCTTGGGAGTCGCGCATCCCGAGAGTCATCTTTATTTTAACCCCCCGGGCCAGTGCTTGTCTAAGTGTTGGTCCAAACTAGAGCCACTTGCGGCGCCACCTCGGGGAAACTTGAGGGCTAGTTTTAGCTGTGCGTAGTGTTCATCCGGTGTTGCCCTGAGAACGAGATATGTGCAGTTCCTATGAAGATGTCGGCGCATCGGGCGGTCTTGTTGGACTTGTTTGACCATTGTCGAGGATGTCTTGAAGAACCGGGATACCGAGTTTGATCGGAATGTCTCGGGAGGAGGTCTATTCCTTCGTTGACCGTGAGTGCTTGTCATGGGCTAAGTTGGGACACCCCTGCAGGGATTTGAACTTCCGAAAGCCGTGCCCGCGGTTATGGGCAGATGGGAATTTGTTAATGTTCGCTTGTAGATAACTTGAACCTTAACATAATTAAAATGAGTCAACTGCGTGTGTAACCGTGATGGTCTCTTTCCAGCGGAGTCCGGGAAGTGAACACGGTGTTGGAGTTATGCTTGATGTAGGTTGTTTTAGGATCACTTCTTGATCATACTTTCTCGACTGTGCCTTGCCTTCTCTTCTCGCTCTCATTTGCGTATGTTAGCCACCATATATGCTAGTCGCTTGCTGCAGCTCCACCACATACCTTTTACCTTACCCATAAGCTTAAATAGTCTTGATCGCGAGGGTGCGAGATTGCTGAGTCCCCGTGGCTCACAGATACTTCCAAAACCAGCTTGCAGGTGCCGATGAGTCCGTGCAGATGACGCAACCAAGCTCAGGAGGAGCTCGATGAAGATCTTGTCCTTTGTGCTGTTTCGTTCTAGTTGATCAGTAGTGGAGCCCAATTGGGGTCGATCGGGGGACCTTTGTCGTATTTGGGGTTCTTCTTTATTTTGGTTCCGTAGTCGGACCTTGTTTGTATCTGGATGATGTAACGCTTTATTCATGTATTGTGTGACGTGGCGATTGTAAGCCAACTATGTATCTCTTTTCCCTTATGTATTACATGGGTTGTTTGAGAAGATTACCTCACTTGCGACATTGCTTTCAATGCGGTTATGCCTCTAAGTCGTGCTTCGACACGTGGGAGATATAGCCGCATCGAGGGCATTACAATCTTGCACTACATTTACCAGACATTCCGTACCATATCCATTTCTTTGATACTCTGAGAGGGCCGGTATGAAAGAGTAACTGATTGGAACTGAAGCAAATAGTGTCTTGCCTTTTGGGTATCTCCGGGCCAAATACGACGCCGATGAAAGATGGCGTGTTCGAGCGGCACGAGCTGCGGCGACTGCGACGTGAGATGGCGGGTCTCGTATGCCGCCGATCTCATCTCACGCATGCTCAGGTTCGATGACAGCGTCCTCACGTTGCGCTGGGAGGCTCTCCGACTGGTCCTCACGGATCAGCGGGGCGTGACGGTGGACGCACATTTCCTACGCGAGGGGGAGGAAATCGACATTGGGTACGTGATTTCGCTTCCTTGTTACCTGGTGAGGGTTTAGGATTGGCTGCTGGCGTTAAACACCCCGTCGGTGCACGGAGGAGATGTGGGCATCGCGGCGGTACATGGGAGCGCGGTGACGTGTGCGGGTGGGGCGAGCCGACCTGAGACAAACCCGCCCGTGGCACCGAGCCCACCAATGGCGGATGCGCGACACGTGGGGGGGGGGGGTCCACCCACCCCCGCGGGGCAGCAGCGCTGGTATAAAGCCCCAACCTGCACCGATCCTTGACCTAGAGACCTCCTTCTCCCACTTCTGGGCGGCGGTGGAAAAACCTAGATCCAGAAATCCAGATTCGTTCGAGTGGTGGGAGGGTAAGGTAGGCGGAGACCCTAGATTGTTTGCAGCCGTGGTGTCGTCCTCTTCCATGGCGAACGACGCGGGGTGCGGCCACCGCGGAGAGCGACGCGGAGGAGGCAGGGCCGGGCGCATGGACCGCGGAGAAGGGTGGCAGGCTGGCCGCGGCAACGGCCAGGGAGGCGACCGGAGCAAGTTCTCCTGGAGGCGTGAAGAAGGCGACAGCTACGGCTTCTCAACATCGTCCAACATTGCATCGGTGGAGGATTCTGCGTGCTGGGATGAAGGAGCGATGACCAATCGCAGAGACATCCAAAGCGGTGGTGTCTGGGTGCAGAAGGCCCAGGCGTCATCAGGCTCGGGCGGCGACACCGCCGGAAAGCAACCTCATCTGTCGTCTGATCGTCCTCAGCGGAAGCAGCCCCCTGCTCAGGTGCCTCCTGCCAAAAAAGTAGATACGTGTCTCATTTGCAAATCTCATGAACACTCCCCTACTCGCTGTCTGCAAGCCTACTGCGAGAGATGCAAGAAATTAGGGCATCTAGCTTCTGTGTGCGTGGAGTTTTTGCCCTGGGAATGTGCTGCACCCATGTGTGCATTCCAGTCCAAGGGACAGGGGTTTTACTATATCCACGACTCCTGTTCCGCTAATCAACAAAAAGCTAGGGCCAACAATATTGTGGTTACTATTGTTGAAGGTGAAACCTCTATGCGTCAGATGGAGTTAGATCTGTCAGCTTAGCTAGCCACTGATTGGCGTTGCTCTACTCATGCTATAGCGCCAGGGGTGTTTGTAGTGAAATTTCCTAATCCAAGGGTTGTTGCTCAGATCTGTTATGTGGGGAGGGTGATGCTTAAGACGAGTGGTGCTGTCATTCTTGCCACTCCGTGGTCGTCTGTGGTAGGGGCTAAAGGAAAAATGGAGATAGCATGGGTTAAGATCAGCAATGTGCCACTTGATAAGAGGAGTGAAAGAAACCTTGCATATGTGGTATCACTAGTTGGGGCCCCCTTGGAGGTTGATGCGGCTACTCTGCACCGTCCGACATCTGCTAGGGTGAGGATTGGGTGCAGGAATGTGGATGAAATTCCTGTGATTGCAGAAGCTGTGCTGGGAGACTATTTTTATGACTTTTTTCTATGAGGTGGAACAAATCCTGGTGAGAGATCCTAATAGGGATGAAAAGACAGTTCAGACACCTGCTGATTTGATGGGAATGCTGATGGGAAGAACTACCCCCTTATGCAACATGGAAAAATAGAGAACAAAACTCATGTTGAACCACCTGTGAAGTCTCCTTGCATTGTTTGGGGAGGGAAGCAGATCCCATTAGGGAGTCGCAAGAGAGTGTAGAGTCTGATGACTCTCTGCATACCACGTTGCTAATTGAAACTATGGCCTATGAGATGGAACAAAATAAAGTAAGCTCATGTGACGTGAATTCATTGACTTGTAACCTGAAAAGTCCCAGAAAATCTTACTCTGATGTCGTTAAAAAATTTCGTCAGGTAAAAGAAGTGAATGGGGATGGTGAGAAGACTGCTACTCGTCAGCAGTACAGGGTTGAGTCACCTGAGGCAGAGATGATCAATGTGAGGCCCACTGCTCCCCCACTGGTCATGGAGGAAAACCTGCGCTTCAGCCTGAGAAACGCCCACAACATGATGGAGAGGGTGGAGGAGAAGGCAATGGCAGCGGCTAAGAAAAGAGACATCGAAGGTACTACATATAGCCCTAACTCTTTTGAGGCCTTATCTAATCCTGATCTCATTCTTAGAGCAGTTAAAATGGGAGTGAATATTCCTGATAATGATTTTAGTAATGTGGATATCCTTAGAGAACTTGAAAAATGCAGAAACATGGACAAAAAAGTGCAAATGCAGAACAGAATGACCCTGGAGGGGGGAAACTTGTGTTAACTAATGCAAAAGGGGATCAGACCCCTTTGAATATGGAGTGGGTGGATGTTAATGAGGTGGAAGAGTTGAATTTCACTAAAGTGAGATCTAGAAAAAAAAGGGAGAGGAAACCTAGTGTGGTTATAGCAAGACCTACCACCAGAAGTCAAAAAAATGGATCCTCTTTGGTAGGGGAAGCTGGTAGTCCTGCTCGTTCTCCTAGCAGGGCTGCCAAAGGGGGGGGGCTAGAATGAAAAAATCATGAAAGGCCTATTCTGGAATTGTAGAGTAGGTAAAAGAGGGATGGCCACCTGCTTCTCTGACATCATTAAGGACCACTCTCTGGACTTCTTAGGTATTCAGGAAACTAAAAAAACCTTTGATCAAAAGTATTTGAGGAGAGTTGACCCCTTTGACAGACTTAGTTGGAATTGGATCCCTTCTCTTGGTAAATCAGGTGGTGTGTTGTGTGGGGTCAAAAAAGAGACCCTGGAGGTTGTTTCCTGGAATGCAAGTAAGTACCTCATGCAAGTTGCAGTTCTTGATGTTTCCCTCAAGATTATATGGACATTGGTGGTAGTCTATGGGGCGGCACACGACGATAAGAAAGATGAGTTCCTAGATGAGATGATCTCGGTCTACACCAATGTCAGGACTCATTATGTGATTGGTGTTGATTTTAACATCCTTTGGGAAAGTTGCGACAAGAATAAAAATCTGCATAGATCCCCGTACATGGATAGATTTAACTCTATTGAGGAGGAAAATATACTTGGACCAACAAACAGAGGCACCCTACTCTGGAGAAATTAGACAGGATCCTAATGAGCCCTGATTGGGAAGATTTATTCCCCTTAGTTATGGTTCGTAAGCTTGTGAGAGATGTGTCTGACCACAACCCCCTGCTGCTCTCATCCAACCCCACTGATAAGGGGGCTCCTCATAGGGGAGAGTTCAGATTTGAGCTGAGCTGGTTAAAAATGAGGATTTTTATCATAAAGCTAAAGAGATATGGGAACAGCCTGTGTATTCTGTAGACCCTATTGACATCCTGAATATAAAGTTGAAACGTATTAAAAAATACTTTAAAGGTTGCGGCTCGCATGCTTTTGGGCATGCCAGAAAAAGGAAAAAGTGGATTAAACAATAGTTGGAGGAGATAGAGAAAAAGGAAGAGAATGGACCACTGGACCCGGAAACCTATGAGAAGAGGACCATCCTGTGTATAGAATTTTATGAGATTCTTGCAGAGGAGGAGCTATTTTGGCTACAACATTCAAATGAAAGGTGGCTTCTGAAAGGAGACCAGAACACGGCTTATTTTCATCGGATAGCCAATGGCAGGAAAAGAAAAACACTATACACTCTTTGGACAATGGGGAGAAAGTTATAGAAGGCACTAAGAACCTGTTGGGTCATGCAACAACCTTTTACAAAGACCTATTTGGCCCTGCGAGGGGGAATTTATTTCATATGTCTCCTGATACGTGGTCTAGCAGTGAGAAACTCACTACGGATGACAATGATACGCTGACTAAAGCCTTTACTGAGGAGGAAGTAAGAAAGGCCATGTTTAGTATGGAAAGTGATAGAGCCCCAGGCCCCAACAGTATCCCGACAGAATTTTATAAATATTGTTGGGACTTTGTAAAAAAAGATATTATGCGGCTGTTTGAAGCCTTCTATGATAATACCCTCGATGTGGCCCGACTGAACTATGGTATTATCACTCTAATACCAAAGCTGAATGGGGCGAGAAAGATCCAGCAGTACCACCCCATATGTCTCCTTAGATGCCCTTACAAGCTGATTACGAAGGTTCTAGATAACCAAGTGGCTAACTTTTCTCACAAATTGATTAGCAAATATCAAAATGCTTTCATAAAACACAGAAACATTATGGATGGGATCCTTACTCTTCATGAGGTGTTACACCATACCCACCATGAAAAGAAGGTGGGGATTGTTCTTAAGTTGGATTTCGAGAAAGCCTGTGATAAGATAAATTGGGACTTTCTTTTAGAATGTCATCGAAACCATGCTTTCGGCCCGACTTGGTGCGGCTGGGTGGAGAAGATACTGCACAATGGCACCCTGAGCATTAAGCTTAATAATGAAGTAGGACCCTACTTTCAGAGTCACAAAGGGGTCCGGCAGGGCGACCCTTACTCCCCCTTCTTGTTTAACTTAGCTGTTGAAACCCTTTTAAAGATGGTCACTAACGCTCAAAAAGAAAACTTCATTACTGGCCTCGCGCCTCACTTAATTGAGGGAGGGGTAGCAATATTGCAGTATGCGGATGATACGGTGATCTGTTTGGAACATAATAATGAGGCTGTTGTCAACCTGAAACTGCTGCTATACATGTTTGAACTTATGTCTAGATTGAAGATCAATTTTCTGAAAAGTGAAATCCTATGTGTAGGGGGAGACAATGAGGTGATATCTTACTATGCAAACTTGTTCAATTGTAGCATCGGCCATTTCCCCATCAAGTACCTTGGGGTGCCGGTTAGTTTCTCAAACTTACGTAGCCTAGATTGGGATTTTGTGGATGAAAGATTCCTCAAGTGCTGTGAATCGTGAATTGGCAATGCAGCCTCCTCGGGAGGGCATCTCATTCTCCTTAACTCCTCTTTAACTAGCATTGTGTACTTCTACATGTCCATGTTCCTACTAGCTAAGGGAGTGATTAGTAAACTGGATAAACATCACAAGCGTTTTCTCTGGCAAGAACATGATGGACGCAAGCAGTATCACCTAGTCAAATGGTCCAGAATTTGTCGATCGAAAGAGAAGGGGGGCCTGGGGGTGAAAGATTTATGTAAACAGAATATAAGTCTGCTCACCAAGTGGTGGTGGAAGTTAGAGACCCGGAATGGGCTTTGGCAGGAGGTGATCCGGGCAAAATATTTCAAAAAGGATACGGTGGCATCCATTAAGACCCGATTTGGGGACTCTCCCATCTGGAAAGCCATCATGAAAGTTAAGGAGCACTATATGATTGGCAGAAAAGTAATCTTGAACTCTAGCAATCTTGCCAGATTGTGGTTGGATCCTTTTGGCGATGAGCAACTAATATATGTCCAGTTTCCTGTTCTGTTCAGCATATGTAATAATCAAGAGATAACGATGGCTATGTTCAGGGAGAATGTGGAGGTGAACTTCTTTAGAACAAGTCTCAACCCCACACCTCTCGAACAATGGAGGGAGGTGTGAGATAAGGTGCGGGACTGGCCCCTATCTAACGATCCAGATCAGGTTGTTTGGTCCCTGGGGAAGAAGAAAAAATTTACCACAAAATCCATTTATGAATACTTGGAGAGACCCCTAGCTGGATGCAACTTTAGATGGATTTGGAGAGCAAAAATTCCCCTAAAAATTCAGATTTTTTGTGGAAATTGTTTCAGGATTCTGTCCTGACCAGGGATGTAATGTGCAGACGCGGGTGGCTGGGAAGGCCGGTGTGCGCCTTCTGTGATGGCAGAGAAACCTCTCAGCACCTCTTCTTTACCTGCCCTGTCGCTAGAGTTATGTGGAGAACAGTGGGGTGTGTTTTGGGCACTGAGTGTTGCCCTAACAACTTGTGGAAATACTTTGATTGGTGTCATTGTTACCTCCCTGATGGTGAGAGGTTTTACATGTTTGGTCTGGTTGCGTTATGCTGGGCGATGTGGAACTATCGTAACAAAAGAATCTTCGAATTCAAGGATTTGAAGTCTCCTTTTGAGGTGATATATTCTGCTTGTGGATACATATCTTATTGGGCAGGTCTACTGTCGGGTGAAGATCGGGAGGCGATGGAGCGTGGATCGAAGATGCTAAGGATCAACGCCACAAACATGATGAGAATCTGTGCAGCACCAAGAGATGCGACACGGAGCAGGTGAAAGTTGAAGTTCAGGTGGCCAAGGGCGGGAGGCAGTGCTTCTTCTTCTCCGTTTGTGCTTCTTTTGGCTCCTATACCCCGGTCATGGCGCATGAAGTTGGCGTTTTGGTGAAAGACTAGTTTGGTTATGTGAGTGGTTCATGCTCCTGCGCGAGCTTTTGTGTGGGTGGCCTATCTGAATCAGGTTTGTAATGGCTGAATTTTTCTGGTCGTAGCTTCGTAGGTGTCACTGGGTTTTTGCCCCATGGTGGGCTGCCCGATGATGGGTGCCCATCGTGGGTTTCCTAGTGATGCGTTGAACCCGCTTCCCCTTTCTAGGTTTCCTGGATCTTTCAAAGTGATGTTATTTCTGTTATGAGAGTAATGGAAAGGGGTAATGCTCGGTTCAAAAAAAAGAGTAACTGATTGTGGTAAGAGTTTTCCTTCTTGTCAGTTGATGGTGTTACAAGAGTTAAATGCACAGTTGAGTTGTAGCTTTCAGAAATTCAACTTGATTACTCGACCAGTTAGATCATATCTGATGACTACGGTGCTTTGCCTCAAATAACTGGGGGGGTTACAACTTACAATGCAGTCAAATCGCTTCAACTATTCCGCTCGGGTAGTTCCGAAGCCAACATGGCCGAACGGCCATAGGAACGTCCTAGATTAGCTAGCTCATGGCTTGCAATATTTTTCTCATGCATGGCTCAACAAAAGTTGACTTGCAATATTTTGCTTATAACTAAGATATATCTTTTAGCAAGACGATTACCAAGCTTTCCAGCCAGATGGATGTATCGGGATCGATGTGTCCACTCACACTGATCATAGAGTCTGACTTCAGGCTGAGATAGCTATTTGTCTTAGCCTATAGTTTTTTTTTCTTTGAGCATAGTTATTATTTTCATTTTAGTTGCTTAGGACATCAATTAATATTTCTTGTTAGATCTCGCGTACTAGACTTGCAGTGCAAGGATGTACAAGGTCATGTGCTAAACCAAGTGAGATGCCAAAGCAGGTTTGCAACATGGCTATACGATCATAATCTCGGATGACATTATAACATGGGTTGCCGGCTACATCATGTGCTGTCCTGCATGCTGAAGTGCTCAGATGCTTCAGAGTTCTGGGACTTGGTGAGGTCCTTAAAACAGAGTATCGTATAGTGTTATTGTACTTGGCGGCTCACATTATAAATAAAAAAGACATACCTACCTTTCCATATCGCATGGAACTCACTCAAGACCTCGGCAGAAAAGGATGAGAAAGCCATAGGAAAGAGAGGCAGAGGGAAGGGATCACCATTCAAGCTTGAAGCTTGTCACAAGCCCAATCACACGACCTGATAGAACCAAGACAAATTACCTAGTGTGGCTTGAAGACGACGTGGACATAGTACCTAAGAAGAGGTCTTTTACAATACCCTAGAATGCTTATGGGCCATCCATTCCTTCTAATCAAATGGATAATACTTAGGTGGAACTTAGAGGCTTTGGGACAATACTCGGCAAGCTCGGCTTACGCCGTGCAATTCCAAGGCAGGGTGCAAGTTGATTGGCAGAATTTTATCTGGGAGGCAAAGGTGCATGGATGCATTAAGATCTTCACCTGGCTCCTCCTGGAAAACCGCCTGTGGACTTGCGACAGGCTACAAAGGCGTGGCTGCCCGAATAACTACTTCTGCCCTTTGTGTGTTCGCAACCTGGAAATAGTGCACCGTCTCATCTGGAGTCACCCACTAGCCCGTGAGGTTTGGGAAAGGGTAGCCGCATGGCGAGGGTGCCAACAGTTTCACCCACGGCAACAGGTGCAAGAAGAAAGCATTATCGTCACACTCCAACAGATGGTGGCAAGCACCCAGCCGGCTCAACGAAGGGCCAGCAATGCCACCATGCTCTTAACATGCTGGGAGATTTGACAAGAGAGAAATCGGTGTGTGTTCAAGGGAAAGACACCTTCAGCGCAAGACATCATCAAGGCCATTGAGCACTCCATCGAGCTTTGGCAGCAAGCGGGAGCAATTCATCTGGAGAGACCCTTTTGGGATCCACCATAAAAATTTAAAGCACAAGTCCTTCCGGGGTTTACCATGTTGTAACCTAACTGGTCCTAGGACCCTCACCCCACCCTTTGTATTTCCCCACTGCTTTCTTCTTATCAATGAAAATCCAATAATATACCAGATCTTTCAAAGAAAATCAAATGGATAAATTTAATCTGCACTGCAAAACAATTGTAACGGAGTACCATCCTAAGAAAACAGTGAGTACCCTGATCTTAGGGGTAAAATGGTAATCGCATAGGATCATTTTGTGGCATTATATATTTTTGTTCAGACTAACTCGTGATTACCCCTAATTCCAAATTGAATGGTACAGTTCATATGCATGTGTTAATGTTGCGGCAACCAAGCAGGTTTGTCGGAGAGGGATGATCGTGCCTACGATCAGCGACCGGAGAGACGACGAGACAACATGATTAGGGTATCCGAGAAAAGCACGGAGTCACGAACAACAACCACAGAAACTTGATGTTCGAAAAGTGAGTACACAACGGGATTCCCCAATCTTGATATTGAATTTTGCACATCCAAGGAGAATTGGAGCATTCTTGTGGTGATGTCGCGTCTCAGCTCTCATTTGTTTGTGATTCACTTCAATCTCCCGATATTTATGGACCTTGCGCTTTTTTGCGGGAAATTTATGGACGTTGCTTGACTAAATGATCCATCAATTTTATAATTCTGATTAGTGACCTTGCAATCTGATAAAATGACATGCAAATTTCAAAGTGCAATACGTCGGAGACATCGAGAGATACGTGTGAGGAGAAGAGGAGGGTGTAGCAGAAGATACCCTGAAGCGCAGCAGCGCCTGAGATGGCACTGCGTGCCATGATGGCTGATGTGCGTGATAGATACGTGTGAGGAGAAGAGGAGGCCACCGCCAGTCAAGTGTGTGAGATGGGAGAGACGGTTGGGTGATAACCAGGATAGATTAGGATGGGATTTAATCATAGATTAGCAATTGGAAATGACCACATTACCCCATAAAATGGACGGCCAGATTTACATGGTACTCCCCATCACATCATGGAGTACCGGGGTACCCTAAAACTGGTGCAACTATACTGAAATTAGAACATTGTCATTGACGAAAATCGTATGATGGTTGGAGATAAAGACTAAAACTAATCCACTAATTGCAATATGCATGCAAATAATATTTCTTGCATAATCTTTCTCGTGGTATGTTGTTAACCTTTCTAGTGAACAATATCATTCGAGGAAGTTGATGTAGTGGCATGCAAATAAAAAATGACAAGCTACACAAAGATATAGTACTAAATTGGTGAAGATAAATTTAACCAGCAATATGTGGGCTTTTATCAATTTATATAACTCATTGCTATAAATATGAACAACACTAAAAGGGAACACTTCCGCAGGTCATACATAGATGAACATATTGCATTACATTATATACATGTGGCATATTGTGAATAAAATAGCTATGAAAATTCAAGCGTGAGGACAACGTGTGTGTGCAACAAGCATAAACCCTAACCCCCTGCCACTCCTGCTTTAATAGTGCTACTCTAGCTAACGTTGGGCTGAGGAAGCTATGTTGATTACTATTATTTTTACTGCATCATGGAAGTTGTTTTGCTGAATCCTCCTTGTAGATGATTTTACTAGAAATATTACCAAAGTCACCCAGGAATGGTTGGTGGGTAACATATACTGTGAGTTATGATATGCTACATCATGACATCATCCCAGTGATTATAGCGGTATCCATCTCCCTTTATAACAAATGGGCTCAATGATAAATAATACTACATATGTTATTTTCATGCTTTAGAGCAAACCAATGTGACCACATCCATCCAACTATGCAAAAAGTCCAGCCAGAGGAACATATGAAGCTCAATGAAAAAGGGACATATCATGACAAGCTATGTGGTGGTCGAATAGGCAGAATAGGCATATGGAATCAATAGACTATCCATCTTCCTAGTTTGTTAGCTCCCCCACCCCCTCTTTTTTTGTTCAACTCATTCACATAAGATGGATTGGAATTCTCTGACCTGGGATATGTCTTACCCCTATAAGGGTCATGTTTAATTTGCTTAGGATTAGTTGAGCATTTCCCCGAATAAGATACAATGTATAGTTAATTTACTGTTTCACTTCTGAAATGGTTTGACGTCAGGTAGCCACGTCCATGCATTGTAGTTTTTATTGTGAACCTCTCTGTTGTCCATGCCTAATTTTGTACTTCTGATGCTAATTTTAACTAATTCGGCATTATTTATGGTCCTTGTTAAAGCATTATTCCCATTTTTCAGAATATATACTAGAGAGCTAAAAAACTTGATGTCTGTGGGATTTCCACGTCACATTTCATATCAAGATTAGCAAGCTTCAATTGCACAACAAGATTAAGAAAAGTTATGCCAGTTTCTTTATAATGTGTTATACCAAGTCGGCATAACTAAACCACTTTTCTCGGGCACACGTAGTGCATAATTAGTAAGTTACTAATCGGGCGTGGCTCATCTTAATTTAAGACATTAAAGACTTATTAGTTGCCATGTTTTATCTTCATTTCCATGTATGAATGGTTATCGTATACTCTCTTATTATTTTTTTGCGGGGAATATACTCCATATAGTTTGACCTTAAGGCATTAGGTATTTGCGTTTCTCAACTCTAGCACTTGTAGTTACATAGTGTGTGACATTTTTCTTCTTTAGAGAGAAGGCCTCGGCTTTGAATTAACAAATCTATCAACGGGTCAAGATTACACCAACAAACAGCTTACAAAGAAAAGAAAATACGACACATAGAAAGCTAGCAGAACAGCTCACAACCCACAGCAAAGCAAGCACACAAGAATACACACAAGAAGCACCACTAGCAAAGCCACGGCCATCGACAACCACTACGGCCTACACCGAAAAGGCAGCTAAGGACTATTATACCACTTAGCAGATAGCCAACTCTTGTTCCAAATTTATTCAGTTAGGCTTGACTTTAAGGCCATCATGTATCCGTGTCTCAACTCCAGTACTTGCCCTAGTTACACACCGCGTACCACCATGCACATACAGGGTTCCCTATTATTATTCTTGAATTATTCACTTAGTGTGTGGCTCAGGACTTGACAAAGCTCCAAGATGTTTTGTGCTTCACCATTGCAGCCGTGATATCAAGAACCCATCAAGGGGTAGCGGAAGATGGAAAAGCTCAATTGTGACATGCTTAATTTGGAGTTCTTTTAAAATGTCCAGTTTGTCGGTATGATTTACAATTTATCCTTTTTTAGTGGCATCAATTGATTTAAGCACCACTGTGTTGCTTAAGTTTATTCAATCTAAGGGGCAGATTGTAACGCCCACGATGCGGCTATATCTCCCACGTGTCGAGGCACAGCTTAGAGGCATAATCGCATTGTGGTTTTGTCGCAAGAAGGGTCATCTTCACACAATCCCATGTAATGAACAAGAAAGGGATAAATAGAGTTGTCTTACAATCGCCACTTCAAACAAAGATCAATAATCCATACATCATTCAGAGTACACACATAGTCCGACTACAGACAAATCCAAATGAAAAGAAGATAACCCCAAATGCTAGATCCCTGATCGTCCCAACTGGGCTCCACTACTGATCATCAGAAAACGAAACGTAGTAACGGCCAAGGTCCTCGTCGAACTCCCACTTGAGTTTGGTAGCATCACCCGCACTGGTATCCTCGGCACCTGCAACTGTTTTGGTAGTATCTATGAGTCATGAGGACTCAGCAATCTCAAAACCCACGAGATCAAGACTATTTAAGCTTATGGGTAGAATGTAGTTATGAGGTGGAGTTGCAGCAAGCGCTAAGCAAATATGGTGGCTAACATACGAGTACAAGAGTAAGATGAGAAAGTACGCAACGGTCGTGAAGCTAGAAGTGCTCAAGAAGTGATCCTGAACTACTTACGTTCAAACATAACCGAAACCGCGTTCACTTCCCAGACTCCACTGAAAAGAGACCATCACGGCTACACACGCGGTTGATGCATTTTAATTAAGTCAAGTGTGAAGTTCTCTACAACCGGATATTAACAAATTCCCATCTGTCACATAACCACGGGCATGGCTCTCGAAAGTTTATACCCTACAGGGGTGTCCCAACTTAGCCCATCACAAGCTCTCAACGAAGGATATTCCTTCTCCTGGACAGACCCGATCAGTCTCAGAATCCCGGTTACAAGACATTTCGACAATGGTAAAAAAAGACCAGCAAGACCGCCCGATGTGCCGACAAATCCCGATAGGAGTCGCATGTATCTCGTTCTCAGGGCACACCAGATGGGAAAGACGTCGGGTTGGCTGAGACCCTGGTTGCCCAGGGGGCGCCAGACATCGCCAAGGTTGGACCAGCACTTAGAGGAACACTGGCCCGGGGGGGTTAAATAAAGATGACCCTCGGGTTTATAACTCCCTATGGAAAATTTTAGGTTGTTGTTAGGCAAATGTTGAAACCAAGGTTGGGCCTTGCAGGAGGAGTTTTATTCAAAGCAAACTGTCAAGAGGGTCCCATAACCCCAACCGTGCAAGGAACACAAAATCAAGGAAGATAACACAGGTATGGTGGAAACCAAGGAGGCAATAGTGTAACAAAACATCGGGAAAAAGGCCAAGCCTTCCACCCTTTGCCAAGTATATAGATGCATTAATTAAATAAGAGATATTATGATATCCCAACAAATCCATGTTCCAACATAGAACAACCTGCAAGGCACCTCCAACTAGCAACGCTATAAGAGGGGCTGAGCAAAAGCTGTAACTTAGCCAAACAACAGTTTGCTAGGAAGGTGGGTTAGAGGCTTGACATGGCAATATGGGAGGCATGATAAACAAGTGGTAGGTAGTGCGACATAGCGATAGAACGAACAACTAGCAAGCAAAGATAGAAGTAATATCGAGGGTAATGATCATCTTGCCTACAGAGTTCTTGGGGTTGTCGAAAGCTTACTCCTCGTTAGCGTACTCAAGGTTCCTCATTCAAGAACTCGGCTCTACCCAAAGCAAGAACACAAGCAACGGAACAACAATCAATCACGATGCAATGCACAAGCAACATGATGCAATACATGACATGGAATGCAAGGTATGATGTGCAATGCATATGGGTACTCCGAAAGGGAAAAGACTATCAAGGCATCAAATTGGGAAATCAAGTATGCCATTGGAAAGAGTGAGTGATTTCGGTCAAAATCAATATAAGGATCACCGAAAACGGATGCACGGTTTGCAAAGGACAAGCAAAACAAGAACGATGCAAATCTGCGCTTAACAACATCATAGCACTTAAGATGCAACAGGAAACTATGCTACAGGACCCCACCATAGTAACAAAGCACATGGCATTAAAGTACAAGTGAAGCACTACAGATCATGAACACTGAGCTCCTGCTAGAACTCAATAGAACAAGCTTAAAATAGCATGGAAAAAATGCAAATGATAACAGATTCACAGACGAAAATACTAACATGTCAAAAACAGCATCAGGTAGCAATGTTTAGAGCTAGCAAATAACATGCTATAGGAACATATCATGGCAAGCAAAGACATGGCATGCTAGTACTAAAGGCATAGAACAAAACTCCCTGACTGAACTTTAACCAAAGATGCATGGATAAGATGGCAACATCAATGCAAACATGGAAAATGATATGATCAGTTTCAGACTTAGAAGAAAAACAGAGCATGGCAAAAACAGATTCATGATAGCAACTTTGCAAGCTCATGCCACTCATGACAAAGCATTTCATGGCATCACAAGGTAACCAACAGTAAGTAGACGTATTCATGAAGCTAAGCATGACAATAGAAAGTTCATAGGGTACATGTATCACTAGCAAAACACATGGCAATATTAAACTTAATGTTAACAATCTGCCAGCAACAATATATAGCAAAAGTAGAGCATGGTAATGACAAGCTAGAATACTTCATAATTGTAACCAGAGACATGAATGGATAGAGAAATACCACATCTTAAAAATCCTATTACTTAGCCTCATCAAAATGTGCATGGATCTACTGGTAGCAACAAGACAACATAGCGTCATAATGTAACAGGAAAAGACTTAGCAAAATTACTGTCTGAAAATAGCAACATCACATAGCCTACTTTGCATGCTTGTGATAGTCACCACAGAGCACATAAATATACAAGGCTTGCACCACTGTAAAGATGGCATGGAGATACTCCAAAAACATGTAGACATCATGCTCGTAAGATGCACACACAAAATGCAAGGAAAATGACAAATCAGCAAGTTATGATAAATTCCAGCAGACAACATCACATGGCACTTTTGCAACGAAGATTAGGGCATCAATATGGACAATAACATGCAGGCAAATGACACTAACATGAAGAGCATCACGAGACAAACATTTTGATATATCATGCATGCAAAACAGAGTTATGAGCATGGACATATGGCATGATGAACAAGTGCATAGAATGTTGAAAAGTTCGGGACTTCGAAGAAAAATGAGGGGGTCAACCTCAGATCTAGGGTTGCACGGGTCCTGAGGTTGGCCGGAGATCAGTCAATGGCGGCGGCTCGGCTCGAGCTCCGGCAAGGTGGGAGAACGACGACGAGGTGGCCGGGGACGGGCGCGGACGTCGAGGCAGGAGGATCTAGCCTTGGGGATGCCGGATCCGCGAGGAGGGGCGGCGCCGGAGCCGGGTGGCGGAGCTTGGCCGGTGCAGTTGAAGGCGGGCGGCGGCGGCGCGGGACGTGCGGGGCGGCGGGCGCGCAGGGTCGGCGCAGGAGGCGTGGGCGGCAGCGATGGGCGAGGAGGGCCGGATGCGGGCTCTCCGGTCCGCGGCGGGTGGCGGTGGCCGGCTGCCACGTGGCGCACAGGAGGGGCCGCGGGTGCCGGCACGGGCGTGGCCGGCGGCGGACACGTCTGGCGGCGTGGAGGAGGGTGGACTAGGGTTTTATCCGCGAATTTGGAAGGGGGATGCATATTTATAAGTGGGGGGAGCTAGGAGAGTCCAAATGAGGTGCGGTTTTCGCCCACACGATCATGATCCAATGACGGAGAGCATGGAGGGGTTTAGATGGGCTAGTTGTCGGGAATGCAGTAGTTTCAACAAAAATTCCTACGCACACGTAAGATCTATCTAGGTGATGCATAGCAACGAGAGGGGAGAGTGTTGTCCACGTACCCTCGTAGACCGAAAGCGGAAGCGTTATGACAACAAGGTTGATGTAGTCCTACGTCTTCACGATTCGACCGATCCTAGCACCGAAGGTATGGCACCTCCGCGATCTGCACATGTTCAGCTCGGTGACATCCCACGAACTCTAGATCCAGCTAAGGTTGAGGGAGAGTTTCGTCAGCACGACGGCGTGGTGACAGTGATGATGAAGCAACCAGCGTAGAGCTTCGCCTAAGCACTGCAACGATATGACCAAGGTGGAAATCTGTGGAGGGGGGCACCACACATGGCTAAACAATCAACTTGTGTGTCTATGGGGTGCCCCCTCCCCCGTATATAAAGGAGGGGAGTAGGAGGCCGGCCATCCCTAGAGGGTGCGCCAAGGGGGAGGAATCCGCCTCCTAGTAGGAGTAGGATTCCTCCTTTCCTAGTCCTACTAGGAGGGGGAAGGAAGGAGAGGGGCGGGAGAGGGAAAGAGGGGGGGACGCCACCTCCTGGCTGCTGCCCTCCCTCTCCCCTAAAGCCCACTAAGGGCCCAATAACTTCCCGGGGGGGTCCGGTAACCCTCCGGCACATCGGTTTTATCTGAAACCTTCCGGAACACTTTCGGTGTCCAAACATAGCCATCCAATATATCATTCTTTATGTGTCGAACATTTCGAGACTCCTCCTCATGTCCGTGATCACATCCGGGACTCCGAACTACCTTTGGTACATCGAAACACATAAACTCATAATACCGATCGTCACTGAACTTTAAGCATACGGACCCTATGGGTTCGAGAACCATGTAGACATGACCGAGACTTGTCTCCGGTCAATAACCAATAGCGGAACCTGGATGCTCATATTGGTTCCTACATATTCTACGAAGATCTTTATCGGTCAAACCGCATAACAACATACGTTGTTTCCTTTGTCATCGGTATGTTACTTGCCCGAGATTCGATCATCAGTATCTCAATACCTACTTCAATCTTGTTACCGGCAGGTCTCTTTACTCGTTTCGTAATGCAACATCCCATAACTAACTCATTATTCACATTGCTTGCAAGGCTTATAGTGATGTGCATTACCGAGAGGGCCCAGAGATACCTCTCCGATACACGGAGTGACAAATCCTAATCTTGATCTATGCCAACTCAACAAATACCATTGGAGACACCTGTAGAGCATCTTTATAGTCACCCAGTTACGTTATGATGTTTGATAGCACACTAAGTGTTCCTCCAGTATTCGGCATAGGAACATTTATAAGTTATGGAGAAAGCAATAGCAACAAACTAAATGATCATCGTGCTAAGCTAACGGATGGGTCAAGTCAATCATATCATTCTCTAATTATGTGATCCCATTCATCAAATGACAACTCTTTGTCCATGGCTAGGAAACTTAACCATCTTTTATTAATGAGCTAGTCAAGTAGAGGCATACTAGTGACACTCAGTTTGTCTATGCATTCACACATGTACTAAGTTTCCGGTTAATACAACTCTAGCATGAATAATAAACATTTATCATGATATAAGGAAATATAAATAACAACTTTATTATTGCCTCTAGTGCATATTTCCTTCAGTCTCCCACTTGCACTAGAGTCAATAATCTAGATTACATTGTAATGATTCTAACACCCATGGAGTCTTGGTGCTGATCATGTTTTGCTCGTGAGAGAGGCTTAGTCAATGGGTCTGCAACATTCAGATCCGTATGTATCTTGAAAATCTCTATGTCTCCCTCCTTGACTTGATCGCGAATGGAATTGAAGCTTCTCTTCATGTGCTTGGTTCTCTTGTGAAATCTGGATTCCTTTGCCAATGCAATTGCACCAGTATTGTCACAAAACATTTTCATTGGACCCGATGCACTAGGTATGATACCTAGATCGGATATGAACTCCTTCATTTGCTGCTTCCGAAGAAGCTATGTACTCCGCTTCACACGTAGATCCCGCCATGACGCTCTACTTGGAACTACACCAACTAACAGCTCCACCATTCAATAAAAACATGTATCCGGTTTGTGACTTAGACTCATCTAGATCAGTGTCAAAGCTTGCATCGACGTTACCATTTAGGACGAGCTCTTTGTCACCTCCATAAACGAGAAACATATCCTTAGTCCTTTTCAGGTATTTCAGGATGTTCTTGACCGCTGTCAAGTGATCCACTCCTAGATTACTTTGGTACCTCCCTGCTAAACTAATAGCAAGGCACACATCAGGTCTGGTACACAACATTGCATACATGATAGAACCTATGGCTGAAGCATAGGGAATGACTTTCATTTTCTCTCTATCTTCTGCAGTGGTCGGCCATTGAGTCTGACTCAACTTCACACCTTGTAACACAGGCAAGAACCCTTTCTTTGCTTGATCCGTTTTGAACTTCTTCAAAACTTTATCAAGGTATGTGCTTTGTGAAAGTCCAATTAAGCATCTTGATCTATCTCTATAGATCTTGATTCCCAATATATAAGCAGCTTCACCGAGGTCTTTCATTGAAAAATTCTTATTCAAGTATCCTTTTATGCTATTCAGAAATTCAGTATCATTTTCGATCAACAATATGTCATCTACATATAATATCAGCAATGCTACAGAGCTCCCACTCACTTTCTTGTAAATACAGGCTTCTCCAAAAGTCTGTATAAAACCATATGCTTTGATCACACTATCAAAGCGTATATTCCAACTCTGATAGGCTTGCACTAGTCCATAAATGGATCGCTAGAGCTTGCACACTTTGTTAGCACGTTTTCGATCAACAAAACCTTCTGGTTGCATCATATACAACTCTTCTTTAAGATATCCATTAAGTAATGCGGTTTTGACATCCGTTTGCCAAATTTCATAATCATAAAATGCGGCAATTGCTAACATGATTCGGACGGACTTAAGCATCGCGACGGGTGAGAAGGTCTCATCGTAATCAACTCCTTGAACTTGTTGAAAACCTTTTGCAACAAGTCGAGCTTTGTAGACAGTAACATTATCGTCAGCGTCAGTCTTCTTCTTGAAGATCCATTTATTCTCTATGGCTTGCTGATCATCGGGCAAGTCAACCAAAGTCCACACTTTGTTCTCATACATGGATCCCATCTCAGATTTCATGGCCTCAAGCCATTTTGCGGAATTTGGGCTCATCATTGCTTCCTCATAGTTAGTAGGTTCGTCATGGTCAAGTAACATGACCTCCAGAACAGGATTACCTTACCACTCTGGTGCGGATCTTACTCTTGTTGACCTACGAGGTTCGGTAATAACTTGATTAGAAGTTTCATGATCATCATCATTAGCTTCCTCACTTACTGGTGTAGGAATCACTGGAACTGATTTCTGTGATGAACTACTTTCCAATAAGGGAGTAGGTACAATTACCTCGTCAAGTTCTACTTTCCTCCCACTCACTTATTTCGATAGAAACTCCTTCTCTAGAAACGATCCATTCTTAGCGACGAATATCTTACCTTCGGATCTGTGATAGAAGGTGTACCCAACAGTCTCCTTTGGGTATCCTATGAAGACACATTTCTCCGATTTGGGTTCGAGCTTATCAGGTTGAAGCTTTTTCACATAAGCATCGCAGCCCCAAACTTCAAGAAACGACAACTTGGGTTTCTTGCCAAACCACAGTTCATAAGGTGTTGTCTCAATGGATTTCGATGGTGCCCTATTTAACGTGAATGCAGTTGTCTCTAAAGCATAACCCCAAAATGATAGCGGTAAATTAGTAAGAGACATCATAGATCGCACCATATCTAATAAAGTGCGGTGACGACGTTTGGACACACCATTACGCTGTGGTGTTCTAGGTGGTGTGAGTTGAGAAACTATTCTGCATTGTTTCAAATGAAGACCAAACTCGTAACTCAAATATTCTCCTCCACAATCAGATCGTAGAAACTTAAATTTCTTGTTACGATGATTTTCCACTTCACTCTGAAATTGTTCGAACTTTTCAGATGTTTCAGACTTATGTTTCATCAAGTAGATACCCATATCTGCTCAAACCATTTGTGAAGGTAAGAAAATAATGATACCCGCCGCGAGCATCAACACTCATCGAACTGCATACATCAGTATGTATTATTTCCAACAAGTCTGTTGCTCGCTCTATTGTTCCGGAGAATGGAGTCTTAGTCATCTTGCCCATGAGGCATGGTTCGCAAGCATCAAGTGATTCATAATCAAGTAATTCCAAAAGTCCATCAGCATGGAGTTTCTTCATGCGCTTTACACCAATATGACCTAAACGGCAGTGCCACAAATAAGTTGCACTATCATTATTAAACTTATATCTTTTGGCTTCAATACTATGAACATGTGTATCACTACTATCAAGATTTAGTAAAAATAGACCACTCATCAAGGGTGCATGACCATAAAAGATATTACTCATATAAATAGAACAACCATTATTCTCTGATTTAAATGAATAACAATCTCGCATCAAACAAGATCCAGATATAATGTTCATGCTCAACGCTGGCACCAAATAACAATTATTTAGGTCTAAAACTAATCCCTAAGGTAGATGTAGAGGTAGCGTGCCGACAACGATCAGATAGACTTTGGAACCATTTCCCACGCGCATCGTCACCTCATCCTTAGCCAATCTTCACTTAGTCCGTAGCCCCTGTTTCGAGTTGCAAATATTAGCAACAGAACCAATATCAAATACCCAGGCACTACTGCAAGCATTAGTAAGGTACACATCAATAACATGTATATCAAATATACATTTCACTTTGCCATCTTTTTTCTCTGCCAAATACTTGGGGCAGTTTCGCTTCCAGTGACCAGTCTCTTTGCAGTAGAAGCACTCAGTCATAGGCTTAGGTACAGACTTGGGCTTCTTCACTTGAGCAGCAACTTGCTTGCCGTTCTTCTTGAAGTTCCCCTTCTTCCCTTTACCCTTTTTCTTGAAACTGGTGGTCTTGTTGACCATCAACACTTGATGCTCCTTCTTGATTTCTACCTCCGCAGCCTTTAGCATTGCGAAGAGCTCGGGAATCGTCTTATCCATCCCTTGCATATTATAGTTCATCATGAAGCTCTTGTAGCTAGGTGGCAGTGATTGAAGAACTCTGTCAATGACACTATCATCAGGAAGATTAAGTCCCAGCTGAGTCAAGTGGTTGTGGTACCCAGACAATCCGAGTATATGTTCACTGACAGAACTATTCTCCTCCATTTTGCAGCTATAGAACTTATTGGAGACTTCATATCTCTCAATTCGGGCATTTGCTTGAAATATTAACTTCAACTCCTGGAACATCTCATATGCTCCATGACGTTCAAAACATCGTTGAAGTCCTGGTTCTAAGCCGTAAAGCATGGCACATTGAACTATCGAGTAGTCATCAGCTTTGCTCTGCCAGACGTTCATAACATCTGGTGTTGCTCCTGCAGCGGGTTTGTCACCTAGCGGTGCTTCTAGGACGCAATTCTTCTGTGCAACAATGAGGATAATCCTCAAGTTACGGACCCAGTCCGTGTAGTTGCTACCATCATCTTTCAACTTAGCTTTCTCTAGGAACGCATTAAAATTCAATGGAACAACAGCACGGGCCATCTATCTACAGCAACATGGACATGCAAAATACTATCAGGTGCTAAGTTCATGATAAATTAAAGTTCAATTAACCATATTACTTAAGCACTCCCACTTAGATAGACACCCCTCTAATCATCTAAGTGATCATGTGATCCATATCAACTAAACCATGTCCGATCATCACGTGAGATGGAGTAGTTTTCAATGGTGAACGTCACTATGTTGATCATATCTATATATGATTCATACTCGACCTTTCGGTCTCAGTGTTCCGAGGCCATATCTACATATGCTAGGCTCGTCAAGTTTAACCCGAGTATTCTGCTTGTGCAAAACTGGCTTGCACCCATTGTATGTGAACGTAGATCTTATCACACCCGATCATCACGTGGTGTCTCGGCACGACGAACTGTCACAACGGTGCATACTCAGGGAGAACACGTATACCTTGAAATTTAGTGAGAGATCATCTTATAATGCTACCGACGAACTGTAGCAATGGTGCATACTCACAAAGAACCATGTTCATTGAATCCGATTCAACTAAAGTTGGAGAAACTGACACCCACTAGGCACCTGTGTGCGAAGCACGTCGGTAGAACCAGTCTCGCATAAGCGTATGCATAATGTCGGTATGAGCCGCTTCATCCAACAATGCTGCTGAATCAAGAATCAACTAGTGACGGCAAGCAATATTTATATACCCACGCTCACAACTCCTTTGTGTTCTACTCGTGCATATAACATCTACGCATAGACCTGGCTCGAATGCCACGGTTGGGGAACGCAGTAATTTCAAAAAAAATTCCTACGCACACGCAAGATCTATCTAGATGATGCATAGCAACGAGAGGGGAGAGTGGAGGGGGGCACCGCACACAACTAAACAATCAACTTGTGTGTCTATGGGGTGCCCCCCTCCCCCGTATATAAAGGAGGGGAGGAGGAGGCCGGCCGGCCATAGAGGGTGTGCCAAGGGGGGAGGAATCCTCCTCCTAGTAGGAGTAGGATCCCTCCTTTCCTAGTCCTAGTAGGAGGGGAACGAAGGAGAGGGGGAGGGAGAGGGAAAGAGTTTCCACGCCCCCCTCCCCTAGTCCAATTAGGAGTCCCTTGGGGGGCGCCACCTCCTGGCTGCTGCCCTCTCTCTCCCCTAAAGCCCACTAAGGGCCCAATAACTTCTGGGGGGTTCCGGTAACCCTCCGGCACTCCGGTTTTATCAGAGACCTTCCGGTGTCCGAACATAGCCATCCAATATATTAATATTTATGTCTTGACCATTTCGAGACTCCTTGTCATGTCCGTGATCACATCCGGGACTCCGAACTACCTTCGGTACATCAGAACACATAAACTCATAATACTGATCGTCACCGAACATTAAGCGTGCGGACCCTACAGGTTCGAGAACTATGTAGACATGACCGAGACTCATCTCCGGTCAATAACCAATAGCGGAACCTGGATGCTCATATTGGTTCCTACATATTCTACGAAGATCTTTATCGGTCAAACCGCATAACAACATACGTTGTTTCCTTTGTCATTGGTATGTTACTTGCCCGAGATTCGATTGTCGGTATCTCAATACCTAGTTCAATCTCATTACCGGCAAGTCTCTTTACTCGTTCCATAATGCAACATCCCGTAACTAACTCATTAGTCACATTGCTTGCAAGGCTTATAGTGATGTGCATTACCGAGAGGGCTCAGAGATACCTCTCCGATACATGGAGTGACAAATCCTAATATCGATCTATGCCAACGCAACAAACACCATTGGAGACACTTGTAGACCATCTTTATAGTCATGCAGTTATGTTGTGACGTTTGATAGCACACTAAGTGTTCCTCCGGTATTCAGGAGTTGCATAATCTCATAGTCATAGGAACATGTATAAGTTATGGAGAAAGCAATAGCAACAAACTAAACGATCATCGTGCTAAGCTAACGGATGGGTCAAGTCAATCACATCATTCTCTAATGATGTGATCTCATTCATCAAATGACAACCCTTTGTCCATGGCTAGGAAACTTCACCATCTTTGATTAACGAGGTAGTCAAGTAGAGGCATACTAGTGACACTCAGTTTGTCTATGTATTCACACATGTACTAAGTTTTCGGTTAATACAATTCTTGCATGAATAATAAACATTTATATGATATAAACAAATATAAATAACAACTTTATTATTTCCTCTAGGGCATATTTCCTTCACTAGTGGGATGTTTTGGAGGGTTGCTGAGCTGCAAAGAGAGAGAGGCTTTTACGGTTACCCGGTTAACCGTTGGGGCATCAAACGACTTCCAAATGGAACGAAATTTGACACGCGGCCTACCGGTGATGTACCAAGGCCACTCGACAAATTTTGACCCATTCCGAGAATGTTTTTCTCCCGCTCACGAAATGAGATTTGAGGGGTGCAACGGGTGCATGTGGGAGTGTCGGATCGCGAAACGGACAATGGGGAAAAAGACCGGATGCATGCGACGAACACGAATGCAAATGAGATGCACATAATGACATGAGATGAAATGCATGACATGAAAAAATATAGAACGAAAGAAAAAATCCAACCACGAAGGAAATATCATATCACATAGCCAGAAATGGCAAGAGTTGGAATTACAATTATGGAATGTTACATCCAGGGCGTTACACAGATACAATGGCATAACACAGTGTGCTACAAGATTTTTGCCAACACATAACCTGCAAGTGCATCGTCCCTTGTGTGTGCGAGTACCCATCAGCAAACTTATGGAGGCATTGGTTTCTAAAAAAATAAACCAAGAGTTCCAACTCATCCGATTTCAATGCCAGAAATTGATGATACTGCATTATCGGCTGACAAATGCGCATTCACAATTGCAACACACATTTTCCATACACCTTTGCTGCGGAATACTGCTTGTGACCTCTAGCATCGCCACTTATATGGCTATTAATCGGTGTTATTTGATTATGAACTCCTCAAAACATGTGCGGTAGATGGTAGTCCCTTCCCGGGCCTCATTACACCATTTTTAACCGAGGCAGTTTATAAAATTCTAAGTCACCTATGAGCCCATAATCTCGGTTGTCTAGCGTATGATTTGTCATCGTTGTCACGATAGGAAAAGGAAGCATTATTGGGTATGTGTTTGGTTGCCTGCATGGTGAAATAGACCAGATTTTAGCCGACCATGGTTAAGGAGAAGCTTCATTGTTCTAGGTAATAGTGGTGTGTACTTTTCGCCATGGCTAGCTTTTTTGGCGAAAAAACTTGGGGATTGTGTTGAGGATTCAAAATTAGTACAAAGGACCCAAAAGTTAATAAAATTACAACTAACTAGGTCCTCAGACCACACAACACAGAGTACAACCACCGACGCGAGAGGAAGGCACGCTGTCGCCGCCACCACTCCTTCGCCGAAGGAATTACTCTTGAAAAGACAACCATGGATATTGAACGGGGAGTCTTTGGTCTTCGGTCACGCAGGACCGACACAATAGAGCTATAGCCAACACAAGTGAATCCTCTCCAAAATCCAGAGGTCCACCCTCAGCAGCACACCAAGATCCAACCTCCACATCGTCGGTGGGGAGCTTGCGTGGCTAGCTGATGACTGATGTGATGCAATGGTTCTTGGGATCCGACCAAAGTGTGCGTTCAAGTTATAATGATCAGCTAACCTCCACTCTTGGAGAATGTATAAAACAAGTAACTGCAGCAAGTAATCTGAGTCACTTTGCATCAGTGCTTTCACAAGTCACATACAATTTGAAAGGCATATATGATCCATGCACAGTCATCCATAACTGTTAACAAAGTGAACTAGTGCAAGGTCATTGACCTACCTTATAGACAACCCACTAATGTTTGGCGAATAACGTGAATCATGAGTTATGATTTCTTACATCTTATCATTATGATCTCAATGTGAGAGTGGTTGTCTAGCTGGTAGCCTCGACAATAAATAGTAATATGTTATCATCATGCTACTGAGCAAGTTAATGCGACCAAATTCATCTAACTGCATGTGAATTGTAGTTACAGGAATAGAGAAAACTGAGGAGGCAAGTTTCAAGGGCACGGTGGCCGAATAGAAAAAGGAGGTGTCTGGAATCAATAGCATCATGGCTAGCTTGCCTGTCCCCAGAAGTTCCTACTAGTAAATTGTTGTCATAGTAAAGAATGCCAATGTTCAAGAGACTGGAGCACGCAATGCCCGTCATTCACTATCTACACATAACCTCATTCATAGCACCAATACCACAAGAACATGGGCTAAGCCAGCACAACATCAGTCTTAGACAGCTCAGCTGCACAGCGAGATGCCAATAAAGCTGGATCGGACTATATCAATCATATGCAGTGTAGCCAGCCACTAGAAGATCAAAAACTACTAAAACTCCCAGTCATCTTGACCCTCGAGCAAGGGCTTCCTTTCCTAGCAAGCTCAACAATCTAGCTCACCTTTAGGATGCAAAGTGGTTCGATGTAAGAAAGTAACACTTCATTCTAAGAGAACACCCCACCTCCCTACTCCATACTCTTTGCACTTCGCTTTTAGTTGAATATCAATCTCCCAGTCATCCCAAAAATAAAATCACATCGACATTGTTTTACCTCACCCACTTCTTTAAATCATTATCTATCTCTCATGTCAAAATATGTTCATGATCCCACAAACTATTCTCTATTTTGTACTTGGGAATGATCAACGGTGGGTGTCTAGATGAATGTGTATAATCAAAAAATGAAACCCAAACTTTGTGAAAGAGTCGATTAAAATTAAAAAGATGGACACAAAGCGCAAATCTTGGCGATAGCCCATTTGTACTTGGTCAATGGCCAATGGAACATTCAAAAGTATCAATTCCTTCGAATAAGTTCCATGAGTCATATTTTTTTACTACAACAAAGCTTGACACATGTCATAAACTAAACACCCTTGACTTGGTGTTAATGCAAAGTTGATCATCAGGTAGAACTATGATGCCTACAAGGCAATGTAACTTTAATTTTCATGTCATCAAAAATTGATTCCTACAGCAATGGCACAAATATCTAGTGCCTTCTCTATACCACCAAGATGTAAGAAGATGATCACCATTATTGGAAGATGTTTCTCGTAGAGCTGTCATGGTGAACATATAGTTCATGTTAAAAGGTTTTCCATGCATAGCACCCTCACCTGAGGGAAGCAGCTGCCCATTGGCAGTTTGTCACTATAACTTCCTCAAAGATGCCTCCCAAAAACCTTTCAATTACAGGTGGGCTACAATGTTAATGGAGTTAATGGACAAGGGTGAGAGTATGTTCACTTTTGTAGTATGTTAGTGGCTTAGTGCATGAAACAATGGAGAATACAAAGACAACAATAGTCGCAAATGAAATCAACCCCAGCATCATGGTGACTTTTGAAGTCAAGCTATTGTGTGTCACCCTGTTACCGAACATCAGACTTGCATTCAATTATTTACAATGGTCAACTTTGCTAGCACATCTTTGTTTCAAGTAAACCATGTGTGGCAACCGTAATAAAATTTAGGGAAAATTCCATTTTTGCCCCTAACTGGAACCCACAACTCAAATTTGCCCCCAACTTCAATGTGTGCTCAAATTTGCCCCTCTGCCATTTGTTGCCCTTATAGAAATGCCCTTCCGCGTCGTTACCATCCGGTCAAACAGCTTTAACCATCTCGAAAAAATAGCAAAAAAATCAAAAAAATCTGAAATTTTGTGGGATTGAAGCTACTAATGTGCGCAAGGTGCGTGCAAATTTTCATGCTATTTAGACATATCAGAAGCTCGTGGCAAAGGAAAACAATAAATCTATACATCTTTGAATAGTAAATTCAAAAAATAGCAAGAAAATTAAAAAACATATGAAATTTTTTGGCATCCAAGATGCTCTGGTGCACAAGGTGTGTGCAAAATTTTGTTATCAAATGACATGCGAGGAGCTCTCACAAAAAACCAAAATAGTGTATTTTTTACAAGTTTTTTTCTGAGACAAATTTTGTTTTTTTCTCCACGAGCTCCTATAATGTCCAAACACAACAAAATTTTGCACACACCTTCTGCACCTGAGAATCTTGGATGCTAAAAAATCATTTTTTAATTTTCTTGCTATTTTTTTGAATTTATGGTTCACACATGTACATATTTACTGTTTTTCCTTCGCCACGAGCTCCTAGAATGCCAAAACAACATGAAAATTTGCACACACCTCGCGAACCTGAGTACCTTCGATCCCAGAAAATTTTAGAATTTTTTGACATTTTTTGCTATTTTTTCGAGATGGTCAAAGCTGTTTGACCAGACGGTAACGGCGCAGAAGGGCATTTCTATAAGGACAACTAAAGGTAGAGGGGCAAATTTGAGCACACATGAAAATTAGGGGCAAATTCGAGTAGTTGGTTCCAGCTAGGGGCAGAAATGGAATTGTCCCTAAAATTTAAGATTGACCCTAAGGTCTCTTCTAGTGTCAAAATACATAGGATGTCAAAATGCCTAGCATATGAATGACTCAGATTGATTTATACTCCATTTGGCATTCTAGTGGTTTATTACAAATGTATTGTTGTTCAGTGTATGTACTTGGTTTTTTAATCGTGTTGCGATGGTTCTATATATTACAATAACAAATGTGATGGGGTTTATCAAAATATTTTGTCTTATAAATAGATTGATAGACTTTGCAAACTTCATTTTAATGAAAAATTTAATAATAATAATAATAATAATAATAATAATAATAAGGAAATCTAAAACCCCAACAAAAATAAGACTCACCGCTAAAGTTAAATCAAACATGTACTAGACTAGAAAAATCATGGTCAAAGAATATTAGCTAGGAAACCGGTATTCTGACCTTGTTAAGAATTCTTTTTTAAATAATACTAGCTTCTTTTCTACCTGTGCCGCAAGTAGAATCCCATACACTCATAGTTTCACAGACTTTATAAATTATAACTTAATGGTTATAGAAATCAAGAACAAATGCCACAATTTCATCAATGGTGTCTTAGTTTGCATCCTAGGAAAAATACAACAAAAGCAGTATATTGTGTAAGTTGTTTGCAGTAGGGTAATAACATCAATACTGTATTATAAGAAACAAAAGCTGCTACCTCTTGAGCACTGCGTTGGTTTTCCCTTGAAGAGGAAAGGGTGATGCAGCAAAGTAGCGTAAGTATTTCCCTCAGTTTTTGAGAACCAAGGTATCAATCCAGTAGGAGACTACACGCAAGTCCCTCGTACCTACACAAACAAATAAGAACCTCGCAACCAACGTGATAAAGGGGTTGTCAATCCCTTCACTGTCACTTACGAGAGTGAGATCTGATAGAGATAATAATAATAATAAGATAAATATTTTTGGTATTTTTATGATATAGATTGAAAGTAAAGATTGCAAAATAAAATAGATTGGAAACTTATATGATAAAAGATAGACCCGGGGGCCATAGGTTTCACTAATGGCTTGTCTCAAGATAGCATAAGTACTACGATGGGTGAAGAAATTACTGTCGAGCAATTGATAGAAAAGTGCATAATTATGAGAATATCTAGGCATGATCATGTATATAGGCATCACATCCGCGACAAGTAGACCGGAATGATTTTGCATCTACTACTATTACTCCACACATCGACCACTATCCAGCATGCATCTAGAGTATTAAGTTCATAAGAACAGAGTAACGCATTAGGCAAGATGACATGATGTAGAGGGATAAACTCAAGAAATATGATATAAACCCCATCTTTTTATCCTCGATGGCACCAATACAATATGTGCCTTGCTGCCCCTGCTGTTGATGTCTACTACACAACCTTCTTCTTGTAGACGTTGTTGGGCCTCCAAGTGCAGAGGTTTGTAGGACAGTAGCAAATTTCCCTCAAGTGGATGACCTAAGGTTTATCAATCCATAGGAGGCGTAGGATGAAGATGGTCTCTCTCAAGCAACCTGCAACCAAATAACAAAGAGTCTCTTGTGTCCCCAACACACCCAATACAATGGTAAATTGTATAGGTGCACTAGTTCGGCGAAGAGATGGTGATACAAGTGGTATATGGATAGTAGATATAAGTTTTTGTAATCTGAAAATATAAAAACAGCAAGGTAACTAATGGTAAAAGTGAGCGTAAACGGTATTGCAATGCTAGGAAACAAGGCCTAGGGTTCATACTTTCACTAGTGCAAGTTCTCTCAACAATAATAACATAATTGGATCACATAACTATCCCTCAACATGCAACAAACATTCACTCCAAAGTCACCAATAGCAGAGAACGAACGAAGAGATTATGGTAGGGTACGAAACCACCTCAAAGTTATTCTTTCCAATCAATCCGTTGGGCTATTCCTATAAGTGTCACAAACTGCCCTAGAGTTCTTACTAGAATAACACCTTAAGACACAAATCAACCAAAACCCTAATGTCACCTAGATGCTCCAATGTCACCTCAAGTATCCGTGGGTATGATTATACGATATGCATCACACAATCTCAGATTCATCTATTCAACCAACACATCGGACCTCAAAGAGTGGCCCAAAGTTCCTACTAGAGAATCATGACGAAAACGTGTGCCAACCCCTATGCATAGGTTCATGGGCGGAACCCGCAAGTTGATCACCAAAACATACATCAAGTGAATCACGTGGTATCCCATTGTCACCACAGATACGCATGGCAAGACATACATCAAGTGTTCTCAAATCTTTAAAGACTCAATCCGATAAGATAACTTCAAAGGGGAAACTCAATTCATTACAAGAGAGTAGAGGGGGGAAGAAACGCCATAGGATCCAAATATAATAGCAAAGCTCGCGATACATCAAGATCGTATCATCTCAAGAACACGAGAGAGAGGGAGATCAAACACATAGCTACTGGTACATACCCTCAGCCCCGAGGGAGAACTACTCCCTCCTCGTCACGGAGAGCACCGGGATGATGAAGATGGCCACCGAAGAAGGATCCCCCTCCGGCAGGGTGCCAGAACGGGTCTAGATTGGCTTTCGGTGGCTACGGAGGCTTCTGGCGGCAGAACTCCCGATCTATTGTCTGTTCTAGAAGTTTTAGGGTACGTGAGTATATATGGGTGCAGGAAGTACGTCGGTGGAGCTTCGGGGGCCCCATGAGGCAGGGGGCACGCCCTAGGGGGGTGCCCCCACCATCATGAGCACCTCCCTTGGCTCCTGACGTGGGGTCCAAGTCCATCCGGTAGCTTTCCTTCCAAAAATAACTTCTCCGGTTGATTTCGTTCCGTTTCAACTATGTTTGATATTCCTTTTCTTCGAAACACTGAAATAGGCAAAAAACAGCAATTCTAGGCTGGGCCTTCGGTTAATAGGTTAGTCCAAAAAATAATATAGAAGTGGATAATAAAGCCCAATATTGCCCAAAACAGTAGATAACATAGCATGGAGCAATCAAAAATTATAGATACGTTGGAGACGTATCAAGCATCCCCAAGCTTAATTCATGCTCGTCCTCAAGTAGATAAATGATAAAAACAGAATTTTTGATGCGGAGTGCTACTTGGCATACTTTCAATGTGATTCTTCTTAATTGTGGTATGAATATTCAGATCCATAAGATTCAAGACAAAAGTTCATATTGACATAGAAATAATAATACTTCAAGCATACTAACTAAGCAATTATGTCTTCTCAAAATAACATGGCCAAAGAAAGTTCATCCCTACAAAATCATATAGTTTAGTCATGTTTCATTTTCATCACACAAGAATGCTCTCATCATGCACAACCCCGATGACAAGCCAAGCAATTGTTTCATACTTTAGTAATCTCAAACTCATAAACTTTCACACAATACATGAGCGCGAGCCATGGATATAGCACTATGGGTGGAATAGAATATAATGAGGGGGGTTATGTGGAGAAGACAAAAAAGGAAAGCCTCACATCAACGAGGCTAATCAATGGGCTATGGAGATGCCCACCGATTGATGTTAATGCAAGGAGTAGGGATTGCCATGCAACGGATGCACTAGAGCTATAAATGTATGAAAGCTCAACAAAAGAAACTAAGTGGGTGTGCATCCAACTTGCTTTCTCACGAAGAGCTAGGGCACTTGAGGAGGCCCATTGTTGGAATATACAAGCCAAGTTCTATAATGAAAATTCCCACTAGTATATGAAAGTGACAAAACAAAAGACTCTATCATGAAGATTATGGTGCTACTTTGAAGCACAAGTGTGGCAAAGGATAGTAGCATTGTCCCTTCTCTCTTTTTCTCTCATTTTTTATGTGGCCTTCCTTTATTATGGCCTTTCTCTTTTTTTGGCCTTCTCTTTTTTTATGGCCTTTCACTTTTTTTTATTTTTTTAATTCTCACTTGGGACAATGCTCTAGAAAATGATGATCATCACACTTCTATTTATTTACAACTCAATGATTACAAATCGATACTAGAACAAAAGATGACTCTATATGAATGCCTCCGGCGGTGTACCGAGATATGCAATGGACCAAGAGTGACATGTACGAAAGAATTATGAACGGTGGCTTTGCCATAAATACTATGTCAACTACATGATCATGCTAAGCAATATGACAATAATGAATGTGTCATGAGGAACAGAATGGTGGAAAGTTGCATGGCAATATATCTCGGAATGGCTATGGAAATGCCATAATAGGTAGGTATGGTGGCTGTTTTGAGGAAGATATAAGGAGTTTTATGTGTGAAAGAGCGTATCATATCACAGGGTTTGGATGCACCGGCGAAGTTTGCACCAACTCTCAATGTGATAAAGGGAAATGCACGGTACCGAAGAGGCTAGCAAGGATGGAAGGGTGAGAGTGCGTATAATCCATGGACTCAACATTAGTCATAAAGAACTCACATACTTATTGCAAAAATCTACAAGTCATCAAAAACCTCGCCACTACGTGCATGTTCCTAGGGGGATAGATTTGTAGGAAAAGGCCATCGCTCGTCCCCGACCGCCACTCATAAAGAGGACAATCAAATAACACCTCGTGTTTCAAATTTGTTACACAACGTTTACCATACGTGCATGCTACGGGACTTGCAAACTTCAGCACAAGAATTTCTCAATTTCACAACTACTCAACTAGCACGACTTTGATATTATTACCCCCATATCTCAAAACAATCATCAAGCATCAAACTTCTCTTAGTATTCAACACACTCATAAGAAAGTTTTATTATTCTTGAATACCTAGCATATTAGGATTTTAAGCAAATTACCATGCTATTTAAGACTCTCAAAATAATCTAAGTGAAGCATGAGAGTTCATCTATTTCTATATAATAAAACCACCATCGTGCTCTAAAAGGATATAAGTGAAGCACTAGAGAAAATGACAAACTACTCCGAAAGATGTAAGTGAAGATCAATGTGTAGTCGAATAATTATGCAACTATGTGAAGACTCTCTAACATTTAATAATTTCATATCTTGGTATTTTATTCAAACAGAAAGCAAATCAAAATAAAATGACATTCTAAGAATGGCAAACATCATGTGAAGAAGCAAAAACTTAGGATCAACCGAAACTAACCGATAGTTGTTGAAGAAGAAAGGTGGAATGCCAACTGGGGCATCCCCAAGCTTAGATGCTTGAGACTTCTTGAAATATTATCTTGGGATGCCTTGTGCATCCCCAAGCTTGAGCTTTTGTGTCTCCTTAATTCCTCTCATATCACGGTCTCCCTAAATTTTAAAAGCTTCATCCACACAAAACTCAACAAGGACTCGTGAGATAAGTTAGTATAAACCATTGCAAAAACCTTATCATACTCTACTGTAGCAAATCACTAAAATTATTATTCAACATTGCATACTAAATGCCTCTGCATATTTAATAGTCCTATCCTCAAATAGAATCATTAAAGAAGCAAACATATGCAAACAATGCAAACATAACAGCAATCTTCCTAAACAGGACAGTCTGTAAAGAATGCAGCAACATCCATACTTCCCTAGCTCCAAAAATTATGAAAGAAAATTCACACTGTAGTAAATTTATCACATCTTAATATGCAAAAGGTTTTAACATTTTATCACATTCTTAATTTTTTTAGGGAACTATTGCAACAGCGGTAAACTTTCTGTTTTCAAACAGCAACATGTGGACTTGTAACATAGGCATAGTAAAGGCTATCAATGCCACTTTTATTGAAATAAAAGATGTTAAACATTTTTCTAAATAACAGAAATAAAATCCTAACAAAATAAATTGACGCTCCAAGCAAAACACATATCATGTGGCGAATAAAAATATAGCTCCAAGTAAAGTTACCGATGAACGAAGACGAAAGAGGGGATGCCTTCCGGGGCATCTCCAAGCTTAGGCTCTTGGTTGTCCTTGAATTTTACCTTGGGGTGCCTTGGGCATCCCCAAGCTTAGTCTCTTTCCACTCCTTTTTCCATAGTCCATCGAATCTTTACCCAAAACTTGAAAACTTCACAACACAAAACTTAACAGAAAACTCGTAAGCTCCGTTAGCGAAAGAAAACAAAACACCACTTCAAGGTACTGTAATGAACTCATTATTTATTTATATTGGTCGTTAACCTACTGTATTGCAACTTCTCTATGGTTTATAAACTCTTTTACTAGCCATAGATTCATCAAAATAAGTAAACAACACATGAATCTGTCAAAAACAGGACAGTCTGTAGTAATCTGGATCAAACGTATACTTATGGAACTCATAAAATTCTAAAATAAATTTCTGGACCTGAGTAATTTATCTATTAATCATCTACAAAAAGAATTAGCTAAATACCACTCTCCAAATAAACATGGGAGAAATTCTCGTGAGCGCTAAAGTTTCTGTTTTTTACAGCATGATCAACAAGACTCTCCCCAAGTCTTCCCAAAGGTTCTACTTGGCACAAACACTAATTAAAAGCATAAAACCACATCTAAATAGAGGCTAGATGAATTATTTCTTACCAAACAGGAACAAAAATCAAGGAACTAAAATAAAATTGGGTTGCCTCCCAACAAGCGCTATCGTTTAACGCCCCTAGCTAGCCACGATGATTTCAATGATGCTCACATAAAAGATAAGAATTGTAACATAAAGAGAGCATCATGAAGAATGTGACTAGAACATTTAAGTCTAACCCACTTCCTATGCATAGAGATTTTGTGAGCAAACAACTTATGGGAACAAGAATCAACTTGCATAGGAAGGTAAAACAAGCATAACTTTAAGATTTTAAGCACATAGAGAGGAAACTTGATATTATTGCAATTCCTACAAGCATATGTTCCTCCCTCATAATAATTTTTAGTAGCATCATGAATGAACTCAACAATATAATCTTTTCATGATCTACAAGCATAGAAATTTTATTACTCTCCACATAAGCAAAATTCTTCTCATTCGGGATAGTGGGAGTATCATAAGAGACTTGAATACTATAAATTATTTCCACATTAAAAGAGTAATGTTCAGAAAAGTAGTAACCATAATCATGGCAAGTTTTATAAATATAATCATTACTTTTTATAGCATAAGTATCATCACAATAATCATCATAAGTAGGAGGCATGCTATCATCATTATAAATTTGCATATCAAAACTTGGGAGACTAAAAATATCATCTTCATTAAACGTAGCATCCCCAAGCTTGGGACAAACATTAATTTCATCAAATATATTCTCAAATATGTCATCCTCATCAAACATAGCATCTCCAAGCTTGGGCCTTTTCATATGATAAGCATAATCACTCTCATAATTAATAGTATGGATAGCACCAATAGTATAGCAATTATCATATTCCTCCAAGCAAGTGCCAAAAAGATTTTCAAGATCATAAGAAGTATCATTATCTTCCACAATTATATTTTCATGAGGCACAATAGTAATAGGAGCAGCACTATTTGGGGGAGATATCTTTTTACCTCTCTTCCTTTTTCTTTTCTTCTTCTTCACCACATCATGTGTGGGTTCAATCCTCTTTTTGGAGATCCTTATTAATGAGATTGGTTGAATAGGAGTCTCCTCCTCGTTACCTAATTCATCATAAGAAATAATAGAAGGGTATTGGGAAGTCTCTTCCCTTTCATTAGTATTCTCTTCATCTTCTAGTTGTTTTCTTTTCTTTATGTAATTGGCAATGTAAGGATTTTCAATGCAATTCACCGCACAATACATCTAAATCTTCTCTAGATCAAAATCAAGAAATCTATCAAGATTAAACTTTGGAATATCCTCAGTTATACGTTTATTTCCTCATACCCCAAAAGAAGACTAAGCTCTTTATGATGCTCAAGGGTAATCAAATTATCACAATTTTTGGATACGATTCAGTCATGAAACAATTTGCATTGGAGATTTAAATGACCGTGTTCATTGCAAAGTTCACAAGGGGCGCGAAAAATATTGAATTTTTCAGCACAATCATCAAGACTTTCTTGCAACAATTTAGTTTCTAAATACTTATGCCTCTTGCAATATCTATCTTCCCTATTTGGTGTGTACATACAAACCCAATGCACTCCACAAAAATTGACTTGTTTATAGGAGACATTTTCATCATAACTAGTGCAATCATCATTAGTATCATGGATATTCAAAGAATTCATACTAACAACATTGCAATCATGCTCATCATTCACATATTTAGTGCCAAACATTTTATAGATTTCTTCTTCTAGCACTTGAGCACAATTATCCTTTCCATCATACTCACGAAAGATACTAAAAAGGTGAAGCGTATGAGACAATCTCAATTCCATTTTTTTATAGCTTTCTTTTATAAACTAAACTATTGATAAAACCAGAAACTAAAAGACTCGATTGCAAGATCTAAAGATATACCTTGAAGCACTCACCTCCCCAGCAGCGGCGCCAGAAAAGAGCTTGATGTCTACTACACAACCTTCTTCTTGTAGACGTTGTTGGGCCTCCAAGTGCAGAGGTTTGTAGGATAGTAGCAAATTTCCCTCAAGTGGATGACCTAAGGTTTATCAATCCGTAGGAGGCGTAGGATGAAGATGGTCTCTCTCAACCAACCTGCAACCAAATAACAAAGAGTCTCTTGTGTCCCCAACACACCCAATACAATGGTAAATTATATAGGTGCACTAGTTCGGCGAAGAGATGGTGATACAAGTGGTATATGGATAGTAGATATAAGTTTTTGTAATCTGAAAATATAAAAACAGCAAGGTAACTAATGGTAAAAGTGAGCGTAAACTGTATTGCAATGCTAGGAAACAAGGCCTAGGGTTCATACTTTCACTAGTGCAAGTTCTCTCAACAATAATAACATAATTGGATCACATAACTATCCCTCAACATGCAACAAAGAGTCACTCCAAAGTCACCAATAGCGGAGAACGAACGAAGAGATTATGGTAGGGTATGAAACCACCTCAAAGTTATTCTTTCCAATCAATCTGTTGGGCTATTCCTATAAGTGTCACAAACAGCCCTAGAGTTCGTACTAGAATAACACCTTAAGACACAAATCAACCAAAACCATAATGTCACCTAGATACTCCAATGTCACCTCAAGTATCCATGGGTATGATTCATCACACAATCTCAGATTCATCTATTCAACCAACACATAGGACCTCAAAGAGTGCCCCAAAGTTCCTACTGGAGAATCACGACGAAAACGTGTGCCAACCCCTATGCATAGGTTCATGGGCGGAACCCGCAAGTTGATCACCAAAACATACATCAAGTGAATCACGTGGTATCCCATTGTCACCACAGATACGCACGGCAAGACATACATCAAGTGTTCTCAAATCTTTAAAGACTCAATCCGATAAGATAACTTCAAAGGGGAAACTCAATTCATTACAAGAGAGTAGAGGGGGGAAGAAACGTCATAGGATCCAAATATAATAGCAAAGCTCGCGATACATCAAGATCGTATCATCTCAAGAACACAAGAGAGAGAGAGATCAAACACATAGCTACTGGTACATACCCTTAGCCCCGAGGGAGAACTACTCCCTCCTCATCATGGAGAGCACCGGGATGACGAAGATGGCCACCGGAGAAGGATTCCCCCTCCGGCAGGGTGCCGGAACGGGTCTAGATTGGCTTTCAGTGGCTATGGAGGCTTCTGGCAGCAGAACTCCCGATCTATTGTCTGTTCTGGAAGTTTTAGGGTACGTGAGTATATATGGTTGCAGGAAGTATGTCGGTGGAGCTTCGGGGGGCCCACGAGGCAGGGGGCGTGCCCTAGGAGGAGCGCCCCCACCCTCGTGAGCACCTCCCTTGGCTCCTGACGTGGGGTCCAAGTCCATCCGGTAGCTTTCCTTCCAAAAATAACTTCTCCGGTTGATTTCGTTCCATTTCGACTCCATTTGATATTCCTTTTCTTCTAAACACTGAAATAGGCAAAAAACAACAATTCTGGGCTGGGCCTCCGGTTAATAGGTTAGTCCCAAAAATAATATAAAAGTGGGTAATAAAGCCCAATATTGCCCAAAACAGTAGATAACATAGCATGGAGCAATCAAAAATTATAGATACGTTGGAGACGTATCAGCTGTCATTGGGAAAGGACCCCTGTTCAAGAATTCATCTGATTAACAAGTTAACTTGCCGATTAATCCCTACTCATAGGGTCACCGAGTAGCCAATAAATTGATAAATCGTCCGATTAATTAATTAAATGGCCGATTAACTTGCCGATTAGCCTATTAATCCCCTACTTGCCAGCCAACCGAGCAATTACCAGTTAATGATTTCCTCAACAATGGAAAGGACACCGCAAGATTGAACCCAAAGCTAAGCACTTCTCCCATTGCAAGAAAGAGCAATCTAGTAGGCCAAACCAAACTGATAATTCGAAGAGACTTGCAAAGATAACCAATCATACATAAAAGATTTCAGAGAAGAATCAAATATTGTTTATAGATAAACTTGATCATAAACCCACAATTCATCGGATCTCGACAAACACACTGCAAAAAGAGTTACATCAAATAGAACTCCAAGAAGATCGATAAGAACATTGTATTGAGATCCAAAGAGAGAGAAGAAGGCATCTAGCTAATAATTATGGACCCAAAGGTCTGTGGTAAACTATTCACATATCATCAGAGAGGCTATGGTGTTGATGTAGAAGCCCTCCGTGATCGATTCCCCCTCTGGCGGAGCTCCGAAAAAGGCCCCAAGATGGGATCTCTTGGGTACAGAAGGTTGCGGCGGTGGAAATAGGGTTTCGTGGTGCTCCTGGATATTTTCGGGGTATATGGATATATATAGGAGGAAGAAGTAGGTCGGTGGAGCTGCGAGGGGCCCGCGAGGGTGGGGCCGCGCCCAGGGGGGCAGGCGCGCCTCCCTGCCTCGTGGCAACCTCATTTCTTCCAAAAATAACTCTCCTGAAGGTTTCATTCCATTTGGATTCCGTTTGATATTCCTTTTCTGCGAGACACTGAAATAGGCAAAAAAAAAGCAGCAATTTGCACTGGGCACTACAAAAAATACACTTCTATGATGATACGTGTTTGTCACAGTAGGTCGCGTTTTTTGTCATGCATGTGCATCCATGAAAAATTTATGACAGAATCAAGATAGTCATACCTGTTGTTGGTGTCAAAACCGGTGGATCTCGGGTAGGGGGTCCCGAACTGTGCGTCTAGGCCGGATGGTAACAGGAGGCAGGGAACACGATGTTTTACCCAGGTTCGGGCCCTCTTGATGGAGGTAAAACCCTACGTCCTGCTTGATTAATATTGATGATATGGGTAGTACAAGAGTAGATCTACCATGAGATCAAGGAGGCTAAACCCTAGAAGCTAGCCTATGGTATGATTGTTGTATATGGAGTTGATTGCCTACGGACTACAACCCTCCGGTTTATATAGACACCGGATAGGGTTAGGGTTACATAGAGTCGGTTACAATGGTAGGAGATCTTGAATATCCGCATCGCCAAGCTTGCCTTCCACGCCAAGGAAAGTCCCATCCAGATACGGGACGAAGTCTTCAATCTTGTATCTTCATAGCCCAGGAGTCCGGCTGAAGGTATAGTCCGGCTACCCGAACACCCCCTAATCCAGGACTCCCTCAGTAGCCCCCGAACCAGGCTTCAATGACGACGAGTCCGGCACGCAGATTGTTCGGCATTGCAAGGCGGGTTCTTCTCCAAATCTTGTGTACCTATAGGAATAATGTCCGGTTTTTGTAATGTAGTGCTCCTCGGCTTCCACGCCCAATAATGGCCGTCTTCCACGTGTCAAACGAATGCGAAAAGCCGGGGCATTTTTATGTTCACACCCCTAGCCGTATAAACGAGCCGCCTATTTAACGGGATGGGGATTTAGGTCCAAACCACATCTTCTCCTTTCCGCGAGTTATCATCGGAGCGCTTCCAGCAAAGGTCCATTCCAACATGACCAGCCATCGCAGCTCCTCCCCTCGCCCCTCCAGTTCCAAACCCGGGGACTGGGAGAGTTGCACCATCCCGCATAGCGAGTTAGTGTCGCTTCAGGCCAAGGGATTTTTCCCTCAGGCATACATGGTCCTAGTCCGAGCCGGTCTCGCCACCTACAATGGCGGAAAACAAGCGGAGAGCACCCCCAATCCTTCTAAAGGAGAGCGGGTATGCCTCGTCCCCTATCTAATAAGGGGACTGGGGTTTCCAATTCATCCATTTCTCCACGGGCTTCCGGAGTTCTACGGCCTCCAGCTGCACAATCTCACGCCCGCCTCCGTATTACATATTGCGGGTCTCGTCGCCCTTTGCGAGCTATTTTTAGGCGTTGAGGCTCATTTCGCGCTGTGGAAGAGGTTATTCTGCCTGGTGCCCCGTTCTCGAGAGGGGTCTATATACCAGGTGGGCGGAGCCGAAGTATGGCGCATCGCCGGGACCGGATACCTATCCGGAACCCCAAAAAAGGCGTCCGAGGACTGGCCTTTGGAATGGTTTTACATAGATGACGTCCCGCTACCGAACCCTATCCGGGTCGGTCTCCCTGAGTTCAACAGTGCTGCATTGAAGAAGCGCTTGAGCTCGCGTCCGCGGAGCTCTCAGAGAGAAAACGACAGAGACATCCTTTACCTGATGGGCCGGATAAGACTGTTGGCTCATTCCGGACTAACCATGATTGGAGTCATGGCCGCATGTATTATGCGGGGGGTGCAGCCACTTCAATATAGAGGCCACCCCATGTGGGATTTCAACGGGGAGGATGACGCCACCCGTTACGGTCGTGAGGGGCCGGCCTCAGCTGCCGCTCTAGTAAAGATCTTATCCTCTTTGTACAAGGGAGAAAAGGAGGAATTCCTCCGTGTCAACCCGCAGGCCGGATTTACTATGTACGACCCTCCAAGTTGGGTAAGTGAACAACTGCACTTGCCCGTTTGTTTTATACTCCCACGGTTAGATATGTAGTCTAACAACTTCAATGCAGGAACTGCGACAGGTGGTAAAGGATATAAACAGCCGCCCTCCACAGCCCGACGACCCAGAACGGTCCCTCGATCCGGACTCCGAAGAGGATCCGGACATATCGGTGGAGCTTATCGACGGGGTGTTCCATCAGCTAAGAAAGGACAATACCTTGGTAGCCATCACAGCTGATTACCCAGGGTTAATCCCGGCCTCCCAGGTGACAGAAACCGGAGTCTCATTCCCTTGAGAGAGATTCCACTCTCACGTATTCCGGTGTTTCTTACGACAACCGTGTTTTGCAGGGGAGATTTCCGAGGAAGGAGGCCGAACCTGCGGCGGCTAGCCAACAAGGGGCCGCAGGGCCCCGTGGGGTAAAAAGGAATGTAGTCCGGACTGAGATGCCAGCGCAAAGGTATAGCGCACCCTTTGTTTCCCTGGTGTTATTCTGTCAGGGCATATTAACGTTCGTGCTATCTTCAGAACGAAGAGACCTCGCCGGACTACATCCGGAGAGGTTGCCAATTGCGCCTCCACCAGCCAGGCTCCAACGTCTGGCCAGGAAGCGGAGGCGAGCACAAGGCGCACACTGGACGCTCCTCTGACAGAGGATGCGGACAGGCTGTCTGCCACAAATTCTGAAGTGGAGAGTGCCATGAACCACAGGCGTCGCCGGACAGTTCTACGCGACGCTTGTTTCTCCCAAGAGGCTTTAGATGCCTTTAATTTGGGAGATGCGTACCTCCGTGCCGCTCAAAATGGTTTAGCCAGAGCCACGGAGCAGTATATAAAAGACATACGGGTAAGAAATTTTTGGTCAAATATATATATACCAGTAGCCCCCGAGACTTGAAACAGTTAGAGCAACTGATTTAAGGATCATTGAATATGCAGGTTCTTACAGAGAAGAATACTGTACTGTCCCAGGAGCTGGAAAAGTGCAAGGCCCAACTAGAGGCTGCACTAGCCGCAGCAGGGGAGCCCAAAGAGACCCCCTCAGGTAAGATACACTTCGAAAGATTAGTATTGTGCGGTGTGGGTGCAAATCTGACAAACCATGTTGCAGATGGTGCCGGACTCGATCCGGAAAAGCAACAACTCTTACGCCGGCTAAAGGCCAGTGAGAGTACATTGACAAAGGTGAGGCGAGAGAAGAATGATCTTCAGGATGCCAACACCAGGCTAGATGTCGAACTTAAAGATGTTCGTGGCCAGCTGTCGGACTCCACGAAGGAGAATCAGCGGCTTCGACGCGGCATATTTAGTAAGTGCTTGAACGAACTTTAAAAAAAGAGTTCGGCGAGGAAGTCGACTAACAGAGTAATGTCTGTAGGTATGCTCACAGGTCATCCTGCAGAGGAGATGCCCGGTTCTACGGGTGACCTTCTTCCCGGACTCATGCAACTGCACGAGCGAATTCGGCAGGTGATGCGAGGCATTTCCCAAGCCTTATGGCCCGCCCACTCCATGCCCGAGGGCCTTGGAGAGCTTGCGGAGAAGCTGAAGGGAGCTCAGCGGTGCTTCCGGTTGTGGAAGATATCGGCCTGCCGACAAGGCGCTAGGGAGGCCTGGGCCATGGTGAAGACCCGTTTTACGAAGTCTGACCCAACCCACATGGCCGAGGTCGGACCAGTGGGGCCTGACGGGAAGGAGATCCCTGTGAGCTTAGTATACGGCCAAGTAGAGTTGGCCGCGAAGTATTCCCAGCAGGACTGTAAATTAGACAGCCTGTTAGATGGTATAGAAGAGGAATACAATCAGTCAGAATGACTATGTAATTTTGAATTGACATGTGTAATGCCTACTAGCCGGATTGTAGATCGTTTGTCGTTGCCGACCTTTTCGCTTCAACCTCGGGACCTGACGGTCCGGAGTGTGTCCGAATACCATAGAAGTTATATAAGAACCGTGGTATGCATGGAGACCAGGCATAGGGGTCATTAGTGCTTTATCAGACAAGTGCCCAACTAGTTGTGTCATATTACATGGTTAGTAAGAAACATCTTCCAGAGAGAATAGTTCCGTTAGGGGTTCCTTTCGCTGGGAGGCATGCCCTAAAGTGCATGTCCGGACTGCGTAAAAAGACACAGAAAAAAGCATCTGGGGGCGCATAAAATGAGTAAAAAGATCATCTTTTATCTCACCGACCGAATATTCCCTTAAGAACGCTAGCTTTCGGCTTCACCCAGTCTGAGGTACACATCCGGCTGACCCAGCAGTAACAATCACAGAGGTGCTCCCTTTACCGCCTAGCCGAACAATCGGGAACGTAGGGGTAAGCACAGGAGCCAGACAACCCAGCTTGGCCAAAACTTAAGTCATATCGATGCATATAATGGTGAATAAAAAGGTACATGCGGAAGTTTGATGCATGTGTTGGGCGTGAAGCCCGTATAAATAAGCTTCTGTTAAAGAAGCCCCCAGGTTTAATGAGCGCGAGTGCCGCGTCACTAGATGAGCCTTTAAGGGCTATAAAAGAAAAGAGGGGAAGGAGAGAAATGTAAGATAGAAAAATGCAAAAAATGGACAGAGGAAGGAGACGAACACAGAGTCCGGCGCTAGGCATAGAATCTTCAGAGACGGGTAGCGTTCCATGGGTTCGGCACGAGTCGGTTATCCGACGCATCTCGCAGGCGGTACGCCCCGCCAGTCAGGACTTGGTCGATTATGAATGGACCTTCCCACTTGGGCTTGATTTTGTCCTTTTTCTTATCCGGCAGGCGTAGAACTAGTTCGCCAACATTGTAATTTTTGGCCCATACTTCTCTGCTTTGATATCTTCGGGCCTGCTGTTGATAAAATGCGGAACGGGCTTTTGCCACATCACGCTCCTCCTCCAGGGCGTCCAAGTTGTCCTGCCGATCGATCTCGGCTTCTCTTTCTTCGTACATGCGCACTCTAGGTGAGTCATGAATTATGTCGCAGGGCAGAACTGCCTCTGCGCCGTACACCATAAAAATGGTGTGTATCCGGTGGTGCGATTTGGCGTGGTCTGCAGCCCCCATAGCACGGAGTCGAGCTCCTCTCCCCAGTGCGTGTTAGATTCCTTGAGGGACCGCACCAGTCTGGGTTTAATGCCGCTCATGAGAAGACCATTTGCATGTTCGACCTGGCCGTTGGTTTGTGGGTGATAGACGGAAGCATAATCGAGCTTGATGCCCATGTTTTTGCACCAGAGTTTTACCTCGTCGGCGGTAAAGTTTGTACCGTTATCGGTTATGATGCTGTGGGGGACGCCATAACAGTGTACAACCCCGGATATGAAGTCTATCACAGGTCCGGATTCGGCCGTTTTAACAGGCTTGGCTTTTATCCATTTGGTGAATTTATCCACCATGACCAGTAAGTATTTTTTCCTATCGGTCCCACCTTTAAGGGGTCTGACCATGTCAACCCCCCAGACCGCAAAAGGCCAGGTGATGGGTATAGTTTGGAGTGCGGTGGGTGGCATATGGCTTTGGTTGGCAAAAAGTTGGCAACCAGCGCATCGTTGGACTAGGTCCTGAGCGTCTGCCCGGGCCGTCGGCCAATAAAAGCCTGTACGGAAAGCCTTGCTAACAAGGGACCGAGCAGCGGCGTGGTGACCACCGAGTCCGGCATGAATTTCAGCCAGAAGGTTCCGCCCTTCCTCTTCGAAGATGCACCTTTGAAGGACTCCGGTAGTGCTTTTCTTATAAAGCTCTCCCTCATGGACTCTATAGGCTTTAGATCGCCGCACTATGCAACGGGCCTCGTTTTGGTCCTCCGGGAGTTCCTGTCTAGTAAGGTAGGCTAGGAATGGTTCTGTCCACGGGGCGATGACCGCCATTATTACGTGGGATGAAGGTGTAATTTCATTGGCAGAGCCTCCAATTGTGTCAGATTGTTCGGCGTCGAGTGGTGCGGCTGGGTCCGGGCTGTTATTTGCGGGTTCCCCCTCCCATGCTACGGATGGCTTGAACAATCTTTCCAAAAAGATGTTGGGGGGACTGCATTGCTTTTTTCTCCAATGCGTGCCAGGACGTCCGCTGCTTGATTGTTTTCTCGGGCTATATGGTGAAACTCGAGCCCTTCGAACCGAGCTGACATTTTTAGGACGGCATTGCGGTAAGCTACCATTTTTGTGTCCTTGGCGTCGAAGTCTCCATTTATTTGGGATATCGCGAGGTTTGAATCCCCGCGTACCTCTAGGTGCTGGATACCCATGGATACTGCTATTTGGAGACCATGTAGGAGGGCCTCATATTCGGCTGCAGTGTTGGAATCCATGTACATGATCTGGAGCACATATTGGACTGTGTCTCCTGTGGGGGACATCAGGACGATGCCAGCCCCCAGTCCGGCCAACATTTTGGAGCCGTCGAACTGCATAATCCAGTTTGAATATGTGCCGTACTCTTTAGGGAGCTCGGCCTCCCTCTATTCTGCGACGAAGTCGGCCAAAACTTGCGATTTAATAGTTCGCCGTGGCTTATAGGTTATATCGAACGGGAGAAGCTCGATGGCCCATTTTGCAATCCGGCCCGTTGCGTCCCGGTTGTTGATAATATCGTTGAGTGGTACTTCTGAGGCTACTGTTATGGAACACTCTTGAAAGTAGTGTCGTAGCTTCCGGGGTGCCATGAATACCGCGTATGCAATCTTTTGATAATGCGGGTACCGTGATTTGCATGGAGTGAGGACAGTGGATACGTAGTAGACCGGCCTTTGAAGGGGGAATTTGTGTCCATCCGTTTCTCGCTCGACAACGAGCACTACGCTGACAACTTGATGTGTTGCTGCAATGTACAATAACATTGGTTCGCCGGTGTTCGGCGCGGCCAGGACTGGGTTTGTTGCCAATATGGATTTTATTTCATCAAGTCCGGCCGTGGCGGCCTCTGTCCACTCGAAGTGTTCGGTGCACCGAAGGAGGCGATAGAGGGGTAGTGCCTTTTCTCCCAAGCGGGAGTGAAGCGGCTTAAAGCCGCCACGCATCCGGTTAATTTTTGTATTTGTTTGAGGTCCTTTGGGATATCCAATTGTGACAAAGCTCGGATCTTGGCTGGATTTGCTTCAATTCCTCTACCGGATACAATGAAGTCCAAGAGCTTTCCGGCTGGAACGCCGAAGACGCATTTTTCCGGGTTGAGCTTGATGTCATATTTTCGGAGGTTATCGAATGTAAGCCTCAAGTCGTCTACTAGAGATTCGACATGTCTTGATTTGACGACCACATCATCCACATACGCCTCCACTATTTTGCCGATCTGATTTGCCAGACATGTCTGGATCATGCGCTGATATGTTGCGCCGGCGTTTTTCAGCCCGAAGGGCATTATATTGAAGCAGAATGGGCCATATGGTGTGATGAATGTTGTTGCGGCTTGGTCTGATTCTGCCATCTTGATTTGATGGTATCCGGAGTATGCGTCGAGGAAACACAACGAGTCGTGTCCTGCGGTGGCATCGATAATTTGATCGATACGGGGGAGGGGGAAGGGATCCTTTGGGCAAGCCTTGTTAAGGTCTTTAAAATCGACACACAGGTGCCAGGATTTGTCCTTCTTTGGTACCATCACCAAGTTTGCTAGCCAGTCCGGATGTTTTATGTCTCTAATGAATCCGACCTCCAATAGCTTGGCTAGCTCCTCTCCCATAGCCTGTCTCTTGGGTTCAGAAAAACGCCGAAGGGCTTGTTTGACAGGTTTGAATCCTTTTAGGATATTTAAGCTATGTTCGGCCAGCCTGCATGGGATCCCTGGCATGTCTAAAGGGTGCCAGGAGAAAATGTCCCAGTTCTCTCGTAGGAACTCTCGCAGTGCGGCGTCTACATCAGGGTTCAGTCGTGCCCCGATGGAAGCTGTTTTATTGGGGTCCGTTGGATGGACATGGAATTTGACTATTTCGTCAGCTGGCTTGAAGGATGTGGATTTGGATCTCTTATCGAGTATCACATCATCCCTGTTAACCATGGAGCGCAGCGCAGTCAGTTCCTTGGCTGCTAAGGCTTCGGATAGTGCCTCAAGGGCTAATGCGGCCGTCTTGTCGGCGCGGAGTGCTACGTCCGGATCACTAGCTAGAGTGATAATTCCGTTCGGCCTGGGCATCTTAAGCTTCATGTACCCGTAATGGGGTATTGCTTGGAAGATTGTGAATGCTTCCTGTCCCAGTAAAGCGTGATATCCGCTTTTGAACGGGGCCACCTGAAACGTGACTTCTTCGGACCTGTAATTATCCAGCGTGCCGAACACCACATCTAGTGTGATTTTTCCTGTGCAGCGCGCTTCCCGACTGGGGATTATTCCTCTAAAGGTTGTGCTACTTCACTCGATGCGGTTCCAGTCTATTTCCATTTTTTGAAGGGTTTCCTCATAAATGAGGTTCAGTCCACTGCCTCCATCCATTAGCACCTTGGTGAGGCGAAAGCCGTCCACTATGGGACTGAGGACCAATGCGGCTGGTGCTCGGGCTGTTTGGAATCTAGGTTCATCACTTGCGTTGAAGGTAATAGCAGTGTCGCTCCATGGATTTATTATTGCAACTTGATAGACTTCGGCGAGGCTGCGGAGTGTTCTTTTTCACATACTGTTTGATGCGAAAGTCTCGAAGACTGTGAGAACGGTACTGGTGTCCTCGGGCTAGCTTTCTGCGGCCTCCAGAATTAAGAGGTCCTCGCCAATTTTGGCCACCTGCCGGAGTATCCAACATGCTCTAAGGCTGTGAGTTGGTGTAGCGTCCTCTGTACTGTGGATTCTACAGGGTCCATCAAGCCACCTTTCCAGTACAGTTCCATGCCCTGTAGAGGGTTTTGGCTTTTTGGTGTTTATCCCGGGTGTCCTATGATGATGCACCCTCCTAGTTCGGACGGGATTACTATTCAAGGCCGGATTATCCCAAAATTTTATTTCGGTTTTCCAGGTGCTTTCCATCGCACAGTATTTTTGTACTATGGACGCCAAGTCAGCGAAGGATGTAATATCACGACGACTTACGGCGTTAAGGATTCCCTCGTCCGTGCAATTACTGCAGAAAATTGAGATTGCGTCTCCCTCGCGGCAATCCTTTATCCTGTTCATAACAAGGAGGAATCTGGCCCAGTAATGATGTACTGTTTCCTCGGGCCTCTGCCTGATTTGGAAGAGATCGCTTATGTTCGGGTGGGAGGGTGTCGTTGAATCTGAAACCTCACCCAATCGAAGATTCGGAGGCCGAAGAGTTTACAAACTCTGAAGTTCGGATTCTTGGATGTTGTCCAACGAATCTAGCCCGTTGCCTGATCCTAAGCTCAGGTCTTGAGTTACATCCTCCTCTCCATGGGTATCCGGCTTGGAGGAGTCGGGAATTCGGACGTAGCTAGTCCTTAAAATAGATTAAGGGTCGCTGCACTGCGCCTCTACCACGGCAACGTGGTGGGTGACTTAGGGAGAGTTAATTTCTCTTAGATCGGGTTTAAGCCCAACCTGGTCGTAATCCATAGTGACCCCCAGGGCGGCGATGTAATCCAACAGCTCGTTTACGGAAGAGAGCTCCATTGGATCTAGCTGCTCGACGAGCTCCGAGCTGACGTGTAGGTTGCTTTTGATGACCCGAGAGGTCACCATCGGTGCAACAGCCGAATAGGCGGTCATGAGGAAACCACCTAGCCGGAGGGTTTGGCCGACAGCCAAGGCTCCCTTAGCAACGGCGCCGTCAGCATCCTTCCTGATTGTGACGGCACAGAGGAACTCTCAATGAAAGCACCAATGTCGGTGTCAAAACCGGTGGATCTCGAGTAGGGGGTCCCGAACTGTGCGTCTAGGCCGGATGGTAACAGGAGGCAGGGAACACGATGTTTTACCTAGGTTCGGGCCCTCTTATGGAGGTAAAACCCTACGTCCTGCTTGATTAATATTGATGATATGGGTAGTACAAGAGTAGATCTACCACGAGATCAAGGAGGCTAAACCCTAGAAGCTAGCCTATGGTATGATTGTTGTATATGGAGTTGATTGCCTACGGACTACAACCCTCTAGTTTATATAGACACCGGATAGGGTTAGGGTTACATAGAGTCAGTTACAATGGTAGGAGATCTTGAATATCTGCATCGCCAAGCTTGCCTTCCATGCCAAGGAAAGTCCCATCCGGACACGAGACGAAGTCTTCAATCTTGTATCTTCATAGCCCAGGAGTCCGGCTGAAAGTATAGTCCGGCTACCCGAACACCCCCTAATCCAGGACTCCCTCACTTGTGCCGTCGTAGAAGTGTTCCATGACATTACCAAAATTATCATCACGGAAGTGTCCACTTCCATGACGATAAATCGCGCGTCACAGAAGTGCTTTCGTCAAGAGTGACTGACACGTGGCATCCACCGTAACAGAAGGCTGTTAAGCTATCGGGTCGGGTTTTGGATCCGATAACCCGTTAACAGCCCCGACCAATGGGAAATTTCCACGTGTAAAATTCTTATTGGCTGGACGAAACACGTGTCAGCTCGTCAGTGGGTCAGATAGGCGCTTATGATACGTCGACACGTGGCACGGCCCAATAGAGGCCCATTCCTATGAAAAGGCCGGCCCATTTGACTTGTTCAAAAGGTGGCGGGCCGGCCCATGGAAAGCCTATTAACGGCCTATTCGCATATAGCCCATTTACAGCCCGCTAACCCAAGGCCCATTACACCCTATCCGAATTAGGCCCAGTAGCATCATCTGGGTCATCCAATATGATTCCAGCCCGTTTTCACTTCTGGCCCTTGTATGGCCCATGATGTCTTTTGGCCCATATGAGGCCCTATGTAACTCTTGGCCTATTAACGGTCTGTGGTGAAACTGGCCCGTAATGAACATTATCACTTTATATCCATTAACGGCCCATTATTCTGTTGGGCCGTTTCCAACCCATGTTATCTTTCGGCCTTCTCAGAGCTCATTTCTTCTTGGGATCATTTCCAGCATTCGTTTACTTACGGCCCGTTACTGTCATTTTTTGCTTGTGGGCCAAATTCTGCCCGTGGTTACAGTCGGCCCATTTGTGGTCCGTTAATACATTGGGCTGTTTTCATAGCATCATCAAATACGACCTATTAACGATGGCCCATTACGGTCGGCCCATGAACAAACGATTCCAATTCTAGCCCGTTTACGGCCATAATGCGGCCTATTATTGGCCCATGTTTGGCCAATCGATCATACGGCCCGTATAAGGCCCATTGATGATATGGCCCATAGAAGGCCCATTATTTCTACGGCCCGTAGAAGGCCTACTGTTTCTATGGCCCGTAGAAGGCCCACTATTTCTACGGCCCGTAGGAGGCCCAGTGTCACTACAGTAAATATTAGCCCATGGTTATTGTGGCCTAGTTTTAAAAATAGATTATTGCAGCCACTAGTTAACCACGGAAAAAGAACTGCAATGACTACAAGCAAACAAATAAACAAGATAACAAGGAAATAAACAAGCAAGCAACTAACGTTAGGCTATCATGGCTATTACACATATTACATCCACTGGGCATCAAAGTTCGCCACCAGTGCAAATATAGGGAACAAAGCAGCATATCATATACACTGGCCATCAAAATTGGCCACCAGTGCAAATAAACGCGGCAGCAAAACAAGAGCATAACTGAAACAACTTCAGAAGAGCTCAAGAAACGTTAACCTGGGTATCCACCATGCTGGCAATAGGCCTAGCAAGCTGATTAGCTTTGTCCTGTTTGGCGCTAAAATCCTCCAACACTTGGTGTTGCACCAGAAAGTATGCATCTGAATGCTCCAGGGACTTTCGCAGTCCTTCCGCTTCTTGTCGCAGCACAGCTGAACGATGTCTTTCAGCTTGTAGTTGAGACTCAAGAAACCGAACTGATTCAGACAGTGAGTTTGAATAGCTTGTGCAAGCGGTAGTGGCCAGTAACTCCAACACTAAACCAAGACAGGATGTGTCACTATCCTAAACCTTATTTGCATTACTTCCTTTACCGTTGCTTAATAAGGCACTCTCCCCCAATATTCGGTCAGCATTCTAAAAGAAGAAACAAGCAGACACATAACAAGTTTAGCATGTACTGGTATATGAAACTCATTTCGGTGAACCAGTTCATTAGTAAGGTGGACAGGATTAAACTACCAAGTCTTCTATTGACAAGTACTAGTACATAATAAAAGCATCAAACAAACATATATCTATGTCCTATGGTAGCAATGGAATCTTAAATTAGAACTGTTGTTCTTCAGGTTTAGGCACTTGTTCTACATGAACAGAGTATAGTAAGACGCAAGAATATAATACTTAAAAATAGAAAATGAGCTCACAGACCTTACCACATTCTTGGTTCGGGACCAGTACAGAACAAGGCGGTCCCAGTCATCGTCCAGTAAATGTGTCTCAGGAGAACGTAAGGGAATTTGATGAGTTTCTTTGCCGGTGAAATACGTTTCTTCAGGTAATTCCGATACTGCCACCAAGCATTCTTAAAGATAGCAGAGGTATTAGCACATGTTACCTCATCTTGAGTTTCCAAATCGGTCCATCTCTATAGAGAAAAATGGGAAAATTTGATGTATTATAACTGATGGTGTCCTAGACTAGGGGGTACTCATCACGTCGTCTCCCGATTAGTTGGATTGGGCTAAGGACCCACATGGACGTGTACTCATGGGCCAGTTCGGATAGCTTCCGCATACAAGAAAGATTCCACAAGACTTGGTGATCAAGACAAGGACTCCTCCCCCACCGGCGTATTCGGCTAGGACTCTTGTTATCCTAGGCCTCTGGTGCATTATATAAACCAAGGTCAGGCTAGTCGATAGATATATACAACAATCATACCATAGGCTAGCTTTTAGGGTTTTAGCCTCTACGATCTCGTGGTAGATCAACTCTTGTAATACTCATATCATCAATATCAATCAAGCAGGACGTAGGGTATTACCTCCATCAAGAGGGCCCGAACCTGGGTAAACATCGTGTCCCCTGCCTCCTATTACCATCGATCCTAAACGCACATTTCGGGACCCCCTACCCGAGATCCGCCAGTTTTGACACCGACATTGGTGCTTTTATTGAGAGTTTCGCTGTGTGATCGGCAAGAGGATCAATGGCTCGCCCGCAAGTCAACTGCGACACCGATATCTTCATCGCCGGCTCGACTAGTCACCTTGGCTCGACCGAGGACCATGCTCCATCTCCGATCATCATGTTCGGATGGGGGCCTTCTTCAACATCAACTCCGATCTCTATCATGATCATAGAGGAATCATCCATGGAGCTCGAGGGCTCAACGTCAACATTGCCCTCGGGCGACCGTGCTGTTTTTATGGGCAGCGAACTTGAATTCGCCTTCACCACCTCCTCGAGCATCGGTTTGACGATTGCTTTGGTGGAATAGTGTGGAATTATGTATACAACAGCCATGCAAAATTTCGTCGAGTTCCGATGTAGGAATCTCCGACAATCTACGATATACCGGAGCCCTGTCAAATCTGGACGGGAATCCGGACGAGTTTAGGGCGTGGTCTCCAGAGCCCAGCTCGGAGGTCCTTTGGAAGATCCAACCGTTCATCTACTGCGGAATTCCCATATCTACGACCCCTCCAAATTTCAGCTCGATCCGACGGTTCAAACTCCGGGAACTTTTCGATGAGTGGACCAATTTTCGGATCCGTTTTCTACGCGAATACGGATCCGACCTGAATTCATGTTTCTTTATGAACGTGATATTGGACAACATTTTTAGAGGAATTCTCTTCTAGGGTATTGTGCATTGTTTTTAAACACGTACCCATAAATTTTTAAGCCTTGCCTGAGGTCATCTTCATCATCATGCTGGTGTCAAACCAGTCCGGCAATATTGCTCCAAGGCTGCCGACCTGCGCTAGACATGTCGTCACTTTGTTGAGCCGAGCTCAACTTCTTCGGATCATCATCTCGGCAAGCCGAACAAGAGTCCGGCATCGCGAAGGATAAATCATCACCAACATCGCCGCCCCACGGATTACATGGAGCGGTCATACCGGCATCGCCACATGGTCACTTCATCAAGCCGGCATCGACCACGCCACGACCTGCATCGGCAGGGCCGCACTGTTGCTTCTTCAAGCTGGTGTCCATCATGCCGACCTACTTCGACTCATCGGCTGACATCGAGGCTTCGACATCTCGGCTGGACTGGGGGCTTCGCCATCTCTTCATCAACCTACTCCGGAGACTTCGGTGTCACTAGCCGACCAGCTTCGTCACGTGAGCTGGACCGAGGGCTTTGCCTCGGCGAGCCAACCTTTGCCAGCATCACCGTACCATCGCTTTATCGCCCATCAGGCAATGGGTGTATGGATCGAGTCCCAATTTTGGGAGTCACCTTTCTTTAGATTGTTACAACAAATAAACCAGATGCTATTAATCCTAGTAATTTTTGCTTGTTGGAGTTTATTTTTTCCAAGAAATTATTACTCTGGTTTGTTCATGTACACAGGTCTATCAAATGATGGCCACACTAACGACAGTTGCATGGTAGTTCGGTCAGTTTCCGTACATAGTCCGGCGAACACCGCATCCGGAACTCGGACCGACCTGTGAATTCAGCCTTTGCCACGCCTTTACCGCACCCCGCCGACGCCCTGCATCGACATTGACTTCGGCGCCATGCCATATTTCTTTTATTACTCACTTTGCATAAATTATTTATTATGCAACGATTTTTTTAATTATTATTATTACTATTATCTCTGGTGTGCACTATTTTTTGTGCACAGGAAAATGATCCGGGTTGGGCAGTATCGTCAACTCGGCGTACTGACATACCACGTCACCTTGACTGAACGAGGGGCTTCGTCAACACTTCATTACCCCATGCCAGGGACTTCGGCATCACTCTGCCGGTCTGCATTGACCATGCTATGTCACCACTTCGGAGTGCCGAGCTCTTTGCTCCGCCACCTTGGGACCGGCTTGGGGGATGGAACCTTGTCCCGCATCAAGCTCGGGCCGCGTCATCAATACCGAACACATTAACCAGCTAAGTTGCCTTCATGCTCAAAGTTTTAAATTTTTCACTTGTGTTTGGTTCGACCAAGCATTATACTTTTTTGGAAAAAAGTTGCTTGTAAAAAATTTCCTTGTCCAAACTTTGTTTGTGACGCACAAATTCAAATACCCCGTTTATTTGGGGGCTTCCTTTATGAAGCTTTTCCTCTTGCATATGATTATACTTATACGGCTTCATTCCTTGTTCGTGTATTATGCCACAATATGCACCATATTGACTTAAGCGATTTGCAAGCTGGGTTGCCTGGCTCCTGTGCTTACCCCTACGTTCCCGATTGTTCGGCTAGGGAGTAAAGGGAGCACCTCTGCGATTGTCACGATCGGGTCCTCCGAGCTCTGACCTCAGACCGGGTGAAGCCGAAAGCTAGCGCTCTTATTGTTTTCAATCATGGTCGGCACACAACGGAACTCATGAGTACAAAAAATCTATTGCACAAGTCTCATAGTAATAATGAGCACCGAAGAAAAGTATCGGTGGGGGTACTATTTTCTTTGAAGATGCTTCTTACACTTTGTCTATAATATAGCATAAGTTCCCTGAGCACGCTTTGTCTGTTATAGCCTTATGGCCCGGTTGCCTAGTTATCGGAAACACTGTCGATATTCTCGACAGGTGGAGTACATAACACTTTTCGGTCCTTGACCGAAGAGGGAGAAGCCGACGGTCGGTTAAGACGCGTTTAAAGTTCGAGTGAACAAAGATATGATATTAGTACTTCAGTACATACAATCATTATACTTAAATTCTTTTACCCAAGTCACTTGGGGGCTCTTAAATTTATATGAGACGTTTTATAATAAGTACTCTTCTTCTTAGTTGTTGCAAAGTCTTTATTACTATTATTATTCATCATTCCTTTTTTCGACACAAGTATGTGGTCACTAGCTGAGGAGCCTAATTTCTCTCTCGAAACCGCTAGAGTTTAGTTTTCTAAACTGGCCTAATGAGAAGTACTCCGCCTTCGGGATAGGAGGTTGAAGCCGTAGGTTGACCCGCTCGAAGTCTTGAGATAGGATGTGTCATGTTAAAGCATGGCAGAAGCACTTTTTTTTCAAGTCCAATTTTCGGATTGGCACCGAACACTTGATCTAGTTCGGACATTAAACTTTTGAATAAGTTTTTTGGCTTTTCAAGCCTAAGGCACTTTTAAACTATTTGTGTGTTTCCAGCATTAGTCTCGCAGTGCAACGCTGGACACCTTTAGGGATTCGGCAAAAACATTCTCGGATATTGCTGTATATGCATTGGTTTCGAATTGTGTCTTCGGTCAATAGTTGGGTTGCTCGGCTCCTGTGCTTGCCTCCTACGTTCCGCTTTGTTCGGCTAGGTGTGCAAAGGGAGAACCACTGCGATTGTGCTTCCAGCTCGCATGGTCAAGCACGTCAGTGGAGAAATCTGAAAACTGACTGTCACAATAGGCGTAAACTGGTCAGCGATCCGATGACTATGCTAAATGACGGGCCGTTCATAACATTGGCCGAAGTGTTTACGGCTTGACCTCGGATGTCGCCGAATAGTAACCGGGGGCTCATAGCTAGCTTCCCCAGTTTAAAGCTCCTATGACTAAGCGAAAGTTTTAAAGCCCGCATATCTGATTGCCTCGTTTACGCTAACATAACCGCCTTTGGGCACCGAGACATCGGCTAAGGGTTTCTTTGTAATTGCGGAAACACCCTACGTAGTATCTACCAAGGGGTAGAAGCCGACGATGGGCCACTTTCAACTGATAAACGGTCATAATGGAGTCAAAATAATGATGTAAAGTACTTGGATACATAGAATCATTACACATAATCTTTGATTTTACTCTGGATATTGATCCTTAATTCGGCCACCCGTGCCCACATTAAGGCTCGGGGACTACTGGGCTTTGCGCTCATTATTTACAAATATTAAAGGGGCACATTGATCGCCTGATCTAGTGTTGCCACCCGACCAGTGTCTCGGGGGCTACTGCATTGCCTATTCAATGCAGAAAATTCAAAGGGCTCAGTGTTCGGCTTGATCGAACTATGGGAAGCGCGTCTTCAGACAGCAATAAGTACCGTCTGGACCAATCTGGCATCAAGCTATATATCACGCCGACTTCTCACGACCCTCTCTTAGGGGCCCGTTCGTCGATCACTATTATCTCTAATATATTACATTGCATTTTTATTCCTATGTATGCTGCCAAGCTAGGAGTTGATCCTCAAGCCAATTTCGCGCATCGACCTGAGTCTCAGGGGCTACTAGGAATAGCGGTTTTATGCTTGCCTTCAGGTGCATCTCAAGTTTTAGACTGATACACACCTTGAGGGCTACTGGATATACATCGACAGAGAATAAACTGCACCAGTTAAAAATATTCACAATAAATCAGCCCACGGTCGGGGTGGTGCACCACCTTGGAAGTAATCCGGCATAAAGCTCGGGCGCTACCGGCTAGCTCCATAGAGGGCATTTCCGGCATTAAGCTCGGCTAAACTCCTTCAACTTTTTTGGACCAAGATGATCTATATGACTTCTTGGATATAGTCCAGCGTTGGAACTTGGAAATAGTCTGGCGTTGGAGCTCGGAAGCAGTCCGGCATTGGTGCTCGGCTGCAAAAGATACCTCGAATGCAGTCCGGCGTTAGAGCTCGGACGCAAGAGGACACTGCCTCCCGGGAACAACTTCAAACCCGAGGTGTGGCATAAAAATAACAAGGCATTGATAAAGGTCGGAAACTTAAAGGGGCTCCTCGGATACCCGACGTGTAAACTCGTCGGATGCACTTCGGCGATCCTCAAGATCGAAGATGAGAAGATTTGTTGAACCAGTTTTCAAGACCGACGACCGAAGATGAAGAGCAGTTCGGAAGAATCGAGGAGCGTTCCTAACTTGAAGACCGGTTCAGGGGGCTACTGACGGTGTCCTGGACTAGGGGGTACTCATCACGTCGTCTCCCGATTAGTTGGATTGGGCCGAGGACCCCCATGGCCATATACTCATGGGCCAGTTCGGACAGCTGCCGCATACAAGGAAGATTCCACAAGACTTGGTGATCAAGACAAGGACTCCTCCCCCACCACCGTATTTGGCTAGGACTCTTGTTATCCTAGACCTCTGGTGCATTATATAAACCAGGGCCAGGCTAGTCGATAGATATATACAACAATCATACCATAGGCTAGCTTCTAGGGTTTTAGCCTCTACGATCTCGTGGTAGATCAACTCTTGTAATACTCATATCATCAATATCAATCAAGCAGGACGTAGGGTATTACATCCATCAAGAGGGCCCGAACCTGGGTAAACATCGTGTCCCCTGCATCATGTTACCATCGATCCTAGACGCATAGTTCGGGACCCCCTACCCGAGATCCGTCGGTTTTGACACTGACAATAACCATCATGGAGGTAGGATGTATGGGACGAAGCAAAGTAATTGCCATGAATAACATTACTTACACATAACTCCTGGACAAACACCTGCAACTGGCATTTTCCTTCATCTTCAGTATAATATTTCCAAGATGGGAAGATACACATATACGATTTAACAACATCAAATGCGATAGATGCTAAACTATGACTAGCTAGTTGTGCTTCCTCCATAGGAATAGGCGTACTAACTGGTGGAGTTGGGGTTCGCCGTGATAGTACTGGCCCTTTGGGCACTGGAGCTGCCTTACTAACTGCTCTTGTTTGGGAGCTCTGTGGTGGAGATGGTGCTGTGTCAACAGGAACTGGGTTACTATCGGCCGGGGTTGGGATTAGATTGGGTGAAGCTGGTTCTCTGTCCATCGTAGTAGGGGTATAATCTGCGAGAGTTTGGGTTATGTGTGGTAGGGCTGGTTCTTGTGCATGTACAACTGGGGTGCTATCTCGACCAAGAGGTAGCACTGTTTTATTTGAAGACCGTGTTTTTAGTCTGCTAGATACTGGCATCACCCGCTCCAATTCAAATGGCTGATAAACAGGAAACATAGTTGAATGTACAGACATTGTATGAGAGACAGATGCAATAGATAGTGTGGAAAAAAGAGGGCATGAAATAGTTGACATGTATATTGTTTAACTAAAACGGATAGTATGACATAATTTCACATATATGATGTCTATCTAAACTGGATAGCATAGCATAACATAATTCAAAGATACGATGAATAACTAAACAAGATCGCATGACATAATTCACCTACATGTTATCTAAGTAATCAGGATCGCATCATTTAATTCACCTATGTGATTTATATGCTAAACAGAGGGCATTCGATATGATGTCTGAACTAAGAACATGGTGTTGAATATTGTGTATATGATGTCTAAACTATGCAATGCAAGACACAAGTATGCATGATACGAGCAGTATAACCGTGCCAAGTTAGAGCATACACCTCAAGGGGGAATAGGACTGGTCATCTATCTCTGAATCCATCTCTAAGGAGCTATCGGGACCCAACAAGAGATCCGCTTCGACAGGTAGCACTGTCTGCTCTGAAGGCCTTGTTTTCACTCCAGATTTTTCCATCTCCCACCCAAACGGTTGATTCACATGAAGAGTAGTTTAATGTACAAACATTGTCGACAAATGGAAATGTAATGAAGAAAAGGATGGGCAAGATATCATTCAAATATATGATGCCTGGTTAAACAGGATGGCATTGCACATTTCACATATATTATGGCTGGCTAAAAGACATGAGACTGCATAATTCCCATATATGATATAGAAACTAAACAGGTGGCATTACAGAACATGTCTAAACTAAGCAGATGACATATGATGTCAAAAGTAGGCACTGCAAGGCAACATATGCATGATATGACTAACATCATCATGCCAAGGAAGAGCAAACACCTTGGGGGTAAATAGGAGTGGTCAGCGGCGTCCGAATCCGCCTCAGAACAGATATCTCCTCTGGATTACAATCTGGAGAGGGGTGGGGAGGGTTTGCCATTGAACCCACCATGGAGCGATGTCTGCATGACATTGTATTGCCGCGCAAAACTCTTCTCTTTTTCTCTACATGTTCAGCATGACTGTGTACAATATCTGACATGCATACGAAAAAATATGGTGAGATTATGTAAGGAGAGCATGCAGAAATTTAGAGTGATGGTAACAACCAGTGGATCGATGTTTTTCCGTTGAACCAAAATAGCCCTAATGGATCGACGTGAATGTATAGTAATAAGTGATGCAACAAGTGTAAAACCTCTTTGCCGCAGTCGTGTCGACCTCAGCATCATTGGGTTGGTCGCTGAAGCAGTTTAGGCAGAGGTGGCTGTCGGAGGTGTGGAGGAAGATCTGAGGAATCTGTAGACGGCGTCCAGGGCACTGCTCTGTTGTGATGGATCGTTCTGTCGTTGGAGCAGCTCCGGTGAGCCATAAGACGTCAAGGCTGAAGCAGCACAAGACAAACATCGTCAATCTCAAGTGGGATTCTAATAGCATCTCCAATAGATGATGTAAAATGGATGTAAAATTAACATCACCAAAAACCACCTGACTACAACAGATGAGGTAAAAACTGTTGACTCTGAACTTAACTGTCGAAACTAAACTTTACTTTGGAATCTGAATGCTACTGTCGAAACTGAACGCAATGGTAGCAGAGAGGCACTTGACATGTAGTTTAGGGAGGGCCTGTAGTTCATCTTCAACCTGCACCCCCCTAAGCCGCCAGCCACCACCGGCCCCAGCGCCACCTCGCCGCCCCGAAACAACTCACCACCGCCGCCTCGGCCAGCCCTCTAGGCCCCCCGCCCCCACCCTGAACCCTAAGATATATAGTGGGATACCTCTCCGGCGAGCCCCCGTCCCCGCTGCGGGTGGTTCTTCCTTAACTCCGGCGAGCCTCCCCCCCAACCCCTGAAAATCGACTGACCCAAAAGTCGATTCAGTTAACTGAAGTGTGGCCTAATTGGAGCAGAGCAGCAGCACGAGCGAGGGGGAGAGCAGCAGCAGCAGCAGCTGTGCGAGCGAGCGATCGAGCGAGAGCTGGAGCAGCAGCAGCAGATCCGGCTGGTATGGACACCGCCGCCGAAGGGGCCTCGCACTGGGGGAGAGCCGCCATGGAGATGTCACCCGCGGCGCCGGCTTCAAGGTAGCCGCTCCATGGGGGTGCAGGATGAAGCACCGTCAGCCGGGAGGTCGAGTTAAGGAGAAGGTGCGATGCGATGAGTGTACAACCTCTTTGGTGGCACCGAGTAGGCCTCGGCTTTGTCCGAGGAGTCGGTGAGGATGTTGCGGTTTCGGTGGAGCAGGTTAAGGCGGCGCTGTGGGGATGGAGCAGCCGCGATAGACGAGGCGATCGTCGAAGCAGCTCCTTGGAGGTGGAGGACAGGGCGGCTGAACCAGCGGGACGGCGAAATGGACGACGGATCCTCATCCGGGGAGGTGGATGAGGGACGTCGAGCTGTTGCGGTGGACGACGTCGTCAGGGAAGAGGCTCCGGCTAGGCAGCGGTGACGTGGCGGACGGAGGAGGGTGGGGTTTCGCGGCTAGAGCTGGGAGGTTATGGTGGCCTGGGATTTCGAATGGCGAAAAGGGGGCGATGGGAGGGGGTGAAGCATGACTTAGGAACGCGCTTGTCCAAAATGTAGGGTGTCTTACAAAAGTACCCCCCACCGATTTGAACTAGCGGCCCTTTTCGGCTCAGGGTTAGAAGGGGGATTTCACGTGTCGGGATTTGGCAGCTGGAGGGAGTTTTCGCGCGCGTTGTAATTTCGGGATAGCAAGGTGCGGGTTGTGAAGGCGCCAGTTTTGCGAGCACGATATCTGAATTTTCGGGATATAACAAGACGCGGGTTGAATTTTAGGGACAAGCGTAACGTGTAGTAATATTGTACTTGTACGTACCAAATCAATTCGCACTTCCCTCAACCAAAAAGAAAACGAAAAAAATAAAACTATTCACACCACACAAAGAGAGAGTCTTGCCCCGTTTTACTATACAAATGCTATTCAAAGCTACTCCCTCCTTCCATCTATATAGGGCCTAATGCGTTTTTCGATGCTAACTTTGACCAAATATTAGAGCAATGATATATGACATGCAACTTACACAAAGCACACCGTTAAATTCGTCTGTGAAAGGTTCTTTCAATGATATAATTTTCACATTGTGCATGTCATGTACTATTAATCTTGTCAATAGTCAAAGGCGGTCTTAAAAATCTCATTACGCCCTATATAGATGGAAGGAGGGAGTATGAATCCATGTTATGTCCGATTAAATTTTTTCGCTTGCTGTATAATGCATGTAACCTACTCATACCAACATTTTAGTGCATTCCAAATGTCTATACTACCGCTGCAATTCGAACTAAATTTGAATTCGTTTCTCTATTTCAATAAGAATCTACAATCATGATTGTTGCCAACTTCAACCATCATAGTTTCCTTGCTATCCGCCAGATATAAATCAGACGGCCTATAATGCAGGATGGCAGGCACACCATCATCAACAACTCCGTTTTTTATAAGAGTAGAGATAAAATATATTAAATGTAGTATACCATGTTCATAACCACACCATGTGTATCACCGTTATATATATTCACACATCCGTCGGTTTGAAACACTATGATAAATTCTTCAAATATCCGAATTCGCTTTTTATAATGAAGTATATATGATCTCTATTCGTCTTTTACACCCACACAACCCTCTTATCTTTGTAGCTAGCGCTAACTTTCTCTTGTGCATGCACACGCCCGCATCCCTCTCACCCTCCCTCAGCATTCTCTAGCTCCATCGCGCAAATTCGTCTTTTCACTTTAGGTCGTTCACCCACGGTGTGTGTAGGCCCCCCAGCTCCTTCTTTACGGCACACATCGATCGATATGCCTCTCTAGCCAGGTGTGCCTAGCACAAACACAAGCTTCCCCTCTTCTCTTGTCACCGTCCATGCCTCACTCCCACCACTCTTTTCATCGTTCTCGTACTCGCACACTCCTCCCCCTCGATATAGTATGCCTCTCGTACCACCTCCTACATGCATCCCTCTCTCTCTATCCTTCTCCTCGTGCCTCATTTGCTTCTAACACACACATGCATGTATACCGATCGATCTCCCAACATATACCTAGATCGACTTTAACTACCCCCCCATCGATCGACGTACCTCACAAGTTATGTCTCTCCTTTCTCTTACAAAGGGCGATTGATCTTCCTATGTAGTTACGTCTGCTTACCACAGCCACATCGTCCCCCCTCATCATTCGTGCATGCCTCCTGACCCGTCTCTCACACGCACGTGCACAGACAACAAGCAGCCATCTCCTCTCTTATTGATATTGCGGGCGTGCCCTCCGTTTGTCTAGCAAGCCTATCCCACCATTTGTTAGAAGCAACTCCACTACCACCCCCTCCAACACTCTAGCTCTGTCTCTCTCCCAACCTTATTCATCTCCTACACATATGCATGGATGCCGATCGATCTCCCTTAATACATGAGGCAGATCGATCTCCTTAATACATGAGGTAGGCCTCTCTCCTCCTCCACACATATACCAGCCATTGTACCTCTATAGTTAATTGGGCCTCCCTCTTCCCCCACCACACACCGATAGTCAAGCGATGTAGGTAGGTTTCCATGCCACAAAGACAAACTGCACATGTCCCATCTCACGTTCCAGTAGGCCAGTCACTTTATATCTTTGACGTGGGCACACACAAATTCGATGGCACTCTTTATCGATCGCGCGCGCGCACACACACACACACGCACGCACACACACCCACACACACACATCATCCCTCTCTTCGATTCTATGGACACCTCAAGCCGATGATACCTCCACTCTCTTCTCGTGGATCACCCCCTCTATATATATATGTTATATCCAGGACTCTATTTCACACACATTGCATATGTTAAATATTTTGATTAACCCCCCCCCCCACACACACACACACAAAAAAAACTCTCAAGAACCCACACACTATATCTCTCTAGGTTTGTATCTCTCTCACACAACCCCATGTAGGTGGTGTACGTATACAAGAAGAGAATAGGTGCACCGTGCATGTACTCACGCTTCGTGCCCAGCCACACCCGCGCAGGTACACGGCGGAGCTCATTTCTCCGCATAAGCTGAATTTGTTTTTGAAACATCAAGTGGCCAGAGACTCGAAAACTTATTTGCCCATTAGTGACTTGTCAGGGCGGTGGATTTTAGTTTGTACAATAATGCTGCATCCACCTAAAGTAACGAAAGTTCTTACGTAAACTTCCTAGTAATTCCCTCTTCATAGGTGCAGCATTACTCCTAACATTTGTAATATCAGTTTGAAACTTGTAATATTGCTGTGTCCTATTCCTGCATTTTCAAAATCATGCGAATCAAACAGTTCCTGAGTTGGTGACGATGTTGTGCCTCCCATCTTTCACCAATAGCCGTCGGATCTAGATCTGACGCATACAAACCAAGCTTCTCCATTTTTGCAAAAAGATGCCCGCACTTGTTCCCTATTTACAAACAACTCCTTGTCTCTCACAATCAGCCTCATCTCCTCCCCACCACATCTAGGAGTAGAAGGCCGTGGAAAAATCTGGCGCGATGGCCGCTACCGGAGCCGTCCACCCCCAATCTTGGTGTTCCGTGCAATGCATGGGCATCTACGCATGGGAAATTATGTCGAACAGGCCATGATGATAGTGACTGCAGACGGTGAGGCTGACTATGGTATGCCGAACACGGCGCCTATACTCAGGTGTCATCTCTGGTGCAGGGTCTTGTCACTTCACTGTGAGGAGCAGCACGTAATAATTTGACCAACGGGTAGTACAGTGCTAGTACTCCCACTACTACATTGGTAGTACTACTACTAGTACTAGTAGCACCACCGTCTGGATTTAGGAGTACTAGCTACCACGTCCATCTGGATTTTATTATTTGACTAGCAATATCTAGTAATGCATGTCACCAAAAATGTACTACTCCCTCTGTAAATAAATACATGGTGTTTTATTCCTATCGGCGAGAGAACTTAATGTTTTTTTGCTACTCCTAACTAGAGTACTAATAGGATTACATGCAATGAACTAAACACTGCATGTCATGTTTGGTAGTCTCAAGTCATTGAAAGCATGCACGGCCCACATCTCTCATTGGTTGATATGTCACGAACTAAGAAACAAGGAGGGAGTTAATGCACCGTGCCTAAGTATTTTGGGATTATTTGGTTTTCGTAAGGTGACTTACACAACATTTTTGTTTACATGCATTAACATTTTATTAGTTAAATCAAAGGTCAAAACTTGGCGCAAAATGCAAAGGGGACCAATAAACCAGTAAACATCAAACTTCTCTCGTTTGGCCCCAACTAGAGGTCCAGTGAGATGGCTATACTGCACCGGCACGGAGGGGGACGCAGCTTCATTGACTTACGGCAACTGCCTTTGGGTGAATGACACGTGGCCCCAGGGGGTGGCTGGCCCACCTATCATACAGCCAAAGGCAGGTGCAGTAGAGGGCCGAGGAGTAGTACGAAATCCTACGCACCTACGCACGCTAACCAAGGGCTGAGTGATCACTCGAATCGCAAGATCAGTTGACTAGAAGCTACGCTAGACCCATGGAGGCGATGAGCGCGAGCATCAGCCGGCTGTGCCAGATGGTCCATGACGCCGGCCTGCGGCCCGGCACCGAGGAACGTCTCCAGGTAGTATTGCTTGAGGCCGCCAGGGCGAGGGGCCGCTTGGACGACAGCTTCGTCTCCTTGTTCGACGAGGTCCTCGTCGGTTTCCTCGACAAGTTCACCATCGTCAAGAAGCTTGCGGACGACTTTGACGTAAGCCTCCAGCCGACGCGCCCAGGCTCTGCGATGCCCGCCACCCTCAACGGCCACTATGGTAACAACCTCTTCGACGCACTGGTGGCCCTGCGACTGCCCGCCGTCGCGCCGGAGAATGTCCACCTCGAGGTCGCGCTCGCCGCGCAGCGCCTGGCGCAGCAAGACACCATCGACATAATCACCCACGTCTACGCGCAAATCGTCCACAAGGACTACTACATGCAAGAGGAGGACGATAGGACGCTGGCCTTCTTGGAGCGCAGGGCAACCTTGGACGGCACTGTTCAGAAGCACGTTGAGCTCGCCGCCAACGCCGCTGCTCCTCACACGTCGGTTGGTGACCCGGCGCACTAGGGCGTGAGGATGTCGTTGAACGTTGATGGATCCGTATGTATTTTTATCTTTCCGTCAAATCCATGTAGTAGTATATGATACTACAGTAATTATCTTACCTTTCGCATCAACTTCATAATTTTCGTACGTACTCCATGCATGAACGGCGCCAGAACCAAACTTCTCATTACTCTAGGCAAAATCGTTATTTTCTATCTATCGGTCGCGCCATGGAGCAGAACCAAATTTTACAAGTTACGAGTTCAAAAGGAAAAGCCTGCCGTGTTCGCGTCGCACCCCCACACGGTTGGTCCGGCACGCCGCTCAAGCGGGAATGCGTGCGGTGTTGCATTTTCACTTACAAGTGGGACCGCAGTTGAGCAAACCGACTATCGGCAAACCCCCACCCCGCCCACCGCGCGATGGCTGAGAAAACAGGAGGGAGAAGAGATGGCTGTAGCATGGACTCCAAGAAAATTGGTGTCGGATGGGACTCGTGTGGGTGGCGTGTGCCGTACTGCTAGACGTGAATGCTAGTTATGGCCCATGCCACCCCACTATATCGAGCCTATATCGAGGTACGTAGAACAAATTTCCTGCAGTCCGTGCTCAGCCCTCCTCTATCTCTCTTCTCAGCCAGCCAGCGGACGCGCGGAGCCCATCGTCTGTTTGCTCACATGCGGCCCCACATGTCAGTGAAAACGCAAGAGGACCCACTGAACCTGCACATCTTTCACCTCGACGTGCTGGTGATGAAAAACAAATCCAATAAAGATCTTCGGTGGCCGCTTTTGGAGTTACTCAAGAGTAGTAAGATTCTATTTACAGTTTAACCCAAGATGCACATCTCGTGGCTTCAACTACCACTCTATTTTCTTTCATGACACGACCTGGATGCTGGATGTCCCACGTGTCGGCAAAAGGAGGAAGAACCCGACCAAATCTTCGGTTCTGCTCTCGGATTAGACTAGTTGTGCTAACTTAAAATTTTATTGTGTACTCCCTCCGTTCCAAAATACTTGACTTCCATTTGTCCAAAAATGGATGTACCTATATACTAAGACATGTCTAGATACATATATATTTTGACAAATAGAAGGCATGTATTGTGCAACGGAGGGAGTAGAATGGATGCAAGTTTTTGTATTGGGAAGAAGAGTACATCCATATATTGATAGAGCGCAATTTAGTAGATGTTCTATCACTTTTAGCTAGCACAGACGCAAGATCGAGCCTCCGCAGATCAACAATGAATGCATCAAGAAGGCACTAATCCTACTTACAGGAGTAGTAAAATGTATTCTTGTGGTTCTTGTTTTCTTTGGTCTTGCTTTTCTAGTCAAAATTATCATTGGAGTTCGTGCAAAACGGAGGTGCGTTTGGGGTCATGCGTTGGAGTTGGCCTTACAAGTGGGGCCGCAGTTAACGAAACCGACTATCGGCAAACCCCCACCTTGCCCGTCGTGCGATGGCTGAAGTTAGAGAAACGACGAGGTTGAAGAGATTTCTCTAGCACGGACTCCAAGAAATAATATGGTGTCAGATGGATGTCGTAGTGGTGGCGTGTGCCGTACTCCTGGACGTGAATGCTTGTTCTGGCCCATGCCACCCTACAACTCCTACTACTTACTCCTACTATATAGTACTAGTATCGAGGATTCGAGGTGCTGGTTACGTACATCGAACACATTAACATATGGCTACAGTAAAAACACCCGCCCGACGCGCGAAGCATGTGAAGCTAGTACAAATAGTGTACTACTATTGTTGATTGGCCTCATTCGATAACATGTTGCAATGCACGTACAATTATGTATTCGGAAAATATTTTTTTGCCTCGTCGCACCACTCACTCAGAGAAGCGACTCGAAAGCCATTCATAAATTTAGTAAGTTTATCACAGGCATATCATTTTATTCATACAACAGGTCATCAACCCACATCGACAACAAGGATACATTATAAATACTAAAGTTTTCACCACACAACAAATAACAAGCCATGAAATGAACTTCAACTCAACCATTCTGCGGCGTTGGAAACGCTTGCTTTGAACCACAAGTGATTCTCTGGGACAGGCCATCCGTTGTTGATCTGGAGACCAACGCAGGACCGATCATCCAGGCTGAAGCAGCCTACTATATCAGTACCAGGGTAGGAAACCACCCAAATGTCCGAGGTATAGACACAGTTGCTTCTCATAAATGTGTCAACAGCAGTTGGATCACCTTTCACCATCATCGGATAGTTTTGTCCAAGGAAGAGCGAGTTTTCTCCAAGACTATCAATTCTGTGCCAGGGAGAAGGAGTTGGCGCTAGCACACTAGTATCCATCCCGAATACCATGCAACGGGTGTTGGAATAGGTCCGGAGAGTGCGACCATGGGAGACACCTGCTTCCTTAGCAGTAACATCATCAGTGGGCTGTATACACACAAGAAGAGGTGATCCATCGGAATTAGTTGCCAGGCGCCACAGAGTATATGGGCGCTGCTCGTGATCATCACCATCGGCATCTCCCCCTTGGTTATAAAAATTTTCAAGTATAGGTGGTGGGATGTTCACAGGACCTTGGAAACACAAGAAGAAGGTTAATTAGTAAAGGGAAACTTGCTAACCCGCATGCATGTGGATGAAACAATTATAATTACGGTGGAAGACAAACGTACCGAAACTACTAGGATGCCATGCAAAAACAGTGCCACGAGTGGTGGCAGCAAACACAAGGCCCTCGTATTGAATTGCATCACAGTACTCATCCGTGTACAGAAACTGATTTTTGAGCAATATCCATCGAGTCGAACCACGAAGGACGGCAACAAGCTTGTCGAAGATAGCAACAACTTGATAGTTGTTGTAATTCCAAGAGCGGTTGGGAACTCGACAAATTGCTATCTTCCATAGAAGACAGTCACCATGATCGTATTTGAACGTGCGTACATTACCGGTGTGCTCAACCTCTGGGCAGTGTGCTGAGATTTTTGGAAGTGGAACCCGGTGACGAGTGTACACATTCACAAGTTCCCACTCGCAGTTGGACCCAATGTAAACAACCCAATCTCCATTTGCGCCCGCCCAAGCCTTGCCCTCAAGCGATGGCATCTTAACATCATACGTATCATTATCAAGCGGCATCAACTGGCACAGGGCGAGGCCTCCGTCGTGCCGGCGCCAGTCATCAGGGTCACGGCGAAGAAGATAGGGGAGATCAAACCGCTCCTTGACTCTTGGGTTCTTTGTAATGATGTTATTAGTTGAGTCGAGAATGGGCTTGAACGAACCTGCCATGCTAGCCGAGGTGATGACGTCGCACCGATCAATGAGTTCCTCCACCACGTCATCTTTCAGATCGGGGCAAGAATAACGGGGTCGTTTCCGGCCTGTTCCCTCCATGGAGAAGACGATCGAACAATGGCAGAAGAAAGGGTGAAGGGCTGAAGGAAAATGGAGGAGGGAGAGGAAGAGCGTGCGACAGCAGTTCCAAATCGAGAGGGAAAGGCGAAGAGTCGGTGGACGGTTGCGAGTTTGCCACGGTTCACGAAGAGGCGCCCCGGCCTACACGTCCGTTCGGAAATACTCCTACTACTCGCCGTCGTCTCACTGATATGTTGGAACGGGACCACATGTCAACGAAACATGGTGTGTAATTTCTCGTGCAAAATGCGATCTGGCCGCGTTGGCCCGAGGTGCCGCATTAGTTATCGACCTTTATTTTTTTAATGGCGTGCCGATCAGTTTTGAAGCACGACTAACTGGTACTGTACGTGGAGAGGATGACAGCAGGGACCCGCCAAGGTCATGGCAGTACGCAAGCAAGTGCCTCCTTATTTCAAGCCAATAAAAAATGGCTCCTCCTAGTGGATTTCTGACATCTGGGTCCCATGCCATTGTCAACGTAGTCAATAAACGAGAGAATTGCACAACGAGCGGCTGACACCAGGGACCCAGCAGCTCGCCCAGTTATTTTTGTTTTGGGTTAATTTGATAAATGCCACTCCAAATCTGGTGTATCCGAGAAATGCCACTGCAATTTCCAAACTTTGAAAAATGCCATTTCATGCCATTTCTAGTGGCATTTTTCGAAGTCTGGAGTGGCGTTTTTCAAAGTTTGCAAACTGCAGTGGCGTTTTTCAAAGTTTGCAAAAATTGCAGTGGCATTTTTCAAAGTTTGGAAATTGCAGTGGCATTTTTATGAATCGCCATAATTGGAGTGGCATTTATCTAATTTGTTTTTGAGACGGAAGCAGGGTGTCAACTGGGCTGTGCGGGACACTCTGGCCTGTCTAGACAGCCTTTTCTTTTATGTTTACCACAGACCAGCCCAGTAGTTTTTTTCTTTCTGAAAATGGCTAGCCCAGTTCTTTTGTGATTTGTCAAGTAAGTCGCTTTATCAGGCCTGTTGGGCTGCAAATCTTTCAAGACGAGGAGAGCTTCATTGGGCTGGCCGAGAAAATGGCCTATCAGTAATGAGAAATGGGCTGTACATTTTTAAAACACATCAAACCGGCAATTATTTTCAAATATCTTTTTTTCATTTCGAGATTTTAAATTGCATTGATTTTTATGCGTGGACAATTTATTGGATTTTATATTGATATACATTTATTTTTAAAATCAGTCTGAATGTGACTCGAAATTTCGGGATTAAAAACAGTTCAGACCGCACCGACATATGCAAAATTTCGTATAATTTTTTAACCGTGGCCACAATATGGGCTGTAATGCTAACATAAAGAATATGGGCTCCAAAAAACCCGTAAGAATTAGCAAATGGGCTGTAAATTATTTGAAATAATGGCAGATGGGTTGTATGCTGTTTTCCACAGATTTGAGGCTTTCCACAGATGGCCTGTATACTGTTGGATGTCCATCCAACGGCCGTCGTGCTTCTTCAATCTCTGCTCTTCCTGCTCCAGCCGCTCAAACAAGCGCCGGCGGGACTGCCTGCTCCCTCCTCCCCGCGGCCGGCTGTGCTGCCGCGCAGGCCTCACCGCCCCACCGTACTCCCATCGCTGGCCTAGCCATCCCTCTACTCACCCACACCTGCTGTTATTCTCCGGCGACGGCAGACGAACCAGTAAACCCTCGTACAGTCGTACTCCCCTCCGCGTGGGAAACAAAAACAACGGCCGAGTCTTCCCTGCCTCCGTGTCGTTCCCTTCCTAGGCCTCGCCGTCGTCCACCGCCCTGGTGCTCTCGGCGTGGCGTGGTCAGCGTGGTCAACGACCGACATGCATCTGAAGTGGACTGTACGTGGAGAGGCTGACAGCTGGGTCCACGGCCGCACGCAAGGAAATGCCTCCTTATTACGCGCAAAATAATGATTTCCTCCACCTGACATCTGGGACCCACCGAAACGGCCTCTGTATTTCGCGAAAAAACGTTACCGCCGCTGACAGCTCGGACCCACCAGCTATATCTTCGCACGCAAGGAAGTGCCTCCTTATTACGCACAAAAAATGAATACTCCCCCTGCTAGCTGGGACCCAGTATAGTGGGCCTACTAAGTTGACGGGGACGAAGGGCTTTGTCAACTTAGTCAATATGCACGATTCTAGCTCGACTGACCGTACGATGTCCATCCAACGGCCGTAGTGCTTCTTCAACCTCTGGTCTTCTTGCTCCAGCCGCCCAAAGCAGCGCCGGTCGTGCCGCCTGCTCCTGCCTCCCGTGGCCGGCTGTGCTGCCGCGGAGGCCTCACCGCCCCCATACTACTCCCACCGCTGGCCAGGCCATCCCTCCACTCCACTCACCCACACCCCCTGTTATTCTGCGGCGACGGCAGCGCAGCCGAACCAGTGAACCCTCGTACTCCTCTCCGCGTGGGCATCCACTGCCGCGTCTTCCCCGGCTCCGCGTCGTCCCCTTCCTAGGCCTCGCCGTCGTCCACCGCCGTGGTGCTGTCGGCGCGGCGTGGTCAATGTGGTCAACGACCGAATTCCATTGGAAGAATACTGTACGTGGAGAGGCTGACAGCTGGGTCCACGGCAGCCGCAAGGAAGTGCCTCCTTATTACGCGGAAAATAATTATTCCTCCACCTGACAGCAGGGACCCACCGGACGCCCACCAGTATATCGCGAAAAAACGTTTGCCCCTGACTGCTGGGACCCACCCGAACGGCCACCGTATTTCTGAAAAAAACGTTCCCCCTGCTGTCAGCTCGGACCCACCGGAAGTGCCTCCTTATTACGCACAAAAAATGAATACCCCCTGCTAGCTGGGACCCACCTTGGTGGGAGGCTGACTTGTGGGCCTACTAAGTTGACGGGGACGGAGGGCTTTGTCAACTTAGTCAATATGCACGATTCTAGCTCCAGTGACCGTACGATGTCCATCCAACGGCCGTAGTGCTTCTTCAACCTCTGGTCTTCTTGCTCCAGCCGCCCAAACCAGCGCCGGTCGTGCCTCATGCTCCTGCCTCCCGTGGCCGGCTGCGATGCGGCGGAGGCCTCACCGCCCCCTACTACTCCCACCGCTGGCCAGGCCATCTCTCTACTCACCCACACCCCCTGTTATTCTGCGGCGACGGCAGCCTCACACCACAGCGAACCAGTGAGCCCTCGTACTCCTCTACGCATGGGCATCCAGTGCCGCGTCTTCCTCGGCTCCACGTCTTCCCCTTCCTAGGCCTCCCCGTTGTCCACCGCCCTGGTGCTCTCGGCGCGGCGTGGTCAACGTGGTCAAGGAATGGCTTCCATTGGACATGGACTGTACGTGGAGAGGCTGACAGCCGGGTCCATGGCCGCAGCAAGGAAGTGCCTCCTTATTACGTGCAAAATAATTATTCCTCCACCTGACAGCGGGGACCCATCGGACGGGCCACCGTATTTTGCGAAAAAAACGTTTGCCCCTGACTGCTGGGACCCACCAGCTACATCTTCGCACGCAAGGAAGTGCCTGACAGTCGGGATCCACCTGGTCGAAGCGTACGTAGCGTTGTCATTCTGGTCGCGAACGTGTACGTACATATATACTGGTGGATGTAGAGGCGTGCACGTGTCGTAGTAGAGGCGCGCACATAGCATGTACACGTATGTACAACGGCCAGGGTGCAAGAAAGAAAATACGGCCACGTATGTGTACATACGGGCAGGGTCTTGAACGCCTACTCGCGCATACGTACGGCCAGGGCTCGTGTACATGGCTGGTTCGAACGGAGAAACATCGTCGTCGTCGTGTTCATGGGGAGGCAACGGAATGCGTCGTGTTCATGGGGAGGCAATGGAATACGTTGTGTTCATCGGGAGGGCTTGGACAGAACAGGTGATGGAAACGAGGCCTGGCGTACCACAGAACGGAGGAAACGGCCTTGTGTTCGACCGGCCATGTTCGAAATGGGATCCTGTTGATCGGGAGGGGTCTGGCGTACCACAAAACGGAGGAAACGGACGTCCTACGGTCGAAACGGGGGTCCTGTTCATCGGGAGGGGTGTAGCATACCGCAAAACGAAGGAAACGGACTTGTGTTGGAGCGCTGTGGTCGAAACGGGGGTCCTGTTCATCGAGAGGGGTGTGGCGTACCGCAAAACGGGACTCCACGGGATACTGTTCATCTCCACCGTCGACCCCCTCCATCCTCCACGGGCTACTGTTCATCCACCGTCGACCTCCTCCAGCCTCCACCTGTGACTGTTCATCCACGGGCTCCTGTTCATCCAGCCTCCACCGCGCGCTACTCCACCGGCTATAGTTCAACTAGCCCTCTCCACGGGCTCCTGTTCAACCACCCCTCCACGGGCTACTGTTCATCCTGCCCTCCACCGTCTACTGTTCATCCTGCCCTCCACGGGGTGGTCCTGTTCATCCAGCCCTCCACGGGGTCCTGTTCATCCAGCCCCAACCGGCTCGATCGATCGGGGTCCTGTTCATCCAGAGGCAACACCACGGGGTCCTGTTCATCCACCCCCACCGGGAACTGTTCATCCAACCCCCCCCCCCCGCAACGCTCACTGTTCATCCAGAGGCAGCATCGATCGGCTTCAGTTAGCAGCAGTAGCGAAGGAATCGCTCGATCGGGTTCAGTTAACAGCCATCGATCGATCGCTCGGGTTCAGTAACGCGTAGCCTGCAGTGCAATCGCTCGGGTTCAGTTAGAGCCCAACACCTCGCTCGGGTTCAGTTAGATCCAACGCCTCGCACACACGCGCGTACGTGTATGAGAGAAGCGCGCATCGCTCGGCCCCCGACCTCCCACCGTAACCGGGAACTCCCCGAAATTTTCCTCCCCCTCGCTTCTACCACGGTTTTTTCCGTCATGGACGACCCAAAGAATGTCATGCAGCTGCGTCTCCGGCCCGCCCAGGACGAAAAGCCCATTTTCTGTCATGATTTTTTGTCATAGAAGTAGGAGCCCACCACATCTGTGATGATACCAGGTTTTGTCACAATTATCGTCATAGAAGTGTCATATGTATGACATAAATTTTTTTCGTTCGGCCCAAAATGTCACGGATGTGTCTTTTTTTGTAGTGGGGCCTTGGGTTAGTAGATTAGTCCCAAAAGTAATATAAAAGTGTATAAATAAGCCCATTAACATCCAAAACAGATAATATAATAGCATGGAACAATCAAAAATTATAGATACGTTGGAGACGTATCAAACATCCCTAAGCTTAATTCCTGCTCGTCCTCGAGTAGGTAAATGATAAAAACGGAATTTTTGATGTGGAATGCTACCTAGAATAATTCTCAATGTAATTTTATTTATTGTAGCATGAATGTTCAGATCCGAAAGATTCAAGACAGAATTTTAATATTGACATAAAAATAATAATACTTCAAGCATACTAACTAAGCAATCATGTCTTCTCAAAATAACATGGCAAAAGAAAGTTCATCCCTACAAAATCATATAGTTTGGGCATGCTCCATTTTCGTCACACAAGAATGTTGTCATCATGCACAACCCCGATGACAAGTCAAGAAATTGTTTCATACTTTAGTTATCTCAAACTTTTTCAACTTTCGCGCAATACATGAGCGTGAGCCATGGATATAACACTATGGGTGGAATAGAATATGATGATGGAGGTTATGTGGAAAAGACAAAAAAGGAGAAAGTCTCACATCGACGCGGCTAATCAACGGGCTAGGGATATGCCCATCAATTGATGTCGATGCAAGGAGTAGGGATTGCCATGCAATGGATGCACTAGAGCTATAAATGTATGAAAGCTCTACAAAAGAAACTAAGTGGGTGTGCATCCAACTTGCTTGCTCACGAAGACCTAGGGCATTTGAGGAAGCCCATTGTTGGAATATACAAGCCAAGTTCTATAATGAAAAATTCCTACTAGTAAATGAAAGTGACAAAACAAGAGACTCTCTATCATAAAGATCATGGTGCTACTTTGAAGCACAAGTGTGGAAAAAGAGGATAGTAGCATTGTCTCTTTTTTTCTTCTTTTTTCTTCTTTTTTTGGGCCTTTATTTTTTTATTTGGGACAATGCTCTATTAATGATGATCATCACACTTCTATTTATTTACAACTCAATGATTACAACTCGATACTGGAACAAAATATGACTCTATATGAATGCCTCCGGCGGTGTACCGGGAAGGGCAATGAATCAAGAGTGACATGTATGATAAATTATGCATGGTGGCTTTGCCACAAATACGATGTCAACTACATGATCATGCAAAGCAATATGACAATGATGAAGCATGTCATGAATGAAACGGTGGAAAGTTGCATGGCAATGTATCTCGGAATGGCTATGAAAATGCCATAATAGGTAGGTATGATGGCCGTTTTGAGGGAGATATAAGGAGGTTTATGTGTCACAGAGTGTATCATATGACAGGGTTTGGATGCACCGGCGAAGTTTGCACCAACTCTCAAGGTAAGAAAGGGCAATGCACGGTACCGAAGAGGCTAGCAATGATGGAATGGTGAGAGTGTGTATAATCCATGGACTCAACATTAGTCATAAAGAACTGAAATACTTATTGCAAAAATCTACAAGTCATCAAAAACCAAGCATTATGCGCATGCTCCTAGGGGGATAGATTGGTAGGAAAATACCATCTCTCGTCCCCGACTGCCACTCATAAGGAAGACAATCAAATAACACCTCATGTTTCAAATTTGTTACACAACGGTTACCATACGTGCATACTACGGGAGTTGCAATCTTCAACACAAGTATTTCTCAAATTCACAACTACTCAACTAGCACACTCTAATATCACCATCCTCATATCTCAAAACAATTATCAAGTATCAAACTTCTCATAGTATTGAATGCACTTTCTATAATAGTTTTTATTATACCCATCTTGGATGCCTATCATATTAGGACTAATTTCATAACCAAAGAAAATTACCATGCTGTTCTAAAGGACTCTAAAAATAATATAAGTGAAGCATGAGAGATCAATAATTTCTATAAAATAAAACCACCACCGTGCTCTAAAAGATATAAGTGAAGTACTAGAGCAAAATTACCTAGCTCAAAAGATATAAGTGAAGCACATAGAGTATTCTAATAAATTCCAATTCTTGTGTGTCTCTCCCAAAAGGTGTGTACAGCAAGGATGATTGTGGTAAACTAAAAAGAAAAGACTCAAATCATACAATACGCTCCAAGCAAAACACATATCATGTGGTGAATAAAAATATAGCCTCAAGTAAAGTTACCGATGGAAGAAGACGAAAGAGGGGATGCCTTCCGGGGCATCCCCAAGCTTAGGCTTTTGGTTGTCCTTGAATTTTACCTTGGAATGCCTTGGGCATCCCCAAGTTTAGGCTCTTTCCACTCCTTATTCCATAATCCATCAAATCTTTACCCAAAACTTGAAAACTTCACAACACAAAACTCAACAGAAAATCTCATGAGCTCCGTTAGTATAAGAAAACAAACCACCACTTAAGGTATTGTAATGAAATCATTCTTTATTTATATTGGTATTAAACCTACTATATTCCAACTTCTCTATGGTTCATACCCTCTGATACTAGCCAAAGATGCATCAAAATAAGCAAACAACACACAAAAAATAGAATCTGTCAAAAACAGAATAGTCTGTAGTAATCTGTAGGTTTCGAATACTTCTGTAATCCCAACAATTCTGAAATAAATTGGTGGACGTGAGTAATTTGTCTATTAATCATCTGCAAAAATAATCATCCTAATATCACTTTCCAGTAAAAAATGGCAGCAAATCTCGTGAGCGCTAAAGTTTCTGTTTTTTACAGCAAGATCGCTAAAACTTCCCCCAAGTCTTCCCAAAGGTTCTACTTGGCACAAACACTAATTAAAAGCATAAAACCACATCTAAACAGAGGCTAGATAAATTATTTATTACTAAACAGAACCAAAAAGCAAGAAACAAAAATAAAATTGGGTTGCCTCCCAACAAGCGCTATCGTTTAACGCCCCTAGCTAGCCATAAAAGCAAGAATAGATATAGATATTATCATCTTTGGTTTAAATTTTTTAGCGGAGTCATGCTCGAATCCGGGAGGTTCTTTACATTTCCCTTCATATTAGGAAATGTTTAGATCTAAAGAATCCAACCGCTTATTGCAAAGGGTAATCAACATATTCATGCAGTGAAGGTTTCCGCTAACACTCTTAAGAGGTTGAAGAGACTTTGGTAAAATTTTCGTTACTTCACAAATCTTTTCAAGAATTTGTGTCTCTTCCTGGGTATGATGTGACCCCTTTTGTTGAGGTAGTGCTCCCACTATTCCCTCTATGATTTCATGAGCAATACCAGGATCAATTTCGATAAAATTCCCTTTGGCAACACAATCCAAGAGTTGTCTATGTGACATATTTAGCCCAACATAAAAATTGCGAAGTAAAATTCTAAAATTCACTTCTAGGGTGCCATTACGATAAGATTCCATCATCCTAAACCAAGCATCTTTTAAATTTTCTCCTTGTCTTTGTTTGAAGTGAAGAACTTCAAACTCGGGAGACAAAGGGGCAGATAAGGGACTAACCATGAAGAAACACGGCGACACAAGAAGCAAGCGAAAAAGAGGCGAACGGAAAAAGAGGGCGAATAAAATGACAAGGGTGAAGCGGGGGAGAGGAAAACAATAGGCAAATGGCAAGTAATGTAATGCGAGGGATAAGAGTTTTTGATGGGTACTTGGTATGTCTTGACTTGTGAGTAGATCTCCCCGGCAACGCCGCCAGAAATCCTTCTTGCTACCTCTTGAGCACTGTGTTGGTTTTCCCTTGATGAGGAAAGGGTGATACAGTAAAGTAGCGTAAGTATTTCCCTCGGTTTTTGAGAACCAAGGTATCAATCCAGTAGGAGACTACAGGCAAGTCCCTCGTACCTACACAAACAAATAAGAACCTCGCAACCAACACGATAAAGGGGTTGTCAATCCCTTCATGGTCACTTACGAGAGTGAGATCTGATAGAGATAATAATAATGAGATAAATATTTTTTGTATTTTTATGATATAGATTGAAAGTAAAGATTGCAAAATAAAATAGATTGGAAACTTATATGATAAAAGATAGACCCGGAGGCCATAGGTTTCACTAATGGCTTCTCTCAAGATAGCATAAGTATTACGGTGGGTGAACAAATTACTATCGAGCGATTGATAGAAAAGTGCATAATTATGAGAATATCTAGGCATGATCATGTATATAGGCATCACGTCCGCGACAAGTAGACCGAAACGATTCTGGATCTACTAGGTAACATACTACTATTACTCCACACATCGACCGCTATCCAGCATGCATCTAGAGTATTAAGTTCACAAGAACAGAGTAACGCATTAGGCAACATGACATGATGTAGAGGGATAAACTCAAGCAATATGATATAAACCCCATCTTTTTATCCTCGATGGCAACAATACAATACGTGCCTTGCTGCCCCTGCTGTCACTGGGAAAGGACACCGCAAGATTGAACCCAAAGCTAAGCCCTTCTCCCATTGCAAGAAAGATCAATCTAGTAGGCCAAACCAAACTGATAATTCGAAGAGACTTGCAAAGATAACCAATCATACATAAAAGATTTCAGAGAAGAATCAATTTTTGTTTATAGATAAACTTGATCATAAACCCACAATGCATCGGATCTCGACAAACACACGGCAAAAAGAGTTACATCAAATAGATCTCCAAGAAGGTCGATAAGAACATTGTATTGAAATCCAAAGAGAGAGAAGAAGCCATCTAGCTAATAACTATGGACCCGAAGGTCTGTGGTAAACTACTCACATATCATCAAAGAGGCTATGGTGTTGATGTAGAAGCCCTCCGTGATCGATTCCCCCTCCGGCGGAGCTCCGAAAAGGCCCCGAGATGAGATCTCTTGGGTACAGAAGGTTGCGACGGTGGAAATAGGGTTTCGTGGTGCTCCTGGATGTTTTCGGGGTATATGGATATATATATATATATATAGGAGGAAGAAGTAGGTCGGTGGAGTTACGAGGGCCCCACGAGGGTGGGGGCGCGCCCAGGGGGGCAGGCGCGCCTCCCTGCCTTGTGGCCACCTCGTTTCTTTCTTGACGTCTACTCCAAGTCCCCTGGATCACGTTTGTTTCAAAAATAACTCTCACGAAGGTTTCATTCCGTTTGGATTCCGTTTGATATCTCTTTTCTGCGAAACACTGAAATAGGCAAAAAAACAACAATTTGCACTGGGCATTGGGTTAGTAGGTTAGTCCCAAGAATAATATAAAAGTGTATAAATAAGCCCATTAACATTCAAAACAGATAATATAATAGCATGGAATAATCAAAAATTATAGATACGTTGAAGACGTATCAGTAGCTAACAAAATTCAAGCATGAGGACATCATGTGTGCAACAAGCATAAACAACCATTAATTAGGTGAACCTGCCGAGTGCCATAGACCTAACCTGCCTTATGACCCGCCAATGGTTGGTGACTAACATAAATCATGAGCTATGATCTAGTACATTGGAGCATTATTGTGATCTCGCTGTGAGAGTGGTTTTCTAGCTGGTGACTTCCACGATAAATAGTAGTATGTTACCTGGAGCAAGCCAACATGACCAAATCCATCTAACTATGCGAGAAGTGTAGCAACAGAAATAGAGGGAGCTCAAAAGACAGGTTTCACGGGTAAGCTGTGTCAGTCGGAGAGGAGACGGGGGCATCTGGAGTCAATGGCCCACCGGCTGGCTTGCATCACCACGGGGCACGCTTCACAAAAGTGAACCATATAGTCAAGAGCACTAACATTCAAGAGAACAAAGCATGTGGTGCCCATCATTCATTATCTACGTTGCAACCTCACTAGTACATTATACCATGAGAACATGGGCAAGGCCACTACAATCGTAGGCAGCTGCTCAGTTTCAGCAGGGAGCTAGTGATAGTGCTGGATCGGCCTCTATCATTTGTAGAGCAAGGAGCCACCGGATCTGGATAGCTGCTAAAACTATGTGTCATCGCAACCCTCGAGGAAGGGCTTCCATTTCTGGGAACCTCAACATTGTACCTTGTCTTTCTCATGCATTAGCATGAACCCATTTCCCTTTTTATCGACAAAGGGTGGATTTTATTAGCTTAATATGGAATATTAAGAGGATACAAACATAAAGAGCACACACCCGACCTCTGCATAGCTAAGATGCAAATCGCCAACACGAACACATAAAAAAAATCACACCACCGACTAGCAAAGTCATACAAGACCGAAGCTACATCAAGGCGGATAGAAAAAAAGGAGCAATGATAATCCATGCCGAGCAAGTGTTCAGCCATAATGTAGCCGCACATGATCCGGACGTGGACACATCCATGCCGACTAAACACGCACACATATGCAAGTGGCCTAGCCGCCAAAGATCTTCCACGGAACTAGAACCTCCGTTGACGCATGAGTGACGTCACTCGCAGCTCAAATGGCGAGAAGAGATGGTACCACCAAAATCTCATTGAGACACTCCGGCGATCCCATGCCTTCGATGCAAGTGTTTATCAATGGTAAATCTTGACATGACCACTGGCCGCAGAAAATACACCATAAGCCTACACTGCACCTTCATGGCTACAACAAGCCGTCAATATCATCGAACATGACCCGGCCATCTGCATCGCTGATCAGCATCCCTGGCACTGCCACCTCGCACCATGTCTACAAGGCCATACTGCAACAACGGATCATTGCTACCTGCCGGCACAAAAGCAACCGGCGAACCACCACCAACAACTAGTCTCGGCAGCCAGGCCCAACTTCAAGATGATGCCCCCAATAGGGAACACGACGCCGAGCGCCGCCATCATCCGATCCGGGAAGACCTGGGCCTAGGGTTTCCACAGAAGTATTCCGGGAGGGAAGCCGGGGACTACTATCGAAGCCTTCAGCAAGGTAGGGACATCCGCAGGCGCCACCGTCGTTGGCTCCGACAATAGTCGAAGTCTGGCTCTCACTGGCAGTCTCCGTCCCTCTAGAAAAAGAGCCTAACTGCACCACCATGTCCACCTTCAACACCACAGGACCATAACGACAGGAAGATTGGATCCATCCAGTCATACAAGCCCGAGGCATGCCCCGATGAGATATGCATCAGATCGGGACCGCGCCGCCCGAAGAAGACGCCACGCCGGAGCATCGGAGCACCGCCGCCTCGAGCATGCCATTCAGCTGCCGCCACGCCACGCATCTGGGCGTCTCAGCGCCACAACCCCGCCACCATCTCCCTGCAGATCCAGCCAAGACAACCCATGGGGCAGCCGCCGCTAGGATCAACCATCCCATGGGTTCGCTAGGATCCAGGTTGGGGGAGAGAGGTAAGCTCAGGGGAACGCCCCTCCGCCGTCGTCCCCGGACCCGCCCGGACTTTGCCAGCAGGTCCTCAGGCAGCGGCGAGACAAGTTGGAGGGAGGAAGAGTGCGGTGGTCGTGCGATTGGATCGCCCCTGAGTTGCGAGAGTCGTCGCCCAGGAGGAGAGGCTCTGGACGGGAGGAGGGGCGGTTCCCTAGTGTCTGCCCTTTAATTTGTTGGAGGATCCGGTTCTCTATATTAGAGGACCCGGTTCCGGCACTGATATGTTTGTGTGAATCCCTTTAGGATGTACTTCCTCCATTTCTAAATATTTGTCTTTTTAGAGATTTCAACGAGTGAGTACATACAGATCATAATGAGTGAATCTACATTCTAAAATATATCTATATACATCCATATTTAATAGTCCATTCGAAATCTATAAAAAGACAAATATTTAGGAACGGAGGAAGTACTATGTACCATGATTTTATTTGAATAGCAATCCCTCGGTAATTCCAAAAATAATATTGCATGGACGCACTATTGTTGTACTCCCTCCGTCCGGGAATAGTTGTCCCCAAGGTGTTTTTCTGAAAACCCCCCCAGGAGATTCCCGACAAACCCAAAGCTCCCGCCGTCTCCCCCGCTCCTCTGTCGCGCCGGAGGTCCGCTCCCCCGCAGCTCAGCTCCTCCGCAGCTTGCCCGCAGCGGCTCCCCGCATCACCGGAGCTCTCCCGCACCACGCCTCCCCCACCCCACGCCTCCGACGCAGCTTCCCTCTCCTTGTTCCCCTCCTCGTTCCCCATGGTGATCCCCGACGAGGAGAAGACTGATTTTTTCTTTCGATCTGCTCGGCGGCGGCCATTTCCAGGTCCTCCTCGGCGCTGCGACGCAGCTCCACCACCGCCAAAGCTCGCCGCCTCCTCCGCCGCTCTCTCCTGCTCGTGCAGCTCCAGCTTGCCTTCCTCCCCTAGCTTCCCCCCTTCCTAGTGACCTCCGCACTCTGCTCCGGCTGCTTCAGATCCGGCGTCGGCGAGGCTGATATGGTGGCTGCGAGGCCAGACGGCGGGAGACGTAGCCGACGAGCCCGACGACAGCAAGCTCGATGGCGAGCTCGATGGCGGCGGAGACATCTTCTGTACTGCGAGCTCCACCATCCCTGCACATACTGTACTATGAGCTCGGCGACGGCGGTGGCGTCTTGTTGGCAGGTTAAGCCTCCCTCCTTCAATTCCCGTCCATTATTTATGTGTAAAACCTGATTTTTTTTACTGAAATTTGCTGCTTCTGAGATTTGCTTAAGACTGAACATTGGCTAAGTCTGATTTATGTGTCAAGTCTGAAATTTTGATCTTTACTGTCAAGTCTAATTTGTCTCTGAACATTGGCTAAATTAACATCAAGTTTGTCTCTGAACATTTGTCTCTGATGTGCTCCTAAATTAGTGGTTAACTGGACATAAGGATTAGATCTTAGCTAGTGCTTCTTCATCTTCTTCGATTGGTCTACTGGAAACAGAACAGAGGTAAACAAAGCAATCTTTACTGAAAACATAACAGAGTTGCATGGTGGCGTTCGAGGTTGAACCTGTACTGAACAAAACAAGGCTGAGATGGATGGATGGATAGATTGTGTGAGATGAAATATGAGAGTCTTGCTTTGTGTCAATTTCAGTTGTCCATCAAGTACTCCATTCACATTGTTGCTGCTCCATCTTTATTAATCCTGAAATAACATCAATGTTGTACTCCATTCAGATTGTTGTTATCTAACTGAATTTCAGTTGTCAATTTCTTTGCACTCACATGCTTCTATCAGTGGTTATCTAACTGAATCTTGCTCATTTGTTTGTAACCTGTAGATGTCATGCTCAATTTTTTGGTAAAGCTACTCGAGTTGCCAGCAATGCATGCAAAGCGGCAACAGTTGGCTGCTCAGTTTTTCTTGTACTGCCAAGATGGAAGGTGAGCACCAATATTTCTGAAACTAGTGATTTGACACTAGTGAAAATTCAGTTACTGCTTGAGTGATTTGACACTATTGAAAATTCAGTTACTGTCAATTGAATTTGACAGTATAATTCTACAGTACACAAGATTTAGTGTAAATCTTCAAAATGAATTGCTGTTAGTACACGATCAATTAACTAATTTGGCATTATTACTCCCTAGAGAACTGATTGTACAACACTGAAAATTACTCTGAATGTACTCCAATTGACTGTATATTCACTGAATGTACAACACCAAAAATTACTCCAATGACTGTATATTGACTGCATATATTTCATTGATGTCAAATTTTATTTATGTGTCAAGTCTGACATCAACTTGTAAGAAGAATAAGGATGAGTCCAAGATCAGGTGATTGAGTGAGTGATGTGGTTGCTGAGGTTCAGACATGTTCAATGAGAACAACTACTCTGGAGATTAAATTTAATGAGAATAAATTCAAATAAATCCAAATAAACCCATCATGTCAGGATTCTTGATCAAAGACCCACTTAGGAGTAGTTTGTCATTGTTAAACACAAGTTTAAAATAAATATGCTTCTTTTGCTGTGGTAATCCAAAATGCTTCTTTTGAGTACAGTAGCTGTAAAACTTAGTCTATCTGGAGCTTGAGCTTGTGAGCTTCTTTAGCAAGATCACAGTAAATTAGGACTATACAAACACTTTTACAGTTCTGAACACTTTTCACAAGATGAAGCTCTTGATCTTACAGTAAAACTGTTCTGAACACTTTTCACAAGAGGAAGCTTGGTTTTTTTTCGATCTACACTTTTAAAGTTCAAGGTACTCTTGTAAATTAAATAAATCAAATGGTGTATAAGTCCTCTTGGAAACTTTAGGTATGTTTGCAATTGGACAAATGGTGTATAAATCCAAATAAATCAAATAAATTCAAATAATTCAAATAAATCCAAATAAATCCAAATACTTCTATCCTTTCTTTTCCTATCCTTTCTCATTGAACACATGACACAATACATACACATGACACAAGCCATACACATGACACATCAAATACTCCTATCCTTTCTTTTCCTTTTCCCTTTCCCTTTCTTTTTGAGCTTTCTCTATCTACTCATTTCCTTGTTCTATAATGGCTTTGGTGTCAGTAATTAGCTCAGGACTGCAGTATACACCGGTTATTTCCTCTCCAGCATTCTGTAGACGTTCCTTATGCAGATGCGGCATCTTGTAGTTGTTTCCTCCTTGATCTTTCATCACTTTCACCATCATTAGGGAGGACATGCGGTGTTGCATTATCTTGTTGAATGTAGATCGTTGTGTCCTCGTCACCGTCAGGCCATTTGTCTTGAATGGCAGGGATTACTTTATTGATCAGGTAATCTCTGCACACAGGTCTAGTAACTTTGACCGGCTTCAACTCTATTGTCCCCCTATCTCTGTTCTGGCTTGTTCGTTGTGCCTCGGTCTCTACCACGAACGGCCAAATGCCAAGTTTTCCATCAAATATCATCTCCCCATCTTCATTGTAGCGAGGTTTGGCCACAGCTGTTAGAAACATTACCTTCCCAATGCTATGAGTATTGTGCACTGTTTGATTTGGTTCTTCCTCTCCAGGCAGTACGTAGTAGCTATTCTTCACTCGGGTCATGTCATACCATTTCTCGTCGATGTGGATCATATTTGTCATTGGCTTGAAACTGGGCCAAGGACTTGATATCCATCTTTCATCCATCATGGATAGGCAGAACTTTAGTCTCGCTATCTTGTTCTGTGGCTTGAGGGTGGGTTTGATGGTGCTTGTGATGCGTTTCAGCTCTTGCAATTGAAATCTGTCATGTAGGGTTGATCGGGGCACACCTAAACACCTTGCTAGAGAACGGATTGTTCTTCTTTTGTTCAAAGGGATTGTTGCTGTTCTCGACAGATCTAGTTCTTTTCTCTTCCTACCACTTTTGTTCTTCTTGCTTGAAACATCAACTTCTTGGCCTGCTGCAAGTTGTCGTTTGGCTAGATTCCATATTCTTGTAACTGTTCATAGGTGAACATTCAACATAGTCGAAATGAGCACCTTGTCATACACGTGAACCTGTCCATCTCTAAGCTCGATTACTTGCAGAGCAAAGTAAACAACATGTCTCTCCTTGTCTGTCAAGTCCTTCCCTCTTAGATTGCCATGTGCATCAGCTTCTTGCACTTCTGCATCTTCTTGTGCCTCTTGAGCTTCTTCCAATTCCACATCTTCTTGTGCCTCTTGAGCTTCTTCCTCTTCAGGAAACCAATTCAATTCAATGTCTTCATCCTCATCTTCCGGCATCAAGTTCAAATCAATAGCGTCACCCTGTTGAGCTTGTTCTTCTTCTTGAGCTTGGTCCTCCTCTTCTAGCATCAAATTCATATCAATAGCGTCACCCTGCTGAGCTTGTTCTTCTTCTTGAGCTTCGTCCTCCTCTTCCGGCATCAAATTCAGATCAATAGTGTCACCCTGCTGAGCTTGTTCTTCTTCTTGAGCTTCGTCCTCCTCTTCCGGCATCAAATTCAGATCCATAGTTGTGTGCTCCTGTCTGATCTCATAACAAGAGTATACAGAAGATGAATGGTTAGCATATAATCATAACAAGAAAACCATGAAGAATCCTAGACAAAAAGCAAAGAAACCAAGAAAGGAAAAAGTAGATATTAAAAGTACTCCTTGTTCATTTGGTAACTAGAGGAACATGAAGGCCCTCCTATTCAAGTAAAGCAAGAAGAATCTAAATTAATTCAAATAATTCCAATTTAATTCCTATTGTCATGTCTTTTTTTATTACTCCAAGACAAAATATGTTTTTCCTTTTTTAAGTACAGTAGTTGTTTGCTTACTAGAGTAGCATCTCCTAGTCCAAGAACTTAATGATCTGATTGAATGTTTCCAAACAATAGCACATCTATTAACATCATTTCCATTTCCATTTCCATTTCAGAGAGGAACAACATCAACAAAAACGGATACAGCAGCAACAGTACCCTTGTTTCTCTGAATTAAACTGAATGTCAATGTTACACCCTTATTTCTTTGAATTAAACTGAGTGTCACTGAATTAAACTAAATGTTAATGTTACACCCTTGTTTCTCTGAATTAAATTGATCACATGCCATACAAATAGCACTTGTTACACAAGAATGTCACTGGAGTACATTGACTGAATTTAGTCACTGGAGTACATTGACAGAATTAAACTGAATTGCAATCTAGTCTTTTTTTCTTCTTCAGATTTTTTCCTCTCTTCTGTTCTCTTGCATCAGCAGAAAGTATCAGCACAAATCATCAACCAAGTGCAGCAATGGATATCAACAGACTGATTGAAATTGCAGTTCAGCAGCAGCAGAAATGGATACTCCAGTGACTAAATTCAGCAGCAACAGTACCTTCTTCAGAGAGGATCAGCAGCAACACGAAGGCAGGCAGCAACACGAGCTCCACCGAAGAGCATGGAGCGTGGGCGATCGTGCACGCGCACAACCGTGGTAGACACTTGGGTGCCGGCGCCGCTGGTTTTTGTTCACCGGAGGAGCCACGTGACGAGCTCCAGCGGCGGCGAGCGGCGGCCGACGACGACCAGGCCAAATACCAAGCGATCGAGAGGGGGAAAGTGGTCTGGAGGACCGGAAGTTGACATTGATTCCTTAAAACGGCTCGAGGAGGCCAGGGGAGGCGCGACGGCGTCGACCTCGTGTGGGGAAGCGGCGGCCGGAGTGGGAGGAGACGGGGCCGATTCCATCGATCCACGGCTTCCCAGCAAGCCTGGATCGATGATGGAGTACCTCTTGGTGAGGCGGAGTTCCTGGTCTGCTCGGGGAGGAGGCGGTCCAGCTGTGGGCGGCGGTGGGCGAGGTGGGGCGGCGGCGCTTGGGCTGCGTAGGTGGGCGGCGGTGGTTGCCTCCTTCGCATGTGGGCGGCCGCGGCGGCGGCGTAGTAGTTGGGAGGCGCACGTGGTGGGCGGCGCTGGACCTGACGGTGCCTCACGACGGCGGGCGACGGCAGCTCGCGGTGGCGTGTCGAGGGGAAGGAGAAGGGTCGGTTTGCATCAGATTTAAAAGCCCAAGGGGTTTTTTGTAAAAAAATTGAACTAGGCGTGGACAACTTTTCCCGGACGGAGGGAGTACATGTGAGCTTCTTCGTTCAAGAAAAACTTTTGGTTCTTAAATCATCATCGATCTCCTTTTTTCTGGTCAAAAATTTTGCAATCAAACTTGAAGAGCAAGTCCACGTTGGCCATTTGTCGTGTATTCTATCATCAGACTTGACAACTGCAAGCTGAACTTTTCAGAGCACACACGCAACATTCAGTCTAATGTAGTACAATCCGCGTTCCTGATTACTGGCCGGCTAGCTGCCGTGTGCCGTGCGCGAGAGATGGGAGGATACCAGCAACAGAAAGCCGGCGAAAGATGGGAGCAGCAAGAAGCGGCGTCGACGCAACAGATGGGAGCAGCCTAGCAGAGGCAACGCAGGCCGGGGAGCAGCTGCAGCAAGAAGCGACGCCGCGCGAGAGGTGGGAGCAGCCCAGCTGCCGCGGCGCTGTCCTGGAGCGGAAGAGCAGCAGTGCAGTGCGGCGCGGGAGCAGCAGCAGCAGGCACGCGGAGACCACAATGGCCGGCCGGCGAGCTCACGTCGCCACCTGTCGACGAGCCTCCGTGGGCGGGCACGAGGCGAGCACACCGGCTGCGGCTGCCGGATCCCGCCATGGCTCGGCCTCGCTCGGTTCGACAGCTGAGCAAGCGCGAGCCTCTGCGGGCGGGGCACGAGGCGAGGCGGCCGTGGTGACGGCCCCGTCGGCGGCCGGTGAGTCGTGGCCTCCCGCGAAGGATCAATATCGACGGCGCACTGCACGTGTTTGAGGAAAGGAGCGAAACCTCTGCTGCTCAAAATCGGTTTTCTAGGGGAAAACCAGAATGAAAACCTGCACACACACACACACACACACACACAAAGGCCTACGTGCCATGTCTAGTGAACTCGTTTGGGGAAAATTCGAATGGGACAAAATGCGAAAGGAATCTTTAAATTAAAGGTAAAATTGTGTCTGTTTCTCGTTTTCGGGTGATTTTTGTTACTTCAGTCCATTTTAGGAGTAAAAACTGGAATAAACTCATGATATACACATGAAACCCAAACTTTGTGCAACAGTCGCTCAAAACAATAATAAAGGGATGAACATGAAGCATATATCCTTGGCGATAACCAATCTGCCATTCATTGGCCAATCCTAATGGGACATTTAACAATATTCATTCCTCTGAATAGCTACGAGTGACATGAGTCATATTGTTGGACTATGAGAGAACTTATGTGCCAGAACGTAGGTCAGGAACTGACCGCCCTTTACTAGCTAATCATGCAAAATTGATCACCCGGTACAAGTAATGCTCAACACCCTTTCCTAATTTCTGCCACAAAGTTTGTCATGGACAACACCGTCAGCTGAGAGAAGTCCTCTGGCGGCAACATGGAGTCTGCCACTACAACTTCTCGGGAAAGCCTTTTAGTTGCAGGTGGGCTGAAAAATCAGTCTAATTCAAGTGTCAAATACGTTTCAGTGAAGGTTAACTACTAGTGAACATTTTCACCGTGAAGCCTAATAGCGTGTGAATGTCCGGGCGCTTATGATCTTTGAATGAACCCGATTGGAAACGGCTGCACAGGGTTTCTTCATTTAATTTGGCTAGTGGGTCACTTGTAGATTATGCCGATGAGCCATGTAATCTCTATTCCGACTAGTTGTGTTCATGTTTGCTTTTTATTTAATTTTTGTCTTGTACTCAGTCACTTGAACTGTGGTTTAAGTTTAATAAAATGGTTACATGCATCATACGATGCAGAGGCCAGGGTATTCCCCTTTTCAAAAAGAAAAACTGGAGTTACTGGCAAAATTACTCAGACAACCCAGATGATTGGTGGATTACATGTGCTGCGAGTTATGATCTAGTACACCGTATACCATCACGATTTCGGTGGCAGTGGTAGCTATATATCTCCCTGCGTAATGAGTGGCCTCAATAACAAATAGTATGGTATCTTCATGTTACAGAGAAAGCCAGGATGACCACATCTGGCTAATTGTAGTGCTACAAGTGCATCCAGAGGATAAAGGAAGCTCAATGCAAACAGAATATCACTACGAGCCACATGCATGTTGGTCAAATATATAAGAATATGAGGTATAGGGAATCAATAGGCCGGCTGACGGCCAACATGTCAATGCAACTGACCATGTCTCAGTGAATTGCATTTATAGTCATGCACAAGATCATCTGAAACCTCGAAGCAATTTCGTGTGTTCTTCATGGCTGGTCGTCCCTCAGCTATACGCTGTTATACTGACTTTACCGAACGAACTCCTGGACACGGCTCGACATGATTGATAAAGTGTTCTCTTCTTGATCCCGCAACTATCTTCTTTTCCTTTCCTATTTCCCAAAATGAAAGCATAATTATATTTTGGACCTTTTCTCTAGGCTAGCGCCACTAGTATGTTTTCTAATGCACCATATCCACATGTTTGGGTTGTTCCTAGTTTGTTGACGAACCGATCAAGCCAACGCACAAACACAACACGCACCATGTGCCTAGCCGGCTCAGCTAGCGACACGGGAGCTCTAGCAGCTAGCAACACGAGAGGCGGCGATAGCCAAGCGGACAACAGTTGGTGGCCAGCAAGCCTGATGGCCTCTAGTCTCTAGGTCCAGACGACCTAGCCACAAGACCCCATAGGGGAGGCAGGGTAGGGTGCACATGCGTAGGCGCACTACACAGCAGGGTGATGGCTTTACTGGTGACCACTGGGTGATGTGACAACGTTGCCGGTGAAGGGAAAATGAGGAGATGAATGAGAAGGGGAAGGTTCCAGCACAAGCAAAGGAGAGAGGTATAATTTTCTGAATTTTTGTGATATTTTCAGAGTATAGCTTGGAAATCTATAATGTAGTGATTTTAGTGGGCATTTTCATGTAATGAATTGCATATTTGACAAGATATTTTAAAATACTTGGTAGTGACAATAGCTCTAGTTCAAGTACTCATGAAAGTGGCATTGTTGCAGCACATACCACTTATAAAGATCAAATGCATTCTCAAGTGTGTGCATTTTTTGCGTGTATAGATTACTTTGGATTTGCATCCACACCTACCTTGATGTTTTTGCATCCTTCGCAAAAGATCAAAATAAGATGATTTACGGAAAACGTGGATACTTGGATGTACATTCTGACATCATTAAATTCCCTTTATATAACGCAGGTTAGGAAATGAACAAATTTAGGTGTCATGATGCAAAATTGGCCACCCGTACATGTATGATAGTGACATGGAAATGTACTTTTATTTTTCATGTCACCAAAATTGATTCCTACACCAATGGCACAAGCATCAGATGGATTCTCCATACTGCCCAAATGTAAGAAGACGTTTCGCCACTATTGAGAGATGTTGTTTACAGTTTCAGCAACAAGGTTAGCCATGTACAACACCATCGGCTCAAGGAAGCATGTGAAGTGGCAACGGGATGGGGTTTTTCACTATAACTTCCTCGAAGATGCATCCTAAAATCCTTTCAATTGTGGGTGGGCTACAAAACTAGCAGCTTTAATGAAAAATAGTGAGTATAGTTCACTTTTGCGAGCATAAACAATGAATACGAAGATAGCGATGTTGCAAATAAGATAAACCCCAAGTCTAGCTATATTTTTAACTCAAGCTACTATGTATCATCATTTTTCAAAAAAGGATGTTGAAACCCCCGGCCTTTGGCATCTACATCATTGTGTTGCGCGCATCCAATTTAATTGAAGTTGATGGAAGAGAACTTGGCCATAGTCATCAACAAGAGGAGTACAAAACATAGTCGACTATGACATAACCATTACAAGATATGCATAGAACACCTATGACTAAGTCGATTTCTTCCTTACAAGACATCATATTTACATTTGATTGTAAGACACGACGCCGAAGGGACCCAGGAAAGAAAAATGGCGTAGTAAGAGAAGCGACCACTTGTAGTTGTTTGTAATAAATCACCAAAAGATAGTCTAATCAAATAGGGTGAGATGCCACACAAAACAACGTTGAAGACAGAGGATTCTTTATTGGCACTGAAGGAAATATGCCCTAGAGGCAATAATAAGGTTGTTATTTTATATTTCCTTATATCATGATAAATGTTTATTATTCATGCTAGAATTTATTAACCGGAAACTTGATACATGTGTGGATACATAGACAAAACACCATGTCCCTAGGCCTTTACTAGACTAGCTCGTTAATCAAAGATGGTTAAGTTTCCTAACCATAGACAAGTGTTGTCATTTGATGAACGAGATCACATCGTTAGGAGAATGATGTGATGGACAAGACCCATCTGTTAGCTTAGCATGTTGATCGTTCAGTTTTATTGCTATTGTTTTCTTCATGTCAAATACATATTCCTTCGAATATGAGATTATGCAACTCCCGGATACCTAAGGAATACCTTGTGTGCTATCAAACATCACAACGTAACTAGGTGATTATGAAGATGCTCTACAGGTATCTCCATAGGTGTTTGTTGGGTTGGCATAGATCAAGATTAGGATTTATCACTCCGAGTATCGGAGAGGTATCTCTGGGCCCTCTCGGTAATGCACATCATAATAAGCCTTGCAAGCAATGTGACTAATGAGTTAGTTGCAGGATGATGTATTACGGAATGAGTAAAGAGACTTGCCGGTAACGAGATTGAACTAGGTATGAAGATACTGATGATCGAATATCGGGCAAATAACATACCGATGACAAAGGGAATAACGTATGTTGTCATTGTGGTACGAACGATAAAAGATCTTCATAGAATATGTAGGAACCAATATGAGCATCCAGGTTCCTCTATTGGTTATTGACCGGAGAGGTGTCTCGGTCATGTCTACATAGTTCTTGAACCAGTAGGGTCCGCGCACTTAACGTTTGATGATGATTTTGTATTATGGTTATGTGACTTTGTGACGGAATGTTGTTTGGAGTCCCGGATGAGATCACGGACATGGCGAGGAGTCCCAAAATTGTCGAGAGGTAAAGATTCATATATAGGACGATAGTATTTGGAAACCGGAAGTGTTCCGGTGGTACCGGGTATGTATCGGGTCACCGGAAGGGGTTCCGGGCTACCCCGGCAAACTATATGGGCCTATTGGGCCAAGAGGGGAAACACAACAGCCAGCATGGGCTGCTGCGCCCCCTTGTTGTCCAAATAGGAAGGGGGAAGGAAAGGGGGAAGAGAGAAGGAAGGGGAGGCAATTCGGCCTCCCACTTCCTTCCCTCCTCTCTTCCCTTTCCTTCCCTCTCCGGAAAAGATGGTAAGGGGGGCCGAATCGGACAAGGCCCCCAAGTAGGATTCCTCCTACTTGGGGCACCCCATGGTTGTCCCCCTCTCCCTCACACCTATATATATGTGGGGAGGGGGCGCCTAGAACACACAACAAACATTGTTAGCCCTGCGTGGATTACTTCACCATCACCGTCACCACGCCGTCGTGCTGATGGAACTCATCTACTTCCTCGGCACTCTGCTGGATCAAGAGTTCGAGGGACATCATCGAGCTGAACGTGTGCAGAACTCGGAGGTGCCGCATACTTGATCGGTCGGAACAAGAATAAGTCTGACTACATCAACCGCGTTGTCAAACGCTTCCGTTTTCGGTCTACGAGGATACGTGGACATACTCTCCCCCTCTCGTTGCTATGCATCTCCTAGATAGATCTCGCGTGAGCGGAGGATTTTTTAAAATTGCATGCTATGTTTCCCAACAGTGGCATCTGAGCCAGGTCTATGCGTAGATGATATGCATGATTAGAACACAAAGAGTTGTGGGCGGTGATCGTCATACTGCTTACCACCAATGTATTATTTTTGTTCGGCGGTATTGTTGGATGAAGTGGCCCGGACCAACCTTACATGACCACATTCATGAGACTAGTTCCACCGATAGACATGCAACTAGTTTTGCATAAAGGTGACTGGCGGGTGTTTGTTTCTCCTACTTTAGTTGAATCAAATTTGACAGCGGTCGGTCCTTGTTGAAGGTTAAAACAGCAAACTTGATAAATCACCATTGTTGTTTTGATGTGTAGGTAAGAACGGTTCTTGCTAGAAGCCCGTGGCAGCCACGTAAAACTTGCAACAACAAAGTAGCAGACATTTAAGTTGTTTTTGCAGGGCATGTTGTGATGTGATATGGTCAAGACATGATGTGATATACGTTATTGTATGAGATGTTCATGTTTTGTAAAAGTTATCGGCAACTGACAAGAGCCTTATGGCTGTCGTTTTATTGTATGAAATGCTATCGCCATGTAATTTCTTTTCTTTATCACTATGTGTTAGCGATAGTTGTACAAGCAATAGTTGGCGAGACGACCATGATGCTATGATGGAGATCAAGGTGTCAAGCCGGCGACGATGGAGATCATGACGGTGCTTTGGAGATGGAGATCAAAGGCACAAGATGATGATGGCCATATCATGTCACATATTTTGATTGCATGTGATGTTAATCTTTTATGCATCTTATTTTGCTTAGTACGACGGTATCATTATAAGATGATCCCTCACTAAAATTTCAAGGTATAAGTGTTCTCCCCGACTATGCACCGTTGCGACGGGTCGTCGTGCTGAGACACCATGTGAGATCCCATCTTGGGGCCTTTTCCGGTGATCTGCCGAAGGGGGAATCGATCACGGAGGGCTTCTACATCAACACCATAGCCTCTCCGATGAAGCGTGAGTAGTTTACCATAGACCTTCGGATCCATCGTTATTAGCTAGATGGCTTCTTCTCTCTCTTTGATTCTCAATACAAAGTTCTCCTCGTTGTTCTTGGAGATCTATTTGATGTAATACTCTTTTGCGGTGTGTTTGCCGAGATCCGATGAATTATGGGTTTATGAACAAGATTATCTATGAATATTATTTGGTTCTTTTCTGAATTCTTATATGCATGATTTGATATCTTTGCAAGTCTCTTCGAATTATCGGTTTAGTTTGGCCTACTAGATTGATCTTTCTTGCAATGGGAGAAGTGCTTAGCTTTGGGTTCAATCTTGCGGTGTCCTTTCCCAGTGACAGTAGGGGCAGCAAGGCACGTAATGTATTGTTGCCATCGAGGATAAAAATATGGGGTTTATATCATATTGCTTGAGTTTATCCCTCTCCATCATGTCATCTTGCTTAAAGTGTTACTCTGTTCTTATGAACTTACTACTCTAGTTGCATGCTGGATAGCTGTCATGTGTGGAGTAATAGTAGTAGATGCAGAATTGTTTCGATCTACTTGACACGGTCGTGATGCCTATATTCATAATCATTGCCTAGATATTCTCATAACTACGCGCTTTTCTATTAATTGCTCGGCAGTAATTTGTTCACCCACCATAATACATGCTATCTTAAGAGAAGCCACTAGCGAAACCTATGGTCCCCGGGTCTCTTTCTTATTATATTACATCTCTTTTATTTACATCGCACCTCGTTTACTATTTTGCAATCTTTACTTTCCAATCTATACAACAAAAATACCAAAAATATTTATCTTACTATCTTTATCAGATCTCACTTTTGCGAGTGGCCGTGAAGGGATTGACAACCCCTTTATTGCGTTGGTTGCAAGGTTCTTGATTGTTTGTGGAGGTACCGGATCATCGGAATGTTGCCGCGGTGTCATTTCCGTTTCGTCGTAGTGGCACCCCTTTCTTTCTACCACGGTGACAAATGCTCTCATCACGCTCATGTCAACTTTTTCATAAACTTGCATCCAACTTGAATATGTCATCCGCATCATGATAACAACAACAAGAAGGTTTAAATTGTTGTCTGTTTCATTTGCTATATGCATATGAGGTTTTAACGGACTTGTTGCTTGTTGTTTCCGGCCTCATTTAAACTTGCCTAGTTAGGTAGTTTTATTATGTTTCACCTCTTGCATGCTTAACAACATTTAATATTGTTGAGTACATAAACGAGATCGAACTAAATAATTGATGTGGTGTTCCGTCAATATGCATCCCAATGCATATAGTGCTCCACTTAACTTGTAGTGTTGTTTGTGCACTTTGCCATGCCATGCCTCTTTAAACCAGACATGCATCATACTTGTTTGCGCATCATGCCATGTTTATGTGATGGTTGTTTACTATGTAACTTGCTTATTTCCGGGTTGCTTCTCTCGTTAGCTTCGGTTTTGTTCCGGAGTTGTGAGGATCCATTTGACTACGTCCGTTTGTCTTCTTCGTGGACTCGTTCTTCTTCCTTGCGGGATCTCAGGCAAGATGACCATACCCTCGAAATCACTTCTATCTTTGCTTGCTAGTTGCTCACTCTATTGCTATTCCTATGCCGCGATACCTACCACTTGCTATATCATGCCTCCCATATTGCCATGTCAAGCCTCTAACCCACCTTTCCTAGCAACCGTTGTTTGGCTATGTTACCACTTTGCTCAGCCCCTCTTATAGCGTTGTTAGTTGCAGGTGAAGATTGGAGTTTGTTCCATGTTGGAACATGGCTATTGTTGGGATATCATTACTATATATAATGTTTACTTTAATGCACCTATATACTTGGTAAAGGGTGGGGCTCGGCCTTATGCCTGGTGTTTTGTTCCACTCTTGCCGCCCTAGTTTCCGTCATACCGGTGTTATGTTCCTTGATTTTGCATTCCTTACGCGGTTGGGTTATAATGGGAACCCCTTGACAGTTCGCTTTGAATAAAACTCCTCCAGCAAGGCCCAACCTTGGTTTTACCATTTGCCACCTAAGCCTTTTTCCCTTGGGTTCTGCATACTCAAGGGTCATCTTTATTTTAACACCCCCCCGGGCCAGTGCTCCTCTGAGTGTTGGTCCAAACTAGAGCCCCTTGCAGCGCCACCTCGGGGAAACTTGAGGTTTGGTTTTAGTTGTACAGGTTGCTTATCCGGTGTGCCCTGAGAACGAGATATGTGCAGCTCCTATCGGGATTTGTCGGCACATTCGAGTGCCTTTGCTGGTCTTGTTTTACCATTGTCGAAACGTCTTGTAACCGGGATTCCGAGTCTGATCGGGTCTTCCTGGGAGAAGGAATATCCTTCGTTGACCGTGAGAGCTTGTGATGGGCTAAGTTGGGACACCCCTGCAGGGTTATGAACTTTCAAAAGCCGTGGACGCGGTTATGGGCAGATGGGAATTTGTTAATGTCCGGTTGTAGAAAACATGACACTTAACTTAATTAAAATGCATCAACCGCATGTGTAGCCATGATGGTCTCTTTCCGGCGGAGTCCGGGAAGTGAACACGGTCTCGTGTTATGCTTGAATGTAAGTAGTTTTCAGGATCACTTCTTGATCTTTGTAGCTTCTTGACCGTGCTTTGCCTTCTCTTCTCGCTCTCATTTGCGTAAGTTAGCCACCATATATGCTAGTGCTTGCTGCATCTCCACCTCACTACCTTAGCCACCATATATGCTAGTGCTTGCTGCATCTCCACCTCACTACCTTTTCCTTCCCATAAGCTTAAATAGTCTTGATCGCGAGGGTGTGAGATTGCTGAGTCCCCGTGACTCACAGATACTTCCAAAACCAGTTGCAGGTGCCGGTGATACCAATGCAGATGACGCAACTGAGCTAAAGTGGGAGCTCGATGAAGACCGTGTTCTATGTGTTGTTTCGTTTTCCAGTTGATCAGTAGTGGAGCCCAGTCGGGGCGATCGGGGATCTATGCATTAGGGGTTGTCTTTATTTTGGTTCCGTAGTCTGACCTTGATTGTATTCTGGATGATGTAACATAACCGCATAGTAGGCATGTCGCAAGAGGGGTAATCTTTACACATCCCATGTACTGAATAAGAAAGAGATAAAGAGTTGGCTTACAATCGCCACTTCACACAATACATAAATATAGCATTACATCATCCAGAATACAATCAAGGTCTGACTACGAAACCAAAATAAAGACAACCCCTAATGCATAGATCCCCGATCGCCCCGACTGGGCTCCACTACTGATCAACTGGAAAACGAAACAACACATCGAACACAGTCTTCATCGAGCTCCCGCTTGAGCTCAGTTGTGTCATCTGCACTGGTATCACCGGCACCTGCAACTGGTTTTGGAAGTATCTGTGAGTCACGGGGATTCAGCAATCTCACACCCTCGCGATCAAGACTATTTAAACTTATGGAAAGAAAAGGTAGTGAGATGGAGCTGCAGCAAGCACTAGCATATATGGTGGCTAACTTACGCAAATGAGAGCGAGAAGAGAAGGCAAAGCACGGTCGAGAAGCTACAAAGATCAAGAAGTGATCCTGAAAACTACTTACATTCAAGCATAACACGAGACCGTTTTCACTTCCCGGACTCCGCCGGAAAGAGACCATCACGGCTACACACGCGGTTGATGCATTTTAATTAAGTTAAGTGTCAGGTTCTCTACAACCGGATATTAAAAAATTCCCATCTGCCCATAACCGCGGGCACGGCTTTCGAAAGTCCATAACCCTGCAGGGGTGTCCCAACTTCGCCCATCACAAGCTCTCACGGTCAACGAAGGATATTCTTTCTCCCAGGAAGACCCGATCAGACTCGGAATCCCGGTTACAAGACATTTCGACAATGGTAAAACAAGACCAGCAAAGCCACCCGAATGTGCCGACAAATCCCGATAGGAGCTGCACATATCTCGTTCTCAGGGCACATCGGATAAGCAATCCGTACAACTAAAACCAAACCTCAAGTTTCCCCGAGGTGGCGCTGCAAGGGGCTCTAGTTTGGACCAACACTCAGAGGAGCACTGGCCCAGGGGGGGGGGGGTTAAAATAAAGATGACCCTCGAGTCTGTAGAACCCAAGGGAAAAAGGCTTAGGTGGAAAATGGTAAAACCAAGGTTGGGCCTTGCTGGAGGAGTTTTATTCAAAGCGAACTGTCAAGGGGTTCCCATTATAACCCAACCGCATAAGGAACGCAAAATCAAGGAACATAACACCGGTATGACGAAAACTAGGGCAGCAAGAGTGGAACAAAACACCAGGCATAAGGCCGAGCCTTCCACCCTTTACCAAGTATATAGGTGCATTAAAGTAAACATTATATATAGAATGATATCCCAACAATAGCCATGTTCCAACATGGAACAAACTCCAGTCTTCACCTGCAACTAACAACGCTATAAGAGGGGCTGAGCAAAGCGGTAACATAGCCAAACAATGGTTTGCTAGGAAAGGTGGGTTAGAGGCTTGACATGGCAATATGGGAGGCATGATATAGCAAGTGGTAGGTATCACGGCATAGGCATATCAATAGAGTGAGCAACTAGCAAGCAAAGATAGAAGTGATTTCGAGGGTATGGTCATCTTGCCTGAGATCCCGCAAGGAAGAAGAACGAGTCCATGAAGAAGACATACGAACGTAGTTGAACGGATCCTCACAACTACAGAACGAAACCGAAGCTAACGAGAGAAGCAACCCGGAAAGAATCAAGTAACATAGTAAACAACCATCACATAAACATGGCATGATGCGCAAACAAGTATGATGCATGTCCGGTTTAAAGAGGCATGGCATGGCAAAGAACACAAGCAAGCTTGATCCTCGTAAGCGTACTCAACGGGTTCCTCGATCACGTACTCGTCTCCCGGTTCTACCCAAGGCAATAACACAAGCAAGGGAAAACACAATCAACCACGGTGCAATGCGCAAGCGACATGATGCAAAACATGGCATGATATGCGGGATGTGATATGCAATGCATATGCGTGCTCCGGAAGGGAAAGATTGAACCAGGCTTCAACTTGGCAAACCAAGAGTGCCGCTGGAAAGATGAGTTGATTTCGATCGAAATCGATATAAAGATCACCGGAATCGGATGCATGGTTTGCAAATGGCAAGCAAAACAATAATGGCACAATTCTGCGATTAACAGCACGATGCCATCTAAAATGCAACAAGAAACTAAGCTACTGCACTCTAACATATCAAAAAAGCACATGGCAGTGATCCACTCAAGATGCTTGACAAAAGATGAACACTGAGCTACGGCTAAATCACACAATAGCAGGTTCAAACAAGCATGGCAAAAGTGCAAAAGATATCAGGTTCACAGACTTGGTGAAAATAACATGCCAGGAATTAACATCAGGAAGCAATGTTTAGAGCAAGATAACAACAACCTACAGGAATATATCATGGCAAATCAAGGCATGGAATGAAACTAATCAAAGCATATAACAAAAGTCCCTTACTGACCATAAGCCAAAAAGGATCAGAAGATATGATGGCACCCATGTAAACATAGCAAGTTTCGTTAACAGATTCAGACTTAGCAGAAAACTGGACATGGCAAAACATAGTTACGTAGGCATGTTTGCGAGATCGATGCACTCACCACAAGGCATTGCATGACAAAATAAGCATACACCCAGTAAGAAGACATGATCATGAAGCCAACCAAAGCAATAACAAGTTCATAGCCTGCATGGATCAACTACAACAACCTCGGCAAAATTGATTAACACGTAAACAATCTGCCAGGAACATTTTATAGTAAAAGTAGAGCAAGATTAAGTCATCCTATGGTACTCCATAAATGCAAACAAAGACATGAATGGATAGAACATAACAATATCTCAAAAACATCCTTACCGAACATTCTCAAAAGAGGCATGGATCCCTTTGTAGCAACATGAATACATGGCATAAAAATAACATTAGGGAAATGACTTAGAAGAATTCTAAGTCCCTGAAATCAGCAACATCACGAGAGCTACTTTGCATGCTTGTGCTAGTCATCACATTGATCCCAAAAATACATGGCATACACCCCTGTAAATATGGCATGGCATAGCCCAAAACACATGTAGGGCTCAAGTTCATAGGAGGCACATAATAATCATGGCAAAAATGACAAATGTCCATAATCTATTATGAAACAGAAACTAACATTTTATAGCACTCTTGCAACAGCATTTAGGGCATCAAGATGGACACAAACAAGCATGGTGCAATGGAACAAAATGAAGAGCACATCCAGACGTACAATTTGATATATCACACGCGCAAAACAAAGCTATAGATGATGAGATATGGCATGATAAAGAATGCTAAAAATATGCAGAAAAAGGACTTAGGCGAAAATCGACCTGGGGTTTGTCCGATCTAGATCTGGCGCGGTTCTCGATGTTCACCGGAGGCTTCGCCGGAGCTGGGGAAGGAGGGGCCGGAGTGAGGGATCCGGTGGCCGGAGTCACCGATCGCCGGACGGTGCAGGGCGGCGGAGGCGACGGAGCTTGGCGAGGTCCGACGAGAGACGCGGCCGGTGAGCTGCGGGCGACGGCGGCGGTGAGGCGGCGGGGCGGCGGCCGGCGCCGATGAGGAGGAGGTGCGGTGGCGCTGCGAAGGCGGAGCGGGTGGCGGCGTGCTCGAACAGGCGGCGGGGTTGTCTCCTACTGGATTGATACCTTGGTTCTCAAACACTGAAGGAAATACTTACGCTACTTTGCTGCATCACCCTTTCCTCTTCAAGGGAAAACCAATGCATGCTCAGGAGGTAGCAGGGCACTTCATCTGGGCCAGAGCCTGCACCATGTAGGCGGCAGCGGAGGCGAGGTGTTCCTCCGGGTCAACACGCACGGCGGCCATCGTGCCATGGACTGCCATCAGCTCCTGGCCATAGGGATTTGGAGGCATGAGGATCTTTCGCAGGCGCCATTTAAGCAATCAGGCCAGGGTCATGATAGAGATCGGTGGGTTACCTGACTAGATCCGAGCAGAATATAGATGTGGTTGAAGTTGTGGTTGCGGCGACGGCGGTTTGAGATGCCGGTAGGGGGAGGTGCGAGGGGGGATACTGAGGGTGGGGATGTGGTTGGAGGAATAAATTTTGAAATCACGCGCCTAATGAAAATTTCACTGCGAAACTTGAAACTTGGCCGGGGGAAACACACAACCCAGACGAAGCGCGTAAAATACTCGTGTGCGAGAAAAAAGAAAGTTGGTAGATCCCTTCTCCAAAAAATGTACACGTGTAGTTGATTTTTTTTCGGTCAATGGTACGCATGGTTTATTAGGAAACATCGCATAGGTAACTGACTTATGGATCATTAACACAAAAAAACGCAGACGGGGATGGCATAGAAACCATGTGTTTTGTGATCTTCTAATGATTAACGCAAAAAATGCACACGGGCACACATGCTAATCAGCGCTCAAATCCCTCAAAGGGTGCTCTTACTGACATTGTACGTTAATACTACAAACTAAAGTACTACTGGTAATTTGCTCCAATACTACAAACTTAAACTACTTCTCACATGTTGCCATCGGGGCATGGTGGCCAGACGCTGGTGTTCTCCTTCCCGGCCTTGTAGGTGGCAGCCCACCGTGCTTTGATCTCCGGCAAGCTCTCCTCACCACGACGTGTGACCTCTTTTTTCTTGCGGCGGCAGGACTCTCTTTTCTTGACTGCTTTCTGCCTTTTCCGCTCCTTCTGTGCGGCTTTGGCCACCTCTAGATCCACTACTCATTCGGCTATGGCAGCCTCAAAGTCTGCCCATGTAACTGTCTGGCCGCCGGTGGTGATGAACTCGGCGCGGTGAGATGCCATCGTTTCCTTAACATGTGTGCGGTCGCGGGCGGCGAGGAATGCAGTGTGGCGGGATGCCATCGCTTCCTTGCCAGTTACCGTGCGCCGCGGTACCATGGACGACGCCTGGAGAGAGCTCTGGGACGGAGGGGCCGGGCAGCCATACAGTGCGGTGGTATTCAAGAGGTCAACGACAAACAACAGAAATTTGGCTTCCCTTATAATTTTGCTCGTTCATTATTGCACACAGTTCATCTTCGTCGCTTTCGAAAATAGTGTGCGCTGAGCCTATTGTGTGTTGCATTATGGTTGGCCGGAACCCCAGCCATGCGGATCGCGCGTGTGCACCGTATGATGCACTGCGATCGAACGGCAATCCACGTCCCTCACATCACACCCGTGCACCTATAGCTGGATTGGATTTATATGCGCTAAATGCCTAGAAAATGCACATAATCCCCTATGAGCCCGAAAAAATGCCAAATTTGAACACGATGATTTGCAGGGTGTATGTTCGTCGTAGAAAAAAACTCCAGGGCAAAGAACGAAGAAAAAATGGATTCCCCTTCAATATTGATGATTTCCCTCTCGAAAGCATGGAACTTCTTTGGTGATGGTTCGATTTATGAAGGGCGTGCATGACAACATAAGACAAACCTTCTCAAATTTTTACTAGGGCATGGTGAGGTCATACCATGACACACCATGCTAAGCGTCATATTTTTCAAGCATTTATTTCCTTTTTATAGTTAAAAACCCAATAAACAAACATTTGTGGTTGACTATTGCCACACATTTCATCAAAATATCTGTCCCTTCCTTGTAAAAGGCATGAGAATTTACTAAATGGCACGAGCATGGTTTTCCAAGCCATTCTTGTGCACCCTTTCATGCACCGATTGTTTGAACTTGAATTATGTGCATTAATACCTAGGAAATGCATATAATCCCCTAAATATGGTAAATGAACCCGGAAAAGTGCCAAATTTGAACACGGTGATTTGCAGGTTGTATGTTCATCGTAGAAAAAAACTCATGGACAAAGGACAAATGAAATTTGGATCCCCCTTCAATCTTGGTGATTTCCCCCTCGAAACCATGAAACTTCCTCAGTGATGGTTCGATTTATGATAAGTGTGCATCACGACATAAGGAAAACATTCTCCAATTTTTACCAGGGCATGGTGAGGCCATACCATGGCACCATGCCAATTGTCTTGTTTTCCAACTATGTGTTTCATTTCTTGTATAGTTGTTAACCCAGTAAATGACACGTTTATGGTTGACTATTGCCACACATTTCCTAGAAATATCTCCCATTCCTTGTAAAAGTCATGAGAATGTACAAAATAACACGAGCATGGTTTTCCAGACCATTCTTGTGCACCTTTTCATGCACCGATTGTTCAAATTTGAATTATGTCCATTAATGCCTAAAAATGCACATAATCCCATAAATATGGTAAATGAGCCTGGAAAAATATCAAATTTGAACACGTTGCATTTGAGGCGGAATGATGATTGTTGCAAAAAAACGGAATGACAAACTAGGATGGAAATTTCGATTCCCCTTCAATCTTGGGGATTCCCCTCTCGAAAGCATGGAACTTCCTCGATGATGGTTCGATTTATGAAGGCCGTGCATGACGACATAAGCCAAACCTTCTGAAATTTTTACCAGGGCATGGTGAGGTCATACCATGGCACCATGCCAAGCATCATGTTTTTCAAGCATTTATTTCATTTTTTCTATAGTTGAAAACCCAACAAACAAACATTTGTGGTTGACTATTGCCACACATTTCATCGAAATATCTGTCCATTCCTTGTGAAAGGAATGAGAATTTAGTAAATGGCATGAGCATGGTTTTCCAGGCTGTTCTTGTGTACCCTTTCATGCACCGATTGTTTGAACTTGAATTATGTGCACTAATGCCTAGGAAATGAACATAATCCCCTAAATATGGCGAATGAACCTGGAAAAGTGCCAAATTTGAACATGGTGATTTGCAGGTTGTGTGTTCATCATAGAAAAAAAACTTGTGGACAAAGGACAAAGGAAATTTGGATCCCCCTTCAATCTTGGTAATTTCCCCCTCAATACCATGAAACTTCCTCGGTGATGGTTCTATTTATGATAGGCATGCATGACGACATTTTTACCGGGGCACGGTGAGGCCATACCATGGCACCACACCATGCGTCATGTTTTCCAAGCATGTATTTCATTTTTGTATAGTTGTTAACCCAGTAAACGATGCATTTATGGTTGACTATTGCCACACATTTCCTTGAAATATCTGCCCATTCCTGGTAAACGTCATGAGAATGTACTAAATAGCAAGAGCATGGTTTTCCAGACTGTTTTTGTGCACCTTTTCATGCACCGATTGTTTGAATTTGAATTGTGTCCATTAATGCCTAGAAAATGCACATAATCCCCTAAATATGGTAAATGAGTTTGAAAAAATGTCAAATTTGAACACATTGCATTTGAGGCGGTATGTTGATCATTGGAAAAAAACTGAATGACAAACTAGGACGGAAATTTGGATTCCCCTTCAATCTTGGTGATTTCCCTCTCGAAAGCATTGAACTTCCTAGGTGATGGTTCGATTTATGAAGGGCGTGCATGACAACATAAATCAAACCTTCACGTCAACCAGGGCACGGTGGGGCCATACCATGGCACCATGCCAGGCGTCATATTTTTTCAAGCATGTATTTCATTGTTCTATATTTGATAACCCAGTAAATGACGCGTTTGTGGTTGACTATTGCCACGCATTCCATTGAAATCTCTGCCCATTCCTTGTAAAAGGCTTGAGAAATTACTAAATACCACAAGTATTGTTTTTCCAGACCATTCTTTTGCACCTTTACAAGCACCAATTTTTGAATTCGAATTATGTGCATTAATGCCTACAAAATGCACATAATCCCCTAAATATTGTTAATGAACCCGAAAAAGTGTCAAATTTGAACACAGTGATTAGCAGGGTTTATGTTCATCATAGAAAAAGACTCATGGATGAAGGACAAAGTAAATTTGGATTCCCATTCAATCTCGATGATTTACTATCGCACATGATTCATCTCCATTTTTCCTCTGCGAACCGTGTGTGTTCACTCACACATGCAAAAGGAAAAAAGAAAACCCTCGCCCATTTCATCCCCACTCACTCGCCGCAGACTCCTCCGCAACCCTGCACCCTAAGCTCGAGGGCTGTTGGCGGCGGGCGTAGGTCGCGCTCCAAACGGCACGGGAATTCGCCCCTACTGCTTTCCACCGCCTATCTGCACCAACATTCTAGACTCTGGTCGACTGGGGTTTTCTGCGGGATTGGGCCGGGGGGTTTTTCTCATGGATAAGGTAATCAACTTAGCGAAATGTTCACTCATCTCTTATCGTAGTCCATCCGTCATTGTTAATCAATCGGCGGAAATCGCCGTGGAATCATTTTTGTTCTAGCTAATTCGTGGGTGTTCATTCATGTGTCCATGATACGTCTCCGTCGTATCTACTTTTCCAAACACTTTTGCCCTTGTTTTGGACTCTAACTTGTATGATTTGAATGGAACTAACCCGGACTGATGTTGTTTTCAGCAGAATTGCCATGGTGTTATTTTTGTGCAGAAATAAAAGTTCTCGAAATGACCTGAAAACCAACGGAGATTATTTTTGGAATATATAAAAAATACTGGTGAAAGAATCAAGTCCAGGGGGCCCACACCTTGTCCACGAGGGTGGGGGCGTGCCTACCCCCTTGGGCTCGCCCTTGCCTCATGGGCCCCCTGGTACTCCTCTGACCTCAACTCCAACTCTATATATTCGTGTTCAGGGAGAAAAAATCAGAGAGAAGGATTCATCGCGTTTGACGATACGCAGCCGCCACCAAGCCCTAAACTCTCTCGGGAGGGCTGATCTGGAGTCCGTTCGGGGCTCCGGAGAGGGGAATCTATTGCCATCATCATCATCAACCTTCCTCCATCACCAATTTCATGATGCTCACCGCCGTGCGTGAGTAATTCCATCATAGGCTTGCTGCACGGTGATGGGTTGGATGAGATTTATCATGTAATTGAGTTAGTTTTGTTAGGGTTTGATCCCTAGTATCCACTATGTTCTGAGATTGATGTTGCTATGACTTTGCTATTCTTAATGCTTTTCACTAGGGCCCAAAGTGCCATGATTTCAAATCTGAACCTATTATGTTTTCATGAATATATGTGAGTTCTTGATCCTATCTTGCAAGTTTATAGTCACCTATTATGTTTTATGATCCGTTAACCCCGAAGTGACAATAATCGGGATAATTACCGGTGATGACCGTAGTTTGAGGAGTTCATGTATTCACTATGTGTTAATGCTTTGGTCCGATACTCTATTAAAAGGAGGCCTTAATATCCCTTAGTTTCCAATAGGACCCCGCTGCCATGGGAGGGTAGGACAAAAGATGTCATGCAAGTTCTTTTCCATAAGCACGTATGACTATATTCGGAATACATGCCTACATTGCATTGATGAACTGGAGCTAGTTCTGTGTCACCCTATGTTATAACTGTTGCATGATTGATCGCATCTGACATAATTCTCCATCACCAATCCATTGCCTATGAGCTTTTCACATATTGTTCTTTGCTTATTTACTTTTCCGTTGCTACTGTTACAATCACTATAAAACTAAAAAAAATTACTTTTGCTACCGTTACCATTACTACCATATTACTTTGCTACTAAATACCTTGCTGCAGATATTAAGTTTCCAGGTGTGGTTGAATTGACAACTCAGCTGCTAATACTTGAGAATATTCTTTGGCTCCCCTTGTGTCGAATCAATAAATTTGGGTTGAATACTCTACCCTCGAAAACTATGGCAATCCCCTATACTTGTGGGTTATCAAGACTACTTTCTGGCGCCGTTGTCAGGGAGCATAGCTCTATTCTTTGAGTCACTTGGGATTTATATCTGCTGATCACTATGAAGAACTTGAAAGATCAAAGAACCAAGATTTTCCCTCAACTACGAGGGAAGGTAAGGAGCTGCCATCTAGATCTACACTTGATTCACCTTCTGTTTTGAGTAAACTTGCAACACCTACACATGCTATTGGTTCTGATAGGTCGCATGTTATTGATGATGCCACTTCTGCTTTGCATGGTTTTTACGATGAAACTACTTCTACGCTTGATACTATTGTGCCACTAGGTGAATTTCTTGATGAACAACTTGCTAGGGTTAGAGAGAATGAAATTATTGAAACTGATAATACTGATGAAAGTGATGATGAAGATTCTCCCCCTCGATATGAATTGCCTGTTGTGCCTGAGGGTTATGTTATGGATGAAGAAACTGCTAGAGACTTCTTAGCTTGCAATGATAGATCTGATCTTAAGAAATTATTAGCCAAGCTTAAAGAAAAGTCTTTGAATGCTAGAATGAAATATGACCCTACTTTTGCTACTTCACCTATTTTGATTACTGATAAGGATTATGATTTCTCTGTCAATCCTAAGTTAATTACTTTGGTTGAATCTGATCCTTTCTATGGCTATGAAGCTGAAACTTTTGTGGCACATCTTACTAAATTAAATGATATAGCCACCATGTTCACTAATGATGAGAAAACACGCTATTACTTTATCCTTAAGCTATTTCCGTTCTCATTAAAGGATGATGCTAAAACATGGTTTAATTCTCTTGATCCTGGTTGTGTGAGTATGATTTATTACTTCTCTGCTAAATATTTCCCCGCTCATAAGAAACAAACTACCTTAAGGGAAATATATAATTTTGTGCAAATTGAAGAAGAGAGTCTCCCACAAGCTTGGGGGAGTCTTCTCCGATTACTTAATGATTTGCCTGATCATCGTCTCTAGAAAAATGAAATACTTGATATCTTTTATAATGGTCTAACCGTTGCTTCCAGAGACTACCTGGATAGTTGTGTTGGTTGTGTTTTCAGGGAAAGAACTGTTGATCAAGCTGAGTTGCTATTGAATAATATGTTGAGTAATGAAAATGATTGGACACTTCCTAATCCACCTCCTAAGCCAACTCCAAAGAAAAGGGGTATTCTATTTCTCAGTCCTGAAGATATGCAAGAGGCAAAGAAATCTATGAAAGAAAAAGGTATTAAAGCTGAAGATGTTAAGAATTTACCGCCCATTGAAGAAATACATGGTCTTGATAACCCGACACAGGTAGTAAAGGTAAATTCTCTCTATAGATTTGATGAAGGTGATATTCCTCGTTATAAGTCTGCTAGTCAATGCTTAGATGAGTTTGATAATTTTATTGTTAAGCAAGAAAACTTCAATGATTATGTTGGTAGACAATTGAAACGTAATGCTTATATGATTGAACACTCGAGTGATTATATGTTTAGAGTTAAAGATGAACTTAAACTTATTAGTAAACATGCTTCTATGGTTACCACTCAAGTAGAACAAGTACTTAAGGATCAGAATGATTTGCTCAATGAATTTAATAATAAGAAAAATGATAATGTTGTCAAAGTTATGACTAGAGGGGGTAAAATGACTCAGGAACCTTTGTATCCTGAGGGAGCAAGATTCTCAGAGAACTAATGTTGATGCACCTAGTTCTTCTAAGAAGAAGAAAAAGAAAAATGATAGGACTTTGCATGCTTCTAGTGAACCTGTTGTTGACACACCTGAGAATCCCAATGATATTTCTATTTCTGATGCTAAAACACAATCTGGTAATGAACATGAACCTAGTGATAATGTTAATGATGATGTTCATGTTGATGTTCAACCTAGCAATGATAATGATGTAGAGATTGAACCTGCTGTTGATCTTGATAACCCACAATCAAAGAATCAACATTATGATAAGAGAGACTTTGTTGCTAGGAAGCACATGGGTTCAGAAACCCATGCATTTTCGTCCTAAACCATCCAAGAAAAAGGATGATGAGGATTTTGAGCGCTTTGCTGAAATGATTAGACCTATCTTTTTGTGTATGCGTTTGACTGATATGCTTAAAATGAACCCTTATGCTAAGTATATGAAAGATATCGTTACAAATAAAAGAAAGAAACCAGAAGCTGAAATTTCCACCATGATCGCTAATTATACTTTTAAGGGTGGAATACCAAAGAAACTTGGAGATCCAGGAGTACCAACTATCCCATGCTCCATTAAACGAAATTATGTTAAAACTGCTTTATGTGATCTTGGAGCCGGTGTTAGTGTTATGCCTCTCTCTTTATATCGTAGACTTGATTTGAATAAGTTGACACCTACTAAAATATCTTTGCAAATGGCTGATAAATCAACTGTTATACCTGTCGGTATTTGTGAGGATGTGCCTGTTGTGGTTGCAAACGTTACCATTTTAACGTACTTTGTTATTCTTGATATTCCCGAGGACGATAGTATGTCGATTATCCTTGGTAGACCCTTTTTGAATACTGCAGGGGCTGTTATTGATTGCAACAAAGGCAATATCAATTTTCATGTTAATGGTATAATGAGCATACGGTACACTTTCCGAGGAAACAACCTCAAGTCCATGGTATCAATTCTATTGGAAAAATTTCAACGATTACTATGGGAGGTTTTGAATTTCCTCTTCCTACTGTCAAGAAGAAATATGATATTCTTATTGTTGGGGCCATGCATATCCCCATTGAGGTAACCTAGTGTTATTCGAAAATTCTTCGGTTTCATGTTATTCGAAAAGAGTTTGTTAACAAGAATTGATCAACCTTGTTAGTGGATTCCTTTTGATGAGCATGAGATGGATGAATTTAGAAAACACAACCTTCTGTACCCTATTTTTACTTTCTGTTATTTATATTAAATAAAGCAAAAATAGTATTTTTATGTCTATTTTCTGAATTATCCATGCAATGAAAAATACCCCGAAAATAGAAGTTCTCGAAATGCCCTGAAAATGAAATATGATTTTTTTCTAGAATATTTGAGAATATCTGGCACTAAGAACACACCAGGGGGACCCACCACGTGCCCACGAGGGTGGAGGGCGCGCCCACCCCCCTGGGTGCACCCCCTGCCTCGTGGACCCCACGTGGGTCCCCTCCACTTATCCTCGCACCCACACCTCGTCTTGCTCCAAAAAAAATCACCCACCAACTCTAACATGAGTTCTTGCTCATCTTGCTGCCATTTTTGATCTCCTTGCTCAAAGCTCCATTCACAAAACTGCTTTGGGGGATTGTTCTTTGGTATGTAACTCCTCCAATGGTCCAATTAGTTTTTGTTCTAGTGCTTTATTTATTGCAAATTTTGCTGCTTAGGTGACCCTATTCTTGAGCTTGCATGTCAAATTTATATGGTCAAAAGTAGTTTTAATGCATGATATGGCCTCTAGGCACTTGTAGGAGTAGTTGCTATCAATCTTGTCGAGCTTGGTTCACTTTTATTTTAAGTTACTAATAATTTTAGAAATTTTCAGAAAAAGATGAAGAGATTTTTGAGGGGCTCATCGAGCCGAAGCTCGAAGGATAAGCAAAGTGAAGAGAACAAGAAGCCGAAGTATAATATCCCTCGTACTGCGGAGGTCCGGCCGTGTGAATGGCCTTGTGATGAGTTCTTGAGAGAAGCCGGTATTTATGAAGTTTTTTATTATTTGGCTGAGAATGTAGGCCTCACTGACTTCCTCCACGACCAGCGTGAACAGTATCTCTTACTCACCAATTTTTTTGTGTAAAATTTTCATTTCCATGCTAGGAGATCGCCACCTTCTGTGGAATTTTATTTATATGATGAGCATAAGGAGATGTCACCTTATGATTTTTGCAGAGTTTGTAGGATACCCTTTGAGGGCAGCATAGAGGAACCACATCGTAATGATGTGGAGGGATTTATTGATATGATTGCTGTAGGGGAAATGAGGAAAGTTTCTGATGCAAGAATCACTAGCATACATTTTCCTGTTCTATGTTACTTTTCAATATTTGCTAGTAGATGCTTAATTGGTCGCGGGAACTGTGCAAATCATAGTGCCCCTGATATTGTTAATTTGCGCCATGCTTTATTTTGTGATACCACTTTCAGTTTAGGCGCTATTGTTGCTAAACGGTTAAATCTGAACCATACAAAGGGTCCCGTCTTGGGAGGCATCTTCGCCTCGTGCCTTGCTGCACACTTTAACATACCTATTAGGCACTATGAGAAAGAGGAAAATTTGCTGCCTCATGTTTTTCTAGATTATAAGAGTATGGTAGCACATGATTTTATTGTTAAGAATAAGAAGAAGCTGCCTAACTATAGACTAATATTTGATAAGAATTACTTCGAGACTATTACCTTGTCTGCTCCCTCTTTGTTCAACATATTTTCAGGCATGTACCTTGTTTTGCCGGAGGCCGTTCAGGCATACCAGAGCCTGACATCAGCTCCAGAGCCGGAACCACTATCTGATCCTCACCGTCAGTCTGTTTATCGGTGGGATCCGGAAGAGATCGCCAACTAGTGGCACCCCGAGGACCCTCCTCAGTACACCGGAGAGGGCAATTTTGATCTGTGGTCATAGACCGACTTAGGCCAAAAGCCTAAGCTTGGGGGAGTACGTATCTCTCACCGACATTACATTCATGTTCACACACTCATGCCATTTGTCGGTGTTATACTTTTTCATTGTATCATCCATGCTAGTTTATTTTCTGTTTTAAGCTTTCTTCTTGTGTGTTTGAAAAACCCCTTAGAAAAACAAAAAAATTTAGTTGTAGCTTTTAGCTAGTTTACTTTCCATGCTTGTAGTAGTAATAATTAAAATAAAACCCAAAAAGATTTCTCGTTCTTCTTTTGCTTGTTGGGAGCTTTCTCGTGTAAATAGTTTTATTTCCTTTCTTTTCTTTGGGGGTCGAGGGGAGAATACCGTGATGAAAGTGTTGAGTGGCTCTCATATGCATTATTGTTGATCTAACAAAGAGCCCATGTTACCTTGTCTTCTCCCATGTATTGAATGCTTGCAGATTCCAGCTTAGTCCAACGCACGTGCACTATTATTGTTATCCACATTGTTCGGCCGTGCAAGTGAAAGACAATAATGACGATATATGATGAACTGACTGAGATGAGAAAAGCTGGTATGAACTCGACCTCTCTTGTTTTTGAAAATATGATTAGTTCATCATTCCTGATTCAGCCTATTATGAATGAAACATGTTAGAGATGACAATTAGATATTATAGTTGCTTATGCCATGCTTAATTAGCTAGGACTTTATAATGGTTTACCTTGTGTGCCAACATGCTATTAAAATGGTTGTGATGTGGTATGATAGGGTGGTATCCTCCTTTGAACGATTCGAGTGGCTTGACTTGGCACTTGTTCATGCATGTAGTTGAAACAAAATCAACATAGCCTCCATGATATTTATGTTCATGGTGAATTATATCCTACTCATGCTTGCATTTAGTGTTGATTAATTTTAATGCATGTTCATGATTGTTGTCGCTCTCTAGTTGGTCGCTTCCCAGTCTCTTTCTAGCCTTCACTTGTACTAAGCGGGAATACTGCTTGTGCATCCAATTCCATAAACCCCAAAGTTATTCCATATGAGTCCACCATACCTACCTATATGCGGTATCTACCTGCCGTTCCAAGTAAATTTGTATGTGCCAAACTCTAACCCTTCAAATAAACATTCTGTTTTGTATGCTCGAATAGCTCATGTATCAACTAGGGTTTTCTGTATCTTCCATGCTAGGCGGGTTATTCTCAACAGGAGTGGACTCCGCTCCTCACTCACGAGAAAATGGCTGGTCACCGGGATGCCCAGTCCCATGCTCAAATCAAATCAAAATATTTGCAAACAAAACTCCCCCAGGATTGTTGTTAGTTGGAGGCACCTGTTGTTTCAGGCAAGCCATTGATTGATGCTTGTTGGTGGTGCGGGAGTATAAACTTTACCATTCTGCTTGGGAACCGCCTATAGTGAGTGTAGCATGGAAGATATCGAGATCTCTCTGTTGTTATGTTGACAATGAAAGTATACCACTCAAAATATTATTCATCTCTATTTCAAAACCGAGCTCTGGCACCTCTATAAATACCTGTGTCCCTCTGCGAAGGGCCTATCTATTTACTTTTATGTTGAGTCGTCATCCTCTTATTAAAAAGGACCAGTTGGAGAGCACCGCTGTAATTTGCATGTATTATCGTTAGTTTACACTGAGTATGACTTCACTGGATCTCTTTTACCATGAATTACAATTTCCAGTCAGCCCTTGATCTTTAAAGGTGCTCTGCATTTATGTTTTGCATTTATGTTTTGCGAGATACCATCTTGTTATATCATATTATGATTGTTTTAAGAAGGTGTTGTCATCCGCGATTTATTATTATTGCTCGCCAGTTGATTATGTCATTGATATGAGTAAACATGAGACCTAAATGTTATTGTGAATATGGTTAGTTCATAATCTTTGCTGAAAACTTGAATGCTGGCTTTACATATTTACAACAACAAGAGCAAACAGAGTTTGTAAAAGTTTTTCTTTATCACTTTCAGTTTGTCAACTGAATTGCTTGAGGACAAGCAAAGGTTTAAGCTTGGGGGAGTTGATACGTCTCAGTCGTATCTACTTTTCCAAACACTTTTGCCCTTGTTTTGGACTCTAACTTGCATGATTTGAATGGAACTAACCTGGACTGACGTTGTTTTCAGCAGAATTGCCATGGTGTTATTTTTGTGCAGAAATAAAAGTTCTCGGAATGACTTGAAAAACAACGGTGATTATTTTTGGAATATGTAAAAAATAGGGTGAAAGAATCAAGGCCAGGGCGACACCCTATCCACGAGGGTGGGGGCGCGCCTACCCCCCTGGGCGCGCCCCCTGCCTCGTGAGCCCCCTGGTACTCCTCCGACCTCAACTCCAACTCTATACATTCGTGTTCGGGGAGAGAAAAGCAGAGAGAAGGATTCATCGCGTTTTACAATAAGGAGCCATCGCCAAGCCCTAAACTCTCTCGGGAGGGCTGATCTGGAGTATGTTTGGGGCTCCGGAGAGGGGAATCCATCGCCATCGTCATCATCAACCTACCTCCATCACCAATTTCATGATGATCACCGTCATGCGTGAGTAATTCCATCGTAGGCTTGCTGGACGGTGATGGGTTGGATGAGATTTATCATGTAATCAAGTTAGTTTTGTTAGGGTTTGATCCCTAGTATCCACTATGTTCTGAGATTGGTGTTGATATGACTTTGCTATGCTTAATGCTTGTCACTAGGGCCCGAGTGCCATGATTTCAGATCTAAACCTATTATGTTTTCATGAATATATGTGAGTTCTTGATCCTATCTTGCAAGTCTATAGTCACCTATTATGTGTTATGATCTATTTAACCCCGAAGTGATAATAATCGGGATACTTACCGGTGATGACCCTAGTTTGAGGAGTTCATGTATTCACTATGTGTTAATGCTTTGGTCTGGTACTCTTTTAAAAGGAGGCCTTAATATCCCTTAGTTTCCAATAGGACCGCGCTGCCACGGGAGGGTAGGACAAAATTTGTCATGCAAGTTCTTTTCCATAAGCACGTATGACTATATTCGGAATACATGCCTACATTTCATTGATGAACTGGAGCTCATGATTGATCGCATCCGACATAATTCTCCATCACCGATCCATTGCCTACGAGCTTTTCACATATTGTTCTTTGCTTATTTACTTTTCCGTTGCTACTGTTACAATCACTATAAAACCAAACATACTACTTTTGCTACCGTTACCACTACTATCATATTACTTTGCTACTAAATACCTTGTTGCAAATATTAAGTTTCTAGGTGTGGTTGAATTAACAAATCAGCTGCTAATACTTGAGAATATTCTTTGGCTCCCCTTGTCTCGAGTTAATAAATTTGGGTTGAATACTCTACCCTCAAAAATTGTTGTGATCCCCTATACTTGTGGGTTATCAGTCCACAGTGAGAGCACAAATCGGGCAACTGTGGTCGTGGCCAGTTAGAAACAAAGTTCTATCTCACCATTCCGGATGACTTCAGGGAGTGCTCGGTGTGTTCAGTCTCAACCTACCACGGTCAGCATGGCCTAAATTTGTGAACATATACCGTCTGTTGCTATATTATCTATATATTTGCATCAAATCTTTGTTACATTATCTATTGTTAATTCTATATTTTTGTACTTTCCTTTCATCTATATATTGATCTGTTCTATCAGTTACTCCCATATTTGCATCTTGCTCTGTTATTTCAATATATCCAATTTACGATCTTAATTTACATTTCGAGCAGTACATCCCTTGCTTTGCAAGAACATGAGTAGAAGGAAATATTGGGCTTTACTTTGTGGATGACTCCCAGGATGTCATATTGACAACGCAACATGGATTTACAATGACGGTTTGTGTAAAACTTTATAAAGATGGTCACTCCTATTTTAATGCAAACCTTTGGAGAAAAATTTCTAAGTGTTATGAACTAAAAGTTGGCAATAAAATTCTAGTGCGTGCACCACAGCCTGGTCTAATTAACATGGATGTTTACTTCCCCAGCATCATTAGCGGATCAATGTATGATCGAGGTTAGTGTCCTTTAAACTTTCTCCATGTTGTCATATTACTTAGCAAAATCGGGGTATTTGCTCTGACTAATTGATTACTATTTAAGCAACCAGTTGTGATTTCATATTTTGGCTCCATTCCTAGGCAGTAACAAATTCTATTTCCCAATTTATGCGCACTATATATTCTTCTGCCATGTTTGGAATAAATAATACCTTTCCACCTTTTAAGCAGGATATGTTGGATGCAAAGTGAACGATTTATATGTTAATAAGCGTACCAAATTTCACTGGAAGGACTTGAAGCATGTCATAAACTTTGTTGATAATCTGACCGAGATAGCACAATGTATGAACGCTGGATTTTGGATGGGATTAATTAGACCTATGGTGCACACATTGAACAAGACCTATTTGTGCACAAAATGCTGGTAAAAAGTCTTATTTTAGTGTTGATGCTCATAAACTATATATATCTTCAACGATATGTTACAATTGGTTTTTATTCTACAAAACAAAAATTGCCCCTGTAGCAGTTCCTGGTTCGATTTCCCGGCGTGGTCGAGTTACACGTGTGCCTGCTAATAACGACAAAGTGATTGCAAGGTACTGCATTAATTTCCCGTAGAAATGGAACCATTCAAATTAACAAGTTCTCACTTCTCGTGGCAATGCATCCATATTGGAAAATTGGAGACACTGTTCTACTCATGCTCTACCATCGCACAAGAGGGCTCTTCCTTTTCACGAGATGCCGAGTCGCCGTGATCAAGCTACTTCGAGTGGATAGTTGTGGTTGTTGGCCATCAGCCTCTTACAATGTGCTAGTTGTTACTATATATGTTAAGTATGTAGATATGGACCATATGGTTGTTAACCCTTAGCCTCTTAAAATGTGATAGTTGTTACTATGTTAAGTATGTAGATATGGACCATATGGTTGTCAAAACCGAGTTACGAAGATCTTCCTTTTGTTGAATAGTGTAACCACTATATATATGTTACTCAAATGATGTTACCCAAGTTCATAAATTTTCATGGAAAATATTAGTATCATACACAGTTCATTGAGTTTAAGCATGTGCCCGATGTCCATATTGCAAATTCACAACATGTTAACATAAGGAAACGTATGTGTAACATACTAATCATCGCACATGAGTACTTGCAGACGCATCGTGTGCGATACTCCTAGCCACCGCAAGCAACTAGTTTGCATTTTTCAAAGTTTTTTCTACACATAGAATCGCACACGAAGTAACTGTATTGATCATCTGTGTTGTAATTTCTCATTGCAAACAGTTCATCCGAGTCAGCTGTTTGCCATGTATCACACACATCTTGTTTATAGGACTCGTTTCTGTTCTTTTGGCTCATCACAAACAGTTCATCCATGTGAACTGTATGTCGCATATCCCACACATCTTGTTAAGTTGAACCGTTTCTGTTGTGTTCCCTAATCAAAAACAGTTCGTCCGAGTGAACCGTATGCCGTATATCACACACACATTGATATGGCTGCCCGTTTCTGTTGTTCTACCTCATCGCAAACAGTTCGAATGGTTTAACCGTGTGTCCTGCATCGCACACACATTGATATGGCTGCTCGTTTCTGTTATTCTGCCTCATCACAAATAGTTTGAATGGATTAACCGTGTGCCCTGCATCGCACACATAACTAAAATCTGAACTGTGTTTGATGGCTCCACCATCACAAATGTTTTGCACCTTTTTTGACGGTTTTTACACCACTGTTTGCGATTATTGCATTGCACACAGTTTCGGCAAGGGTCTCCGATCATAGTGTCGCGTTAGCAGTATCCTGCAGTAGTGCATTGAGAATAAATGGATCTTCAAGAGGAAGACGGACACTGATGGTAGTGTTACTATCTACAAAGCTTGACTTGTCGCAAAAAGGTTTTCGACAAGTTCAAGGTGTTGACTACGATGAGATTTTCTCACTCGTAGCGGTGCTTAAGTCTGTCCGAATCATGTTTGCAATTGCCACATTTTATGAAATCTGGCAAATGGATGTCAAAAATTGCATTCCTTAATCTTTCCCTAATAATAAAGCACGGGTTGAGTCTGTTGGGTTCACCGTCATGCTCCTTTTGTAAAATAGTCCCTATGCTTTTTAGTAATTGAAACCGCACTCCCCGTTTTAAGTTAGTAATCCAGGAAAACGTTTTGGTTTTACAAATAGGACCCTATGTTTTTACTATCCAACCAGTGATCCTTTTTTAGGGGGCAACACCACAGGTGGCCAGGAGTGGGGCTGGCCGGCCGGATGCAGGCAGCAGCGGGGGTGTGTTGGAGGCGGTCGGACCAACAGTCACAGTCTCGATAGCGGGGTGAGGTGTAGATGACAGCAGGAAGGCAAAGCAGCGGCACTGCCCGAGGGAAGCAAAGGTGACGCTTGGGCGAGCACGGCAGGGCGCTTGAGCGACAGAGGTTTGCCATAGTGATCGCGTGACACCGCAAGAGGCGGGTGTCGAGGTGAAGGCAAGTTGGTGTCTGACGAAATGAGACAGACGGGGCGCTAGTGTGGTGCCGGACAAGGCCGAGCTATGCGGCGGCGCCATGGGCGGAGGCAGCAAGATCTATGCATCAGGGCAGAGAACAGGAGGAGGAGGATAATGGAAGGAAGGAAGAAGGTGCGGATGGATCGAAGCAGACGTCGGAGGGGCGCCGACCTTGCCGGAGTGACGAACGTGCGAGTGTGGTGGCGAGCGGGATCGAGGAGTGCTGGGTAGTGCCCCTCTGCGCGAGTGACAGTGCTGGGAGGATGGGGATCGGGAGGCTGAGGCGATTGGGCTAGGGTTAGAGTAGTGGGAGTAGCTGGGCCATAGGGGTCATGGGCCGGCCTGCAGAAATTATGATGAAACGGAAGGAAGGCTTTGGTGGCATCCACAAATTAAGCGGATTTGAATCAAAAAGAATTACTAAGCGGGCTCATCCATTCCATAATTAAAAGCATTAGATAGGCTGGCGCACAATGCGGGTAAATTAAATGGGTTCATCTATAATTAAAGGCTATTAAAGGAGGGTCAGGAAGAAGAGCGCATGTCATGGCCAAACTAATAAGAGGATTCATCATAATTTGCATGCTCCATGATGCCTTAAGTTAGTTTCTACTCCCTCTATTCCTAAATATAAGTCTTTTTAGACATTTCAAATGGACTACAACATAAGGATGTACGTAAACATATATTAGAGTGTAGATTCACTCTTTTTGCTCCGTATGTAATCACTTGTTGGAATTTCTAGAAAGACTTATATTTGGGAACGGAGGGAATAATTATTAGACAGTACTGTGATGCATGGCTGCATGGATAGGCATAACAAAATACCAAAGAAGAGATGAGGCCTAAGATAACGATATAAAGCATGGTCCTTAAATTGTTTGTGATTTATCTTCAACGGCAGCCCTAAAAGCATAGCCGGGCTTAAAACTGCTTTCTTTCCTCACTCGAGGCTAAAATACACCTCCAATAGATCATATACGATGGTGAAAAAAAGATTGTCTGGATGCAAAAAATGCTAGAAGTGATGCTAATTGCGGCACAACTAGCAGGGCTAAAACCAAAAACATTGCAATGCCAGCTCCAACCGAAAAAACTAAAAGTTCACCGTCGCCAACCCACCCAACCCTCAGCGTCATCCATCGCCGCCCCCATCTCGGCCATTCCCACAGGCTGAGACATTCGCCCTGACCCCCTCCGCCATCATGGAAGATCATAACACCATCGTCGGTTCTAGTAAATTTCGACAATTATCCCTCCCTTCACCGATCAAATATGGTCACCATTGCACCACCGTCGATCGCAGAGGTTGATTAGTGTTTGGGCACATCCGACCGACCGGTGACCACCGCCGAGCTATCGACGCTCGGACGATGCGGAACTGCTGGAGTTCGCCGCACCCCGGGCTTAGGGTCCTACTGTGTTGCACATTGCGCTGGCTCACGAAAAATTTCATGAACCACCTTTCTCATCATATGAAGCATAGGGTGTTATGTCTACATATACAATTCTCACGAGAATTGAGTATAGTTCGGTTTTCTCTCCCGTTGCAAGGCATGAGCAAAAGTGAAGCGTCAATTTTCTCTCCCGTCGCAACGCTCGAGCATTTGTGCTAGTGGATATTAAAGAAGAGTTGTATATGATACAACTAGAAGGTTTTGTCAATACTAAAGGTGCTAACAAAGTGTGCAAGCTCTAGCGATCCATCTATGGACTAGTGCAAGCATCTCAGAGTTGGGATATACGCTTTGATAAGGTGATCAAAGCATATGGTTTTATACAGACTTTTGGAGAAGCCCGTATTTATAAGAAAGTGAGTGGGAGCTCTGTAGCATTTCTAATATTATATGTGGATGACATATTGTTGATTGGAAATGATATAGAATTTATGAATAGCATAAAAGGATACTTGAATAAGATTTTTTTCAATGAAAGACCTCGGTGAAGCTACTTATATATAATTGACATCAAGATCTATAGAGATAGATCAAGAAGCTTGATAAGACTTTCAATGATTACATACCTTAACAATATTTTGAAGAAGTTCAAAATGGATTAGTCAAAGAAGGAGTTCTTGCCTGTATTGCAAGGTGTGAAGTTGAGTAAGACTCAAAACCTGACCATGGCAAAAAATAGAGAGAGAATGGAAGACATTCCCTATGCCTCAGCCATAGGTTCTATAAAGTATGCCATGTTGTGTGCCAGACCTATTGTGTACCTTGCCATGAGTTTGGCAAAGGGGCACAATAGTGATCCAGGAATAGATCACTGGACAGGGGTCAAAATTATCCTTAGAGGACTAAGGAAATGTTCCTCGGTTATGGAGATGACAAAGAGTTTGTCATAAAGGGTTATGTTGATGCAAGCTTTGACACTGATTGAGATGACTCTGAGTCTCAATCTGGATACATATTGAAACTGGGAGCAATTAGCTAGAGTAGCTCCGTGCAGAGCATGTAGACATAGAAATTTGCAAAATACATACGGATCTGAATGTGGCAGACTCATTCCTAAACTTCTCTCACAAGCAAAACATGATCACACCTTAGTACTCTTTGGGTGTTAATCACATAGCGATGTGAACTAGATTATTGACTCTAGTAAACCTTTTGGGTGTTGGTCACATGGCAATGTGAACTATGGTTAATCACATAAAGATGTGAACTATTGGTGTTAAATCACATGGCGATGTGAACTAGATTATAGACTCTAGTGCAAGTGGGATAATGAAGGAAATATGCCCTAGAGGAAATAATAAAGTTGTTATTTTATATTTCCTTATATCATGATAAATGTTTATTATTCATGCTAGAAAGGTATTAGCCGGAAACTTGATACATGTGCGGATACATAGACAAAACATCGTGTCCCTAGTAAGCCTCTACTAGACTAGCTCGTTAATCAAAGATGGTTAAGTTTCCTAACCATAGACATGTGTTTTCATTTGATGAACGGGATCACATCATTAGGAAAATGATGTGATGGACAAGACCCATCCGTTATCTTAGCATGTTGATCATTCAGTTTTATTGCTATTGCTTTCTTCATGTCAAATACATATTCATTCGAATATGAGATTATGCAACTCCCGGATATTGGAGGAATACCTTGTGTGCTATCAAATGTCACAACATAACTGGGTGATTATAAAGATGCTCTACAGGTATCTCCGAACGTGTTTGTTGGGTTGGCATAGATCAAGATTAGGATTTGTCACTCTGAGTATCGGAGAGGTATCTCTGGTCCCTCTCGGTAATGCACATCATAATAAGCCTTGCAAGCAATGTGACTAATGTGTTAGTTGCAGGATGATGTATTACGGAACGAGTAAAGAGACTTTCCGGTAATGAGATTGAACTAGGTATGAAGATACCGACGATCGAATCTCGGGCAAGTAACATACCGATGACAAAGGGACTAACGTATGTTGTCATTGTGGTACGACCGATAAAAGATCTTCATAGAATATGTAGCAACCAATATGAGCATCCAGGTTCCACTGTTGGTTATTGACCGGAGAGGTGTCTCGGTCATGTCCACATAGTTTTCGAACCCATAGGGTTCGCACACTTAACGTTCGATGACGATTTTGTATTATATGAGTTATGTGATTTGGTGAATTAATGTTGTTCGGAGTCCCGGATGAGATCACGAACATGATGAGGAGTCTCGAAATGGTCGAGAGGTAAAGATCCATATAAAGGACGATAGTATTTGGACACCGGAAGTGTTCCAGGGGTACCGGGTATGTATCGGGTCACCGGCAGGGGTTCCGGGCTACCCCCGACAAACTATATGGGCCTATTGGGCCAAGAGGGCAAACACAGCAGCTAGCATGGGCTGCTGCGCCCCCTTGTTGGACGAATAGGAAGGGGAAAGGAAAGGGGGAAGAGACAAGGAAGGGGAGGCAATTTGGCCTCCCCCTTCCTTCCCTCCTCTCTCCCCTTTCCTTCCCTCTCTGGAAAAGATGGTAGGGGGTGAATTGGACAAGGCCCCCAAGTAGGATTCCTCCTACTTGGGGCGCCCCATGGCTGTCCCCCTCCCCCTCCCACCTATATATATGTGGGGAGGGGGCTCCTAGAACACACAACAAACATTGTTAGCCATGTGGGGCACCCCCCTCCACAGATTACTCCTCTGGTCATATTCACATAGTGCTTAGGCAAAGCCCTGCGCGGATTACTTCACCATCACCGTCACCATGCTGTTGTGCTGACGGAACTCATCTACTGCCTCGACACTCTAGTGGATCAAGAGTTTGAGGGACATCATCGAGCTGAACATGTGCAGAACTTGGAGGTGATGTACGTTTGATACTTGATTGGTTGGAACGACAAGAAGTTCGAATACATCAACCACGTTGTCAAACGCTTCCGCTTTCGGTCTATGAGGGTACGTGGACACACTCTCCCCCTCTCATTGCTATGCATCTCCTAGATAGATCTTGCGTGAGCATAGGAAATTTTTGGAAATTGCATGCTACGTTTCCCAATAGGCACGCCATCCAAATCAGCCCTATAAATTTACTATCCATGCATACAAAAGTAAATTCTAAGTCGGTGTACCACATTTGGTTCATCCTTTGGCATGTTATCCTAGTACCATATATGATACTCCCTTCATCCCATAATATAGAACGTTTTGTACACTACAAAAGTGTACAAAACACTCTTATATTATGGGACAGAGGGAGTACATTACTACAAAAGCAGAAGATATAAAGGAACCGAGAAAGGACTTTGTAGATGACTTGCTCTTCACTCGATGCATGGCTCTATGTAAGTGGGGGTGCATAAACACCCACGGTACACCAAATACACATTCCACAATCTCCACCATATGTAACAATTAGTTCTGAGCCCATGCATGTTGTTGAGTAGGTCATACAAGACGCATAGGAAAATATGAAAAAGAAGGAGAATCGCTAACAAATAGCAAAATTAGGAAAGTGAGGCACCATGAATTGATGTTCGAGATGCACTGATACCTTTGGATGGCATGTAATTAGCACTGTATTGTTTGCCTATTTGTAGCTTACCACCAGAATCTGCCTTTCTTGTTCAACAAAATCGCTAAGTGCGTCATATGATGCATAGGTCGGGATTACTTTGTTTTTTTTCTTAAAAGATCTTTGGGTGTTAACCATGGTGAATTTTTCATCTACAAGACCGAAGTCCGATGCTTTGTAACTGAGCACTCAATACGCGACCACGTTGCCACCACAACTGGGTTTTATTTTCAATTCGCAAAGATTACATCATTTCATTTTTTAAGAGTTAAAAGGGGGTACATGGTGCAACCCTCGCTTATACATGCTCATTGACAATGGCGCAAAGGGAATGACCGGATCAGATAACATGGTGCAATCTCCTAGATAGATCTTGCTCAAACCCCAACAATAAAAGCCTATATCTCAGGTAACAAGCTATCTAATCTCGAGGCAACTTCCTTTTCCCATTAACGCGCTTCTTGCATCTGTTGTACCAGGAGCGAGATGGAGGGGCGCTGTCAGTCAAAGATGCATCCACTATGGTGCTTCCAAAGCCAATAAGTAGTGAGGATGATGATGGAGTATATGCATCGGTACTACGCTTGGGGAGATTGCGAGCATGAGGAGGCCCACCACCCAAAAAAGATGGTCGTGGGCGCTAGCATAGTGATCATGGAGCAGCGCCAATATAGCACTTCGTGCCACACCTGATGAGATATGGAGTAACGGGCATGTGTGGCGCTCCATTCTGCTTTTTCTGGTGTCCCTTCCTTGGAGCACTCCCCTTGTCATTGGGGGATGATACCGGGCTAAACCTGTGAGGCACCGACAACAGGCATGGCTCCATTTTGATCGGTGACGATGACAACGATGAAGGCTTCATGAATCTTAAGTTCTAGTGGTGGTGGACCTTCCTAGTTCTTGTTAACGACGAAGACGATGTGTCTTCCCAGTTCTTGCTTGGAGGCAATTTGTATCTTTTCATTGCAGGCTCTATTGGATCGGATGTGGGCTACCACGCATGATGGCTATATTCCTCCCAACCGGTGTGACCTAGACTACTAGTCATTCCTACAGGACGGAAGGTGGGTGGGCTTCAGCCTCCATATTGGAGGTTCACAGTGTCATGCTCCGATGATTGATAGTTCCTTGCTCAGTGCAAGTGTTAGACTGCTTTTCATGTCCCGTGAAGGTGAATACGATGGAAGATATGGCGAGTCTATACTCGACGTGTGGGTTTGGTCCTTGTGTGTGATGCCCCATGTGACTAACCTAAATCAGCTCTGTGTGTGTGGGCATGATTCTCAACTACATGGGATTATTGGTGTAGGGCCTTCGATGTTTATAGGTCTCATCGGCGTTGATGGTGGGTGTGGGAGTCCTGGATTAGGGGGTCTCCGGACAGCCGGACTATCTCCATTGGCCGGACTATTAGACTACGAAGATACAAGATTGAAGACTTCGTCTCGTGTCCGGATGGGACTCTACTTGGCGTGGAAGGCAAGCTAGGCAATACGGATATAGATATCCCCTCCTTTGTAGCCGACCTTCTGTAACCCTAACCCTCTCCGGTGTCTATATAAACCGGAGGGTTTTAGTCCGTAGGACACAACAACTACAACATACAATCATACCATAGGCTAGCTTCTAGGGTTTAGCCTCTCTGATCTTGTGGTAGATCTACTCTTGTACTACCCATATCATCAATATTAATCAAGCAGGACGTAGGGTTTTACCTCCATCAAGAGGGCCTGAACCTGGGTAAAATATTGTGTCCCCTGCCTCATGTTATCATCCGCCTTAGACGCACAGTTCGGGATCCCCTACCCGAGATCCTTCGGTTTTGACACCGACATTGGTGCTTTCATTGAGAGTTCCTCTGTGTCGTCGCCGTTAGGCTTGATGGCTCCTACTATCATCGATAGCGATGCAGTCCAGGGTGAGACTTTTCTCCCCGGACAGATCTTCGTGTTCGGCGGCTTTGCACTGCGGGCCAATTCGCTTGGCCATCTGGAGCAGATTGAAAGTTATGCCCCTGGCCACCAGGTAAGGTTTGGAAGCCTAAACTACACGGCCGATATCCGTGGAGACTTGATCTCAACGGATTCGAGCCTCTGCCTTGTGCGTCACGCGGTCACGATGAGTACGATTTAGCTCTACCATCGGATAGTGTTCAGGAGATCGCACAGGCAGCAGCTCCGACCCTCAATTCGGAGCCAGTTGCGTCATCCGTGGACGGGTGGATGGACCCCGCCACGGAAGCCTTACCCTCAGCGGCGATCGAGCCAAACATCGACCTTACCTTGCACAAGAGCCGTGTTGATAAACTGCCGGATCCCTCTCCGGCCACGGACTCCGAACCGCCCGCGCCCGTTCCTATCGAATCCGATGGGACGCCGATCATGGAGTTTACCTCCGCGGATATTTTTCAGCACTCGACCTTTGGTGACATACTGAACTCGTTAAGGTCTCTCTCCTTGTCAGGAGGATCCTGGCCGAACTATGTCCGGCAGGACTGGGATGCGGACGACAATGAAATTCGCGGCCCACCCACCACCCACTTAGTAGCCACTGTCGATGACTTAACCGACATGCTCGGCTTCGACTGCGAAGACATCGACGATATGGACGACGATGCGGGAGACGAAGAGGATCCACTGCCCACAGGGCACTGGACAGCCACCTCATCATACGATATATACATGGTGGATACACCCAAAGATGGCAATGGCGACGAGATAGCGGAGGATGACCCCTCCAAGAAGAAACCCAAGTGCCGACGTCAGCGGCGCCGCTCTAAGTCCCACTAAAGCAAAAGTGGTGATACCGGCACATGAGATAATAACACTCCGGATAGTGCCGAAGACAACAACAATCCCCTCCAGCAAGATTTAGAGCAGGAGGATGGAGGAGCCAGCCCTCCTGAGAGAGCGGCAGATGGAGAGGAGGAGGATGATAATTACATGCCCCCCTCCGAAGATGAGGCAAGCCTCGGCGACGACGAATTCGCTATGCCAGAGGATCCCGTCGAACAAGAGCGCTTCAAATGCCGGCTTATAGACACGGCAAATAGCCTTAAGAAAAAGCAGCAGCAGCTTCAAGCTGATTAGGATTTGCTAGCTGACAGATGGACTGAAGTCCTCGCGGCCGAGGAATATAAACTCGAGCGCCCCTCCAAGAGTTACCCTAAGTGCAAGTTGCTACCCCGACTGGAGGAAGAAGCGTATGATGCGGCTGATCGGCCACCTCGTGGCCGCGATAGAGAGATATTCTAGCCAAAAACACAGCCTGTACCCCGACGCCATTCAAATAAAAAGGCATGGGGAGATACGCCAGACCTGCGAGACATATTGGAGGACAAAGCAAAGCATGCAAGATCGATCTACGGATCACGGGGGCGCGCCACTACGCGAGACGATAAACGCCGCGTCGGATACAGTAAAAGTAAATCCGGCCGGGCTGAACACAGCGGGTAAGACCCATTCGAGCTGCGTCGCGATATAGCCCAATACAGAGGCGCCACACACCCCTTATGCTTCACAGACGAAGTAATGGATCATCAAATCCCAGAAGGTTTCAAACCTGTAAATATTGAATCATACGACGGCACAACAGATCCCGCAGGATGGATCGAGGATTTCCTCCTCCACATCCACATGGCCTGCGGTGATGACTTACACGCCATCAAGTACCTCCCACTAAAGCTCAAGGGACTAGTGCGGCATTGGCTTAACAGCTTGCCAGCAGAGTCCATCAGCTGTTGGGAAGATCTGGAAGCCGCATTCCTCGACAACTTTCAGGGCACTTATGTGCGGCCACCAGATGCCGATGACTTGAGCCACATAATTCAGTAGCCAGAAGAATCGGCCAGGCAATTCTGGACTCGGTTTCTAACAAAGAAAAATCAAAATCGTAGACTGTCCGGATGCAGAGGCCCTAGCGGCTTTCAAACATAACATCCGTGACGAATGGCTAGCCCGACACCTTGGTGAGGAAAAGCCGAAATCTATGGCAGACCTCACGACACTCATGACCCGCTTTTGTGCGGGAGAAGACAGCTGGCTGGCTCGCAGTAATAACATATCAAAGAACCATGGTACTTCGGATACCAAGGACGGCAATAGCAGGTCACATCACAACAAACATAAGCGCCGCTTAACAGCGATAATAACGAGGATACGGCAGTCAATGCCGGATTCAAAGGCTCTAAACCCGGTCAGTAGAAAAAGCCATTCAAACAAAGTACGTCGGGTCCGTCCAGCTTGGACCGTATACTCGATCGCTCGTGTCAAATATACGGCACCCCAGAAAAGCCAGCCAATCACACCAACAGGGATTGTTGGGTGTTCAAGCAGGCCGCAAGTTAATTGCCGAAAACAAGGACAAGGGGCCACATAGTGATGGCGAGGAGGAGCCCCGGCAGCCACACACCGGAGGACAGAAGAGGTTTCCCCCACAAGTGCGGACGGTGAACATGATATACGCAACCCACATCCTCAAGAGGGAGCGGAAGCGTGCGCTCAGGGACGTATATGCGTTGGAGCCAGGCGCCCCAAAGTTCAACCCATGGTCCTCCTATTAGATCACTTTCTATCGCAGGGACCATCCCACTAGTATCCATCATGGCGGATTCGCCGCATTGGTTCTGGACCCAATCATTGATGGATTTCACCTCACTCGAGTCCTTATGGATGGCGGCAGTAGCCTGAACCTGCTTTATCGGGACACAGTGCGCAAAATGGGTATAGACCCCTCAAGGATCAAACCCACAAAAACGACCTTTAAGGGTGTCATTCCAGGCGTAGAGGCCCATTGCACAGGCTCAATTACACTGGAAGTGGTCTTCGGATCCCCGGATAACTTCCGAAGCGAAGAGTTAATCTTTGATATAGTCTCGTTCCACAGTGGTTATCATGCACTACTCGTGCGAACCGCATTTGCGAGATTCAATGCGGTACCGCATTATGCATACCTCAAGCTCAAGATTCAAGGACCTCGTGGGGTTATTATAGTCAATGGAAACACAGAGCGCTCTCTCCGAACAGAGGAGCACACTGCGGCCCTCGCAGCAGAAGCGCAAAACAGCCTCTCAAGGCAATCCACCAGTTCGGCGTTTCAAGACCCGGACACCTTCAAGCGTGCTCGGAGCAATCGGCAAATAGACCACCTGGCACGATCTGAGCTTGCATAGCAATGCGGCCCCCACCCCAGTCCCAGCCAAACGGCGAAATTCATGCCACGTGTACATAATTACACATTAAAAATACCATGGGCACAGGTAGGGAGGGGGGCACAACTGCGGCACGTCCCAAGACGCGGCTTAAACCGCACTAGGGGCTTCCCGTTTGGTTAATTTTCTCCTTTTCAGGACCTTAATCTCTGGAAACCCTGTCCGGCAGCACTATTGCCGAACACATGATGCAGCAACCAAGGAGGCAGAAAGCTACGTCACACCATGGAATTCCCAGGTGGATTACAATAACGAGCGAAATATTTGATTTAATACTATTCCCCGGCTTGCCCTTCGAAGGGACATAGTCCCACTCTTTGCTTATCGTACTATCTGTATCATTCTGCTTTAACGCACCTTTTTGAATAAACAATGCATAACATCATGACTATTATTGCATTCTTGTTATATACATGTGTTCATTAACGACGCCTTGCAACCGTACACTTTGGTACGACCAATACACCAGGGGCTTACGTACCACACAATATGGTGTGAAAAGTCCGAACACTTTCACAAGTGCGGCACCCCGAACTTATAGCATTATATGCATCAACTCCGAATCATGTCTTTGATCAAATGTTGGGTTTACCCGGCTCCTATGTTTTGGTACCTTACGTTCCGCTCTATCGGCTAAGGTAGCGCTAGGAGAACTACTGTGATTGTGCCCCGGTTCTGCCGGGCTTAGCACCTCAGTAGAGAAAGCTAAAACTGACTGTCATGATAAGGCGAGAGACTGGTCGCTGTTCGGTGAGGTTTTCGAGTCCCTAAAGACTTGTGCTGCTTAGGGCGAGGGGCCGGCCCTGTCCGGCTTAAAGGCGTGTATCGCGCCCCGAATTCGGCCTTCCGAATACCAGGGGCTTCACCGAAATTTAAAATTATAGAATTCTATGGCTAAGTGAGAGTGATAAAGCATTATTAGTCCGGTTGCCTTGTTCGTTGTGCTGAGCACCTCCCTCGAAGGACCCAAACATGGGAACAAGAGTGCTCAGGTTTATCCGAACACACCAGCACTCGTGGCATGGGGGCAGAAGCCGAGGACTAGCCATCTCTCAGATTGGATAAACGGCCAAACAGAAGGTAATATTTTAAATTCACACAAGCGTTGCATAGCGCATATGAAACAAGTTTTCATCATACAGGATCACACGAGCAAGTTTACTCAAATATTACATCCTTGGAACATTCATCCGCTACAAGACGGGCACCCTTCAGGACACCCTCATAATAAATTTCGGGGGTGCGATGCTCCTTGCCCTGCGGCGGCCCTTCCTTGATCAGCTTCACAGCATCTAGCTTGGCCCACTGCACCTTCACACGGGTGAAAGCCCGGCGTGCACCTTCGATGCAGACGGATCGCTTGACAACCTCCAGCCATGGGTAGGCATCCACAAGCCGCCTCACCAGGCCAAAGTAGCTGTTCAGAAGGGCGTCGCCAGGCCACAGGCGGACTATAAGGCCCTTCATGGCCTGTTCGGCCGCCTTGTGCAGCTCGACCAGCTGCTTTAGCTGGTCGCTCAGAGGCATCGGGTGTTTGGTCCCAGTATACTGAGACTAGAACAGCTTCTCCGTTGAGCTTCCCTCCTCGGCCTGGTAAAACTGTGCGGCATCCGACACGCTGCGGGGAAAATCTGCGAATGCTCCTGGAGAGCTCCGAATTCGGGTAAGTAATCAGTAATTTACTTTTACATGCTTGCTTTGCATATAGAATGCCTTACCCACCGCTATTTTCTTCATCGCATCAATCTCCTGGAGGACCTTTTGGGCTTCGGCCTTGGCACTTTTTGCGCTCTCAAGGGCCGCGGCAAGCTCAGACTCTCGCGTCTTCGAGTCAAGCTCCAATGCCTCGTGCTTCGTCACGAGAGCCTGGAGCTCTTGCTGCACCTCGCCCACCCGAGCCTCTTGCTTTTCCCGCTCGGTGCGCTCCTTGGCCGCTTTATCTTCGGCCTTGGTTAGCGCTTGCTTCAGGGCGGCCACCTCGGTCGTGGCCCCTGGCAAATATACGATGATCCTGTCATTTTGCAATCACGTCTTCTTTTATATATATACATATACAGACAGGGTATTACTTACCCTTGTTCTCCTCGAGCTGCCTCTTGGCAAGGCCGAGCTCTTTCTTGGACCCCTCGAGGTCCTGCTTCAGAACGGCGACCTCCGCACTCAGTACGGCAGACGCCAGCAACGAGGCCTGCATAGGCATGTTGACATACTTATATTAGACTCCTGCGATATTATTTGATCCTCTGTTCGGCTTTTCTTTGTGAACACCAAACAAAGAATCAGGGGCTACTGTCTATGCAGTAATATTTTCCCATATTTTAAAACACTTACCTCAAAGCCTGTTAGGAGGCTGGCACAAGCTTCAGTCAATCCGCTCTTGTCGGACTGAACCTTCTGGACCACCGCACTCATAATAGTACGGTGCTCCTCGTTGATGGAAGCGCTGCGAAGTGCTTCCAGCAGATTGTCCAGCGCCTCTGGATGGACAGAGGTCACCGGCAGAGGCGTCTTGCCCCTCATAGAAGGAGGCCCCCTTCTCGAGCCCGGAACCACTGGAGGTTCCGGCGCGGTGTTCGGCTGAGGGCCGAACTCGGAGCTCTCAGGGGCCTTGTCCCCTTGGCTCCCGGAGTCCGGGAGGCCGCCTTGAGGCTCCTCCGGGACAGTCTCCCCTCGACCTGGTGCCTCGTGAGACAACACCTCGGTGTCGTCCGCATGATAGGGGGAGGTGGCGGTCAGGACTGGATCGCTATCCATGTCCGACGAGCCCAGGGAGCCGTCTGATGATACATCGATACGGGCTTGGGGCGGCCTGCATAATCATATTTCGGCGTTAGGTGAAGTAGTGCGGCAAAGGAATACTATGACTTACTCTGGTATCCGAATACTTACGACTTCCCCAGGGGCTTGGCCCTGGGCAGCCACTCGTCTTCGCTGTCGGCGGCGGTGGTAGAGTAGTCCGGAAGGAGAGTTCTCCCCTTCTTGGACCCTTCGGCCTCCCCAGTTGGGGCGGCCTTCCTTTTCTTATCTCCCCCAACTGGAGGGGGAGCATCTTCTTCTTCTTCCTCGTCTTCAGGGGAGGAGTGCGCCACAGAGTCATCGGACGTTGAGTCCGATGACGCCTGGCGTCAGGAACTCTTTCGGGTTCCCTTGGCCTTCTTGGTATTCTGCGGCACCGTATAAGGAGCCGGAGTCAGCATCTTCTCCAGAAGAGCGTCTGCTGGGCCTTCGGGCAAAGGATCCGGACAGTCGATCTGTCCGGCCGTCTCCTGCCAGTCTTGTCAAAGGTACGGGAGTTTAGATCTCGCATGGAGTCAATCTATAAAAAATAAGTATCTTGTGAAAGGTAAAGCAGCTTACCGCACTGGCTTGGTGCTTCATGCTGAATCCGCGATCCTCAGTAATGGGAGGGGGGACCTCGGCGCTTTTGAACAGCACCCTCCAGGCATCTTCGTGAGTTGTGTTGAAGAGCATGTTAAGAGTTCGGTGCTGTGCCGGGTCGAACTCCCTCAAATTGAAGTCCCGTTGTTGGCACGGGAGGATCCGGCGGTGTAGCATGACCTGGACTACGTTGACGAGTTTGAGCTTCTTATTCATCATGTTTTGAATACATGTTTGGAGTCCGGTCAGCTCTCCTGAACTACCCCAGGACAGGCCCTTCTCTTTCCAGGAGGTGAGCCGCATGGGGATGCCAGATCGGAACTCGGGGGCTGCTGCCCATGCAGGGTCACGCGGCTCGATGATGTAGAACGACACCAATTGCCACCCCTTTATGGTTTCCACAAAGGATCCCTCGAGCCATGTAACATTGGGCATCTTGCCCACTTCTACGTCTTGAGCTTGCATTGGTTTTCCCCGAAGAGGAAGGGATGATGCAGCAGAGTAGCGTAAGTATTTCCCTCAGTTTTTGAGAACCAAGGTATCAATCCAGTAGGAGCCTACGCTCAAGTCCCTCATACCTGCACAAATGATCATGCATATAGGCATCACGTCCGTGACAAGTAGATCGAAACGATTCTGCATCTACTACTATTACTCCACTCATCGACCGCTATCCAGCATGCATCTAGAGTATTAAGTTAAAAACAGAGTAACGCCTTAAGCAAGATGACATTGTAGAGAGATAAATTCATGCAATATGAAATAAACCCCATCTTGTTATCCTCGATGGCAACGATACAATACGTGCCTTGCTTCCCCTTCCGTCACTTGGTAAGGACACCGCAAGATCGAACCCAAAGCTAAGCACTTCTCCCATGGCAAGAACTACCAATCTAGTTGGCCAAACCAAACGGATAATTCGAAGAGACTTGCAAAGATAACCAATCATACATAAAAGAATTCAGAGAAGATTCAAATATTATTCATAGATAGACTTGATCATAAACCCACAATTCATCGATCTCAACAAACACACCGCAAAAAGAAGATTACATCGAATAGATCTCCACGAGAGAGGGGGAGAACTTTGTATTGAGATTCAAAGAGAGAGAAGAAGCCATCTAGCTACTAACTATGGACCCGAAGGTCTGAGGTAAACTAATCACACTTCATCGGAGGGGCTAGGATGATGTAGAAGCCCTCCATGATGACGGCCCCCTTCCAGCGGAGCTCCGGAACAGGCCCCAAGATGGGATCTCATGGATACAGAAAGTTGCGGCGGTGGAATTAGGTTTTTGGCTCCTCTTCTGATCATTTGGGGGTACGTGTTTATATATAGGAGGAGGGAGTACGTCGGTGGAGCATCGAGGGGCCCACGAGGTAGGGGGGCATGCCCTAGGGGGGCGCGCCCCCCACCCTCGTGACCACCTCTTTGATCCCTTGTAGTAGGGTCCATGTCTCCTGGATCACGTTGAGAAAATCACGTTTCCGAAGATTTTATTCCGTTTGGACTCCGTTTGATATTCCGTTTATCCGAAACATTGAAATAGAAAAAAAACAGCAATTCTGGGCTGGGCCTTCCGTTAATAGGTTAGTCCCAAAAATAATATAAAAGTGGAAAATAAAGCCCAATATAGTCCAAAACAGTAGATAATATAGCATGGAGCAATCAAAAATTATAGATACGTTGGAGACAAATCAGGCATCCCCAAGCTTAATTCCTGCTCGTCCTCGAGTAGGTAAATGATAAAAAGAGAATTTTTGATGCGGAGTGCTACTTGGCATAATTTCAATGCAAATCTTCTTAATTGTGCTATGAATATTCAGATTAGAAAGATTCAAGATAAAAGTTTATATTGACATAGAAAATAATAATACTTCAAGCATACTAACAAAGCAATTATGTCTTCTCAAAATAACATGGCCAAAGAAAGTTATCCCTACAAAATCATATAGTCTGGCTATGCTCCATCTTCCCCACACAAAGTATTTAAATCATGCACAACCCCGATGACAAGCCAAGCAATTGTTTCATACTCTAACTTTTTCAAAACTTTTTCAATCTTCATGCAATACATGAGCGTGAGCCATGGATATAGCACTATAGGTGGAATAGAATGGTGGTTGTGGAGAAGACAAAAAGGAGAAGATAGTCTCACATCAACTAGGCGTATCAACGGGCTATGGAGATGCCCATCAATAGATATCAATGTGAGTGAGTAGGGATTGCCACGCAACGGATGCACTAGAGCTATAAGTATATGAAAGCTCAAAAAGAAACTAAGTGGGTGTGCATCCAACTTAGTTGCTCATGAAGACCTAGAGCAATTTGAGGAATCCCATCATTGGAATATACAAGCCAAGTTCTATAATGAAAAATTCCCACTAGTATATGAAAGTGATAACATGAGAGACTCTCTACTATGAAGATCGTGGTGCTACTTTGAAGCACAAGTTTGGTAAAATGATAGTAACATTATCCCTTCTCTCTTTTCTCTCATCATTTTTTTGTTTGGGCCTTTTCTCTTTTTTATGGCCTCTTTTTTATTTATTTTTCGTCCGGAGTCTCATTCCGACTTATGGGGGAATCATAGTCTCCATCATTCTTTCCTCACTAGGACAATGCTCTAATAATGATGATCATCACACTTTTATTTTTCTTATAACTCAACAATTACAACTCAGTACTTAGAACAAAATATTACTCTATGTGAATGCATCCGGCGGTGTGCCGGGATATGCAATATGACAATGATGAAGTGTGTCATGATGAACTAGATGGTGGAAAGTTGCATGGCAATATATCTCGGAATGGCTATGGAAATGCCATAATAGGTAGGTATGGTGGCTGTTTTGAGGAAGGTATATGGTAGGTGTATGGTACCGGCGAAAGTTGCGCGGTAGTAGAGAGGCTAGCAAAGGTGGAAGGGTGAGAATGCGTATAATCCATGGACTCAACATTAGTCATAAAGAACTCATATACTTATTGCAAAAATCTAGAAGTTATCAAAGCAAAGTATTACGCACATGCTCCTAGGGGGATATATTGGTAGGAAAAGACCATCGCTCGTCCCCGACCGCCACTCATAAGGAAGACAATCAATAAATAAATCATGCTCCGACTTCATCACATAACGGTTCACATATGTGCATGCTACGGGAATCACAAACTTCAACACAAGTATTCTTTAAATTCACAACTACTCAACTAGCATGACTTTAATATTATCACCTCCATAATTCAAAACAATTATCATGTTTCAATCTTTTCTTAGTATTCAACACACTCAAAAGAGAGTTTCACAAATCTTGAATACCAAGCATATTATTATTAGGCAAATTACCATGCTATTCAGAGACTCTCAAATTAATTTTAAGTGAAGCATGAGAGATCAATAGTTTCTTTAAAACATATCCACCACTGTGCTCTAAAAGATCTAAGTGAAGCACATAGAGCAAAATTATAACGCTCAAAAGATATAAGCGAAGCACAAAGAGCAAAATTATCTAGCTCAAAGGATATAAGTGAAGCACATAGAGCAAAACTACTCAGCTCAATAGATATAAGTGAAGCACATAGAGCAAAACTACTTAGCTCAAAAGATATAAGTGAAGCACATAGAGTATTCTATCAAATTTTAATTCATGTATGGCTCTCTCAAAAGGTGTTTACAGCAAGGATGATTGTGGCATACTAACAAACAAAGACACAAATAATACAAGACGCTCCAAGCAAAACACATATCATGTTGGTGAATAAAAATATAGCTCCAAGTAAATTACCGATGGAAGTGGACGAAAGAGGGGATGCCTTCCGGGGGCATCCCCAAGCTTTGACTTTTTGGTGTCCTTGGATTATCTTGGGGGTGCCATGGCATCCCCAATCTTAGGCTCTTGCCACTCCTTGTTCCATGATCCATCAAAAGAATTCACCCAAAACTTGAAAACTTCACAACACAAAACTCAAAATAGAAAACTCGTGAGCTCCGTTAGCGAAAGAAAACAAAAGACCCCTTTAAGGTACTGTAATGAACTCATTATTTATTTATATTGGTGTTAAACCTACTGTATTCCAACTTCTCTATGGATTATAAACTATTTTACTAGCCATAGATTCATCAAAATAAGCAAACAACACACGAAAAACAGAATCTGTCAAAAACAGAACAGTCTTTAGTAATCTGTAGCTAGCCCAAGATCTGGAACTCCAAAAATTATAAAATAAATTTCTGGACGTGATCAATTTATCTATTAATCATATTAAAAAAGAATTAACTAAATAGAACTCTTAAAATAAAAATGACAGCAGTTCTCGTGAGCGCTAAAGTTTCTGTTTTTTACAGCAAGTTCAACAAGACTTTCCCCAAGTCTTCCCAACGGTTCTACTTGGCACAAACACTAATTAAACACAAAAAACACAACCAAAACAGAGGCTAAATAATTTATTTATTACTAAACAGGAGCAAAAAGCAAGGAATAAAAATAAAATTGGGTTGCCTCCCAACAAGCGCTATCGTTTAACGCCCCTAGCTATGCATAACGAGCAAGAATAGATCTAGGTATTGCCATCTTTGGTAGGCAATCCATAAGTGGCTATCATGATAGTTTCATATGGTAATTTTATTTTCTTTCTTGGAAAGTGTTTCATGCCCTTTTTTAATGGAAATTGAAATCTAATATTCCCTTCCTTCATATCAATAATCGAACCAACCGTTCTAAGGAAAGGTCTACCAAGAATAATAGGGCAAGAAGGATTGCAATCTATATCAAGAACAATGAAATCTATGGGCACATAATTCCTATTTGCAACAATAGTAACATCATTAATCCTTCCCATAGGTTTCTTAATAGTGGAATCCGCAAGATGCAAGTTTACAGAGCAATCATCAAAGTTACGGAAATCTAGTAAATCACACAAAGTCTTGGGAATAGTAGAGACACTAGCACCCAAATCACACAAAGCATAAAACTCATGATCTTTAATTTTAATTTTAATAGTTGGTTCCCACTCATCATAGAGTTTTCTAGGGATAGATACTTTCAATTCATGTTTTTCTTCATAAGATTGCATCAAGGCATCAACAATATGTTCGGTGAAGGTTTTATTTCGATTATAAGCATGTGGAGAATTTAGCACGGATTGCAACAAGGAAATACAATCAATCAAAGAGCAACTTTCATAATTAAATTCCTGGAAATCCAATATAGTGGGTTTAGCAACATCTAGATTTTTATTTCTTTCAATCCCACTTTCATCAATTTCATCATTAAAATCTAAATACTCCAAATTTTTAGAACGCCTTCTAGGTAAAGGAAGATCATATTCAGTTTCATCAAGATTCATATTGCAAAATAAAGATTTAATTGGAGACACATCAATAACTTTTAGATCGTCATCTTGATTTTCATAGATATTCGGTTTAGCGGCCATCTTATTGACTAAGGTGGCTTGCATATCCGAAATTTCAGCAGTCATCTTCTCTAGATGAGCAATCTGGGATCTTATACCCTCAAATTCTTTAGACATATCATCAAGCTCTTTATTCATATAATTCATAAAACTTTTTCGTTCTTTAAGTTCGTTTCTAAAGAAATTATTATGCTCAAATTGCAAAACCATAAACTTCCTAACGTTGTTTTTGATCTCCTCTAACCTTTTAAGGTGAAGATCACCAAATCTTGGTTGAGCCATCGCGACAAACAAGCAATCTAACACACGAGCAAACAAAAAGCAAGCGAACTAAAGAGGTAAACAGAGAGGGGGGATAGAGAGAGAGGGCAAATAAAACGGCAAGGGTGAATTGGGGGGAGAGGAAAACGAGAGGCAAATGGCAAATAATGTAATGCGAGAGATAGGGATTGTGATGGGTACTTGGTATATTGACTTTTTCCGTAGACTCCCCCGCAACGGCGCCAGAAATCCTTCTTGCTACGTCTTGAGCTTGCGTTGGTTTTCCCCGAAGAGGAAGGGATGATGCAGCAGAGTAGCGTAAGTATTTCCCTTAGTTTTTTAGAACCAAGGTATCAATCCAGTAGGAGCCCACACTCAAGTCCCTCGTACCTGCACAAAGAAATAGCTACTCGCAACCAATGCGATTAGGGCTTGTCAAGCCCTTCACGGTCACTTACGAGAGTGAGATCTGATAGATAGAATATTTTTTGGTATTTTTGATATAAAGATGCAAAGTAAAAAGTAAAAGCAAAATAAATAGCAAAACAATATAAAAGTGATGGAGATTGATATGATGAGAATAGAACCGGGGGCCATAGGTTTCACTAGTGGCTTCTCTCAAGAGCATAAGTATTCTACAGTGGGTGAACAAATTATTGTTGAGCAATTGATAGAATTGAGCATAATTATGAGAATATCTAGGCATGATCATGTATATAGGCATCACGTCCGTGACAAGTAGATCGAAACGATTCTTCATCTACTACTATTACTCCACTCATCGACCGCTATCCATCATGCATCTAGAGTATTAAGTTAAAAACAGAGTAACGCCTTAAGCAAGATGACATGATGTAGAGAGATAAATTCATGCAATATGAAATAAACCCCATCTTGTTATCCTCGATGGCAACGATACAATACGTGCCTTGCTACCCCTTCTATCACTGGGTAAGGACACCGCAAGACCGAACCCAAAGCTAAGCACTTCTCCCATGGCAAGAACTACCAATCTAGTTGGCCAAACCAAACGGATAATTCGAAGAGACTTGCAAAGATAACCAATCATACATAAAAGAATTCAGAGAAGATTCAAATATTATTCATAGATAGACTTGATCATAAACCCACAATTCATCGGTCTCAACAAACACACCGCAAAAAGAAGATTACATCGAATAGATCTCCACGAGAGAGGGGGAGAACTTTGTATTGAGATTCAAAGAGAGAGAAGAAGCCAACTAGCTACTAACTATGGACCCGAAGGTCTTAGGTAAACTACTCACACTTCATCGGAGGGGCTAGGATGATGTAGAAGCCCTCCGTGATGATGGCCCTCTTCCGGCGGAGCTCCGGAACAGGCCCTAAGATGGGATCTCGTGGATACAGAAAGTTGCGGTGGTGGAATTAGGTTTTTGGCTCCTCTTCTGATCGTTTGGGGGTACGTGTGTATATATAGGAGGAAGGAGTACGTCGGTGGAGCACCGAGGGGCCCACGAGGCAGGGGGTGCGCCCTAGGGGGGGCGCCCCCCACCCTTGTGACCACCTCTTTGATCCCTTGCAGTAGGGTCCAAGTCTCCTGGATCACGTTCGGTGAGAAAATCATGTTTCTGAAGATTTTATTCCGTTTCGACTCCGTTTGATATTCCTTTTATCCGAAACACTGAAATAGGCAAAAAAAAGCAATTCTGGGCTGAGCCTCCGGTTAATAGGTTAGTCCCAAAAATAATATAAAAGTGGAAAATAAAGCCCAATATAGTCCAAAACAGTAGATAATATAGCATGGAGCAATAAAAAATTATGGATACGTTGGAGACGTATCACCCACCATGGCGCCTCTGCACTCCGCCTGGCGGCCACCCACAACCTTCGGCTTGACATTGAAGGTCTTCAGCCGTAAGCTGAAGTGGGGCTTGATGCAGAGGAAGGCCTCGCACACGACGATAAATGCCGAGATGTTGAGGATGAAGTTCGGGGCCAAATCGTGGAAATCTAGGCCGTAGTAGAACATGAGCCCCCGGACGAATGGGTGGAGAGGGAATCCCAGTCCGCGGAGGAAATGGGTAAGGAACACTACCCTCTCATGGGGCCTGGGGGTGGGGATGAGCTGCCCCTCATCTGGGAGCCGGTGCGCGATGTCGTCGGGCAGGTATCCGGCTCTCCTCAGCTTCTTGATGTCTCCCTCCGTGACGGAGGAGACCATCCACCTGCCTCCCGCACCGAACATGGTTGGAGAAGGTTGAGGTGGGAAGTGCGGACTTGGGCGCTAGAGCTCGAGTGTGCGAAAACGGATGAGCAAAGGAGGAAGAAGGCATGGATGAAAAGGTGAATCCTTATCCCTTTATATGGGCGGACGAAACTAAGCGTCCCCACTAGCCCGGTAAAACTCGTTTATCCCCCAAGCGCCGTAATCGATGGCGCGGTTGGTTTACCCACACCCATATTGATGAGAATCCCGTGACAAGGGGACACGATCTCTGCTTCGACAAGACGTGTCAAAAAACTGCCTCGCGTTATGTGCGGGGCTAGTTAAAGGAAACGGTTTGAATAATCACCGGGCCGTGACATAATGTCGTGTTGCCAAAACAATTCAGCAAATTGGATTTGTGGAAATATTATTCTCTCTATGGTGGTATGTGGAACTTATTTTGCAGGGTCGGACACTATCCTTATATTCAAATTCTTCCGTGATGTATTCGGAGGAGGAACCCGCCTTGCAATGCCGAAGACAATACTGCGCGCCGGACTCATCGTCACTGAAAGCCTGGTTCAGGGGCTACTGTGGGAGTCCTGGATTAGGGGGTCTCCGAATAGCCGGACTATCTCCATTGGCCGGACTGTTAGACTATGAAGATACAAGATTGAAGACTTCGTCTCGTGTCCGGATGGGACTCTACTTGGCGTGGAAGGCAAGTTAGGCAATACGGATATGGATATCTCCTCCTTTGTAACCGACCTTGTGTAACCCTAACCCTCTCCGGTGTCTATATAAACCGGAGGGTTTTAGTCCGTAGGACACAACAACTACAACATACAATCATACCATAGGCTAGCTTCTAGGGTTTAGCCTCTCTGATCTCGTGGTAGATCTACTCTTGTACTACCCATATCATCAATATTAATCAAGCAGGACATAGGGTTTTACCTCCATCAAGAGGGCCCGAACCTGGGTAAAACATTGTGTCCCCTACCTCCTGTTACCATCCGCCTTAGACGCACAGTTCGGGACCCCCTACCCGAGATCCGCCGGTTTTGACACCGACAGTGGGCATCCCTAGTTGTTGCTCGGTAGCATGTGTTGCCAAGGCATGGTTCTAGTTGCATGGTGATGGCCTCCAATACACACCTTCGTGTAAGGATCTCAATAGTTATCATACCAACAAAGAGCAGATGAGCGTATTAATTCGGGATTTTCTGTCACACACAGATCTTGTGCGAAATAACTATCTGAAAATCAAAAAATGTGGTTATTATGAGTTGAAATGAATATAGTAGAGTGGCAAAAGAGTTGATGGTTGCAATGATAATAATAAGGATCTTAAATATAAAGAACATAAAGTAAAGCGGCTGAATTAAACAATTTGTTGTCCGACAGTGGCGGAGCTATATTGCCAAACATGGACAAGTCGGTACAAAGTAAAGCCTGCTATTTTTCTCAAATTGGTCCAGTCTAATATGAACCCCACTGTTTTTGCTCTGGGCAGGGCAGGCTAATGACGCTCGGATACGGTATGAGGCACTATATTTGCACGACTGGACAAGTTCGAGCACCACTTTCATGTATCTTATAACTTTAGGCACCAACTTGACCATACAGGACAAGTTAAGGCACGAGTTGTGATGTATTTAACTTTTTTGTTGTAAATAGAGGGATGACTTTGTTCTTTGAACAGTAGTCAGAATGGAGTAGGCTTCTGTAGCCAACACATAGTAGACAACATTGTTTTTTGGGTCTGTTGTTGTCCTGTACTACGTATACTAGTGGATGGTTGCCTTTGTCTCCATTCTACCCAGATGCACCTTATCGCTCTCCCCGCTTCTTCTTGGCCCTCTCTCTCATCTTACCTCAAACATTTTGATTCAAGTTTGGTTTTGGACGCACCGTAGGACAACACAGGGGTCTCCATCCACTTCCATGGCGATACATGGACAACACGTTGAACCCGTCTCTCCTCACTTTATATTCGGTCATGGTCACTCGAAACGGCGAAAAATACAATCGTGGTTTCAGCCCTGGGCTTGATGAACACCATGAAGTGTTCTTCACTGATGGCACAAGAAAAGGGGAGAGGGCTGGATGGACGCAAGCGGTCAGAATCACGGTCCTGTGGTGGTCATACATGGACGAGAATAAGAGAATTTCATGAATAGTGACCTATGTGAACAGAAGGCAAGTCAGAATTAGTGATTGTGTTGACCCTGCCTCCCTAAGAGCTAGGCCACACCTTGCGCAGATCTCTATGACCCCAACCTTAGTTGGATGTACGAGATAGAGTACACCTGCTAGGCCACACGATCATTTGCTAAACCAAGTGAGACAACAGGAATAGGTTAACAAAATGGTTGTATAATCAGTCCTAGATGATGTATGTTATGCATTGGTTACCTGCTATGTCACGAGACATCCTGCAGGCTGAAGTCCTTTGAGGCTTCAGAGTTCCAAACACTTGGCGAGGACCTTAAAAGTGAGTACCACACAACATTATTGCACATCACATCTCAATCCAGATCATAAGTAAGAAGGGCCTTCCTTTCCATGTCATAGGGGGCTCACCTACCAAACCTTGACAACAAAGATGAGAAAGATAGGTGACATGGTCACAACAGACCATAATAACATCCGGTTGGAAAGACAAGCATAGGGAAGGGATCTCCGTTCAAGCTTGAAGCTCATCACAAGGCCAACCATATGGCTCACTAGAACAAAGACATATTAGCTAGTGGAACAGCACGAATATATGGACAGGGTGCTATAGAAATCAACTTATCTCCGTCAACCTTCACCGTATCTTCTCCATAGATGGAGTGAGCACACCTAATTGGTATCTCCTAGACCGATGAAGCTAGGGCCCTGTGACCCTTGGGTGCCATATTTCCATTTGCGAGAGTTGCTAGGGCTAACACCCACTAGAATAGGTAGGAATAATGACATCATCATGGGTCACATTGTGTGGTTAGCCTAGGCAAAATCGCCATTAATCCATGATGATCGGTAATAGCTTGCCTTGATGGACGTTTTTGCTTCTAATTAATGTAACATTGGATGTTGTTCGTGATTCTTGGATCCTCAATGAGCTCAGATTAAAATAATTGTATGTTGTACGTGCTTTATTGGAGCCTCAATGAGCTCAGATCCGAAATTCTTGTTCATGCTTCTTGGATCAAAACATTATATTCATGTTGCTTGGATCTAAAATTCTTATTCATGCTTCTTGGATCCAAAACATTCTTTTCATTGTTTCTTGGATCCGAAATTCTTGTTCATGTGAGTTCTTGAATGTGAAAATGGTTGTGGGTTAATGCAAAATAATTTGCTGTCAAAAGTTGGTTCCAGTTTCATGCACTGTGCAATTTGCATGACAAGATCTATTAGAAAATGGGGAATCCATGGCGCGAATGGCGCTGAATACTTTAATACAGCTAGTCATCAGCTCCGTCAATAGGCTGGGTGCAGCCACACAACTCACGACCTTGCATCATAAATAATAGCAGATGAGTAATTTTGTTTGAAGTGTTAGAGACAATGGACATTTGCACAGGTTAGAGACTTAGAGTGATAACAGTGAATTGTACATCAACAATCATGATTGTAACCATTAAAACAAGATTCTGTGTGTTTCCAGAATGAGAGAAGTGCAGATCTTAACCCCTCAGCTTTAGGGCTAGTTTAATCTACAACCCGAAATTCTGAAACCGCTTATACTACACTGTCCAACTATTAATACTGGTTAAATTATCCCCCTAGATGATGGGAACATGGTTTTGTGTGATGTGGCACTTCATTTGACTAGTCAATGTTGAGGTGGCATTCTAGTGTGCGGTAGTTAACTAAAATAATTGTTGGACCCACATGTAAGCCTCTAATCTTCTTTTATCTCTCCCTCACTAATTGAATTTTTTTGCACATCCCGCCATTGCTCTACTCCTTCCACTGGGGAATTGAGAGAGAGAGAGAGAGAAAGAGAGAGAGAGAGAGAGAGAGAGAGAGAGGAGAAGATAGGTCTTGAGCTGCCATGTATTGCTGATTGGAATCGTTGACTTGGTCAAAGCAGCCACGTGTTGTCCACATTGACCCGAACCACTGTTGAGCTAATTCAGGGGGGTAACTTGCCTAGTTTGGAAAGCTCGAGGGTGTGATCTAACCAGTTTCATAGTTTAAGGTTTTAAATTAAACACGTCATGGAGTTTGGGGTTGAAATATGCACTTCTTTCTTCATGTATTGATGCTTAAACTAATAAGCATCATTACATATACAATATTCTTTTAGATGGGAGGTTGGAGATGAAAGATTGAGTTTGAACCAAGGTTACATGAACATGGCACAATAAAACAAAACAGGAAAGCCTAGATCAGGCAAGAAAGCTGACACTGAAACACCCTCGTTTATCCAGGTGACCACCTGGTTCTAAACGGGGACCGTGAAGGGACAATCCTTGAAAAGGTGGGTCGCCATTTCTGACTATTGAAGACATAGCTAGAACCCTGGGTCATGTGTCCAGCCTTGTATAGCCAGCATATCCGCGGTGAGAATTCTACCATGTAGGACCAGCCATGCGAAGAATTTGCACTTGGCTCCGCATGAGCAGACCAAACCTTTGAAGAGTCAAATCTCGAGTGTGAGCCATAGAACTGTGTCGCATAGGCCGATGCGGAATATTAGGCTCCATCTATGGTCAGGTTCTAGGAGATTCTATCATCCTGATCTGGTAGCAAAGTTGTCTGACTGATCCACTCCCACATATTGAAAAACTCCCCCAACTGTTGAGGGGATCGAAGGCTAGCGACTGCTCTGATCCATTTTTCATTTGTCAACTCATGATGCACCATCCTATTTTTACGTGGCATAGTTATATGGCCCACACACAAGATTTGACTCTTTAAAGGTCTGGTATTCTCTGCTCATATGGACCCCAGGTGCAAACTCTTCCCTTGGCTAGTACTGCATGCTAGACTTCTGACCGCGGACATGTTGGCTATATGAGGCTGGCCACATGACCCAAGGTGTCAGCTATGTCTTTAGTAGCCAGAAACGACGACCCACCTTGGCAAGGATTGTCCCTTCACGGTCGTTGTTTGGAACCAGTGATCACCTGAAAAATGAGGGTGTTTCGGTGTCAGCTTGCTCTCCTGAGACAGGTGTTGTTTCCAAATGGTGGGTCAAGATGCTGTTAAACGAGCCATCCCAAGTGGGGCGAAGTGGGAGCAATGGGATCACCTACACCCTTTGGGCTATCTGGAAAGAGAGAAACATACGAGTTTTCATGGGCCAACGGATGACACACCGCTAGGTTGCTTTACTGGCTTTCGAGGCCATTAAGTAGCGTGATTTGGCTTCCATTGGGGCCTTGCCATCTGTCGGTATCGGCTGAGTCTGTTCTAGGTTTTTCCTGGTTCTTGGGTTTTTGCCACGTTCCCTAAAAACGTGCCTCTCTATAAATTGAGTTTCAGCTTTCCTTTTATAAGAAAAGGCAGTGCTCCTGCCGGTTTCTCAAAAAAAATGAACAACAAAAGCAAACAAAACGCTAAAACTAATTATCCTAGCTTGGACCCATTGACAAAGCCATGTCTTTTGCTACACAGACAACTTCATGCTTCTAGAGTTTAAGAATATAACATCTCCAGTCGGGTTGTGCTATTTTTGCCCCCAATTTATCCGCGGACATGTTCGGATGTGTTCATAGATAGGAGCCCGTTGGGCTTCATTTGTTTGTCCAAGCAAGGACGCCCATTTTTCCAAAATTCCAAATCCATACAAACACATATGATAGCCAAGTGTGACATTTCACATATTACATATCAAACATATACCAAAGGTAAAATGACCCCACTCTTGTTGGATGAGAGCTCGGTGACCACCTTGCTAGAGTCGATGGTCTCGTGGTCATTGGTGGTTGGGCGATTGAGGTCATCTCCTTGTCGCCTGGGTCATCCACAAAGAATTGGTCCCGTTCGGCATCATGGAAGCGCACCAATGGTTCGCCGCCACCACTCACTCATCCTCAAGGGACTCGAGGATCGCACGATTCTCAATGACGAGTTCAAACACAGTGAGCGCGGCCACGCGCTCGAACTTTAGCCACACCTCCTTATCGATGTGATCTGCTTGCTCGGCTTGCACAAGGCGGTATCACCCCCGTCCATGCAGGCTTTCACCATGCCCTCGGCGGGGTCAACCTCCATCCCCTCCTCTACTCCGAGCTCCGCCCCTCCAAGCTCAGGTCTACACCGACTGCCAAGCGCCGCATGTATGCTCCTCGGCAAGGAGTTCCATTCGTCGCTTCGCCGAGAACTACTTGTACCAGGTCACACGCTCCCTCCCACATGATGACATGGCGGATGGCGAGCTCGAACGGGGATGCAATGGCTGCACATGTGGGGAAATGGGGGAAATGGGTGTGCCTCTGGCTTGGCTGTCACCAGAGGGCTTTTAATAGCCGGGAGGAGGCTCCTTGGACGACACACTAATGGTTGGTGACTAACATAAGTTGTGAATTATGATCTATTACATCTCATTATCATGATATCAGTGTGAGAGTGGTTGTCTAGCTGGTAGCCCCGATAATAAATAGTACTCCCTTCGTTCACTATTATAAGATGTTTTGCATATTTCAGTATGGACTACATACATACTGAAATGAGTGTACAAACACACTAAAACATGTTTGCATACATTTGATTTAGAAAAAAGTTAAAAAATCTTATAATAGTGAATCGGAGGGAGTAGTAAGTTATTTTCATTCATCAAAAAAAAGTATGTTATGTTCTACCGAGCAAGTTAACATAGCCAAGTTCATCTAACTACGTGTAAAGCGTACCTAGGGAAATAGAGGAAGGGCATGACGTTGAGAGAGGAGAGGCATCTAGTCTAGAACCAATAGCCTCCTGACTGGCTTGCCTGTCCCAGGGACTTCTTGCACATAAGTGAACCATAGTCATAGTCAAGCACACCTACGTTCAAGAGACCGGAGCATGCAATGCCCATCATTCACAGTCTACACAGAAACTTACTCATAGCGCTAATACCACGAGAACATGGGCAAAGCCCACGCAATAGCAACCCTGGGCAGCTCAGCTGCACGGCGAGCTAGCAACAATGCTGGATCGGCCTATATCATTTGTAGTGTAGCGAGCCACATAATGCTCAAGAATAGCTAAAACTCGCTCTCATCTCGACCCTCTAGCAAGGTTTTCTTTCCTAGCTAGGAACCTCAATACTGTAGCTCGCCTTCAGGATGCAAAGCTGCTCTATGTAAACAAGGCAGTAGAGTACAAGACAGCTGGTAAACCGGTTCACTTTTGTTCAAGACGCAAAGTCGCTCGATGAAAAAAGGAACACTTCATTGTTAAAAACACCTCCCTCTCCATACTGTATGTAATGTGCTTTTAGTTGAATAGTAATCTCTTAGTCATCGCAAAAATAGAATCACATCGACATACTACTGTTTTACGTGTGAACTTCTCTGGTTCTCCCCACTCCCCTTGTGCGTGCATGTGTGTGCATGCGCATGCGTGCGTGCGTGTGTGTTTTGAAATGTCTCTTGTTCTCCCTTGGATAAACTACAGTCGCTCCTTTTTCATTATATTTGTGTTATCTCGCTCACTTATTTAACACATTATTGATCTCTCATGTCAAAATCTATTGATGGTCCCAAAATTTATTTCCTATTTTGTACTTGGAAATGAGAGCGGTGGTGGTCAGATGAATGTGTATAATGGAAACATAAAACAGAAACTTTGTGCAAGACTCACACAAAATAATAAATAAATAAACACAAAATTTAGATCCTTGGAGATAAGCAATCTGGCATTCCTTGGTCAATGACCAATGGGAAATTTCGACAGTATCAGTTCCTTCGTATAAGTGTCATGATTCATATTTCTTGGACTAGGAGAGAGCTTATGTTTGAGACGCAGGTAAGAAACAAAACACCCTTGACTAGGTGTTAACGCAAAATACAACACCTGGTACAACTATGATGGCTACACGGCAATGCAACTTTATTTGTCATGTAGTTAAAAATTGATTCCTACACCAATTACACAAGAATCTTGTGCCTTCTCTATACCACCCAGATGTAAGAAGAGCATCGCCGATGTTGGAAGATGCTGCTCACGGAGACATCATGGTGAACATGTCCGATAGTTTCTGCTACAAGGTTTTCCATGGAGAGCACCATCAGCTGAGGGAAGCATTTGTCCTCTGATAGCATGATGGAATTCGTCACTATAACTTCCTCAAAGATGCCTCCAAAAAGCCCTTCAATTTCAGGTGGGTTGCAAGGTCCATGGAATTAGTTGACAGGGGTGACAATATCTGAGTATGTTCACTTTTTTGGTATGTTAGTGCATGAAACCATGGAAAATACAAAGATAGTCACAAATGAAATCAGCCCCCTCATGATTGTAACTTCTGAAATCAAGCTATTGTATATCACCAAGTTACCAAGCATCACACTTGCATTCAATTATTTACTATGGTCAAATTTACTCACACATTTTTTTGTTTCAAGTAAACTTTAGTAAAGCATGCATGACAACGGTGATAAAAATTGAAGATTGACCCCAAGGTCTCTTCCAGCGTCAAAATACATAGAATGTAAAATGCAAAGCATATGAGTGAATTCGATTGATTTATACTCCATTTGGCATTCCAGTGGTTTATAACAAACATTAATAATCCATTTGGCATTTTGGTGGTTTATTGCAAATGTTTCACTGTGTCGCATGCTTACTTGCTTTTTTGTTAATCATGTTGCAAAAGGATGGATTCCATAAATTACAATAACAAATGTGATGGGGTTTATCTAAATATGATGTCTTCCAAAAAGAGTAATAGACTTTGTGACTTCATTTTCATGGCAACTATGATAATAATAAGTAAACCTAGATACCCCGACAAAAATACAAACTCACTATTACAGTTAAATGAAACCTATACTGAACTAGAAAATTTGTTATCGAAGTAAATTAGCTAGACATCTGATATTTTCTGACCACCTTGTTAAGACTTCTTCTCTAAAACTACTAGCTTCTTGTCTACATGTGCCGCAAGTAGAATCTCATAGACTCATAGATTCATAGACTTTATAACTTAATAGATGCACTTAGAAGAAGGAACAAATGCCATGATTTCATCCGTGGTGTCTCAGTTTGCATAGTCGTAGGAAAGACAGAACAACACAATAGAGATGCGTGCAATAGATCAATAACATCAACACTATATTATAAGCAATTAAGTAGCTATCAAGATTCAAGCATGAGGACAGCATGTGTGCAACAAGCATAAAGAGCCATTAACAAGGTGAACTTGCAAGGAGGGCCATAGACCTACCTGCTAGACAACCCACTAATCCCTGCAAGACAAAAAGACAACCCGCTAATGGTTGGTGACTAACATAAATTGTAAGTTATGATCTAGTACATTGGAGCATCATTGTGATCTCAATGTGAGAGTGGTTGTTTAGCATGTGGCCTCCATGATAAATAGTAGTATATATGTTACCTAGAGCAAGCCAACATGACCAAATTCATCTAACTACGTGATAAGTGTAGCCGCGGAAATAGAGGGAGCTGAAAAGGAAAGTTTCATGGGCAACCTACGTGTATCCGATAGGAAAAGGAGGCATGTGGAATCAATGGCCTCCCGGCTGGTTTGCATCTCCACGAGAAACAACGCTTCATAGTAGTGAACCATAGTCGTAGTCAAGCACACTAACGTTCAAGAGAATGGAGCACGTGATGCCCACCATTCATTATCTACATCGCATCCTCACTTGCAATGTTCAGCCCACGAGAACATGGGCAATGCCAGCATAATAGCAATTCATGGTAGCTGCTATGGATCCACATTGATCCAGCCTCTAACATTTGCATGGCAGCGAGCCACCATCCCTTACATATCTTCTGATTCCGTGCCTCTAGCAGGAACTAGTCACTTGGTGCAGCATAAAGGTTCCTCCCACTAAACATGATCATGTTGCAAGCTTGATTCTTGCATGCTCGTCATCACCCACTTGAAGTCTTGGTGGCTGGCCACTTAAATCTCGGTGATGCTAGAGGCGTTCATGTAGTGGCTTCGACAACATCTACAAGGAACCTCCGAATCTCTTTGGGTCATTGGACAATCCAAACATCATCACATTCGTTGGAATGTCAACCTTCACCTTTACCCCACAAAGCTCCTCTCATTGTAAACAAGCTAAACATTTTGTTCTGTTCTATTAAGAGGAGCCACTTTTCTAATGATGCCCTGTGTTGGCAGCTAACATACCTTCATGTTGTAGTGTGAATCCCTTTTTATGTCATAATGTGTTCATAATCCCACAAATTATTCCTTTTTTACTCAAATAATGAGAGAGGCGAGTGGCCAGACAAATATATATATAATGGAAACATGAAACCCAAAATCTATGCAACAAGCGCTCAAATTATAAGAAGGATAGATACAAAGCATAGATCCTTGGCGATAACCAATCTGTCATTCCGTAGTCAGCGACCAATGGGACATTCCAACAATATAAATTCCTTCGAATGGCTATGAGAGACAGAGATAATATCACATGGAAACCAAGTTTTAAAGAAACCATCATGAAAACCACTTATAAAAGTTCGGAGAAAATCTGGAAAAATAATATGGGATGTTGATAACCCACAAGTATAGGGGATCGCAAAAGTTTTCGAGGGTAGAGTATTCAACCCAAATTTATTGATTCGATACAAGGGGAGCCAAAGAATATTCACAAATATTAGTAGTTGAGTTGTCAATTCAGCCACACCTGGAAACTTAATATCTGCCGCAAAGTATTTAGTAGCAAAGTAATATGATAGTAGTGGCAATGGTAGCAAAAGTAATATTTTTGGTTTTATAGTGATTGTAATAGTAGCAACGGAAAAGTAAATAAGAGAATAACAATATATGAAAAGCTCGTAGGGAATGGACCGGTGATGGAGAATTATGTCGGATGCGATCAATCATGCAACATTTATAACATAGGGTGACACAGAACTAGCTCCAGTTCATCAATGCAATGTAGGCATGTATTCCGAATATAGTCATACGTGCTTATGGAAAAGAACTTGCATGACATCTTTTCTCCTACCCTCCCGTGGCACCGGGGTCCTATTGGAAACTAAGGGATATTAAGGCCTCCTTTTAATAGAGTACTGGACCAAAGCATTAACACATAGTGAATACAAGAACTCCTCAAACTACGGTCATCACCAATAAGTATCCCAATTATTGTCACTTCGGGGTTAATGGATCATAACACATAATAGGTGACTATAGACTTGCAAGATAAGATCAAGAACTCACATATATTCGTGAAAACATAATAGGTTCAGATCTGAAATCATGGCACTCGGGCCCTAGTGACAAGCATTAAGCATAGCAAAGTCATAGCAACATCAATCTCAAAACATAATGGATACTAGGGATCAAAACCTAACAAAACTAACTCGATTACATGATAAATCTCATCCAACCCATCACTGTCCAGCAAGCCTACGGTGGAATTACTCACGCACGGAGGTGAGCATCATGAAATTGGTGATGGAGGAAGGTTGATGATGACGATGGCGACGGATTCCCCTCTCTGGAGCCCCGAATGGACTCCAGATCAGCCCTCCCGAGAGAGTTTAGGGCTTGACAGCAGCTCCATATCGTAAAATGCGATGAATCCTTCGCTCTGATTTTTTTCTCTCCGAACACGAATATATAGAGTTGGAGTTGAGGTTGGAGGAGCACCAGGGGGCCCGCGAGGCAGGGGCGCGCACAGGAGGGTAGGCACGCCCCCCACCCTCATGGACAGTGTGTGGGGCCCCTGTCCTTGATTCTTTCGCCAGTATTTTTTATATATTCCAAAAATAATCTCCGTTGATTTTCATGTCACTCTAAGAACTTATATTTCTGCTCAAAAATAACACCATGGCAATTCTGCTGAAAACAACGTCAGTCCGGGTTAGTTCCATTCAAATCATGCAAGTTAGAGTCCAAAACAAGGGCAAAAGTGTTTGGAAAAGTAGATACATTGGAGACGCATCAACTCCCCCAAGCTTAAACATTTGCTTGTCCTCAAGCAATTCAGTTGATAAACTGAAAGTGGCAAATAAAAACTTTTACAAACTCTGTTTGCTCTTGTTGTTGTAAATATGTAAAGTCAGCATTCAAGTTTTCAGCAAAGATTATGAACTAGCCATATTCACAATAACATTTAGGTCTCATGTTTACTCATATCAATGACATAATAAACTTGCGAGTAATACTAATAAATCTCAGATGACAACACTTTCTCAAAACAATCATAATATGATATAACAAGATGGTATCTCGCTTGCCCTTTCTGAGACCGCAAAACATAAATGCAGAGCACCTTTAAAGATCAAGGGCTGACTGGGAATTGTAATTCATGGTAAAAGAGATCCAATCAAGTTATACTCAATGTAAACTAACACTAATACATGCAAATGACAGCGGTGCTCTCCAACTGGTATTTTTTAATAAGAGGATGACAACTCAGCATAAAAGTAATTAGATAGGCCCTTCGCAGAGGGATTTGTAGAGGTGCCAGAGCTCGGTTTTGAAATAGAGATGAATAATATTTTGAGTGGTATACTTTCATTGTCAATGTAACAACCGAGAGATCTCGATATCTTCCATGCTACACACATTATAGGCTGTTCCCAAGCAGACTAGTAAACTTTATACTCCCCCACCACCAACAAGCATCAATCCATGGCTTGCCCGAAACAACGGGTGCCTCCAACTAACAACAATCCTGGGGGAGTTTTGTTTGCAATTATTTTGATTTTATTTGAGCATGGGACTGGGCATCCCGGTGACCATCCACTTTCTCGTGAGTGAGGAGCGGAGTCCACTCCTCTTGAGAATAACCCGCCTAGCATGGAAGATACAGACATCCCTAGTTGATACATGAGCTATTCGAGCATACAAAATAGAATGTTTATTTGAAGGTTTAGAGTTTGGCACATACAAATTTACTTGGAACGACAGGTAGATACCGTATATAGGAGGGTATGGTGGACTCATATGGAATAACTTTTGGGGTTTATGGAGTTGGATGCACGAGCAGTATTCCCGCTTAGTACAAGTGAAGGCTAGAAAGAGACTAGGAAGCGACTAGCTAGAGAGCGACAACAGTCATGAACATGCATTAAAATTAATCAACACTGAATGCAAGCATGAGCAGGATATAATTCACCATGAACATAAATATCGTGTAGGCTATGTCAATTTTGTTTCAACTACATGCGTGAATATGTGCCAAGTCAAGCGACTCGAATCGTTCAAAGGAGGATACCACCCTATCATACCACATCACAACCATTTTAATAGCATGTTGGCACGCAAGGTAAACCATTATAAACTCCTAGCTAATTAAGCATGGCATAAGCAACTATAATCTCTAATTGTCATTGCAAACATGTTTCATTCATAATAGGCTGAATCATGAATGATGAACTAACCATATTTACAAAAACAAGAGAGGTCGAGTTCATACCAGCTTTTCTCATCTCAGTCAGTTCATAATATATCGTCATTATTGCCTTTCACTTGCATGACCGAACGGTGTGGATAATAGTAACACTGCATGTGCATTGGACTAAGATGGAATCTGCAAGCATTCAATACATGGGAGAAGACAAGGTAATATGGGCTCTTTGTTAGATCAACAATAATGCATATGAGAGCCACTCAACATTTTCATCATGGTCTTCTCCTCTCGACCCCCAAAGAAAAGAAATAAAACAAAACTATTTACACGGGAAAGCTCCCAACAAGCAAAAGAAGAACAAGAAATCTTTTCGGGTTTCCTTTTAATTACTACTACTACAGGCATGGAAAGTAAACTAGCTAAAAGCTACAACTAATTTTTTTGTTTTTATTAAGGTTTTTCAAACACACAAGAAGACAACTTAAAAATAAATTAAACTAGCATGGATGATACAATGAAAAAGTATGAGCACCGACAACTGGCATTAGTCTGTGAACACGAATGTAATGTCGGTGAGAGATACGTACTCCCCCAAGCTTAGGCTTTTGGCCTAAGTTGGTCTATGCCCAAGGATCAAAGTGGGCCTCTCTGGTGTATGGAGGAGTGTCCTTTGGTGCCACTGGTTGGCGATCTCCTCCTGATCCCACTGATAAACAGACTGACGGTAAGGATCAAGTGGTGGATCCGGCTCAGGCTCTGCAGCTGACATCTGGCCCCGGTACGCATGAATGGCCTCAGGCAAAATGAGGTACGTGCCTGAAAATATGTTAAACAAAGAGGGCGCAGGTAAGGTAATCATCTCACAATAATTTTTACCAAATATTAATTTGTACTTAAGTATCTTATTCTTGTCCTTAACAATAAACTCATGTGCTACCATACTCTTATAATCTAGAACAATAGGAGGCAGCAACTTTTCCTCTTTCTCAAAATGCCTGATAGGTATGTTAAAGTGTGCAGCAAGGCGCGAGGCAAAGATACCTCCGAGGACGGGGCCCTTTGTACGATTCAGATTTAACCATGTAGCAACAATAGCGCCTAAACTAAAAGTAGTATCACGAAACATGGCATGGCACAAAATAACAATATCAGGGGCATTAAGGTTTCCGCGGTTCCCACGACCAATTAAACATCTACTAGCAAATATTGTGAAGTAACGCAGAACAGGAAAATGTATGCTAGTGATTCTTGCATCAGAAACCTTCCTAGTTTCCCCTACAGCAATCATATCAATAAACCCTTCCACATCGTTATGACGTGGTTCCTCTACGCTGCCTGCAAAGGGTATCATACAGACCCGGCAAAAATCATAAAGTGACATCTCCTTGTGCTCATCATATAAATAAAATTCCACCGAAGGTGGTGATCTCCTAGCATGGAAATGAAAATTTTGCACAAAAATATTAGTGAGTAAGAGATACTGTTCACGCCGGTCGTGGAGGAAGTCGGTGAGGCCTCTGCAGTACGAGGGAGATTATATTTGGGCTTCTTGTTCTCTTCACTTTGCTTATCCTTCGAGCTTTGGCTCAATGAGCCCCTCAAAAATCTCTTCATCTTTTTCTGAAAATTTCTGAAATTTTTAGTAACTTAAAATAAAAGTGAACCAAACTCAACAAGATTGATAGCAACTACTCCTACAAGTGCCTAGACGCCATATCATGCATTAAAACTACTTTTGACCACATGAATTTGACATGCAAGCTCAAGAACAGGGTCACCTAAGCAGCAAAAAATTGCAATAAATAAAGCACTAGGACAAAAGCTAATTGGACCATTGGAGGAGTCACATGCCAAAGAACAATCTCCCAAAGCAGTTTTGTGAATGGAGCTTGGAGCAAGGAGATCGAAAATGGCAGCAAGATGAGCAAGAACTCGGGTTTGAGCTGGTGGATGATTTTTTCTGGAGCAAGATGAAATGTGTGGGTGCAAGGATAAGTGGAGGGGACCCACGTGGGGTCCACAAGGCAGGGGGCGCGCCCAGGGGGTGGGCGCGCCCTCCACCCTCGTGGGCACATGGTGGGTCCCCCTGGTGTGTTCTCAGTGCCAATAATTCTTAAATATTCTGAAAAACATATTAAATTTTCGGGGTATTTTTCATTGCATGGATAATTCAGAAAACAGACAGAAAATACAATTTTTGCTTTGTTTAATATAAATAACAGAAAGTAAAAAGAGGGTACAAAAGGTTGTGTTTTCCAAATTCATCCATCTCATGCTCATCAAAAGGAATCCACTAACAAGGTTGATCAAGTCTTGTTAACAAACTCTTTTCGAATAACATGAAACCAGAGAATTTTCGAATAACACTAGGTTACCTCAACGGGGATATGCATGTGCCCAACAATAAGAATATCATATTTCTTCTTGACAATAGGAAGAGGAAATTCAAAACCTCCAATAGTAACTGTTGAAAATTTTCCAATAGAATTGATACTGTGGACTTGAGGTTGTTTCCTCGGAAAGTGTACCGTGTGCTCATTACCATTAACATGAAAAGTGACATTGCCTTCTGTTGCAATCAATAACAGTCCCTACAGTATTCAAAAAGGGTCTACCAAGGATAATCGACATACTATCATCCTCGGGAATATCAAGAATAACAAAGTCTGTTAAAATAGTAATGTTTGCAACCACAACAGGCACATCCTCACAAATACCGACAGGTATAGCAGTTGATTTATCATCCATTTGCAAAGATATTCCAGTAGGTGTCAACTTATTCAAATCAAGTCTACGATATAAAGAGAGAGGCATAACACTAACACCGGCTCCAAGATCACATAAAGCAGTTTTAACATAGTTTCTTTTAATGGAGCATGGTATAGTTGGTACTCCTGGATCTCCAAGTTTCTTTGGTATTCCACCCTTAAAAGTGTAATTAGCAATCATGGTGGAAATTTTAGCTTCCGGTATCTTTCTTTTATTTGTAACAATTTCTTTCATATACTTAGCATAAGGGTTCATTTTAAGCATATCAGTCAAACGCATACGCAAAAAGATAGGCCTAATCATTTCAGCAAAGCACTCAAAATCCTCATCATCCTTTTTCTTGGATGGTTTAGGAGGAAAAGGCATGGGTTTATGAACCCATGGTTCTCTTTCTTTACCGTGCTTCCTAGCAACAAAGTCTCTCTTATCATAACGTTGATTCTTTGATTGTGGGTTATCAAGATCAACAGCAGGTTCAATCTCTACATCATTATCATTGCTAGGTTGAGCATCAACATGAACATCATCATTAACATTATCACTAGGTTCATGTTCATTACAAGATTGTGTTTCAGCATCAGAAATAGAAATATCATTGGGATTCTCACATGTGTCAACAATAGGTTCACTAGGTGCATGCAGAGTCCTATCATTTTTCTTCTTCTTCTTAGAAGAACTAGGTGCATCAACATTAGTTCTCTGAGAATCTTGCTCAATTCTCTTAGGATGGCCCTCAAGATACAATGGTTCCTGAGTCATTTTACGCCCTCCAGTCATAACTCTAACAGCATTATCATTTTTCTTATTATTTAATTCACTGAGCAAATCATTCTGAGCTTTAAGTACTTGTTCTACTTGAGTGGTAACCATAGAAGCATGTTTACTAATGAGTTTAAGTTCACCTTTAACTCTAGACATATAATCACTCAAGTGTTCAAGCATATCAGCATTGCGTTTCAATTGTCTACCAACATAAGCATTGAAGTTTTCTTGTTTAACAATAAAATTATCAAACTCATCTAAGCATTGGCTAGCAGACTTATAACGAGGAATATCACCTTCATCAAATATATAGAGAGAATTTACCTTTATTACCTGTGTCAGGTTATCAAGACCATGTATTTCTTCAATAGGCGGTAAATTCTTAACATCTTCAGCTTTAATACCTTTTTCTTTCATAGATTTCTTTGCCTCTTGCATATCTTCAGGGCTGAGAAATAGAATACCCCTTTTCTTCGGAGTTGGGTTAGGAGTTGGTTCAGGAAATGTCCAATTATTGTCATTACTCAACATATTATTCAATAGCAATTCAGCTTGATCAACAGTTCTTTCCCTGAAAACACAACTAGCACAACTATCCAGGTAGTCTCTGGAAGCATCGGTTAGTCCATTATAAAAGATATCAAGTATTTCATTTTTCTTGAGAGGATGATCAGGCAAAGCATTAAGTAATTGGAGAAGCCTCCCCCAAGCTTGTGGGAGACTCTCTTCTTCAATTTGCACAAAATTATAAATTTCCCTTAAGGCAGCTTGTTTCTTATGAGAGGGGAAATATTTAGCAGAGAAGTAATAAATCATATCCTGGGGACTACGCACACAACCAGGATCAAGAGATTTAAACCATGTTTTAGCATCACCCTTTAATGAGAACAGAAACAACTTAAGAATAAAGTAATAGTGAGTTTTCTCATCATGAGTAAACAGGGTGGCTATATCATTTAATATAGTAAGATGTGCCACAACAGTTTCAGATTCATAGCCATAAAAAGGATCAGATTCAACCAAAGTAATTAACTCAGGATCGATAGAGAAATCATAATCCTTATCAGTAATAAACATAGGTGAAGTAGCAAAAGCAGGGTCACATTTCATTCTAGCATTCAAAGACTTTTCTTTAAGATTAGCTAATAATTTCTTAAGATCAGATCTATCATTGCAACCTAAGAAGTCTCTAGCAGTTTCTTCATCCATAACATAACCCTCATGCACAACAGGCAATTCATATCTAGGGGGGAATCTTCATCATCAATTTCATCAATATTATCAGTTTCAATAATTACATTCTCTCTAACCCTAGCAAGTTGTTAATCAAGAAATTTACCTAGTGGCACAGTATTATCAAGCATAGAAGTAGTTTCATCATAAGTATCATGCAAAGCAGAAGTGGCATCATCAATAACATGCAACATATCAGAATGAATAGCAGGAGTAGGTGTCGCAAGTTTACTCAAAACAGAAGGTGAATCAAGTGCAGAGCTAGATGGCAGTTCCTTACCTCCCCTCGTAGTCGAGGGAAAAATCTTGGTTCTTTGATCTTTCAAGTTCTTCATAGTGATAAGCAGATATAAATCCCAAGTGACTCAAAGAATAGAGTTATGCTCCCTGGCAACTGCGCCAGAAAATAGTCTTGATAACCCACAAGTATAGGAGATCGCAACAGTTTTCAAGGGTAGAGTATTCAACCCAAATTTATTGATTCGACACAAGGGGAGCCAAAGAATATTCTCAAGTATTAGCAGCTGAGTTGTCAATTCAACCACACCTGGAAACTAAATATCTTCAGCAAAGTATTTAGTAGAAAAGTAATATGATAGTAGTGGTAATTGTAGCAAAAGTAATATTTTTGGTTTTATAGTGATTGTAACAATAGCAACGGAAAAGTAAATAAGCGAAGAACAATATATGAAAAGCTCGTAGGCAATTGATCGGTGATGGAGAATTATGTCGGATGTGATCAATCATGCAACAATTATAACATAAGGTGATACAGAACTAGCTCCAGTTCATCAATGCAATGTAGGCATGTATTCCGAGTATAGTCATACGTCCTTATGGAAAAGAACTTGCATGACATCTTTTCTCCTACCCTCCCGTGGCACCGGGGTCCTATTGGAAACTAAGGGATATTAAGGCCTCCTTTTAATAGAGTACTGGACCAAAGCATTAACACATAGTGAATACAAGAACTCCTCAAACTACGGTCATCACCAATAAGTATCCCAATTATTGTCACTTCAGGGTTAATGGATCATAACACATAATAGGTGACTATAGACTTGCAATATAGGATCAAGAACTCACATATATTCATGAAAACATAATAGGTTCAGATCTGAAATCATGGCACTCGGGCCCTAGTGACAAGCATTAAGCATAGCAAAGTCATAGCAACATCAATCTCAAAACATAATGGATACTAGGGATCAAAACCTAACAAAACTAACTCGATTACATGATAAATCTCATCCAACCCATCACTGTCCAGCAAGCCTACGGTGGAATTACTCACGCACGGAGGTGAGCATCATGAAATTGGTGATGGAGGAAGGTTGATGATGACGATGGCGATGAATCCTTCTCTCTGATTTTTTTCTCTCCGAGCACGAATATATAGAGGTGGAGTTGAGGTCGGAGGAGCACCAGGGGCCCACGAGGCAGGGGGGCGCACCCGGGGGGTAGGCGCGCCCCCACCCTCGTGGACAGGGTGTGGGGCCCTGGCCTTGATTCTTTCACCAGTATTTTTTATATATTCCAAAAATAATCTCCAGTGATTTTCATGTCATTCCTAGAACTTTTATTTCTGCACAAAAATAACACCATGGCAATTCTGCTGAAAACGGCGTCAGTCAGGTTAGGTCCATTCAAATCATGCAAGTTAGAGTCCAAAACAAGGGCAAAAGTGTTTGGAAAAGTTGATACGTTGGAGACGTATCAGATGTCAAGATGGTGATTTTGTTGGAGTTAAGCACGACTTCACTTGCACCAAACATGCATGTATCCAAGTCCATCTAGGATTGGTAGTCCTACTAGGATTAGATATCATATACGTCTCGTTCATGTAATTAGCTAGCCTTCCTTCTATATATACATGTACCCAGCCCCTATAATCTGTACCAACGAAAAAAGCAATACAAAGTAAAGCAAGGCTCGATACGATCCTTTGGCAATCCATCAATTTAGTATTTCTCTGTCCACATTTGCCAAGCTGTGCAAGAGTTCCATCAACGACGCCAATGTACATCGAACCAATTCGAAGAGCTGGCATCCAAGTGGCTACGTGTGTGTACTGTTGCATGCAAAATCGATCAAGCTGCTAGCTTGTTTGCTTGCTAGCTTTGCACTATGTGTGTGAGATCCTGGGTGATTTGATTTAGGGATCAAAAACCAACAATTGGTATCAGAGTCTTGACGATCTACAATGATGGGCAGTGACAAGGAGTCGATCAAGTCCAGCGACGGTTGTTTCAAGGTGAACAAGAACAGCGCCAAGGTGAGGAAGGACGGCAATACATCGACTAGTGGTCGCGGAATGGGCGGCGCCAACGTACTGGCGCATCGCAACATCCCCATCCAGTACCCAATGCTCACCAGCTCCAACTACGGTATGTGGGCAGTGAAGATGAAGATTATTTTCCGAACCCTTCGAGTGTTGGAGGCCATCACGGACGATGATGTCGATGAGGAGTGCAACGAAGGTGCCATGGCCGCCATAGCCCAGTCTGTGCCGGATTCCGTGCTGATGACATTGGCGAAGTTTGAGACGGCAAGAGAGGCATGCAACACACTCAAGGAGATGAGGATCAGAGAAGATCGCGTCACGAAGGCTCGGGTACAAGTGCTGAAGCTCAAATTCACAAGTTGCAGATGGTGGAAACTAAATTGGTGAACAACTATGTCATGTGTCTGACTACTCTGGTGGGAGAGATCCGCGCGCTTGTTGGAAAGCTCGAGGAAGCCGAAATCATGGAGAAATTTTTCGGTTCGGTGACTGATAAATTCACGTACATCATCGGCATGCTGGAGCAGCTTTACGACATCGATGACATGACCATAACAAAGGCGATCAGACGCTTGCTGACATGGGAAGAGAATGCTCCTGGCTGTCAGAAAGGCAATGGAGGAGGTTACTCGCGCGCAGATTGGGATTACTCAAATATCAAAGGAAGGCGTGACAGTGGTGAAGGCTCAAGCAACGCGAAGCACGGCGGACAAACCAGAAAAGGCAAGCCACAAGGTCGTGGTAAGCAAGACCGGTCTAAAGAGCATAAGCCAAGGAACTTGGATATATCTGAGGTCAAGTTCTATAGCTACAACGAGATAGGTCACTTTGTGAATGATTTTCCGGAGCCTGAAAAGCGGGCGATGAAGGAAAATTTGGCAAAGCAGGAAGACGTACGTCCAGGTCTTCTGATGGCCAAAGTTTGTGATCTCGTCCAAATGGTGATTGTGAAACCAAACCAGAAGGTGCTACTTCATGAGAAGAAAGTAATACCGAAGTTATGCGCGAACCAGAACATGTCATGGTATCTAGACACGGGTGCCAGTAACCACATGATGGGGGTGCAAGGAGATATTCCTCGAGCTGGAATATGATGTTCAAGGCTCGGTCAAGTTCGGTGATGGTTCAGATCTGGAGATTGATACGTCACCAACGTATCTATAACTTTTGGTTGTTCCATGCTATTATATTATCTGTTTGGATGTTTTATATGAATTAATATGTTATTCTATATAGTTTTTGGGACTAACTTATTAACCTAGAGCCCAGTGCCAGTTTCTATTTTTTCCCTATTTTTGAGTTTTACAGAAAAGGAATATCAAACGGAATAAAACTTTCGCGATGATTTTTCTTGGACCAGAAGACACCCACAAGACTTGAAGAGGAGGCCAGAAGACCTACGCGGAGGCCACAAGCCCTAGGGGTGACCCCTAGGCTTGTGGGCCCCCCGTAGACCTCCCAACCCTAATCTTCGCTCCATAAATATCCAAATATTCCCCAACATCAGAGGCATCCACCAAAATACTTTTCCACCACCGTAACCTTTTGTTCCCATGAGATCCCATCTTGGGGCCTTTTCCGGCACCCTGACAGAGGGGGATTCGATCACGAAGGGCTTCTACATCAACTCTATTGCCCTTCCGATGAAGCGTGAGTAGTTCACCACATACCTACGGGTCCATAGCTAGTAGCTAGATGGCTTCTTCTCTCTCTATAATCTTCAATACCATGTTCTCCTCGATGTTCTTGGAGTTCTATCCGATGTAATATTCTTTTGCGGTGTGTTTTTCGAGATCCGATGAATTATGGATTTATGATCAGATTATCTATGAATATTATTTGAGTCTTTTCTGAACTCTTTTATGCATGATTAAATATCTTCCTATTTATCTACGAATTATCGGTTTGTTTTGGCCAAATAGATTGGTTTTTCTTTCAATGGGAGAGCTGCTTAGTTTTGGGTTTAGTCTTGCCGTGTCCTCACCCAGTGACAAAGTACGGGTAGCGAGGCACATATTGTATTATTGCCATCAAAGGTAAAAAGATGGGTTTTTCATCGTATTCCTTGAGTTTATCCCTTTACATCATGTCCTCTTACTTAAAGCGTTCTTCTGTTCTTATGAACTTAATACTCTAGATGCAGGCATGAGTCGGTCGATATGTGGAGTAATAGTAGTAGATGCAACATCGTTTTGGTCTACTTGACACGGATATGATGCTTATATTCATAATCATTGCCTTGGATATCGTCATAACTTTGCGCTTTTCTATCAATTGCTCGACAGTAATTTGTTTACCCACCGTATGTTTTCTTTCAAGAGAGAAGCCTCTAGTTAAACCTATGGCCCTCGGGTCTATTTTCCATCATATTTTTGCAAGATCTATAAACCAAAAAACCAAAAATACCTTGCTGCAATTTATTTACTTTTATTTTGTTTTACGTTTTATTAATCTTTTATATCTATCTCTATCAGATCTCATTCTTGCAAGTGATCGTGAAGGGATTGACAACCCCTTTATCGCGTTTGGTGCAAGTGTTTGATTGTTTGTGCAGGTGCATAGATTGGAGACTTGCGTGTACCTCCTACTAGATTGATATCTTGGTTCTAAAACTAAGGGAAATATGTATCTCTCATTTGCCGCATCACCCTTTCCTCTTCAAGGGAAAAACCAACGCAAGCTCAAGAAGTAGCAGAGATTTGCGGGCAAGGTTCTGTCCTCTTCGAGGGTCTCAGAGGAGAACATCGCATACTCACCGGAGTATACTACATCCCACGGCTTCACAACAACATCATATCTATCGGGAAACTTGACAAGAATGGATGCAAGGTGGATATCAAGAACGGAGTGAGGACAATCTTCGACAACCTCCGAAACGTGCTAGCGTGTGTGAACCGCATGCGGAACAGGCTCTATATTCTCAACCTTGATTAATCTCAACCGAAGTGTTGGCTCACCAAGAGTGATGAATAACTTCTACGCCTTGAAGAAGATGGAGATGGTATCCAGGATGCCGTTTATCAACCATGTTGGTCGAGTATGTGACGGGTGCTTGGTTGGAAAACAGTACCGCAGGTCGTTCCCTACTCAATCTACCTATCGTGCAAGTGATGCGCTTGAGCTGTTCCATGGTGATCTATGTGGCCCTATCACCCCAGCAAATCATGGAGGAAAGAAGTACTTCTTCCTTGTGGTAGATGACTACTCGAGGTACATGTGGGTCTCCTACGATCTACAGATGAGGCGTTTGAAGCTTCAAGAAGCTAAAGGCTGCAAGAGAGATGAAACACAAGCTAAAGTTTCACGCTCTATGGACAGATCATGGCGGAGAGATTACGTTGAACGAATTCAACAACTACTATGAGAATATTGGCATAAAAAGTTTTCTCACGGAACCTTATATGCCACGGCAGAGCGGGGGGCTATTGAAAGGCGCAATCGAACCGTCGTTGACATGTCGGGAAGTTTACTCAAGAGCAAGAACTTGGCGGGACTTTTTGGGGAGGAGCTGTCTCGACGGCGGTTTATCTTCTCAACCGGGCTCCAACGAAGCCAGTGATCGGCAAGACTCCATATGAAGCAATTTACAGACGTAAGCCGAAAGTGGCTCATCCATGGACGTTTGGGTGTGTGGCACATGTGAAGACGGCGGAGCCGCATCTCTCAAAGCTTGCTGACCATAGCACCAAGATGGTGTTCATCGGATATGAGAGAAGTTCCGGCACCAAGGCATACCGCTTCTATGATCCATGAACCAACCGTCTACGGATTTCATGCGACGTTGGGTTTGAAGAAAACCAAGCATGAAATTGGAGTGCAGTAGCCGATCTCCAAACGGTAATATATTCACAGTTGAATTTCCAACTGATGATGATGTAGGGGAGGACGTCCAAGTGGTTGGCAAGACGCCCAACCAAGGTGACCACAATGGTAGTGATCACCATGGTGCTGACACCGACGACGATGTGCATGGGTCGCAAGGTGATAGCGACGACAACGCGCACAACACGGACGGAGATCTCGACAGCGACATTGACAATGAGGCGCATAGTGACGATGAAAATCAAGATGATAGTCACGGTTACGACGACTACGCCGACGATGCGGATGTCGACGACGCGGATGCCGACAACCTGGCATCTACCACGCCCAGGACTCAACCATCTTCCTCAAGTGCATCGACGCCGACACAATTTGTGTCACCTCCTTTGCAAGCCACAACGAATTCTTCCAGGCCTCGTTGCTACAAGACCCTCAAGAAAGTCTACAAGTACGCAAAGCCAGTTACGCTCGAGTACTCCAGACTATGTTTGCTCGGAGTTGAGGAGCCGGTGAACTTCGTAGAGGTGAGCAAAATTTCAAGTTGGATACACGCCATGGATGTGAGGAGAGGAAGGTGATTGAGAGCAATGACACGTGGACTTTAGTAACATGACATCCGAACCAAAAGGCCATAGGTCTGAAGTGGGTTTACAAGTTAAAGAAGGACACGAAGGGTGCCATTGTGAAGTAGTACAAAACAAAACTTGTTGCAAAGGGCTGCGTAAAACATTAAGGAGTTGACTATGAGAAGGTGTTTGCACCGGTTGCTCGACTCGAGACGGTGAGAGTGCTCCTAGCTTTGGCAGCGCAAGAGGATTGAAAGGTTCATCATAAGGATATTAAATCCGCTTTTCTCAATGACCTCAAAGAAGAAGTGTACATGGAACAACCCGTCGACTACAAGAAGAAAAGTGAAGAAGGAAAAAATTACAAGCTCAAGAAGGCACTTTACGGGCTGAAGCAAGCCCCAAGAGCTTGGAACTCAAACTTAGATCGAAGTTTGGTATCACTCGGGTTCAAAAGATGTCCCTATGAGGACCCGAAAATCAATTTGTCAGGCACTGAAGAACGGGTGAAGATTGAAGACGCGACCAAAGATGAGTGTTGCCGTCAAGCAATGGATGACCCGACTGTAGCAAAGTCGGTCCCTGGAATGCTACGAGGAACGGCGAAAGCATTGCCAAGGGTAAAACATACGAGAAATTGTGTTTAGGATCCAGGCCGTAACGACAGATGTCATGCTTAAGAGGGTGAATGTTAGACTTAAGACGACTTAACTTGCACCGAACGTGCATGTATCCAAGTCCATCTAGGATTGGTAGTCCTACTAGGATTAGATTATCCTATACGTCTCGGTCATGTAATTAGCTAGCCTACCTGCATGTACCCGGCCCCTGTAATCTGTACCAACGAAAAAAGCAATTTACAATGTAAAGCAAGGCTTCATACGAGGCTTTGGCAATCCATCAGTTTAGTGTTTCTCCATCCATGTTCGTCAAGTTACACAAGAGTTCCGTCAATGGCGCCAACATAAATCGATCCGATTCGAAGAGCTGGCGTCCAGGTCGCTACGTGCGTTTACTGCTGCATGCAAAATCGATCAAGCTGCTAGCTTGTTTGCTTGCTAGCTTTGCACTATGTGTGTGAGATCCTGGGTGATTTGATATAGGGATAAAAATTCGACGGATTTTTTATTGGTATGTGAAATTTCAAGTTCAAACACGTTACCATTTACGAGCTATGAATGAAAAAACAAATTTAGCCATAAATAGTGGCGTTTACTGTTTGACGCTATTTATTGCTTCTTTTGTCTTTTTTGTACCTTTTAATGATAATGTATTTGAACTTGAAAATTTCACATAGTAATAGAACCTCACACTCTCAAGACCTCGTATTTTTTTGAGATTTTTCTTGAAACTTTAAAACATCATTTTCATGTGGTTTTCATTGGTTTCCGTAGAAATTTGGTTTCCATGTGATCTTCTCTCACGAGAGATACAAGACATGTTTCTTTTGACTGCGAGAGAGCTTTTGTCAAGACGCAAGTCAGAATCTAAACATCCTTTACTAGGAGTTGCTGAAAATTTTATCATCCGATACAAGTACGATGCCTACACGGCAAAACTCTATTTGTCATGTCAACAAAAATTGATTCCTACACCAATGGCACAAGCATCGGTTGCCTTCTCTATTCCACCCAAATGTAAGAAGATGATCGCCTTTATTGAAACATGCTGCTCACTGAGCCGTCATGGTGAATGTGCTAAGTAGTTTCTGCTACAAGGTTGGCCATAAAAAGCAACATCAGCTGAGGGAAGCATTTGTCCTCTGGCAGCAGGATGAAGTTTGTCACTATAACTTCCTCAAAGATGCCCATAGAAAGCCTTTCAATTGCAGGTGGGCTGCAAAGCCAATTGCCTTAGTGGAAAAGTGTGAGAGTATGTTCGCTATTGGGGTATGTTACTGCACAAAACAATGGAGAATAGAAAGAGAGCAATAGTCACAAATAGAATCAACCCCAATGCCATGCTAATTTGTGAAGTCAAGCGATTGTATGTTACCATGTTACTGAGATCAGACTTGTATTCAGTTATTTAGTCAACTTTACTCATACACTTTTTTTCAAGCAAACCTTAGTCAAGCATGCACGACAACCGAGATAAAAGTCAAGATTCTCCCTGAGGTCTGTTCCTACGTCAAAATACACAGGATTTCAATGCCCAGGATAGCATCTGAATGACTCATATTCATTTATATCCCATTTGCATTCCATAGGTACATAACAATTTTGTTTCGCTCTACCTCTTCTGTTTACTTTTTTTTTCTTAATCAGGTTGCAAAAGGATGGATTCCACAAATTATGATAATAAAGGTGATAGGGTTTTACTAAATTTACTTTGCCTTACCAAACGAGTAACCGACTTTGTGAACTTTACTTTCGAAGCAACTCTAATAATTATAAGGAAATCGAGAAACACCAATAAAAATACAAACTCACTACTATAAGAATAAAAAGAAATCAAACCCCAACTTAACTAGAAAATTTGTGATCAAAAGAAATTAGCTACGAAACCGATATTTCTGCCCACCTTAGGCTGGGTGTGTACTCATTGTATTTGTATCCACTTGATGCTTCATCTCGAGTCAATAAAATCCACCCTTTATCAGAACAAATTTCTGACCACCTTGTTAAGACTCCTCTTGTCTAAAAAAAAGTAAAACACCATCTTCTTGTCTACGTGGGCTGCAAGTAGAATCTCATAGTTTCTCAGACTTATATAACTAAACAGTTACGCTTAGCAGAAATCAAGAACCTATCCCATGATTTCATCATTGGTGTCTCAGTTTGAATATGGTCGGGAAGACAAAACAAAACGCACTAATGTGAACTTAGTAGAAATTCAAGCATAACGACAACATGTGTGCAACAAGCATAAACAACCTACCAAGGTGAACTTGCGGAGGGCCATAGACCTATTTTATGGACAACCCGCCTGATGGTTGATGACTAACATAAATTTAAATCGGGAGTTATGATCTAGTACATATGAGCATCATTGTGATCTCAATGTGAGAGTGGTTGTCTAGCCGACGGCCTCCATGATAAATAGTAGTATATTACTTGGAGCAAGCCAGCATGACAAAATTCATCTTTTCGATTTTTTTGCGGGTGACAAAATTCATCTAACTATGTGATAAGTGTAGCTGGATAAATAGAGGGAACTAAAAAGGAAAGTTTCACGGGCAAGCTCATGTAGATCGAATAGGAAAAGGAGGCATCTAGAATCAATGGCCTCTCCGCTCGCTTGCATCTCCACGGGATACACTTCATGAGAGTGAACCATAGTCATAGTCAAGCATGTTAACGTTCAAGAGAACAGAGCACATGATGCATGTCGTTCATTATCTACGTCACAGCCTCACTTGTAATGTCGATGCCACGAGAACATGGGCAAAGCCAGCACAACCACAATCCTAGGCAACTGCTAAGGATCCACAGTGAGCTAGCGACAACACTGGGTCGGCCTCTAACAATTGCAGGGCAGCGAGCAACCATATCCTATGAAGTATTTGATCTCATGTGTCTAGCAGGAATCGGCCACTTAAATCTCCTGGAAGCCACTTTTTCAGTGATTCACACACTAGCTTCAGCAGCATTTGCCAGGGACCTGGGTCATTGGACAATCCATGCTCAACTTGATCATTTTCTCAATGCTTGGAGTGTCTTCACCCCGCAAAGCTCCTCATTGTAAACAAGCTAGAGGGGCCACTTTCCAAATGGCTGCCCTGTGCTCGCGGCTAACATGTCCCTTTCTCATGTCAAAATATGTTCATGATCTCTTTTCTTTACTCAGACTTAGAAATGAGAGAGGTGAGTGGCCACATGAATATATACAATGGAAAATGTGAAACACAGACTCTGCAACAATTGCTCAAAATAAAAAGGACAAACACAAACCATAAATCTTTGGCGAAAACCAATTTGTTGCTCCTTGGTCGGTGGCAAATGAGACATTCCAACAGTATCAATTCCTTTGAATAAGTGCCATGAGTCATATTTTTCGACTACAAGAGAGCTTATGTCAAGAGACAGATCAGAAACTAAACACCCTTGACTAGGTGTTGACGCAAAATTGATCATTTGGTACAAGTACAATGCCTGCACGACAATGCAACTTTATTTGTCATGTCACAAAAATTGATTCCTACACCAATGGCACAAACATCCAGTGCCTTCTCTATACCACCCAAATGTAAGAAGATGCTCGCCGTTATTGGAACATGCTGCTCACTGAGCCGTCCCGGTGAACATGCCAGATAGTTTCTACTACAAGGTTTTCCATGGAGAGCACTGTCGGCTGAGGGAAGCATTTGTCCTCTAGCAGCAGGATGGAGTTTGTAACTATAACTTCCTCAAAGATGCCTCCAGAAAGCCTTTCAATTGCAGGTGGGCTGCAAATAAATGGCATTAATGGAAAAGGGTGCTGCACTTTTTCTAAACAATGTAGAATAGAAAACTTCAATAGTCGCAACTGAAATCAACCCCAGTGTCATGCTAACTTTAGAAATCAAGCTACTTTATGTTACTATATTAATGAACATCATACATGTTCAATTATTTATTATGGTCAACTTTGCTCTCGCATTTTTGTTTCAAGTAAACTTTTGTCAAGCATGCATACCAACGGAGGTAAGAATCAGGATTGACCAACAAACTGCTAAAAAACAGCTTCCAAAGAAAAGGAAATACGATAGATGGAGAGCTAGCAGAACAGCTCACAACCCACAACAGAGCAAGCACACAAGAATACATACAAGAAGCACTTCTAGCAAAGCCACGGCCATCGACAACCACTACGGCCTACACCAAAAATGTAACTAAGGACTATTATACCACTTAGTAGATAGCCAACTCTTGTTCCAAAATTATTCAGTTAGGCTTGACTTTAAGGCCATCATGAATTCGTGTCTCAACTCCAGTACTTGCTGTAGTTACACACCGCGTACCATCATACAGATACAGGGTTCCTTGTTATTATTCTCAAATTATTCACTTAGTGTGTGGCTCATGACTTGCCGAAGCTCCAAGATGTTTTTTGCTTCACCATTGTAGCCGTGATATCAAGAACCCATCAAGGGGTAGCGGAAGATGGAAAGGCTCAATTGTGACATGCTTAATTTAGAGTTCTTTTACAATGTCCAGTTTGTCGGTATGATTTACAATTTACCGTTTTTAGTGGAATCAATTGATTTAAGCATCACTGTGTTCCTTAAGCTTATTCAATCTAAGGGTCAGATACAATGTCATAACACAGTGCATACAAGATTTGTGCCAACACGTAACCTGCAAGTGCATCGACCCTTGTGTGTGCGAGTACACATCAGCGAACTTTTGGACGCATTGGTTTCTAAACAAATAAACCAAGAGTTCCAACTCGTCCGATTTCGATGCTAGAAATTGGTGATGTTGCATTATCGGCGAACAAATGCGCATTCATAATTGCAACAAACATTTTCCATACACCTATCGTGCGGAATAGTGGTTGTGACCTCTAGCATCAACACTTATATGGATACTAATTAGTGTTATTCAATTATGAACTCCTCAAAACATGTGCGGTAGACGGTAGTCCCTTCCCGGGCCCCATTTCACCATTTTAACCGAGGCAGTTTATAAAACTCTAAGTCACCTATGAGCTCATCATCTCGGTTGTCTGGCAGATGATTTCTCATCATTGTCATGATAGGAAAAGGAAGCATTATTGGGTATGTGTTTGGTTGCATGCATCGTGAAATAGACCGACATTTAGCCAACCATGGTCAAGGAGAAGCTTTCTTGTGCGAGGTAATAGTGGTGCGTAGTTTTCACCATGGCTAGCTTTTTTTGGCAGAAAGACCTGGGGATTATGTTGAGATTCAAAGGTAGTACAAAGGACCCAAAAGTTAATAAGATTACAACTAACTAGGTCCTTAGACCACACAACACAGAGTACAACCACCAACGCGAGAGGAAGGCGCGCTGTCGCCGCCACTGCTCCTTCGCTGGAGGAATTACTCTTGAAAAGACAACCATGGAGATCGAACGGGGAGTCTTCGATCTTTGGTCATGTAGAACCGGCACAACGGAGCTATAGCCAACACGAGTGAATCCTCTCCAAAATCCAGAGGTCCACCCTCAGCAGCACAGCAAGACCCAACCTCCACATCGTCGATGGGGAGCTTGCGTGGCTAGCTAATGAATGATGTGATGCAATGGTTCTTGGAATCCGACAAGACTATGCATTCAAGTTATAATGATTGGCTAACCTGCACTCTTGGAGAATGTATAAAACATGTAATTGCGGCGGGTTATCTGAGTCAGTTTGCATCAGTGCTTTCACAAGTCACATACAATTTGAAAGGCATATGTGATCCATGTGCAGTCATCCATAACCGTTAACAAAGTGAACCAGTGCAAGGTCATTGACCTACCTTACAGACAACACACTAATGTTTGGTGAATAACATGAATCATGAGTTATGATTTCTTACTTCTTATCATTATGATCTTAATGTGAGAATGGTTGTCTAGCCGGTAGCCTCGACAATAAATAGTAATATGTTATCATCATGCTACCAAGCAAGTCAACAGGACCAAATTCATCTAACTACATGTGAATTGTAGTTGCAGGAATAGACAAAGCTGAAAAGGAAAGTTTCAAGGGCACGATGGTCGAATAGGAAAAGGAGGCATCTGGAATCAATAGCCTCCTGGTTGGCTTGCCTGTCCCCGGAAGTTCTTGAACATTAGTAAATTGTAGTCATAGTAAAGAATGCCAATGTTCAAGAGACTGGAGCACGCAATGCCCATCATTCACTGTCTATACCATAACCTCATTTGTAGCACTAATACCACGAGAACATGGGCTAAGCCAGCACAACATCAATCTTAGACTGCTCAGCTTCATAGTGAGATGGCAATAAAGCTGGATCGGACTATATTGATCATATGCAGTGTAGGCATCCACTAGAAGATCAGAAACTACTAAAACTCCCAGTCATCTTGACCCTCGAGCAAGGGCTTACTTTCCTAGCAAGATCAACAATGTAGCTCACCTTCAGGATGCAAAGTCGTTCGATGTAAGACAGGAACACTTCATTCTAAAAAAACACCCCACCTTCCCTACTCCATACTCTTCGCACTTTGCTTTTAGTTGAATACTAATCTCTAAGTTATCCCAAAAATAAAATCACATCGGCATTGTGTTACCTCACTCACTTCTTTAAATCATTATCTCTCATGTCAAAATATGTTCATGATCCCACAAACTATTCTTTATTTTGTACATGGAAATGATCAACAATGGGTTTCTAGATGAATGTGTATAATGAGAACATGAAACCCAAACTTTGTGAAAGAGTCGAACAAAATAAAAAAGATGGACACAAAGCGCAAATCCTTGGCGATAGCCCATCTATACTTGGTCAATGGCCAATGGAACATTCAAAAGTACCAATTCTGCCGAATAAGTTCCATGAGTCATATTTTTTACTACAATAGAGCTTATATGTCGTGACACATGTCATAAACTAAACACCCTTGACTTGGTGTTAATGCAAAGTTGATCATCAGGTACACGTCTATGATGCCTACACGGCAATGTAACTTTAATTTTCATGTCATCAAAAATTGATTCCTACAGCAATGGCACAAAATATCTAGTGCCTTCTCTATACCACCAAGATGTAAGAAGATGATCACCAATATTGGAAGATGTTGCTCATAGAGCTGTCACGGTGAACATATAGTTCATGTTAAAAGGTTATCCATGGATAGCACCCTCACCTGAGGGAAGCAGTTGTCCATTGGCAGTTTGTCACTATAACTTCCTCAAAGATGCCTCCCAAAAACCTTTCAATTGCAGGTGGGCTACAATGTTAATGGAGTTAATAGACAAGGGTGAGAGTATGTTCACTTTTGTAGTATGTTAGTGGCTTAGTGCATGAAACAATGGAGAATACAAAGACAACAATAGTCGCAAATGAAATCAACCCCAACATCATGGTGACTTTTGAAGTCAAGCTATTGTGTGTCACCATGTTACCGAACATCAGACTTGCATTCAATTATTTACAATGGTCAACTTTGCTAGCACATATTTGTTTCAAGTAAACCATGTGTGGCAACGGAGATAAAATTTAAGATTGAGCCTAAGGTCTCTTCTAGTGTCAAAATACATAGGATGTCAAAATGCCTAGCATATGAATGACTCATATTGATTTATACTCCATTTGGTATTCCAGTGGTTTATTACAAATGTATTGTTGTTCAGTGTATGTACTTGGTTTTTCAATCATGTTGCGATGGTTCTATAAATTACAATAACAAATGTGATGGGGTTTATCAAAATATTGTCTTATAAATAGACTAATAGACTTTGCAAACTTCATTTTAATGAAAACTTTAATAATAATAATAATAATAATAATAATAATAATAATAATAATAATAATAATAATAATAATAATAATAATAATAATATAAGGGAATCAAGAAACCCCAACAAAAAATAAGACTCGCCGCTAAAATTAAATCAAACCTGTACTAGACTAGAAAAATCATGGTCAAAGAATATTAGCTAGGAATTCGGTATTCTGACCTTGTTAAGAATTCTTTTCTAAATAATACTAGCTTCTTGTCTACCTGTGCCACAAGTAGAATCTCATACACTCTTTGTAACGCCCGGACACACCCGCCGGTGGTCGTTACTCATGGCGGGATCTAGACTGGCCCCACAGATCAATACTAATCTTTTCTGCGCACCCGGCCGGTCACCCATCCTGACACTACTCCAAGCTGATCACGCTTAACTTTGGAGTTCTGTCCGAATGGGCTACCGGAAAAGAAGGAATTCCTTATTGATATGAGTAGTCTATCATCCCTAATAAGCCAGGCCATCACACTCTTAGTTTAACAGACTTTATAACTTAACGGTTATAGAAATCAAGAACAAATGCCACGATTTCATCAGTGGTGTCTCAGTTTGCATCATAGGAAAGATACAACAAAAAGCAGTATATTGTGTGAGTTGTTTGCAGTAGGGTAATAACATCAATACTATATTATAAGCAACAAGTAGCTAACAAAATTCAAGCACGAGGACAACATGTGTGCAATAAGCATAAACAACCATTAATTAGGTGAACCTGCCGAGTGCCATAGACCTAACCTGTCTTATGGACAACCTGCTAATGGTTGGTGGCTAAGAGCATCTCCAACAGGCGTGCAACTGTGCGGCGCGTTAAAATAAGTTTACAGCACCAAAATAGCAACTTTTTGAGCACCGCGGAGCGCTGGCTCCATCAGCTGCTGCAAAAAATTGCGCGCGCGCGAACTGCTCCAGCAGACATGCTAAACTTTACAGCATACGCGAGTAGACGCCCGTCACCAAAGCGGATATCAGCATAGAACGTGCCGGAAGGGCGGATGCGGGAGCCCGAGCTGCTCCGGCGACGCGGCGGCATGTCGGCTGTGGGGGAGTCGGCGGCGGGAGAAGGGCGCGGCAGCGGCGGCGGCGACGGAGGGGTACCGGATGCGAGGAAGAAGTGGGCGGCGGCGGGGCGGAGAAGGGGGCGGCGGGTGCGCTCGAGTGTGCGGTTGACCGGCATCGGGAGCACGCGTTACGCCGTGCGCCAAAACTAGCGCGCGCCGGGCAGCTTTTTCGCGCACGCCGGAATCTCCCGCGCCCGCTGGAGCGCGTGAAACTATTCCGCGCACGCTAAAACCCACGTTTCCCACACGCGTGCGTTTTTTACCGTCGCTGTTGGAGATGCTCTAACATAAATCGTGAGCTATGATCTAGTACATTGGAGCATCATTGTGATCTCAATGTGAGAGTGGTTTTTTAGCTGGTGATTTCCACAATAAATAGTACTCCCTCCGTTCACTTTTGTAAGTCATTTCAGACAACCCAAAATGGGCTGTTTTGTACATTGTTTGAAATGTTTTTAAGGCTTATAAAAGTGAACAGAGAAAGTAGTATGTTACCTGGAGCAAGTCAACATGACCAAATCCATCTAACTATGTGGGAAGTATAGCAAGAGAAACAGAGGGAGCTCAAAAGACAAGTTTCAGGGCAAGCTGTGTGTCGATCGGAGAGAAGGGGGCATCTGGAGTCAATGGCCTACCGGCTGGCTTGCATCTTCAGGGGGTGCGCTTCACAAAAATGAACCATAGTCATGGTTAAGCACGCTAACATTCAAGAGAATGAAGCACGTGGTGCCCATCATTCGTTATCTACGTCACAACCTCACTCGTAACGGTGATACCATAAGAACATGGGCAAAGCCACAACAATAGTAGGCAAAGTTTCAGCAAGGAGCTAGTGACAGTGCTGGATCGACCTCTGTCATGTGCAGAGCAGGGAGCCACCGGATGCTGGATAGCTGCTAAAACTCTGTCTCATCTCAACCCTCCAGCAAGGGCTTCCTTTTCTGGGAACCTCAACATTGTACCTTGTCTTTCTCCTGTACGAGCATGAACCCATTTCTCTAGTGTCTGCCTTTTAATTTGTTGGCAGGGCACTGATATGTTAGTGTGAATTCCTTCATGATGTACTATGTACCATGATTTATGTTATTTGAATAGCAATCTCTCGATAATTCCAAAAATAGTATTGCATCGACACACTATTGTTGTACTCCAATCTCTCGGTAGCAATCTCTCGATAATTCCAAAAATAATATTGCATCGACACACTATTGTTGTACTCCAATCTCTCGATAGCAATCTCAGGAGTACATGTGAGCTTCGTTCAAGAAAAACTTTCGGTTCTCAAATCATCATCGATCTCCATTTTTCTGCTCAAAATTTTGTAATCAAACTTGTAAGAGCAAGTCCACTGTGGCCTCTATTCTATCATCAGACCAAGCTGAACTTTTCAGAGCACGCACACAACATTCAGTTTAATGTACGTAGTACAATCCGCGTTCCTGCCTACTGGCCAGCAAGCTGCCGTGTGCCGGTGCGGGAGAGATGGGAGGATAGGATAGGAGCAACAGCAAAGCCGCGAAAGATGGGAGCAGCAAGAAGCGGCAACGCAGGCCGGGGAGCAGCTGCAGCAAGAAAGCGACGTCGCGCGAGAGGTGGGAGCAGCCCAGCTGCCGCGGCGCTGTCCTGGAGCGGAAGAGCAGCAATGCCGTGCGGCGCGGGAGCAGCAGCAGTAGACACGCGGAGACCACAATCGCCGGCCGGCGAGCTCACGTCGCCACCACGTGGACGAGCCTCCGCGGGCGGGCACGCGGCGAGCGCACCGGCTGCGGCTGCGAGCCGGCCGCGGCTGCCGGATCCCTCCATGGCTCAGCCTCGCTCGATTCAGCCCGCTGAGCAAGCGCGAGCCTCTGTGGGCGGGGCACGAGGCGAGGCGGCCGTGGTGACGGCCCCGTCGGCGGCCGGTGAGTCGTGGCCTCCAGCGAAGGATCAATATCGACGGCGCACTGCACGTGTTTGAGGAAAGCTCAAGCCAAACCTCTGCTGCTCTAAATCGGTTTTTAGGGGAAAACCAGAATGAAAACCTGCACACACACACACAAAAAAAAAGGCCTACGTACCATGTCTAGTGAACTCGTTTGGCGAAAATTCGAATGGGACAAAATGTGAAAGGAATCTTTAAATTAAAGGTAAAAATGTTTCTGTTTCTAGTTTTCGGGTGATTTTTTGTACTTCGGTCCATTTTAGGAGTAAAAAAATGTAATTAACTCATGATATAAACATGAAACCCAAACTTTGTGCATCAGTCGCTCAAAAAATAATAAAAGAATAAACATGAAGCGTGTATCCTTGGCGATAACCACTCCGCCATCCATTGGCCAATCCTAATGGGACATTTAACAATATTAATTCCTCCGGACAACTACAAGGGACATGAGTCATATTGTTAGACTACGAGAGAACTTATGTGCCGGAACGTAGGTCAGAAACTGACCACCCTTTACTAGGTAATTGATGCAAAATGGATCACCCGGTACAAGTAATGATCAGCACCCTTTCCTAATTTCTGCTATAAGGTTTGCCACAAACAGCACCGTCAGATGAGAGAATCAGAGAAGTATATGTTCTCCGGCGGCAACATGGAGTTTGCCACTAAAACTTCTCGGGGAAGCCTTCTAGTTGCAGGTGGGCTGAAAAATCGGTCTAACTCAAGTGCCATATATGTTTCAGTAAAGGTTTACTACTAATGACATTTTCATAGTGAAGTCTAACAGCGTGTGAACGTCCAGGCACTTACGACCTTCGAGTGAAGCCGGCTGGAAACGGCTGCACAAGGCTTATTCATTTAATTTGGCTAGTGGTAGATTATGCCGATGAGCTATGTAATCTCTATTCCAACTGGTTGTGTTCATGTTTGCTTTTTATTTAATTTTTATCTTGTACTCAGTCACTTGAACTTTGGTTTAAGTTTAATAAAACAGTTGCGTGATCATATGATGCAAAGGCCAGGGTATTCCCCTTCTCATAAAAAAACTAACTTACTGGCAAACTTACTCACACAACCCAGAAATAATTGGTGGATTACATGTACCGTGAGTTATGATCTAGTACACCGTGTACCATCACGATCTCGGTGGCAGTGGTAGCTATATATCTCCCTGTGTAACGAGTGGCCTCAATAACAAATAGTATGGTATCTTCATGCTACAAAGCAAACCAGGATGACCACATCTGGCTAATTGTAGTGCTACAAGTGCATCAAGAGGATAATGGAAGCTCAATGCAAACCGAATTTTACCACGAGCCACATGCATGTTGGTTAAATATATAAGAATAGGAGGTATAGGGAATCAATAGGCTGGCTGACGGCCAACGCGTCAATGCAACTGACTATGTCTCAGTGAATTACATTTATAGTCACGCACAAGAACGTCCGGGACCTCGAAGCAATTTCATGTGTTCTTCGTGGCGGGTGGTTCCTCGGCTATACGCTATTATACTGACTTTATCGAACGAACTCCTGGACATGGCTTGGCATGATTGATAGTGTGTTTTCTTCTTGCTCCTGCAACTATCTTCTTTTCCTTTCCTATTTCCCAAAATGAAAGCACAATTATATTTTGGACTTTTTCTCTAGGCTAGCGCCGCTAGTATGTTTTCTAATGCAACCTATCCACATGTTTGGGTTGTTCCTAGTTCGTTGACGAATCCATCAAGCCAACACACAAACACAACACACACCATGTACCTAGCCGGCTCGGCTAGCGACATAGGAGCTCTGGCAGCTAGCAGCAGGAGGGGTGGTGATAGCCAAGCGGACAACAGTCGGTGGCCAGCAAGCCTCATGGCCCCTAGTCTCCAAGTCCAGACGACCTGGCCACAAGACCCCATAGGGGAGGCAGGGTAGGGTGCACAGGCGTAGGCACACTATGCAGCAGGGTGATGGTTTTACTGGTGACCACTGGGTGATGTGACTACGTTGCTGCCGAAGGGAAAATGAGGAGATGAATGAGAAAGGGAAGGTTCTAGCACAAGCAAAGGAGAGAGGTATAATTTTCTGAATTTTTGTGATATTTTCAGAGTATAGCTTGGCAATCTATAATGTAGTGATTTTAGTGGCATTTTCATGTAATGAATTGCATATTTGATAAGATATTTTAAAATACTTGGTAGTGACAATAGCTCTAGTTCAAGTACTCATGAAAGTGACATTGTTGCAGCACATGCCACTTATAAAGATCAAATGCATTCTCAAGTATGTGCATTTTTTTGCGTGTATAGATTACTTTGGATTTGTATCTATCCACACCTACCTTGATTTTTTGCATCCTCCGCAAATGATCAAAATAAGATGATTTACACAAAACGTAGATACTTGGAGGTATATTTTGACATCATTAAATTCCCTTTATATGATGCAGGTTAGGAAATAAATAAATTAGGTGTCATGATGCAAAATTGACCACCCGTACATGTATGATAGTGACATGGAAATGTAGTTTTGTTTGTCATGTCACCAAAATTGATTCCTACACCATGCACAAGCATCATATGCATTCTCCATACCTCCCAGATGTAAGAGGATATTTTGCCACTATGGAGAGATGTTGCTTACGGTTTCAGCTATAAGGTTAGCCATGTACATCACCATCAGCTCAAGGAAGCATGTCATGTGGCAGCGGGATGGGGGGTTTCACTATAACTTCCTCAAAGATGCATCCTAAAAGCCTTTCAATTGTAGGTGGGCTGCAAAACCAGCAGCTTTAATGAAAAATGGTGAATGTAGTTCACTTTTGCGAGCATAAACAATGGCGAAGATAGTGATGTTGCAAATAAGATAAACCCCAAGGTCTAGCTATATTTTTAACTCAAGCTTCTGTGTATCATCATTTTTCGAAAAGGAGGTTGAAACCCCCGACCTGTGGCCTCTACATCATTGTGATGCACACATCCATTTTAATTGAAGTTGACGGAAGAGAACGTGGCCATAGTCATCAATAAGAGGAGTACAAAACATAGTCGACTACGACATAACCATTACAAGATATGCATAGAACACCTATGACTAAGTCGACTTCTTTGTTACAAGACATCATATTTACATTTGATTGTAAGACATGACATAGAAGGGACCCCGGAAAGAAAAGCGGCGTGGCATGATAAGCGACCGCTTGTAGTTGTTTATTATAAATCACCAAAAGCTAGTCTAATCAAATAGGGTGAGATGCCACACAAAACAATGCTGGAGACAAGGGATTTGTTATTGGCACGGCATCCAAATCAGCCCTATAAATATACTATCCAGGCATATGAAAGTGAATTCTAAGTCGGTGTACCACATTTGGTTTGTCCTTTGGCATGTTATCCTAGTACCACAAACGCTGAAGATATAGAGGAACATTGAAAGGACTTTGTAGATGACTTGCTATTCACTCGATGCATGGCTCTATGTAAGTGGGGTTGCATATACACCCATGGTACACCAAATATACATTCCACAATCTCCGCCATATGTAACAATTAGTGCCGAGCCCATGCATGTTGTTGACTAGGTCATACAAGACGCATGGGAAACCGTGAAAAAGAGAATCACCACCAAATAACAAAATTAGGAAGGTGAGGCACCAGGAATTGAAGTTTGAGATGCACTGATACCTTTGGTTGGCATGTAATTAGCACTGTCGTGTTCGCCTATTTGTAGCTTACCACCAGGAACCGCCTTTCTTGTTCAACAAAATGGCTGAGTGCATCATATGATGCAGAGGTCAGGATTACTTTATTATTTTTCTTAAAAGAAGATCTTTGTGCGTTAAACATGGTGGATTTTTCATCTACAAGACCAAAGGCTGATGCTTTGTAACTAAGCACTCAATACGCAACCACGTTGCCATCACAACTATTTTTTTAATACACAAAGATTGCATTTCATTTTTTAAAAGTGAAAAGGGAGTACATGGTGCAATCCTCACTTATACGTTCTCATCGATGATGGTGCAATGGTAACAATCTATCCAATCTCGATGCCAATTCCCTTTCCCAACAACATGGTTTGCTCAAACCATAACAACAAAAGCCTATCTCTTAGGTAACAAGCTATCTAATCTTGAGGCCACTTCCTTTTCCCATTAACGTGCTTCTTCTTGGATCTGTTATACTAGGAGCGAGATGGAGGGGCGCCGCGGATCGAAGATGCATCCATTATGGTGCTTCCGAAGCCACCAAGTAGTGAGGATGATTATGGATGATATGCATCGGCGCTACGCTTGGCGAGATTGCGAGCACGAGGAGGCCCTCCACTGAGAAAAGATGGTCGTGGGGGCTAGGATAGTGATTGTGGGAGCGACACCAATATAGCACTTTGTGCCACACCTGATGAGATATGGAGTAACGGGCATGTGTGGCGCCCTATTCTGATTTTTCTGGTGTCCCTTCCTTGGGTGCCCTCCCCTTGTCACTGAGGGATGCCACCGGGCTAAGCTTGTGAGGCAAGGACGACAAGCGTGACTCCATTTTGGTCGGTGACAATGATGAAGGCTTCCTGAATCTTAATTTCTAGTGGCGGTGATATTCCTGGTTCTTGATTAACGTCAGAGACGATGCATCTTCCCAGTTCTTGCTAGGAGGCAATTTGTAGCTCTGCATTGCATGCTCTATTGCATCGAATGTGGGCTGCCTCGTGCGATGGCTATATTTCTCCTAGCCGGAGTGACCTAGACCACTAGTCATTCCTACAGGGCGCAAGGTGGGTGGGCTCCAGCCTCCATATTGGAGGTTCATGGTGTCATGCTTCGATTATTGATAGTTCCGTACTCAGTGCAAGAGTTCGAGTGCGTTTCATGGCCCGTGAAGGTGTTTACGATGGAAGATATGGCGAGTCTACTTCTACTCGATGTATGGGTTTGGTCCTTGTCTGTGATGCCCCATGTGACTGGCCTAAATTGGCTCTGCGTGCGTGGGCACGATTCTCAGCTACATGGGATTATTGGTGTAGGGCCTTCGATATTGGTAGGTGTCATCGGCGTTGATGGTGGGCGTCCCTAGTTGTTTCTCAGTAGCGTGTGTTGCCAAGGCATGGTTCCAGTTGCATGGTGATGGCCTCCAATACACAACTTCGTGTAAGGATCTCAATAGTTATCATACCAACAAAGAGCGGATGAGAGTATTAATTCGGGCATTTTTATCGCACACAGATCATGTACAAAATAATTGTCTGAAAATATAAATATGTGGTTATTATGTGTTGAAACGAATATAGCAGAGTGGCACAAGAGTTGATGGTTGCAACGGTAATAATAAGGATCTTAAAAGTAAAGAACGTAAAGTAAAGAAGTTGAATTAGACAGTTTGTTGTCCGTCAGTGGTGGAGCTACAGTGCCAAATATGGACGGGTCGGTACAAAGTAAAGCCCACTATTTTTTCTCAAATTGGTCCGGTCTAATCTGAACCCCCATTTTTTTGCTCTGGGCAGGGCAGACCAATGATGCCTGGATAGGGCATGAGGCATCGTATTTGCATGACTGGACAAGTTCGAGCACCACTTCATGTATCTTAAAACTTTAGGCACCAAACTGACCGTACATGACAAGTTAAGCCGCAAGTCATGATGTATTTAACTCTTTTTGTTGTAAATAGAGGGTTGACTTTGTTCTTTGAATAGTAGTCAGAATGGAGTAGGCTTCTGTAGCCTACACGTAGTAGACAATGTTGTTTTTTGGTCTGTTGTTGTCCTGTACTACGTATACAGTGGGTGGTTACCTTTGTCTCCATTCTACACATATGCACCTTCTCGCTCTCCCCGCTTCTTCTTTGCCCTCCGTCTCTCGTCTTATCTCAAACATTTTGATTCAAGTTTGGTTTAGGCCGCACCGCAGGACTACACAGGGGTCTCCATCCACTTCATCATGATACATGGACAACACGTTGAACCTGTCTCTCCTCACTTTAGATTCGTTCATGGTCGCTTGAATCGGCAAAAAATACAATCTTGGTTTCAGCCCTGGGCTTGATGAACCCCATGAAGTGTTTTTCGCTGATGGCACAAAAAAATTGGAGAGAGCTGGATGGACGCAAGCGGTCATAATCACGGTCATGTAGTGGTCATACACGGACGAGAACAAGAGAATCTCACAAATAGTGACCTATGTGAACAAAAGGCAAGTCAGAATTAGTGATTGTGTTGACCCTGCCTCCCTAATAGCAAGTTCACACCTTGCGTAGATCTCTATGACCCCAACCTTAGTTGGATGTACGAGATAGAGTACACCTCCTAGGCCATAAGGTCATTTGCTAAACCAAGTGAGACAAGACAACCAAAACAGGTAAACAAAATGTTCGTATAACCATAGTCCTAGATGATGTTATGCATTGGTTGCCTGCTATGTCATGAGACATCCTGTAGGCTGAAGTCCTTTGAGGCTTCAGAGTTCCAAACACTTGGTGAGGACCTTAAAAGTGAGTACCACACAATGTTATTGCACATCACAACTCAATCCTGATCATAAATAGGAAGTACCTTCCTTTCCATGTGATGGGGACCTCACTTACCAAACCTTGACAACAAAGATGAGAAAGATAGGTGGCATGGTTACAACAGACCATAATAACATCTGGTAGGAAAGAGAAGCAGAGGGAAGGGATCTCCGTTCAAGCTTGAAGCTCATCACAAGGCCAACCATATGCCTCGCTAGAACAAAGACATATTAGCTAGTGGAACAACCCGAATATGTGGACAGGGTGCCAGAGAAATCAACTTATCTCCGTCAACCTTCACTGTATCTTCTCCACAGATGGAGCGAGCACACATAATTGGTGTCTCCTGGACCGATGAAGATAGGGCCCGACGAGCCTTGGGTGCCATCTTTCCATCTGCGACAGTTGCCAGGGCTAATGTCCACTAGAATAGGTAGAAATAATGACATCATCATGGGTCACATTATGTGGTTAGCCTAGGCAAAATCGCCATTAATCCATGATGATCCGTAATAGCTTCCCTTTATGGACGTCCGTGCTTCTAATTTATGTACCCTTGGATGTTTTTTATGATTCTTGGATCCTCAATGAGCTCAAATTAAAAAAAAGTATGTTGTATGTGCTTTCTTGGAGCCTCAATGAGCTCAGATCTGAAATTCTTGTTCGTTCTTCTTGGAGCCTCATTGAGCTCAGATCCGAAATTCTTGTTCATGCTTATTGGATCAAAACATTATATTCATGTTAGTTGGATCTAATATTCTTATTCATTCTTCTTGGATCCAAAACATTCTTTTCATTGTTTCTTGGATCCAAAATTCTTGTTCATGTGACTTCTCGAATGTGAAAATGGTTGCATGTTAATGCAAAATAATTTGTTGTGGAAAATTGGTTCCAGTTTCATTCACTATGGAATTTGCATGATAAGATCTATTAGAAAATGGGGAATATATCACGTGAATGACGTTGAATGCTTTGATACAGTGGTCGTCAGCTCCATCAATAGGCTGGGTGCAGCCACGCAACGTACGACAATGCATCATAAATAATAGCATATGAGTAATTTTGTTTGCAGTGTTAGAGACAATGGACATTTGCACAGGTTAGAGACTTAGAGTAATAAAAGTGGATCGTGCATCAACAATCATGATTGTAACCATTAAAACAAGATTTTGTGTGTGTCCAGAATGAGAGAAGTGCATATCTTAACCCTCAGCTTTAGGCCTAGTTTAATCTACAACCCTAAATTATGAAACCGCTTAGGCTACACCCTCCAACTATTAATACTGGTTAAATTATCCCCCTAGATGATGGGAAGGTGCTTTTGTGTGATGCACCACTTCATTTGACTAGTCAACGCTGAGGTGGCATTCTAGTGTGCAGTAGTTAACTAAAATAATTGTTGGTCCCACATGTCAGCCTCTAATCTTCTTTTATCTCTCCCTCACCAATCGAATTTTTTTGCGCATCCCGCCATTTCTCTACTCCTTCCAGTGGGGAATTGAGAGAGAGAGAGAGAGAGAGAAGGTAGGTCCTCAGTTGTCGTGTATTGCTGATTGGAATCGTTGACTTGGCCAAAGCAACCATGTGTTGTCCACATTGACCCGAACCACCATTGAGCTAATTCAGGGGATAACTTGCCTAGTTTGGAAAGCTGGAGGGTGTGATCTCATCGGTTTCATAGTTTATGGTTGTAAATTAAATACGTCATAGAGTTTGGGGTTGAAATATGCACTTTCTCTACATGTATTCATGCTTAAACTAATAACCATTGTTACATATACAATATTCTTCCAGATAGGAGATTGGAGATGACAAATTGAGTTTGAACCAAGATTACATGCACATAGCATAATACAACAAAACAGGAAAGCCTAGATCAGGCAAGAAAGCTGACACCGAAACACCCACGTTTGTCCAGGTGATCATCTGGTTCCAAACAGGGATTGCAAAGGGACAGTCCTTGAAAAGGCGGGTCGCCGTTTCCGACTATTGAAGACAGAGCTTGCACCTTGGATCATGTGGTTGTATAGCCAGCATGTCCGCGACGAGAATTCTACCATTCATGACCAGCCACACAAAGAATTTGCACTTGCACTCCGCATGAGCAGACCAAACCTTGGAAGAATCAAATCTCGGTGTGAGCCATAGAACTATGTCGCATAGGCCGATGCGGAACAGTAGGCTCCATTTATGGTCAATTTCCAGGAGATTCTGTCGTCCTGATATGGCAACAAAGTTGTCTGACTGATCCACTCCCACATATTGAAAAAATCCCCTAGCTATTGTAGGAATCAAAGGCTAATGATTGCTCTGATCCAATTTTCATTTGTCAACTCATGATGCACCGTCCTATTTTTACATGGCACAGTTCTAGGGCCCACACACAAGATTTGACTCTTTAAAGGTCTGATCTGCTCATACAGACCCCAAGTGCAAACTCTTCACTTGGCTGGTCCTGCATGGTAGACTTCTCACCGCAAACATGTTGGCTATACGAGGCTGGGCACATGAGCCAAGGTGCCAGCTATGTCTTTAGCATCCAGAAATGGCCACCCACCTTTGCAAGGATTGTCCCTTCACGATCGTTGTTTGGAACCAGTGATCAACGGAAAAAATGAGGGTATTTCGGTGTTAGCTTGCTTGCCTGAGACATGTGTTGTTTCTGAATGCTGGGTCAAGATGCTGCTAAACGAGTCATCCCAAGTGCGTCCGAGTGGGAGCAGTTGGATCACCTACACCCTTTGGGCTATCTGGAAAGATAGAACTGACGAGTTTTCACGGGCCAACGGATGACACACCACGAGGTTGCTTTACTGGCTTTCGAGGCCATTAAGTAGCGTGATTTGGCTTTCGTTGGGGCCTTGACATCTGTCAGTATTGGCTGAGTCTGTTCTAGGTTTTTCCTGGTTCTTGGGTTTTTGCCACGTTCCCTTAAAACGTGTACCTCTCTATAAATTGAGTTTCAGCTTTCCTTCTCTAGGAAAAGGTAGTGCTCTTGGCGGTTCCTCAAAAAAGTTGAACAACAGAAGTAAAAAAATTACTAAAACTAATGATCCTAGCTTGGACCCATTGACAAAGCCATGTATTTTGCTACACAGATGCCCTTTCATGCTTCCAGAGTTTAAGAATAGAGCATCTTATGTCAGGCTGTGCTTTGGTCCCCAGTTTATCCACGGACATGCTTGGATGTGTTCATAGACAGGAGCCAGTCGAGCTTCATTTGATCGTCCAAGCAAGGACTCCCATTTTTCCAAAATTCCAAATCCATACAAACACATACGCATAGAGCATACATGCTTTCATTGGTATGATAGCCAAGTGTGACATTTCACATATTACATGTCAAACATATACCAAAAGTATAATGCCCCTACTCTTGTCGGATGAGAGCTCAGTGACCCCCTTGCTAGAGTCGTCGACCTCGTGGTCATTGGTGGTTGGGCGATTGAGGTCATCTCCTTGTCGCTTGGGTCCTTCGCGAAGAGTTGGTCCCGCTCGGCGTCATGGAAGCACATCAATGGTTCGCCACCACCACCCACTCGTCTTCTAGGGACTAGAGGATTGTGCGGTTCTCGATGACGAGTTCGAACACGGCGAGCGCGGCCGCGTGCTCAAACTTGAGCCACACCTCCTTATCGTTGTGATCTGCCTCCTCGGCTTGCGCAAGGCGGTATCGGACCTCCACCTCCTCTAATGAGAGGATAAAGATGGTGTCACCCCCGTCCATGTAGGCTTGCACCATGCCCTCGGCGAGTTCAACCGCCATCCCCTCCTCTACTTCGAGCTCCTCCCCTCCAAGCTCAGGTCTACACCGACCACCAAGCACCGCATGTGGTAGTATGCTCCTTGGCAGGGAGTTCCATTCATTGCTCCGCCAAGAACTGCTTGTACCAGGTCACACGCTCCCTCGCACATGATGGCATGGCGGATGGCGCGCTCGAACGGGGATGTTGTGGCTGCACATGTGGGGAAATGGGGGAAATGGGCGTGCCTCTAGCTTGGCGGTCACCGGACGGCTTTTAATAGCCAAGATAAGGCTCCTTGAATGACGCACTAATGGTTGGTGACTAACATAAGTCGTGAATTATGATCTATGACATCTCATTATCATGATATCAGCGTGAGAGTGGTTGTCTAGCTGGTAGCCTCGATAATAAATAGTACTCCCTTCATTCACTATTATAAGATGTTTTGCATGTTTTAGTATGGACTACATACATACTGAAATGAGTGTACAAACACACTAAAACATGTTTGCATACATCTGATTTAGAAAACAGTTAAAACATCTTATAATAGTGAATCGGAGGGAGTAGTATGTTATTTTCATTCATCGAAAAAAAGTATGTTATGTTCATGCTACCGAGCAAGTTAACATAGCCAAGTTCATCTAACTATGTGTAAAGCATAGCTGGGGAAATAGAGGAAGGGCGTGACGTTCGGATAGGAGAGGCATCTAGTCTAGAACCAATAGCCTCCCGACTGGCTTGCCTGTCCCGGGGACTTCTTGCACATAAGTGAACCATAGTCATAGTTGAAACAAGGTAGAGTACAAGACAGCTGCTAAAGCGGTTCACTTTTGTTCAAGACGCAAAGCCGCTCGATGAAAAAAAGGAACACTACAAAAAAAGACACATCCGTGACATTTTGGGCCGAACGAAAAAAATTTCTATCATACATATGACACTTCTATGACGATAATTGTGACAAAACCCGGTATCATCATAGATGTGGTGGGCTCCTACTTCTATGACAAAAAGTCATGACAGAAAATGGGCTTTTCGTCCTGGGCGGGCCGGAGACGCAGCTGCATGACATTCTTTAGGCCGTTCATGACGGAAAGAACCATGGTAGAAGCGAGGGGGAGGAAAATTTCGGGGAGTTTCCGGTTACGGTGGGAGGTAGGGAGCCGAGCGATGCACGTTTCTCTCGTACACGTACGCGCGTGTGTGCGAGGCGTTGGCTCTAACTGAACCCGAGCGAGGCATTGGGATCTAACTAAACCCGAGTGATTGCACTGCAGGCTACGCGTTACTGAACCCGGCTGATCGATCGATGGATGTTAACTAAACCCGATCAAGCAATTCCTTCGCTACTGCTGCTAACTGAAGTCGATCGATGCTGCCTATGGGTTGAACAGTGAGCATTGCGGGGGGTTTGGATGAACAGTGAGCGGTGGCGTTGCTCTGGATGAACAGGACCCCGTGGTGTGGTGGAGGGTTGGATGAACAGTAGACGGTGGAGGGGTGCCCGTGGAGGGGTGGTTGAACAGGACCCCGTGGTGTGGAGGGCTGGATGAACAGTAGACGGTGGAGGGGTGCCCGTGGAGGGGTGGTTGAACAGGACCCCGTGGTGTGGTGGGCTGGATGAACAGTAGATGGTGGAGGGGTGGTTGAACAGTAGCCGGTGGAGTAGCGTGCGGTGGAGGATGGATGAACAGGAGCCCGTGGAGGCTAGATGAACAGGAGCCCGTGGAGGCTGGAGGAGGTCGACGGTGGAGATGAACAATATCCCGTGGAGTCCTGTTTTGCGGTACGCCACACCCCTCCCGATGAACAGGACCCCCGTTTCGACCATAGCGCTCCAACACAAGTCCGTTTCCTCCGTTTTTCGGTACGCCACACCCCTCCCGATCAACAGGACCCCCGTTTCGACTGTAGGAGGTCTGTTTCCTCCGTTTTGTGGTACGCCACACCCCTCCCGATCAACAGGACCCCCGTTTCGACTGTAGGAGGTCCGTTTCCTCCGTTTTGCGGTACGCCAGACCCCTCCCGATGAATAGGATCCCGTTTCGAACATGGTCGGTCGAACACAAGGCCGTTTCCTCTGTTCTGCGGTACGCCAGGCCTCGTTTCCATCGCCTGTTCCGTCCAAGCCCTCCCGATGAACACGAGCATTTCGTTGCCTCCTCATGAACACGACGCATTCCGTTGCCTCCCCATGAACACAACGACGACGCTGTTTCTCTGTTCTGACCCAGCCATGTACATGAGCCCTCGCCATACGTATGCGCGAGTAGGCGTTCGATACCCCGCCCGTATGTACACATACGTGGCCGTATTTTCTTTCTTGCACCCTGACCGCCTCTACTACGATACGTGCGCGCCTCTACATCGACCAGTATATATGTACGTACACGTTCGCGACCAGAATGACAACGCTACGTACGCTTCGACCAGGTGGGTCCTGATAGTCAGGCACTTCCTTGCATGCAAAGATGTAGCTGGTGGGTACCAGCAGTCAAGGGGGCGAAATACGATGGCCCGTCCGGTGGGTCCCGCTGTCAGGTGGAGGAATAATTATTTTGCATGTAATAAGGAGGCACTTCCTTGCTGCGGCCGTGGACCCAGCTGTCAGCCTCTCCACGTACAGTCCACGTCCGATGGAAGCCGTTCCTTGACCACATTGACCACGCCGGGCCGAGAGCACCAGGGCGATGGACGACGGCGAGGCCTAGGAAGGGGACGACACGGAGCCGGGGAAGACGCGGCAGTGGATGCCCACGCGTAGAGGAGTACGAGGGTTCACTGGTTCGCTGCGGTGTGAGGTTGCCATCGCCGCAGAATAACAGGGGGTGTGGGTGAGTAGAGGGATGGCCTGGCCAGCGGTGGGAGTAGTAGCGGCGGCGAGGCCTCTGCCGCATTGCAGCCGGCCACGGGAGGCAGGAGCACGAGGCACGACCGACGCTGGTTTGGGCGGCTGGAGCAAGAAGACCAGAGGTTGAAGAAGCACTACGGCCGTTGGATGGACATCGTACGGTCACTGGAGCTAGAATCGTGCATGTTGACTAAGTTGACAAAGCCCTCCGTCCCCGTCAACTTAGTAGGCCCACAAGTTAGCCTGCCACTATACTGGGTCCTAGCTAACAGGGGGAGTATTCATTTTTTTGTGCGTAATAAGGAGGCACTTCCTTGCGTGCAAAGATATAGCTGGTGGGTCCGAGCTGTCAGTGGCGGTAATGTTTTTTCTTGAAATACAGAGGCCCTTTCGGTGGGTCCCTGATGTCAGGTGGAGGAATTATTATTTTGCGCGTATTAAGGAGGCATTTCCTTGTGTGCGGCCGTGGACCCAGCTTTTAGCCTCTCCATGTAAAGTCCACTTTAGATGCATGTCGGTTGTTGACCACGTTGACCAGGCCGCGCCGAGAGCACTAGGGCGGTGGACAACGGCGAGGCCTAGGAAGGGAACGACACGGGGGCGGGGAAGACTCGGCAGTTGTTTCCCACGCGGAGGGGAGTACGACTATACGAGGGTTTACTGGTTCGTCTGCTGTCGCCGGAGAATAACAACAGGTGTGGGTGAGTAGAGGGATGGTTAGGCCAGCGATGGGAGTACGGTGGGGCGGTGGGGCCTGCGCGGCAGCAGAGCCGGCCGCGGGGAGGAGGGAGCAGGCAGTCCCGCCGGTGCCTGTTTGAGCGGCTGGAGCAGGAAGAGCAGAGATTGAAGAAGCACGACGGTCATTGGATGGCCATCCAACAGTCACTGCTTGTGCGTCAACCTTTTTTTAGGAAAGCCTCAGTGGAAAACAGCATACAACCCATCTGCCATTATTTCTAATAATTTACAGCCCATTTGCTAATTATTAAGGTTTTTTTTTGGAGCTCATATTCTTTTTGTTAGCATTACAACCCATATTGTGGCCACAGTTAAAAATTATACGAAATTTTGCATATTTCGGTGCGGTCCGAACTGTTTTTAATCCTGAAATTTCGACTCACATTCAAACTGATTTTAAAAATAAATGTATATCAATATAAAATCCAACAAATTCTCCAGGAATAAAAATTAATGTAATTTCAAATCTCGAAATGAAAAAAGATATTTGAAACTAATTGCCGGTTTGATGTGTTTTAAAAACGTACAACCCATTTCTCATTACTGATGGGCCATTTTCTCGGCCAGCCGAATGAAAGCTCTCCTCGTCTTGAAAGATTTGTAGCCCAACAGGCTTGACAAAGCGACTTACTTGGCAAATCACAAAAAAACTGGGTTGTGGCCGTGGACCCAGCTGTCAGCCTCTCCACGTACAGTACTCTTCCGATGGAATGTCGTTGACCACGTTGACCACGCCGCGCCGAGAGCACCAAGGCGGTGGACGACGGCGAGGCCTAGGAAGGGGACGACGCGGAGCCCGTGAAGATGCGACAGTGAATGCCCACGCGAAGAAGAGTACGAGGGTTCACTGGTTCGGCTGCGGTGTGAGCTGCCGTCGCCGCAGGGCCTGGCTAGCAGTGGGAGTAGTAGGGGGCGATGAGGCCTCGTCGGCAGCATAGCCGGCCACTGGAGGCAGGAGCAGGCGGTCTCCCCGGTGCTAGTTTGGGTGGCTGGTGCAAGAAGAGCAGCGATTGAAGAAGCATTAGGACCATTCGATTCAAATCCAACGGTTACTGCTGCTAGAATCGTTTGTTGACTAAGTTGCAAACCCTGCGTACGCGTCAACTTAGTAGGCCCACAGGTCAGCCTCCCGACCGGTGCACCCCAGATGTCAGTGGGAGGAATCATTTTTTTCGCGTAATAAGGAGGCAGTTGATTGCGTGCGGCCAGGCCAGCGGAGGGAGTAGGGTGGGCCGGGGAAGCCTGCGCGGCATCACAGCGGGCCACAAGAGGAGGGATCAGGCAGTCCCGCCGGCGCTAGTTTAGGCGCCTGGAGCAGGAAGATCAGAGATTGAAGAAGCACGTCGGCCGTTGGATGGACATCCAACACTAACTGCTGCTAGAATCGTGTGTTCACTGACAAAGCCTTGCGTAAACAAGTCAGCCTCGAAATATGTGGCATGTACAGCCCATTTGCTATTATTTTTATAATTTTTACTCATTTTCTAATTCATATGGAATTTATTGCAGCCCGTTTTCCATTTTTAGAATTGCTGGCCATTTTCTGGTCAGTACCAAGGTCAAAAAATTAACTAAATATGTGGGAAATTTTGAAAATTCGCAATTTTTTGCTGGGGAACAAAATATTCTTAATCCAAAAATTAATAGCCATACTAAAACAAATTTAAAAATAAATTAGTACTATGTCATGTTAAATCCAATGAAATACATATAAGATATTAGTGAAGAACAAATACAAAAAAAAAACTTATATCCCATTTGCTATAATTTTTTTGGAATTTTCAACCCCTTTTGATATTACTCTTAACAGATATTGACCATACTCTTAAGCCAGGCCGGAATGCATCCCTCCTCGTCTTGAAAGATTTGCAGCCCAGTAATTCAGAGAAAACAAATAGGCCTAGCTTGGGTATTCTTCAAAAAGAAATACTGGGCTACCTATTTTCCTAAAGAACTGGTGCATGAGCATTTAGCTTTATTTAGTTATTTATTTACTTATTTATGTTTAGGGGACCATGAGCATGTACCTGGGCCGGATTGATGTGAGAGCCTCCCTTCCAGTTAATTATGGGCTCCTCTATTGGGCCTTCATCAGTGGGCTGCATGTTATCAACAAGTGGAAAATGTGTTCCGAGTTTCAAAAAGAGTGTGTTCTGTATGATAAATAGTATGCGCTACGTACGGTACGGGGCACTAAAGGATCAAACCGTGCAACGACTTCCAAAACATTGTGTTTGTCGTTCTAACAACACATTTATTCAACCAACAGACGAAATATACTACTGATTGTACATTGAAAACAGCAGCAGCAGCAACCAGGGCTGGGGGTGCAACAAAAGCAGTAAGCAGGCCAGAAGAGTGAAGACGCAACTCTCTCTTCCAAACCAAACATCAGCCATCATTACAAAAGGGCTACCAAAAAAGAACAAGTGTATGCATCAAACTAAATAAAGATCCTACTACACCAAGTGTACGCATCTAACTAACTGGCTCAGTTAGACGTTACTATGTATTAAGCTGTGGAGATTGGCTGACGGCTTGAAGCAGATGGGTGCCTGACGGGGGAAACTCCAGCCAGCAGGTCGAAGTCTGATACTTGCAACCCTCTCTCCTACTTTGGGCTGCAGAGCGTGGCGGCACATATCACGGTATGGTGCATGTAGAGACGCATGGTACGATGTGTACAGACAGTTTTGCCTGATGAACGAAACCGTGCTGCCATCATGATCCTTGCCGTCGGTTATCTCCTGGTTAATCGGATAATTCAATCCGACAAACAGAGAGCGTGTACCAAGGCTACTTACTAGCCTCCAGTAAAAATTTCCTGAAGGCCCAGAGAAGATGGGATCCTGCTCAAAGACCTTGCAGTGACTGTGATTGTATTCTGCGAAACAACACATCCGGTACGTGCGAACGATCATCAATCTTTCACCGTCGTCTGATCGAGCCAGGAACCACCTGCATCTGACATGCCGCTTTTCTTTGAAAGGTTCTGGGATTAGGAAGGGTAGGGACACTAGGCGGCCTACAACATCATATTAAGTTGGAGTCAAATAAAAAAGGGCTCTTGGTTTAGTCAATCTTAAGAACAGAATGTTATGAGCATGAATATTTTTTCAGCAAATGTTGACAGTAATATAAGTAAGCCATCATGATATCATAGGAAAGTAACATACTGTTGTAACAGCCGTTTGTAGTGATGACTGGAGTAGGCCAGCAATATGTCCAGCCATAGAAGGAGTCGACAGCGTAAATGAAGCCCTTGTGTTCAATGGCATCAGAGAACCATGGAGGATGTATGATCCTGCGATGGACGTGCAGATTTATCCACTTACCGCAGTGACCAGTCAGATAGCCGAGACCGCGGTTGAAGAACGCAATTAGCCTGAAGTCTTTATAATTCGCTGATCTTGTGAGCACTTGGCAGATTACAACCTTGAGCAAATCAAACTTGGTATCATGTTGGCTATTGTAAGATTACGAGTATTCTGGGCCGCGGTGCCAAAGTAGTGCAGTGTTAATCGAAGGAAGGGGGATCAATCGCCGGGTGTAGACCTCCACGAGCATCCAGCTGCCGCGACCATCGACGAGCACCATCCAAGACGTGTTCATGCCGACCCAGTACATACCGTTAATGTAGTTGAGGCTGACAAGGATCGGATCGCAGTCAAGGGGGTTGATGCTCGCCACCCTTCGGTCGTTATGCTGCGTGACATGCCGTTTCTGAAGATCAGGTGGCATCAGCAAGCAAGGAGCTGGCTTAAAAAGCTCCGGCCTGAGGGCTTTGAGTAAACGGTACAGCCCCGACGAGCACACGGCGAGCGGCATGGTACTGAGATTGTCCACACGTGAAACAATGAGCTTGATTACCTCTGTGGGGAGCGAATTCCAGCCACTCTTTCGGCGGATGCTGCTCGGTTCTGCCATTGTTAGTGCTTGGGTTTCGGACGAGGGGGGAGGCGCCTTAGCGGGGATGGAAGATTGGACGAAATTATGTGCGGACAAAGATGGAGAAGCGAATATGTGCTGCAGGAAGTGGACAGGTGATGATGACTACATCACGCCGCTTGACTTGCGAGACACATACCAGCAGCGTAGGGTCATGTCTGTAACGCCCCGAGACCGATGTGCCAGGTGTCTTCCAGTTATTCGCTGTCGTTGCCATGTCATTTGCTTGCGTGTTGCATCTTATCATGTCATCATGTGCATTGCATCATCATGTTTTCAAAACTTGCATCCGTCCGGGTTCCCCAGTTCTGTCCGTTGTCCGTTCTGAGCCCAGACACACTTGCACGCGCCCGCGGCATGTCCGAAATAGTATTTTATAAGTGTCCGGAAAATGTTCTCAGAATGGGATGAAAGTTGGCATGCGGTGTTTTTCTAGTGTTAGTAGGTCGCCTACCAAGTTTCATCGCATTCGGAGCTTGTTTGATAGCCCAACCGTTAAACTATAGCGGCAGTATAGCCGGTCAAAACGTCGGACGTTTTCAGTCTCCGGAAACTGCTGTCGGGCATCTCTCTTCTCTCTCTTCCGAGCCATCAAACCCCTCTCCTTCGTTGACAGTTCCGAGACCAATCGGGTTATCGATTCCCTCTTGCCAAACCACCTACTCCCTCTTTGCACAGTGCATCGACCCCTCGCGCGCGTCCAAAAGTTGCCCCGGACCCGACCCGGACAGTTGTCACCGTTGGATCCGGATCATCCCCAAACATCTACAAAACGTCTCCATTTTGTTAATTGGGCTCCCTAACTATTTTTTTCCGTCCGTCCGATTACGATCGGAGGGACGAGATAGCCCCTAGTCAAACCCACCTACTATATATAGCTAGTCTAACCCTAGACCAGATCCCAAATTTCCAGGGATCCACCCCACCGCCGCCACTCTCTTCCTCGGGTTCCACACTGAACCAGTAGTATTCTCCCTGATCCAAATTTCCTCTCTCTTTCAAACACCAGCCAATCCAGAGCATAGCCCCTCCTCGCCTCGACCTGGATCGAGGAGCCCGAGCCCCTGCAGCCGCCCGAGGCCTCCACGGCTTGGCCCTCCTGCCTCCTCGCCGGACTCCTCGCGCTACAGCACCTCGACCCCGGCGTCGACCCAGCCGCTGCCGGCGAGCAGCAGCAACCAGCAGGCCATCCTCGCCGTCCCTGCTCTTTCCATCAGCCCTCCTCTTCGATTTCCTCCCGTGGCTCTCCCTCTAAGCTCTGCCCTTGCCCTCTTCTTCGCAGGAAATCGAGCCCCACGGCGACGCCATGAGCCGTCGGCCACCAGAGAGCCATCGCCCTGCCAAGTTCGTCCCGCCGCCGGAGTTCAACCTCGCTGGAGTCTTCTCCTCGCCGCTGCCTTCGCCAAATCCCCGCGCCGCCGGAGCCCTGCTTTGCGCCATCTTCCCGTTGACTGTGAGCTCGCGCTCGAGCTTTGCCTCTGTGAGCGCCGCCTACGTTGACCCGCTGCTTCGACGACGAGGACGCCCAGCGACGAGCACTCGAGTCGACTCCCTTGCATCGCCTGTTGCCGCGCCTTCGACCCGCGCCCAGCCTTCCTTCCCCGCACCGTTCCTCGTGCACCGGACCTCCCCAACCTCGCCGGAGCCACGCAGGTCGCCAACCCTTCCTCTCTGTCCTTCGGTCCTCCTCTGTTTTACTCTCTCTCAATCGCGCTCTCTCTCAGGGACGAACAAGGACGCCGCCACCCCATGGAACCGTCTCTGCCTGGAGCTCCTTCACCTGCATCCGCCCCCTCCGTCCAGACCCGTCGTCTCCGCCTCCCTTCCTTCGTCTCCGGCGAGCAGTCGTGCCGCCGCGGCTCTGCTTCCTGTCGTGTAGACTGCAGAGGATGCCCGCTCGTGCCCTGCTTCTCGTCCTGTCCAGGAGCGAGCGCATTGACCGCGGCCCCTACAGCCCCTCGTTCGATCCAGCTGCGACCGGCCCATGGCCACCTCTTTCCTGCAGCCCACAGAGCAAGCCCAGCTTGCTTCCCCTCCAGATCCGACCTAGGCTTATGCCAAAGTGAGCAACCCTCACCCAGATCCAGATTTACCCCGATATGCTTTTTCCTGTTGCTGCAATTTTGTCTATTTTTCCAGGGGAGACCAGTTTTGCAGAAAAGTTCCTAGACATCATGCATTTTATAACTCTCCAACCATGCATCGGATTAAAACAAACTTAATGTGAAACTTGCTTAGATTATCATCTAGTTTAATAATATGCAACTTTCATCTATGGTTGAAATGCTTAAAATGTTGGTTGGTTAAATTTGCTCCTATGTCAGGCAAAAATGCTTTAAATCATAACTAAATAACCGTAGCTCGGTTTCTAATAAACTTTATATGTAAATGGGGTAGAATTTTGCCTAGTTTGACATGGTAGCTTTACTTTTCATGTTTAACAACCCTAAAATTGTCTTTAGGGCAGATCAGTACCAGACCCTAATATATGCATATGGGGATTTACCTGATTTGTTGTTCGTTGCTTCCGGCCTCATTTAAACTTGACTAGATAGGTAGTTTTGCTTTGCTTCACCCTCTTGCCATGCTAACAACATTTAATATTGTTGGGTACATAAACGAGAGAGAACTAAATAAGTCATGTGGTGTTTTTCTTCAATATGCAACTCCGTGGCATATTGAGCTCCACTTAATTTGTAGTATTGTTTGTTGCACTTTGCCATGCCATGCCTCATTAAACCGGGCATGCATCATACTTGTTTACGCATTGTGCCATGCTTATGTGGTGGTTGTATACTTTGTTGTGTGCTTCTTTCCGGTGTTGCTTCTTCGGGTTGGTTCCGGTAACGTCGCGTTTGTGAGGACCCGTTCGACTACGTCCATTTGTCTTCCTCATGGACTCGTTCTTCTTCCTTGCGGGAATTTAGGCAAGATGACCATACCCTCGAAATCACTTCTATCTTTGCTTGCTAGATGCTCGCTCTTTTGCTATGCCTATGCTGCGATACCTACCACTTGCTTATCATGCCTCCCATATTGTTGAGCCAAGCCTCTAACCCACCTTGTCCTAGCAAGCCGTTGTTTGGCTATGTTACCGCTTTGCTCAGCCCCTCTTATAGCGTTGTTAGTTGCAGGTGAAGATTGAAGTTTGTTCCTTGTTGGAACATGGAGATGTTGTTCCTTGTTGGAACATGTTTACTTGTTGGGATATCACAATATCTCTTATTTAATTAATGCATCTATATACTTGGTAAAGGGTGGAAGGCTCGGCCTTTTGCCTAGTGTTTTGTTCCACTCTTTCCGCCCTAGTTTCCGTCATATCGGTGTTATATTCCCGGATTTTGCGTTCCTTACGCGGTTGGGTAATAATGGGAACCCCTTGACAACTCGCCTTGAATAAAACTCCTCCAGCAATGCCCAAGTTTGGTTTTACCAATCGCCACCTAGCCTCTTTTTCCTTTGGGTTCCGCGAACTCAAGGGTCATCTTTATTTAACCCCCCCGCCCGGGCCAGTGCTCCTCTGAGTGTTGGTCCAAACTAGAGTCCTGTGCAGCACCCCCTCGGGGAAACTCGAGGTTTGGTTTTAGTTGTATGGAGAGCTCATCTGAGTGTGCCCTGAGAACGAGATATGTGCAGCTCCTATCGGGATTTGTCGGCACATTCGGGCGGTGTTGCTGGATTTGTTTTAACTTGTCGAAGTTGTGTTGTAGAACCGGGATGCCGAGTCTGATCGGAATGTCCGGGGGGAAGGTATATCCTTCTATGACCGTGAGAGCTTGTCATGGGCTAAGTTGGGACACCCCTGCAGGGATTTGAACTTTCGAAAGTCGTGCCCGCGGTTATGGGCAGATGGGAATTTGTTAACGTCCGGTTGTAGAAAACCTGAAGTTGACCTTAATTAAGATGCATCAACCGCGTGTATAACCGTGATGGTCTCTTTCCGGCGGAGTCCGGGAAGTGAACACGGTGTTGGAGTTATGCTTGACGTAGGTTGTTCTAGGATCACTTCTTGATCATAGTTTCTCGATTGTGCCTTGCCTCCTCTTCTCGCTCTCATTTGCGTATGTTTAGCCACCAAATATGCTAGTCGCTTGCTGCAGCTCCACCTTATACCTTTACCTTACCCAAAATCTTAAATAGTCTTGATCGCGAGGGTGTGAGATTGCTGAGTCCCCATTGTTGGGTAACGTAGCAGAAATTCAAAATTTTCCTACGTGTCACCAAGATCTATCTATGGAGAAACCAGCAATGAGGGGAAGGAGAGTGCATCTACATACCCTTGTAGATCGCTATGCGGAAGCGTTCAAGAGAACGAGGTTGAAGGAGTCGTACTCGTCGTGATCCAAATCACCGGAGATCCTAGTGCCAAACGGACGGCACCTCCGTGTTCAACACACGTACAGCCCGACGACGTCTCCCATGCCTTGATCCAGCAAGGAGAGAGGGAGAGGTTGAGGAAGACTCCATCCAGCAGCAGCACAACGGCGTGGTGGTGATGGAGGAGCGTGGCTATCCCGCAGGGCTTCGCCAAGCACCGCGGGAGAGGAGGAAGGAGAGATGCAGGGCTGCGTCATATAGAGGAGAGGAACTCGCGTGTTATGAGCAGCCCAAACCTCAACTATATATAGGGGAAGGGGAGGGGCTGTGCCCCCTTTAGGGTTTCCACCCCTAGGGGTGGCGGCCAGCCTAGATCCCATCTAAGGGGGGCGGCCAAGGGGGAGGGGGAGAGGGAGGCGCACCAGGATGGGCCTTAGGGCCCATCTGCCCTAGGGTTTGCCCCCTTCTCCTCTCCCTTGCGCCTTGGGCCCTTGTGGGGGGTGCACCAGCCCACCTGGGGCTGGTCCCCTTCCACACTTGGCCCATGAAGCCCTCCGGGGCTGGTGGCCCCACTTGGTGGACCCCCGGGACCGTCCCGGTGGTCCCGGTACGTTACCGATAAACCCTGAAACTTTTCCGGTGACAAAAATAGGACTTCCCATATATAAATCTTTACCTCCGGACCATTCCGGAACTCCTCGTGACGTCCGGGATCTCATCCGGGACTCCGAACAACATTTGGTAACCACATACAAACTTCCTTTATAACCCTAGCGTCATCGAACCTTAAGTGTGTAGACCCTACGGGTTCGGGAACCATGCAGACATGACCGAGACGTTCTCCGGTCAATAACCAACAGCGGGATCTGGATACCCATGTTGGTTCCCACATGTTCCACGATGATCTCATCGGATGAACCACGATGTCGAGGATTCGATCAATCCTGTATACAATTCCCTTTGTCTAGCGGTATTGTACTTGCCCGAGATTCGATCGTCGGTATCCCGATACCTTGTTCAATCTCGTTACCGGCAAGTCTCTTTACTCGTTCCGTAACACATCATCCCGTGATCAACTCCTTGATCACATTGTGCACATTATGATGATGTCCTACCGAGTGGGCCCAGAGATACCTCTCCGTCACACCGAGTGACAAATCCCGGTCTCGATTCGTGCCAACCCAACAGACACTTTCGGAGATACCTGTAGTGTACCTTTATAGTCACCCAGTTACGTTGTGATGTTTGGCACACCCAAAGTATTCCTACGGTATCCGGGAGTTGCACAATCTCATGGTCTAAGGAAATGATACTTGACATTAGAAAAGCTTTAGCATATGAACTACACGATCTTGTGCTATGCTTAGGATTGGGTCTTGTCCATCACATCATTCTCCTAATGATGTGATCCCGTTATCAACGACATCCAATGTCCATGGTCAGGAAACCGTAACCATCTATTGATCAACGAGCTAGTCAACTAGAGGCTTACTAGGGACATGGTGTTGTCTATGTATCCACACATGTATCTGAGTTTCCTATCAATACAATTCTAGAATGGATAATAAACGATTATCATGAACAAGGAAATATAATAATAACCAATTTATTATTGCCTCTAGGGCATATTTCCAACACCCATGACTCACAGATACTTCCAAAACCAGCTTGCAGGTGCCGATGAGTCCGTGTAGATGACGCAACCAAGCTCAAGGAGGAGCTCGTTGAAGATCTTGTCCTTTGTGTTGTTTCGTTCTAGTTGATCAGTAGTGGAGCCTAGTTGGGGTCGATCGGGGACCTTGTCGCATTTGGGGTTCTTCTTTTATTATGGTTCCGTAGTCGGACCTTGATTGTATTTGGATGTTGTAATGTTTTATTCATGTAATCGTGTGAAGTGGCGATTGTAAGTCAACTATGTATCTCTTTCCCTTATGTATTACATGGGTTGTGTGAAGATTACCTCACTTGCGACATTGCTTTCAATGCGGTTATGCCTCTAAGTCGTGCTTCGACACGTGGGAGATATAGCCGCATCGAGGGCGTTACAAGTTGGTAATCAGAGCCTTCCCCGACCTTAGGAGTCCCCCTGCTTGATCGAATTAGCTGACGTCGTTGAGTCTAGAAAAATGTTTTGAGTCATTTAGGAATTATATATCGGAGAGTTCAGGAATTCTTTTTACTCCCCAGTCCCTTCATCGCTCTGGTAAGGCATCGTGACGTAGAGTTTTGACTCTTTTCTTCTCAAATTTCACTAAAAAAAATTTAGGATCATGCGGGTATCTTGGAATCGTTCCGATGGTTTTGTGACAAGAACATTGTTCTTGGTGCCTCCTGACATTTAGGGGTTGTGACAGTGTCCCGGGGAGTTGAGCTCCGAGGTGTTGTCGTCACAATTTTATCATTGCAGTTCTGGAATACCTGAGATTAGTTTCGCCGACATCGAAAATCTCTTTTATGCAGTTGTTAGTGAGATAACCTCGACGCCACCCAGTACTGGGCAGGAGTTCGGGAGTATTGCCATAACTCGTATAACTGATGCTTTTCGAAGGTTGAGGTAGACGATTTCTGAAGATTTCTTGGTTATGTGTTGAAGGATGGATATAGCTGGATGTAGGATTTGATAGTTTTGGGTGAGATATTATGCTTCCCCTATATCCCCAACACCTGATTGCATAATCGGAAAATTTCAGGAGTTTTTAAGTGGGAATTCAAGTAGCTCTTAGGATATCTTTCCGACAGATGTATGATATGAAATTGGGGTTCGACGTCTAGTGGTCCGCCTATTCACGGTTGGTTTTATAGTGGTCTCGTTGTGTCTTAAAGAGTCCTTGGCTATGCCGACTCGGGGACGCTTCGTATGTCATGTGCACTGCCTTGTACATGATGGTGCTGTACGATCGAGCCCGTGTAGGCCCCACCACGAAAACTTCGGACGAAATCTCTATCATATGTTTGTTCCGGCTTATTCTGCAAGCCAATCCTTTGTTTTGTTTTTCAGTTGTGGTATTCAAGTTGCTTCAATGTCAAGTGTTGATTCCATACCTTTTCTAAGCGGTGTTCTCATATTTCTATGTCAATACTAATCCTTCATGATAATCGAGATTGTCATGTCAATCCTTTTCAACCGGTGTGTTTTCTCCTCAAGCGGTTTCGTTCATTTTCAACGTCTGCAAGATCAATTATCAGTTCTTCTCAATGGTGTCCTTTTCATCCGTCTCCAAATTGTCTTTGTTTTTCCTGCCCGCCCACCCTTTTTCCTCAAGGACTCAGATGTCTTAATCAAGTATCCTTTTATTCTTGTGAAGTCTCTCCATTCCTTTTCCGTCAATGTTCTTATCCGGTGATTCTCATGAAGATTCTAACGGAGCTTCAAGTTCATCATTTTTCATTCTTTTTCTTCTCCAGTGGATCCAATTCAAGCTTTGTTGGTCATATCCTTTTCCTCATTTCAATGTTTTCTCATGCCGGTGCAATTCTTAATCGTTCACCTCTCGCTATTCTATTGTTCCGGAGTGCTCACGATATCTCGAAGATTCGTGTTTCCACTATGCCTTCGTTCAAACTCTTTCAAGGATGTTATCTCATTCTAGCTATTTAATTCAACCGGTGCATTCCCTCTTGTAAATCGTTCTACGGTGTATCTTTTCAGTGGGCCCTAACCCACAGGTCTTTTCCCAGGATCTTACCTGACTCTTCTAATCTTCCCGGAGTTATTCTCAAATTCTTTCAAAGTTTGATGTAAGATTGATTCTTCATCAGTCAAATGCCTTCTCCAAGATCTTTCACACTATTTTCATCGTTGGTTCAATTTTTCCATTCTACTTTATTCCGGAGTATCTCAACAATTTGGTGGTGTTTCTCATCGTCATTCTCAGATTTTGAAGACCGAAGAAGAGTTTTCTTTTAAATATTGCCCCATTCTCTGCCATCCTCTCATAATTGTTTTTGTTTGTGAGATTTTCACCCATCCGGAGCAATTCAAGATTCTGTTCAGTTTAATTATCCGGAGCCCATCAGCTAAGATTTATTCATTCTAGCTCTCAGCTCTTGTTCTCCAAATCTGATCGGGGCTTCATTCAAGTATATTCTCTAATAAGCCCGCGATCTTTTGTTCTCGTGGATCTAATTTCCCTAAAGTATTTTCATTCGTTCTCTAATCCTTTCCGGGGATTTATCCCTTTACTTTGTTCTTTGTCAATGCTTACGGTGGTTCGTTCAAGATTTTTCTTCTTTCTTATCATATCAATTCATTCGTTGTTTCCTAATTCTATCGGTGGTTCATCGAAGACCTTCTTAAGTTTGTGCTATATCTATCTTAATCTTTCTACAAGGATAAGTAGTATGCCAAATCTGTTGCTTGTCAGCAATTAAATTGTCGAAGGATATGCATAACATAATTCTTATTCTTGTTCCATCCAAGTGATTAATTCCTTTTTCCGGAGTGGTTCATCATATCATATTCTCAGTTCGAGATGCTTTATCTTTTCTTTCCTGGAGTCCCAAGCTCTCGCAATTATGTAATCACGGAGATCTATCTAAAATCTTTACAAGGATTCACCTGGTGTTTTCAACTTATTTTTCCTTCCGTTTGATCATCCTTTTGTTTAACGGAGTTCCTCATGAAGGTTCTACATGATGGTTCATAAAGGATTTAATTCATTCTCGAAGTGTTCATCGAGATTCTTTTCAAAGAAGTTCAAGTATTCTTCAATCTTGCAATCCGGAGTGCAATTCTTCCTTCCGTATCAATAGAGGTGGTATTATATCATTCTTGATAATTCGAGTTCATGTTTCATGATTCACATTTGGTCAAGAATGGGATATTAAAAGCCATCAATCTCTTCCTTGGAGTTATCTTGGGTTATATTTCACCTTAAGCCTTCCCTAAGGATGGTTGCTATTATGGTGCTTATAAATGATCCAAGTTCTTCATTTATCCTCCCGGTGAAATAATCTTCTCGTCTCCTTGTTCGTATCAATCCAATTTATCGTTTTCGTTAGTGGCAGAATTTCACCTCGTAGTTTTGAGATGTTCTTCATAAGCCCACTACAAGCTTACTCTTTTCGTTGTTGGTCTTCCAACTACTCCGTTCGACCATTCTCCTAAGTATGCCTTTTCTAGCTCTTTTGTGGCAGGAGTTGCCATTTTCTTCTCCGTTCTTCTGTTCTGACGATCCAACTTCTATTATTTCATTCTCGAGGCATTGTGCTATTGCTTCCTTCAACCATCATCTCGTTTCATCAAAGATCATGTTCTTTCCTGTGCTTATCCATCTAACCGGAGTGTTGTGTCTTCTCTTCTAGTTCTTTTCATCTTATAAAGTCTTGCATCTCTTTTCAATCGGAGTGCTGCCTGAAGTTGTTCTTCCTTGTCCCTCCTTTTCTAACGGAGTGTTTTCAACTTCTTTCATCTCCGTTGTATTCTTTTCTTGAAATAGCTTAACCTCTTCAAGGTTCGTGGTTTCACTCATTTGTCAAAGAAGCAACTTAGTTTTACCTCTTCTCTTTCTCTTCCGTTGTCCCTCCGGTGCCATTCTAGATCTCGGGACGAGATCCTCTCGTAGTGGTGGAGTGTTGTAACGCCCCGAGACCGATGTGCCAGGTGTCTTCCAGTTATTCGTTGTCGTTGACATGTCATTTGCTTGCGTGTTGCATCTTATCATGTCATCATGTGCATTGCATCATCATGTTTTCAAAACTTGCATCCCTCCGGGTTCCCCAGTTTCGTCCGTTGTCCGTTCTGAGCCCAGACACACTTGCACGCGCCCGCGGCATGTCCGAAAAGTATTTTATAAGTGTCCGGAATATTTTCTCAGAATGGGATGAAAGTTGGCATGCGGTGTTGTTTTAGTGTTAGTAGGTCGCCTTCCAAGTTTCATCGAATTCGGAGTTCGTTTGATAGCCCAACCGTTAAACTATAGCGGCAGTATAGCCGGTCAAAACGTCGGACGTTTTCGGTCTCCGGAAACTGCTGTCGGGCATCTCTCTTCTGTCTCTTCTGAGCCATCAAACCCCTCTCCCTCGTTGACCGTTCCGAGACCAATCGTCTTATCGATTCCCTCTTGCCAAACCACCTACTCCCTCTTTGCATAGTGCATCGACCCCTCGCGCACGTCCGAAAGTTGCCCCGGACCCGACCCGGACAGTTGTCACCGTTGGAACCGGATCATCCCCAAACATCTACAAAACGTCTCCATTTTGTTAATTGGGCTCCCTAGCTACTTTTATTCCGTCCCCCCAATTACGATCGGAGGGACGAGATAGCCCCTAGTAAAACCCACCTACTATATATAGCTAGTCTAACCCTAGACCAGATCCCAAATTTCTAGGGATCCATCCCACCGCCGCCACTCTCTTCCTCGGGTTCCACACCGACCTAGTAGTATTCTCCCTGATCCAAATTTCCTCTCTCTTTCAAACACCAGCCAATCCAGAGCATAGCCCCTCCTCACCTCGATCTGGATCGAGGAGCCCGAGCCCCTGCAGCCGCCCGAGGCCTCCACGGCTTGGCCCTCCTGCCTCCTCGCCGGACTCCTCGTGCTACAGCACCTCGACCCCGGCGTCGACCCAGCCGCTGCCGGCGAGCAGCAGCAACCAGCAGGCCGTCCTCGCCGTCCCTGCTCTTTCTGTCAGCCCTCCTCTTTGATTTCCTCCCGTGGCTCTCCCTCTAAGCTCTGCCCTTGCCCTCTTCTTCGCAGGAAATCGAGCCCCACGGCGACGCCATGAGCCGTCGGCCACCAGAGAGCAGTCGCCCTACCAAGTTCATCCCGCCGCCGGTGTTCAACCTCGTCGGAGTCTTCTCCTCGCCGCTGCCTTTGCCAAATCCCCGCGCCGCCGGAGCCCTGCTTTGCGCCATCTTCCCGTTGACTGCGAGCTCACTCTCGAGCTTTGCCTCTGCGAGCCGCGTGCGTTGATCCGCTGCTTTGAGGACGAGGACGCCCAGCGACCAGCGCCCGAGTCGACTCCCTTGCATTTCCTGTTGCCGCTCCTTGGACCCGCGCCCAGCCTTCCTTCCCCGCACCGTTCCTCACGTGCCAGACCTCCCCAACCTCGCCGGAGCCATGCAGTTCGCCGACCCTTCCTCTCTGTCCTCCGGTCCTCCTCTATTTTCCTCTCTCTCAATCGCACGCTCTCTCTCTCAGGGACGAACAAGGACACCACCGCCCCATGGAACCGTCTCTTCCTGGAGCTCCTTCACCTGCATCCACCCCCCTCCGTCCAGACCCGCCGTCTCCGCCTCCCTTCCTTCATCTCCGGCGAGCAGCCGTGCCGCCGCGGCTCTGCTTCCTGTCGTGGAGACTGCAGAGGATGCCCGCTCGTGCCCTGCTTCTCGTCCTGTCCAGGAGCGACCACATTGACCGCGGCCCCTGCACCCCCTCGTTCGATCCAGCTGCGACCGGCCCATGGCCACCTCTTTCCTGCAGCCCACAAAGCAAGCCTAGCTTGCTTCCCCTCCAGATCCGACCTGGGCTTGGACCGAAGTGAGCAACCCTCACCCAGATCCAGATTCGGCCTGATATGCTTTTTCCTGTTGCTGCGATTTTGTCTATTTTTCCAGAGGAGACCAGTTTTGCAGAAAAGTCCCTAGACATCATGCATTTTATAACTCTCCAACCGTGCATCAGATTAAAACAAACTTAATATGAAACTTGCTTAGATTATCATCTAGTTTAATAATATGCAACTTTCATCTATGTTTGAAATGCTTAAAATGTTGGTTGGTTAAATTTGCTCCTATGTCAGGCAAAAATGCTTTAAATCATAACTAAATAACCGTAGCTCGGTTTCTAATAAACTTTATATGTAAATGGGGTACAATTTTGCCTAGTTTAACATGGCAGCTTTACTTTGCATGTTTAACAACCCTAAAATTGTGTTTAGGGCAGATCAGTACCAAACCCTAATATATGCATATGGGGATTTACCGGATTTGTTGTTCGTTGCTTCCGGCCTCATTTAAACTTGACTAGATAGGTAGTTTTACTTTGCTTCACCCTCTTGCCATGCTAACAACATTTAATATTGTTGGGTACATAAACGAGAGGGAACTAAATAAGTCATGTGGTGTTTTTCTTGAATATGCAACTCCGTGGCATATTGAGCTCCACTTATTTTGTAGTATTGTTTGTTGGCCTTTGCCATGCCATGCCTCATTAAACCGGACATGCATCATACTTGTTTGCGCATCGTGGCATGCTTATGTGGTGGTTGTATACTTTGTTGTGTGCTTCTATCCGGTGTTGCTTCTTCGGGTTGGTTCTGGTAACGTCGCGTTTGTGAGGACCCGTTCGACTACGTCCATTTGTCTTCCTCATGGACTCGTTCTTCTTCCTTGCAGGAATTCAGGCAAGATGACCATACCCTCGAAATCACTTCTATCTTTGCTTGCTAGGTGCTCGCTCTTTTGCTATGCCTATGCTGCGATACCTACCACTTGCTTATCATGCCTCCCATATTGTTGAGCCAAGCCTCTAACCCACCTTGTCCTAGCAAACCATTGTTTGGCTATGTTACCGCTTTGCTCAGCCCCTCTTATAGCGTTGTTAGTTGAAGGTGAAGATTGAAGTTTGTTCCTTGTTGGAACATGGAGATGTTGTTCCTTGTTGGAACTTGTTTACTTGTTGGGATATCACAATATCTCTTATTTAATTAATGCATCTATATACTTGGTAAAGGGTGGAATGCTCGGCCTTTTTCCTAGTGTTTTGTTCCACTCTTGCCGCCCTAGTTTCCGTCATATCGGTGTTATGTTCCCCGATTTTGCGTTCCTTACGCGGTTGGGTAATAATGGGAACCCCTTGATAGCTCGCCTTGAATAAAACTCCTCCAGCAATGCCCAACTTTGGTTTTACCATTCGCCACCTAGCCTCTTTTTCCCTTGGGTTCCGCAGACTCAAGGGTCATCTTTATTTAAACCCCCCCCCCCGGGCCAGTGCTCCTCTGAGTGTTGGTCCAAACTAGAGTCCTGTGTAGCGCCCCCTCGGGGAAACTCGAGGTTTGGTTTTAGTTGTATGGAGAGCTCATCTGAGTGTGCCCTGAGAACGAGATATGTGCAGCTCCTATCGGGATTTGTCGGCACATTCGGGCGGTGTTGCTGGATTTGTTTTAACTTGTCGAAGTTGTCTTGTAGAACCGGGATGCCAAGTCTGATCGGAATGTCTCGGGAGAAGGTATATCCTTCGTTGACCGTGAGAGCTTGTCATGGGCTAAGTTGGGACACCCCTGCAGGGATTTGAACTTTCGAAAGCCGTGCCCGCGGTTATGGGCAGATGGGAATTTGTTAACGTCCAGTTGTAGAAAACATGAAGTTGACCTTAATTAAAATGCATCAACCGCGTGTGTAACCATGATGGTCTCTTTCCGGCGGAGTCCGGGAAGTGAACACAGTGTTGGAGTTATGCTTGACGTAGGTTGTTCTAGGATCACTTCTTGATCATAGTTTCTCGATCGTGCCTTGCCTCCTCTTCTCGCTCTCATTTGCGTATGTTTAGCCACCAAATATGCTAGTCGCTTGCTGCAGCTCCACCTCATACCTTTACCTTACCCAAAAGCTTAAATAGTCTTGATCGCGAGGGTGCGAGATTGCTGAGTCCCCGTGACTCACAGATACTTCCAAAACCAGCTTGCAGGTGCCGATGAGTCCGTGCAGATGATGCAACCAAGCTCAAGGAGGAGCTCGTTGAAGATCTTGTCCTTTGTGTTGTTTCGTTCTAGTTGATCAGTAGTGGAGCCCAGTTGGGGTCGATCGGGGACCTTGTCGCATTTGGGGTTCTTCTTTTATTATGGTTCCGTAGTCGGACCTTGATTGTATTTGGATGTTGTAATGCTTTATTCATGTAATTGTGTGAAGTGGCGATTGTAAGCCAACTATGTATCTCTTTCCCTTATGTATTACATGGGTTGTGTGAAGATTACAATGCGGTTATGCCTCTAAGTTATGCTTCGACACGTGGGAGATATAGCCGCATCGAGGGCGTTACAATGTCGATGCCAGACAACTTGCTTGAGTGATCACTGTACTGGTACTCCCTATAATGCTATGCCCTAACTTGCTTCAGTAGAGTAGTAGAGTAGGACTCTGCTCTACTACTAGCACCGGAGGAGTAGTATATTCTAATCTAAAATAGTTACAAACTTCAATGCCCGAGCGTGGAATGACTACGAACCGTGCTTAAAGACCGTGTCTACGTGGTGTTTGGACATGGGCGACAACCTCAATGCCAACGGTGCTGCTCCCATTGCACCGTATGTGTTTCTGTCCTTCCTGTTCGAAATCGTGGTAAAATTCATGTTTCTACTCTGTATCCTACTACTATGCTAGTCCACATGATTCGTTTCATCTCTGTTATAGTCGTCATGATTTATTTTGTGCTTATTCGAATTAAATCTCGTAGTAACTTGCTCATATATTCAAATGGCGCAACGTCCCCTACAGCCACTCCCGTTTCATGGACGGCCTGGTCGATGTTGGAATTTTGCTAGTAGGCCTTTATAAGGAGAGCTCTTCTACCACTTGTATGAGCATGAGAAGAGGAGACCTACACACGCGCTCCTCCTCCTCGCTCACCTCACCACGCCACGCCTCGTCACGACGCGCCACGGGTTGCGGGATTGAGCCGAGCCAAGGACAGAGCTATACTCCCACGACCTACCCGGCCCGCACTATATAGTTTCTCACCACCGTTCCAGATCATTGCGCCGCCAAGCAAGTCTTCTCCATCCCTCCTTTCGGTGTGCACCGGGAGAAGGGACAGCAGGCCTCTAGAACCCCGCCTCTCGTGATCCTGTACGGGAGAGGGGCGATCAGGTTTTTGGGGAGCGCACTCACGCGACTGCTGGCAGGGATGACTTCGCGAACGACGACTTCTTCCCCGACCTCGGCAACCTCATCCTCGACATGGGTGACAACGTCAACGCCGGCAACTAGTGAGATACAGGGTGTAGGAAGCGGTTTGGGAATTTGCATGCCTTTCCAACCAGTGAGATACTCCGTACAAAGTACGACACAGAAATAACCACAGAGAAGGAAGCTAAAAGTAAACAATCAAACAAGCATTTTTGCATTTGTTTTGCGTTGAATCATTTCACAAGCTTGACTAGTGCTATTTTTCTACTTTTACAAAAACCGCATCGTAATGTTAAAACATGCATTTGCACGTATATAAGTAATAGTAGTACTCCCTCCATCTACGTGTATAAGTCTTCCCTCCTTCTTGGTCATGGTGCACAACCAAAGATGACTTATTGACCTGGACGGAGGGAGTAGCACAGTCTGCAAGCATATATCGAGAGAGACGTGTAGTGCGATAGTATATAGTAAAGTTTGTGCTATATGCACGTACTTGCAAAATGCGTACGAATACACAAGGTTTCCAAACTTTCCCTTTTACATACTTAATTAAGGACGCTAAAAATTCCTGAACGTTTGGGATTTATCATTTGCGTCCCAAAAATAATGAGATCGCCTTACGAAACAAAAATTATACTCCTTCTAAAAGCCACGACACTTGCAGGAGCGCTTGCAGCGCGCCACGAGTGCCCTGGTGCGCGGCCGTTTCCCAGCGCGCCGACACAACGCCTCTTCCTCAGCCTGGCAACTCGCGAGGTGCTGATTGGCGGCTTGCTGGCGGGCGAGCGCGATCTCACCGGTGTGGTGATCCGGCGCCAACAGGTACTCCTCCTCGCTGGAAGCGTGCACCCGGTCCACGTTCCGCTAAGCGTAGATGAGGCGCTTGGGCCGGACTGCACTCAGGGCGTCGGCACGGGCGTCCTCTGCCACCCTCACGGCCCTCGCATGAGCCTTCTGCCAAAGAGCCAATTTCCTGACTCTCTCAAACGCGACATAGGCCTCCCAGGCAGCTTGTTCCGCGGTGCGCTTCTCTTCCTCGGCCTTCTTCTCCGCCTCTATTTTGGCACACTCTGCTGGAGGCAAAGCCTCCCACAAGGCAACATCCATTTCTTTACAAAGCTCCTCAAGGCTGGGGGCCTCGGCGGGCAGCGCGGCGTTCTCCTCGTAGCAGGGAGCCGACGCGTCCTCTGGCACACGTGCTGGCGAGATTGGGATCACCGACGCATCCACCTCGACGCGCCGCGGTGAGGAGCGGAACACCGACACGTCCTCCTCGACTAGTGGCGGCTAGGAACAGAACAGCGACGCGTCGCATCGCGGCGAGGAGCGGAACGCTGACGCGTCCTCCTCGACTAGTGGCGGCGAGGAGCGGAACACCGACGCGTCCTCCTCGACTAGTGGCGGCGAGGAATGGAACGGCGACGTGTGACCGTCTGCGTGGTGCAGCGAGGGGCTCCTAGGGCTTGGGAGGGGCGATGCCATGGTGGTCGGCGTGAGAGGGAGGGGGAGGAGATAGCGATGAACATGAACGTGAGGGGGAGGAGATAGCGATGTCATGGGAGGCGCAGTATTTATAGCGAGCAATGGCACACCTACGTAAGATATGGACTGAGCCGCACTGACTTAATTGTCGGTCCAGTTGCGTCACTGACATGTGGGCCAGACCCCTGTTGGGCCCATATGTCAATGACCAAATGCACCTACAGTTAAGTAACAGCTACATGGGCATATTTGTTGGAGTAAAATACGGGGAAGCGAAGGGGTGGAAATATTGCTGGTCACAACGGATTGGACGAGCGTGGGGGGAGGAGAGTCATGCATGCAGATTTTTTCACACGGGGTGGAGTGGTGGGACCGCTGGAGGGAGAAAGAGAGTTTGGCAGGCATATTGTTTCCACACATGGAGAGGAAAAGATTTGGAGACGAACGGGCTTCCTGCAGGTATGGGGAACGATGCATAATAAGTCATCTTGCATGCCGGGCTAGGTATAGTCTCAAGTCATTAAAAACAAACACGCCCCACGCATGTTCATATTTCAAGGTGCACTAAATTATTGCATGCGATGATTAAGGCTGGCCATAATGGTGGTATCTTCGCTGGTATCATGCACACGGGAATAGCAAACATGCTGATGTGGCAAAGAATTAAAGAAGAGAGGGGGGTTAGAGTAACTAGTGTTCATGCATGCATTGGTAAACACATTTTTTTGTGGAGAACGACAGCACTAGTTGAGTACTTTTGCAGACTTAAAAAACTATTCCACAATGTGTCAACATTCACAATGTCAAATCAATATTTTTACACTCATTATAAAACGTAGTTCTTATACTCATTACAATCAGTACTCCCTCCGTCTAGGTAAGCAAGTCATCTTAGATTGTGCACTGTGACCAAGGAGGAGGGGAAAACGAGAGATCTTAATGTTTATTTGCTAATTAATAGCATTGCATGCAATGAACTAACCACTGCATGTCGTGTTTGGTAGTCTCAAGTCATTAAAAGCATGCACACCCACATCTCCTATTGGTTGATATGTCAAGAAACAAGAAACGAGGTAGAAGTTAATGCACCACGCTAAGTGTTTTGGGAGTATTGTAGATATTGATATTTTTAGTATAAATTTGGTCGTGGGATTTCATTGATGCCTATCAAAGCATTGATAGGTCTGCTATGCGTGACCTGGAGATGAAAGCGTTGAGCATCTCGAAGTTGATCAACAACCTTCAATTGTCAAAGATTAGCCGTTCGGCCAATAAGGTGGCACACTTAATTGCTAAGTATAGCTTTAACAATAGATTAGATGGTATTCTTGTAAATAACGTACCGCCCTGTGTGGTGAATATTGTATCGAATGAGTGTACTCATGTGGCTGGTTAATTAATATAAGGTGGTGTTCAAAAAAAGTATAAATTTGGTCAAACACTTTGCAAACGGTTGACGGGAGTAAAAAGGACCAAGGGAGTATCATGCATGCGTAGTAGGCAAAAAAATTGCTTGTCTAAAAAAGGCAAAAAAATTGCTCATTTATAGCCGGTCGAAGTCTCAAAGGGCGCGACCGCGCGAGGGAGGCGAAGGTCGTGGGAGGCGCGACGTTTGACGGAATTAAGTGAAGTTACATCCACGCGCCGGCATGGCGTGCGAACAGGCAGAAGCTATACCGTCAGGCCTACGATATGGGTCTAGTAGACATGACATCTAGTGGGTCCCGCATAGTTCTCGAGAACTCTTTGGGGGCTTGCAGCCGTTTATCCACCGGGCAAGCCAGCAACCCCACGCCGTTCGCACGCCCTACTCGTCCCCGTCTTCTACCTTACAACAGTTCGCTCCCAGTCGTCCCGTCCTTTCACATTAGTTCGCTCCCAGTTTTTTTGCGGGGTACAACAGTTCAACTTCTCCTAACCCTCCTCCAAAATCCATGGCCTCCCAAATCTCCATGGTCGCCGCTGAGTACCAGGTTAGAGCCATCACCGGCGATCAGTTCATCGTCATCTACACACGTGGATCCGAGACGGTGAAAGCATGGCTTGCTCGCTTCCTACGCATGTTCAACAGTTCAACGGATGAGTGGGTCGCTGGGCTAGATGTTGAGTACACCACAGTCCTGGGACGAGAGAAGGATCTAAAGGACGAAGAGAGGAAGAAGCCCGCCTGATCCAGGTTTGCGTACATAATGTTTGCTTGGTCTACCACATATGCCATGCCGACGTTGAGTGCGAAGATTTTAAGAACTTCCTCAAGGACAAAAGAGTGAAATTCGTTACTGTAGGCTTTAAGAACGACAGTGACGTCCTGCGTCGGATAGGTCTCGTTGTAGGCCAGCCCTTCGATCTCCAGAAGGCAAGCCTGGTGTCCTCCTCTCAACCTTCAATGCTGACCCTGGCAGCAGCCATGATTGATCCTTCGTACGCTAAACTGAAGAAACCTCATCACGAGTTTCATCATGCATGGGAGTCGAAGACATTAGATGAAGATCACATCCTGTACGCAGCAATGGATGCCTACCTTTGTTTAAATATCTACAAGGGTTGGATGAAGAAGCAGAGCCCAGTGTCCGGTTCAAGCAAAGAAGCGTCGGCGAAGAGGAAGAGGAAGAGGGACGAGGACGAAGTCGAGGACGTGGACTCGGACTCCAAGTAGGTGGCAGTGCCGTCGCTCATGCTGGTTCTACTGCAGTGTCAAGCGGACTAGTTGCTTATTAGTTTATTTTCAAGGGTGTGTTGTGCTGAGGCCCCAGCAGAACTATGTTTATGTTCTTTCTCGTTATTTGAACTCTTTAGTACGTACAGTAGTACTAGTACTATGTCTTACTACTGTTCTTCTTGCAGTTGGTACTACTGCTCGTATCTTCGTGTTCCTACTGTACTTAATACGTTCGTACTAGTAGTATAATTTGGGTCAGTCGATTTGTGAAAGAAGTTCGACGGAGCGAAGGAAGAAGACGGCAGAAGAGGTGGAAGAAGCCCTTCTAGCCATCCATGTTGCATCAAACGGCTCACATGAGTCGACTGACCCAAATTGCTCCTTCAGATTGCAGGATCCACGTGGCATTCAAGGTCTCGAAGGTAGATTCCGCGTCCGCACCCGGTTTGCGGGCTCGACGCGCGCGCGACCGGCTTCCGCCGCGACAGCCACCATGCGCGCCTCCTCCGCGCGGGCGGAGACGACAATGACACGCTAGTTCCTCCTCGCCGGCGTGCTGGAGCACGCGCTCGTCCTCCTCTTCGTACGCTGCGTGCATAGACGCGGCTCCACCAGCTGCTCGCGTGCTTGGCAGCGCGGCGGCATCGCGAGGAGGGACTGCAGACGACGTGAGCGGGCGAGCCTTCGGCTTCATGGCACAGGGATGGCGGCAACACGGCGGTGATGGGCGAGAAATTGTTGGCCGGAGCAGGCGGGCACCGGCATGCGCAACGGCGGCGGCATATTAATGAGTGCGCGTGTGGGAGCTTACTTTAGTTTTATATATAAGGTTGGTCAAACTTAAAAGAAAACCGTACTAGTACACATAAACATTAGACTTAGGCAGCGCTTTTATTAGTTACTAGCTTATGTTCTTGCCCATTGTGACCAGCCTTAGTACCACGGCCACGATACGGAATCCTGTGCAAGCGCGTGAACCGCGGCCGCACGGTCGATCGAATAGTGCATCACCGTGTCGCACTCGAAGGACATCCACCATATCTTTTTGTGTGTGTGAAAACGATCCTCGAATATTACTCAACTAATTTTCCTGTGAAAGTTCTTGATGCTGCAATATTTCCATATATTTGAATTTAGCTCTAGTTCGTGTTTATTTGGATTTGGATGTTTTAGGTGCGCCCTAGTTTTTTTAATACTGATTTTGTGTGTGTGACTGAGAGAGAATGTGTGTATGTGTCCATATGTGTGTTGTGGCGGAAGGGCAATGTGGAGACGGTGTGCGTGTGATACAGACATAGAGAGGTGTGAATGAGCAAATGATCATGCATGAGTGAGACATAGACAGATGCCGATACGTTGTGTATACATGAGAGAACGGTCTTCTAGTTTACTTGTGTGTGTGTGTGTGAGAGAGAGAGAGAGAGACGGAGAGAGGAGCATCCATAACACAACAACCATCTCTCTCGATTCGTCCGTCCCTCGCACGGTCGCATGCAACACATGCATCAACGCACACATTTTGACACCCTCACCCGGCCCCTGCCCACCTCAAGGCCCACACAATCTCTTCGTGAATACCCATTTCTCTCCTTAGGTTTGTTTTCTCTCAATATCTGACACGCACACAGAGACACACGCAGCAGAACACACACACACTCCCCCGAGCACACAATTCACCCCCATCTAAGGTTATACGGCGACCACTCTCGCTTGTGCTTCTTTGCACCCCAACATGCACAACACCTCAATCTTCAAAGAGGGCAACGAGCAGATCGAAGACGGCGACCACACCGCGCTAGAGAATGCGGGGTCATTTGGAAGCAGGGTGATGTGACGACGGCTGACTCACTCCTCCCCCCACCCTCTCTCTCTCTTGCACAAAATTACCAATCCCTCTCTCCCCCACATAAAATTGTCAATCCCTCAACCTACAAGATCCTTCCTCTCTCATCCATGTTTTTCCTGCTCTCTCATCAAACATGTTGTCTCTTCTCCTTCCACGTATACAGAATCCAGATGCACACGCATCTCATGTATATTACATGTATGCATCTTTCTCACAGACCTAACTTCTTCCTCTCTCTTTCTCTCTCTATCTCTCTCTCTCTCTGTCTCGTTAGGTTTGTCTCCTACTCTCTCGTCCACATACATACAATCTTTCCCGCCCTATCTGCTCCATCTTCAAAAGCTCTCTCTGCACGTTTCATTCACACATTGGGATATGTCAAAATGTTGCTTCTATAATGGCTGATGTAGAGTTATGGTTGTTCTTGTTGCATCCTACAAAGTAATAACTATGAAATGCATTTAGATTCTCATTTGACTGGGATTATGTGAGTTTGAGCATGTTGTGAAGTACTATAGACCTTGTATACATCTTGGGATTCGACAATGATTGTAACTATTGAATTGTATAGACCATTACATTCGAAGTCAATAGCCTAATATATTTATTTCACAATTTCAACAAATGATTAGTTCACTACAAACTAAGAAAACAAATGTGTACTCCCTCCGTTTTTATTTAAGTCCGCGTATTAGCATTGGTCAAAGTCAAGTTTTGTAAACTCTCAGAAAGCTTATAACAAAAAATATTAACATATACAATAACAAATAAATACCATTAGATTCATTATTGAATGTACTTTCACATCATACATATTTGTTATGGTAAATGTTTATATTTTTCTATAAACTTGGTCAAACTTTAGGAAGTTTGACTTCGGTCAAACCTAATATGCAGAGTTTACTACTACTACTACTCGCTAGTTGCTTAGCCGAATCACTCAACACGCCACACGGGGAGTCCAGTGTCACAAAATTTTGAGGTCGGCGGGAAAATCTCCCGCGACCCTGATTCGAGCAGTGGGAAGTTACCATCATAGCCTTCGGAACAGGCCTACGGATGACGCTTGGTAGGGGGCTGTTTTCGTAACTTCAGGTTCACCCTACCCAGCCAACCCCACCCCGGCACCCAGAGTAGTACACCTGAATACTCCCCAATTTCTATCCCCACCGCAAAATAGACTTCTCCACGGCACCGCAGCCTTCGTGCTCCTCCCCTTTACATCAGCGCACTCGTCCACCGCAGCGCATCTGCCTCATCGACGACCTCGTACGCCGCACTGGAGCCGGTCCACCGTCGTCGTCGTACACGGAGCCTCTTCCCCGGCATCGTCTTCCATGGTCTCGGATCTGCTTCCCGGAAGCCGACGCCAAGCGCAGAAGTACCACCGTCGTGGACAATGAACTGACTCCCGTTGCCGACCATGACTCACAGAGGCCGCCGCGACCATCGTTCTCCTCCTCGATTGGTAATGTGTGTATTGAATCACTTAGCAGTACATGTGCAGTTCCAATTTTGTTCATACCTACCCTTCAAATTTCCTGGGTGCTATTGTTCCCGTAAAAGTAATTGGTTATAGCCTCCATTGTCCAACAGAATATCAGCTTGTAATTGTGCGTCGCTCCTGTATCGCGCTGTGCTTGGGTAGGTTTTTCATCTGCAACCAGTAGTGTGGCAAATGATGGAAAGGTTTTTAGAACTAGCAAAATGCCCATGCGTTGCACGCATCAAGATGCATTTGTATGAGTAGTTTATCTTGTTGGAGATGCTCTAACATGGCAGACGAGTGCTTTAATGTTGCCCACAAGATGCGCGAGTATTACTAGTAGTATATTTTTCTTGCCATGTTGAGATTTTAAAACCACGAGTGCGAACATGCAGAGGAGCAATGAAGACCAAACACGGGATATTCGGGACATCTTCAAGGAGCGTGGCAAGTTAAAGAGGAGCTGCACCGAACCTGTAAAACGAGCTTTGGTAAGTAACACCCTTTCAATTACTTTCGTGTAGCCTCGTGTTCTTCGATGTGTATATGTTGTAGTTTCTGTTTCTCTTAAGCGTGGTGTTCTTCGATGTGTAATAAGAAGAGTCTTAATCGTCCTAATGCTTTCGTTTTTAGCTTGATGTAGGAAGTGGGTGTTCTCACCTTGTAGTCTGTTTTTATTTATTTTTCCTTTTGAATTCACTTCTCCGAGTTCTGTTTATCTGGCTTCTACTAAATGGATCTAGGTTGCTCTGAGTATTGATCTAAAAAAGAAGTAACTTCATGTCAGGATGCAGTTCCTGCGAGGAGGGAAGTATGGTCAACCTCGAGATCATGTTTCCAAAATGAGGCTGGATTACACACAAGGTGCCAGTTCCCTAATGATGCTGGATTAGACACAAGGTGCAAATTCCCAGATGATGCTGGATTACACACAAGCCAGGTGGAGTCGTCAGCTGTTCGTGTCCTCGTGGCATTAGTAAAGGCTGAAAGAAAGCGTGCAGCAGCCCTTGAGAATGTAGCTGAGTTCCTGAAGAAGCGAAAAGAGCAATCAGATGCTCTCTTCACCCAAGCCAAAGAAGAGATGGAAGAAGCCAGAAATAAGCTAGCAGAGGCAGAGCAGGCTAGGCGTCTCCTGCTATCTAAAACTGTTGTCAATACAAAATTTCCTTCATAATAGCTAGGTTCAAATGTTTATCCAGTCAGCATGCCTGTTGTGATGTCCGTGCATCTACTGATGTGGCACAAAATGTTTTTTTCGGGTCATGTAATAACAGCAATTACTTTCCAAACAATAACAGACGAAGCATTGGACATGGTATAGTTCACGCGCAAGCCCGACATTCCAAGTTCAACTTCCACATCAAACTCATGTTCACAGATATCTGCACATTCATACATAATGTCCACAACCATGATTCACTTCAAAGCCAAAAAAATGTGAGGAGAGTTATAAATAAAGAAAATCCTCTACTAGTTCCTGCTACCAGTGCGAGCACAACAAGTCAAGACCATGCGTAAATTAATTATATTTTAGTCATTTTTTGTGTTCTAAAATGCCTGCCGGCTCGCGGAAGGACGTGTTGCCGGCACACGCGCGGATTCAATGAAGGCAGGCGGGGCAGTCTTAAGCTGGTTGCACGCGGCGAGGAGGCGTGCTCAGCCGGGCCTGCAGCGAGTGCGGCCCTCTTGGCCGGCGCGCCGGTTCAATGCCTGCGCTATGAGAGGTCGCGTCCGTGTCAGAGCAATCACTCCCTCCAGTCCTTTTTTGTTTGGGTATAACAAAATCTCGTTTTCCATTCACATTTTACAAGTAAAGTTCGTGGACAAACTTTGACCCAAAGTACGATGGGGACTAGTAAACCAGAATGGAGGTAGTAGTTTTTTTTAATCGAAGAAGGGTTTCCCCTTCCGATTTTCATTAAAGAAAACCAGCATCTAAATCTAAACCATAGTATTTGCCCTAGAACTACCAGGTTCAACATCTCGCAACATAAACCCATACAACCTCCATCGCAAAAAACCATACAACCATACGCCAAGGAGGTACGTAGTACTATGAATTCCATTTTCGCTCCATACCAATCGTTCTAAAAACTACTTACTACTTATAACGCGCCATTGAAAATCAGAACTCTTAACCCCGCTAAAAAACGATATTTTAAACGTGGTTACTTGATCTGTGGCAACTGGGAGCCACCGCGCTCCAAGTCGTTCACCTGTGGTCCTGACCATCAACTCCTACGGATCAAATTATCACGCGAGCTGACTATTCCTACAAAGGTGCTCCACCACGTACCCGGTACCCACGAATGCAGCAATCGTGCCCCTAGGATTTTAGGGTTTATTTTTTAATGTCACCTTTACATAACACTCATGTGTGCGAGACAGCGAGAGGTTGACTGCGTGTGTGTGCCTCTTCTCTTCGTATATGTACTCCACCGTTTGTCTGGTGTCCAAAAAATTATAATAACTACTAGCAATGTGCCAATGCGTTGCCACACGATCAAAGTAGATTAATACAGTGGCGGAGCTAGATGTAGACTACGCCTGGGGCTGTGCTATGTTGAGTGATAAACTTCTATGATTTTCTATGCTTTGCATGAAGAAATTACAAAGGAAGTTGTTTCTAGGCCTGGGGCTATAGCCCTAGCTGCCCCAGGCCTGTCTCCGCCACTGGATTAATACATATTCACCGATTTGATAGAAAAAGAAATTCTAGCTTTGAAATACTTATATCACTAAAAATATGTTATGTTTCACTCAAAATATATTCCTTTGGCGGTTTTGATGAGATAAGGGAGGAATGTTGTTGGTTTCAAGATTCGAGAAGTGGTATATGTCTAATTTCCACTCTTACTAGCAAGATGCCCGTGCGTTGCACGGAACATCAAGATCTTGTGGGAGAAAAGGATGAACGAGGGAAGGCCTTATCTGCAAATGTGGTGAAGAGTGCGGGTAAATTGCCATATTTTCCTTCCTATCCGTCAGATATAAATCAGACGACCTACATTGCAGGATGGCAGGCCCACCATCATCACCAACTCTATTTTTTATCCCTACTCTTATAATAAGCATTGTCGGTGATGATCGTGTGCCTGCCATCCTGCAATATAGGCCGTCCGATCTATATCTGACGGATAGGAAGGAAACTATGGCAATTTTGCAAAAAGATACCCACACCCCTCTCCACATTTGCAAATAAGGCCTTCCCTCGTTCATCCTTTTCCCCCACAAGATAAACTACTCATACAAATGCATCTTGATGTTCCGTGCAACGCATGGGCATCTTGCTAGTTGTTGCAAAAAGCCCATGTGTGTGTGAGAGAGAGGGCGAGTGGAGGAGGACGGAGTGCATGTGTGACAAAGACACAAGGAGTGTGTGTGCGATAGGTATCAGCTTAAAATGAGGCGATAGTGTGTGTGTGCACGATCGAGAGGGCGTGTCTCAAGAAGGGAAGAAAAATCTACATAGATACAAGGAGCGGGAGAGAGACATGTATGCGATGGTGGAAGCACGAGTGTGCGGGTGTATAAACCTATCTAGAGGCTAGCTAGTCGATAAATGTTTGTGAGAGAAATACGAGTCGGGGTGCGAAAGCGAGAGTTTTGTGTGTGTGAGAGAGAGACGGTAGTCGGGAAGGGGAGTGGAAGCAGGAGTTGTGCGTGTGTGTCTGTGAGAGAGAGAGAGGAGACGGTAGTCGGGGTTGTCTGATCGGTAAACAAATGAATAATGTCAGTCTGGGATGGAGACGAAAAGGAGACCGCAACAAATGTTGTGTCTACAGGAGAGATAGAGAGAGTAATTTTAGTGGTATGAGTCATATGTAGAGACATATAGGGTGTGTGAGAGAATCCCATAGAGAGAAAGACAAAGTGAAAGACGAGTGGAGACTGTGTGTTTGGCGGTGAAAAAGAAAGCTTAGGTACCGAGTGATACCAGAGAACAGTAGAGACGTGAGAGATAATGAAAACCGTGTAATTTATAATGATAGGGAGAGTGTGACACTTCTCAAGGGAGACGTCGAGAGACCATGTTTGCGAGGATAGGAGCAACATGAAGTGAGCGTGCGGGTGAGCTGGAGAAAAGAGAGTGATAGCTACCTGAAGGAGCATGCATGCGAGAGAGATGGGCGTGAAAGGAGTGAACAAAAAAGGGATTCAAATATTTGAATTCGAGATGATGATACATGTAATCCATACTCGAACCAAAATTGATCTATCAAACATGCATACTCATATGAATTCACGCACATCTATGTTATTTAATATGTAGATATTACTGATCCATACATTTTAGTAGAACATAATTTGGTTAAAATTTTTCGAATTCAACCTTAAGATTTCGAGATCGTTGTATTTGTAAATCATATTATACATATAAAGGAGCAGAATTCTTTGTTGTGCTTTTGAAAGTATATATAAAAAATGATGTATATAGAATGTAATTCCAATTGAAAATGGATCCCGCCCGAAAAAATAGAATACAAACGGGATTCGAATTGAGTTGGCACGGTAAACGTGCACTCTGCAAAATTTGAACGAAGCGGGGAAAGTCGCAGTAACCGCCCGAAACCAAAATCTGCGAGATGGAAATCACTACTGCCTATCCCTGCCACGCAAAGCCTATATGCTGGATTTCTATAGGTTTCGATAGGGGTAGGTTTGTAATTTCACCCAAACGTGACGTAACCGCCTCTCACCCGGATTCATACATGGTGGGCGCCAAAACACAGTGTGTCCTCGGCCGAAATCGACTCCCTCCCCGATTCATATTCATACACGTTGGGCGCCAAACACAAACTCTCGTCGGCAAATATTTGGTGTATAAGAGATTACCGTCTTATCCCCAACCGACTAGTGTTGCTGTGATGTAGTAGAAATTTGAAACGGGGGCTAAGTTTGTAAATTTCCTCGCATTTGAGACAAGCGCGCCCTGAATACATGGTTCCCCCTTCCTCTCTACCTCCCTTTTCCCCATTCGTACTCCGTGGGCGCCAAAACACCCTCTCCACCCCACCCTCCTCTGTCCGCCGCCGTCCGCCACCCCATCCACCACCGTCCTCCTCCACCATGCCGGAGCTGATACCCCGACGCTGTCGTCCATTACAAGAGATCGACCTCTCTCATCCACGGCTTCGGACCGGGATCCTTGCATCCCGTCCTCTCGCTTCATCCCCGCCGTCATCCACCTTGCCGGCGCCGCTCCTATGACCGTCTCGTCCACTGTGCCCCGCCGCCACCGTCTACCCTACTAGATCTGCTTCCACGCTGCTGACAGCCATCGCTACCGTAGCACCGTAAAATTCTCAGCAGATGCGTACACGGCGCCGCACCAGAGGCGGTACTCTTTCGTATCTGCTCAACTTATTTATCGCAGCAAGAAAATAGATCGCCACTGCTTTACTCTGATTTCTTGTCTTGGTTGCAAAGTTGCCTTTGTCCGGTTTGCACCTTCAGATCCGCCATGGCACGCTCAACACCATACTCCCAATGCTTATGGTTTCACCTTTTATATTCCACACTAGTTAAATCACAGTAGAGTAAATTTCAAAATTGGGTCAGTCAATTTTTCAGAGCTCGCCGGAGTTCGCCGGTGCGATCGAAGGGGCTCGGGTGGGGACGGTGGTTGTGGGGCGGTGGTGGGGCCTCGTCGAACGAAGAAAACTTGACGTGGATGGGGGCGGGGTGGGGGTGGCGTAGGAACACAGGTGGTGGGGCCGGTGGTTCGGCCGGCGGCCCGTGCGGTGTTCTGTATGGGAAGCACGGTATGTTCCTTGTCAGGAAGGGGAGCAGGGACATCTGCAGTCAACAGCTGATAGAGATGGCTTGTACGTGATCGATAGGCTTTCAATTACTAGCGGCAATACAACACCGTAATTTCCAGCCAGTTCCACTTTCCCGATTTATATATCCTGGTTATGGTGTACCCCTGTTATGTACACTATGATCTGCCTAGTTGCTGTGTGCTCTTGTTATCATGGTTTGGCAATAAACTCTCTATACAGTATATTATGAACCTATCATCTGCCAGCTATCCTTACTTCTGGAGCCTATTTTTGTGTACTTTTGCCAGATTATATAAATGCACGCACCATATTACAACACACATGAGCTCTCTCATCAGAATCCAGTGATAGCACACAAGTGTTTACAGGGGCGCCCCTATATTAGAATATCATCTGCATTACAAAGATAATCTCACAACTATTTATGTTTTCATGGTTCTCAGATATTATACGCAATTACAGTGAATATCAGAATCCGCGCATCAGAAGAATATTGTGGAACACTGCAATGACTTACAAAATTGGTAGCAAGGCATTGAGTGCCATTCTGGAAGCAATGAAACTCGTACGCTCCCCACCTGTTGATTCTTGTTCAGAATATCATCCTAATGACTATTCTAACCTCGAGGAGTCAAAGGCAGATGGCCTGTCCTGTTCACCCATCAAGGTGCCTGTTCTAATTTGGCAAGGTTTTATTGATTGCGCGTATCTTGCATATGTTGTCTTGCATTTCTTCTACTTTGTTGCACCGCCATCTGCTTAGTTTACTCATCATATATGTCGAGATGCCATGCCCATCCATTATCAATACATATTCCATCTGTCATCATACCATGTTTTTCCACTCAAATGATGTTCTTGTGCATCAGACATCAAAAAGGAAGAGGGTGATTGCCGAACCTGAAGGATCACCAGCAAAGTCCTTGAAAAACATGGTGGTGCCAGAGAAATCAGACAGCACCCCACTTATATTGGCTGTACAACTAGTGACACAAAACGTAGGACCGACTCCAGCAGACTGTACCCATACTTCACTGGCCACACCACTAGCCCCACCACATAGGACCTGCACTCTAGCAAAAGGTATACTGATTTCATTTGCCATAGCACCAGCTGTACCATAGAAAAATCCCACTCCAGCAAAAAGTACAGCAAGTCCACCGGCCGAAGACCTATCCCAACTGCAGAGACGGCCAATTCCTGTAGATTGGAACCCCATTTCATTTATTCCCAGTTTAAAAGACAATGCTTTCAATGTTCTTATGGACTACGTGCATATATTCCCATCATGGGAAGATTATTGTGAAGACAAACACCATTTTCACATCTTCCTGTCCAACTTACGTGTAAGTGCTATTATTCATGGTTATTATTTTCCTGTTTTTTGCTGATTGAACACATCAATGATTTACATTACATTGTTGTAACTAGGCGAGGGTCAATCTGGATAGTCATGACGAGCAAAGCTTGCTTGTGCTTTTCAAGGAAGCATTGCAGCAGTATCGGTGTTACCTGAGGAAATCACACCTTGATGGCAAGTCTATAAACGAATTTCTGATGAAGTCTCGTGTGCTAAATTTGGAAGACATTGAATGGAAAAACCTTGTTATGCACTGGTCTCATTCCCAGGATGAGGTACTGTCTATGAAATCACATGACAATTTGAACTTCTACTTTTCCGCATGTGCCTAACGGATCTTTTTTGTAGGAAATCTGCTCGAAGAAGAATTCCGGTTTGACAAGAACGACAGGATATCGCAAATATGCTTCCCGCTGCTTTGCTCTTGTTAGTACCTGTTGTCCTGTATCATTGTACTTGCATACATACCTGGTTCATTATGTGACAATAGCATGCATGATAGCTTGCTTATCAATTGTTCGCTCCAAATTATCTGATCTGTATGAATGGTTACATTAGTGTAGAATATATCTAATGCCAATATTTTTTTAGCTCTGCATTGTTCTTGTAAGTACATGTTGTCCTTTATCAGTGTACTTATAATGACAGATAGTTGTTCATGTACCATCACTCTGCAGCTTATTTTCCTTTGCCCTCCATTTTCTACACATCAGATCTATATTTACTCTTACCATAAGGTTGGTACTGAAGAAGTTTAGCTGTGCATTGCTCTTGGCTGTACCTTTTGCCTGTATCGCTGCACTTACATTTATAGCTACTTGGTTATGTAGCATCACTCTTCATCTTATCTTAAATATTCTCCATTTTTCGTATATTATCACATCTATATTTACTCTTAACAAAATGTAGAATAAAGGCAATGCTTTTGAAGAAGATTCTGTGGTAAACTTCTTGAATTGCCCCCCCCCCACCAGCATGGACAAGGCCTTTATAGAGTCTGTCTTCACCAATAATGTAAGTTTGTCCATCTCAAGCCTTCAAAATTTGTTGTATATATTTGGTTAGGCATGACTGCAACAGCTGTTTATTTTTGGTGTTTGCATCAAATTGCTTGTTTAAAGTTTATTATATGTAGTTCATAAACAAAAGTTCGTCCTTTCTCAATTTAAGTTTTCAGTTGTACAACCAAGTTCCTTCTTCATACCATGTAAATTAAACTATACAGAGCAAGTGATCTTCTTTTGCACTGCATGTATGCTTCTGTTCTTCATCTGTAATCCAGTGGTGTGGTGAACCTACCCACTACAGCATAATGTCATATTTTGCAATGTCTTAACTATGAAAAATGTCATATCATTCTACTATTATTTAAACCGTCTCTTTATTTGCCAATCTGAAATGGTATAAATTGACAGCACACTAACCATTGATACTTATGAGTTCTTGATCTGTAATCCAGTGGTGTCGTGAAGCTGCCAACTCCTTCACAATGTCATTTCCTGCCATGTCTTGACCTGAACAATACCATATTGTGTTAATGCAAATTTAAACTGTGTCACTTTATTCGTCAGTAAGAAATGTGATGAATTGTCAGCACTGATACTTTTATGTGCAAAACTTGTCATCTGTCTACTTGTTTATCTTTCAGAGTGAGGAAGATATAAGTGTTGAACAAGCGCAGTCTCATCATCTTGCCCAGCTACTTGCGCTGCAGCTCCCCAGCAGGGCTAACCTTTCTTGAACTCTATTGAAGTGATGTCGATTTTGTATATTATTTTGTCGGCGTGTTTATTTGCACTGGTGGCGATCTTTGATGCCCAGTATATGTAATCTGCTGTCTGCTTGTGCTTTATTATCATAGTGGCGAACTTTGATGCCCAGTGGATGTAATATGCCGTAATTTCTTTATTGTCTAGTATAGGTTTTTTCTTATTCACGATGTTGCAGTTATTTTATTGTATATATATCCTGTTTTCGCAGTAAACCGGCCAAACCGTAAAATTACGGTACATAATCGGGCCGTCATGCAATCACGATGTAGGTTGGGCCTGAAACGTGCCAATCAGCTCATGAGCCGGCAGTAGCCCGAAATGAACCCTGGCCCATGATTGTGCGAATCAAATCACGGGCTTTTAACACGCCGAAAAATTGCCTTGGTCCTTGTTTGGCCCAATCAGATATCGGCTGCGAGCAGGCCGGATGCAAACTGGGCCGTAGTTAGGCCCAACTATATGACGGCCATTTAATAGGCTGAAATTAATATAGGGCCAAATGTTAAACGGGCCCTTAACAGGCCGAAACCAATATTAGGCCGAATTACTAATTGGGCCTTTAGCAAGTGGGCCCAAAAGCATAGTGTCCAGTTGACGGGCCGAATCTGATATGGGCCATAATTAGGCCCAAAAGCATAGTGTCCAGTTGACGAGCCGAATCTGATATGGGCCATAATTAGGCCCAAAACCTCTTAAAGGGTCGGACCTGATCTGGGCCGTAATTAAGCCCAGAACGTGGTAGGCTTTTAACGGGCCGGATCTCATATGGGCCACTATTAGGCCCGGAGCGTGGCAGGCCATTAATAGACCGGATCAAATATGTGCCGGCATTTGACCCAAGACATGGCAGCCAATTAATGGGCCGACCTACTAGGGTCCTCAAAATTTTGTGGGCCTATAGCTGGGCCGGCCCATTAATGTCGGCGAAATCTCATGCGCCTTTAGCTGGGCCGGCCCATTATGATCCACAAGAATTTTGTGGGCCTTTACCTGGGCCGGCCTATTATGGCACACAAAAATCTTGTGGGCCTTTACCTGGGCCGGCCCATTATGGCCCGCGAAATCTTGTGGGCCTTTAGCTGGGCCAGCCCATTATGGTCCGCAAAATCTCGTGGGCCTTTAGCTGGGCCGGCCCATTATGGTCCGCAAAATCTTATGGGCCTTTAGTTGGGCCGGCCCATTTAAACTTGTTGGGCCATACCACGTGTCGACGTATCATAGGTGCCTTCTGTCGAGTGAGTGGATGACATCTGTCCCGACGATGATCCGACACGTGTTTCCTCTAGCCAATGATGATTTTACACGTGGAAAATCCCCATTGGTCGGGGCTGTTAACGGGTGAAAGTGCAACTATCCCTAGGTGGTTTTGGTAATTCATAACAACATATAGCTCACTGAGCTAATGCTATTCCAAGATGATTATTTCACGAAAGCTCAATGATTGGCATGGCATGGATGTGAAAGTGGAACCCTCAAAATGCTAAGGACAAAGGATTGGCTCAATCTTGAAAGCTCAAGACTCCTCATTTTATATTTTAGTGATCCAAGATCACATTGAGTCTTTAGAAAAAGCCAATACTATCAAGGAGGGATGAGGTGTTGCTTAATGAGCCTCTTGCTTCGTGTGCTTAGTGATATGCTCCAAAACCCTCAAGTACTTTCCCATATCCACATTTGACCTAAACCCTAAGCCAAACTCGGTCCTACCGATTCTTCCTATCCGGCGCCACCGAGTTTCACTTGTCATTAGCCACTGCCAAACCCTAGCAATTCGGTCCTACCGATAGGGATCTCGGTCTCACCGAGATGGGGTTGCAAACTCTCTGTTTCCCTTTCGTAACTTTTCGGTCCCACCGAAAGAGCGAATCGGTCCCACCGAGATTGCAATGTAAACTCAGTGTTTCCTCTTTGTAACTTTTCGGTCTCATCAAGTTCCACTCGATCTCACCGAAAGAGCAAATCATTCCCACCGAGTTTGCCTGACCAACTCTCTGGTTAGCTAATTACCAAATTCATTCTCACCGAGTTTGTGTAATCGGTCTCACCGAGATTACGTTATGCCCAAACCCTAACCATATCGGTCCTACCGAGTTGCATGTCAGTCCCACCGAAAATCACTAACGGTCACTAGGTTTACATTTTCGTTCCGACCGAGTTTATTGATTCGGTCCCACCGAGATTGGAAAACTATGTAACGGTTGGATTTTGTGTGGAGGCTATATATACCCCTCCACCTTCTTCTCATTCGATGAGAGAGCTATCATAACACACACATCATTCCAACTCATATGTTCTGAGAGAGAACCACCTACTCATGTGTTGAGACCAAGACATTCCATTCCTACCATATGAATCTTGATCTCTAGCCTTTCCAAGTTGCTTTCCACTCAAACCCTCTTTCCACCAAATCCAAATCCTATGAGAGAGAGTTGAGTGTTGGGGAGACTATCATTTGAAGCACAAGAGCAAGGAGTTCATTACCTACACACCATTTGTTACTTCTTGGAGAGTGGTGTCTCCTAGATTGGCTAGGTGTCACTTGGGAGCCTCCGACAAGATTGTGGAGTTGAACCAAGGAGTTTTTAAGGGCAAGGAGATCGCCTACTTCGTGAAGATCTACCGCTAGTGAGGCAAGTCCTGTGTGGGCGATGGCCATGGTGGGATAGACAAGGTTGCTTCTTCGTGGACCCTTTGTGGGTGGTTGCTTCTTCGTGGACCCTTCGTGGGTGGAGCCCTGTGTGGACTCGCGCAACCGTTACCCTTGGGTGGAGCCCTGTGTGGACTCGCGCAACCGTTACCCTTCGTGGGTTGAAGTCTCCATCAACGTGGATGTAGGATAGCACCACCTATCCGAACCACGGGAAAAACATCCGTGTCTCCAATAGCATTTGAATTCTCCAAACCCTTCCCTTTACATTCTTGCAAGTTGCATGCTTTACTTTCCGCTGCCTATATACTCTTTGCTTGCTTGCTTGAATTATGTGATGATTGCTTGACTTGTCCTAAATTAGCTAAAATCTGCCAAGAACTAAAATTGGAAAAAGGTTAAGTTTTTATTTGGTCAAGTAGTCTAATCACCCCCCCCCCTCTAGACATACTTTCGATCCTACAACGGGTTATCGGATCCAAAACCCGACCCGATAGCTTAACGGCGTTCCCTTATGGTGGATGCCACATGTCGGTCACCCTTGACGAAAGCACTTCTGTGACGCGCAATTTATCGTCATGGAAGTGGACACTTCCGTGATGATAATTTTGGTAATGTCATGGAACACTTCTACGACAGCACAGGTATGACTATCTTGATTCTGTCATAAATTTGTCATGGATGTACATGCATGACAAAAAAAGCGACCTACTGTGACAAACAAGTATCATCACGGAAGTGTATTTTTTGTAGTGGAACACTTCGTTGTTAACAACACCTCCCCCTCCCTCCCTCTCCATACTGTCTGTAATGTGCTTTTAGTTGAATAGTAATCACTTAGTCATCGCAAAAAATAGAATCACGTCGATATACTATTGTTTTACGTGTGAACTTCTCTGGTTCTCTCCACTCCCCTAGTGCGTGTGCGTGTGTGCGCGTGCGTGTGTGTTTTCAAATGTCTCTTGTTATCCCTTGGCTAAACTACAGTTGCTCCTTTTTCATTATATTTGTGTTATCTCGCACACTTATTTAACACATTACTGATCTCTCATGTCAAAATCTGTTGATGATCCCAAAATTATTTCCTATTTTGTACTTGAAAATGAGAGCGGTGGTGGTTAGATGAATGTGTATAATGGAAACATAAAACTCAAACTTTGTGCAAGACTCGCACAAAATAATAATTAAATAAACTCAAAAATGTAGATCCTTGGCGATAAGCAATCTGTCATTCCTTGGTCACTGACCAATGGGTCATTTTGACAGTATCAGTTCCTTCGCATAAGTGTCACGAGTCATATTTCTTGGACTAGGAGAGAGCCTATGTGTTGCGCGGGTAAGAAACTAAACGCCCTTGACTAGGTGTTAATGCAAAATACAACACACCCAGTATAAGTATGATGCCTACACGGCAACTCAACTTTATTTGTCATGTAGTTAAAAATTGATTCCTACACCAATGACACAATAATCTTGTGACATCTCTATACCACCCAGATGTAAGAAGATCATCGCCAATATTGGAAGAAGCTGCTCACGGAGGTGCCATGGTGAACATGTCCGATAGTTTCTGCTACAGGGTTTTCCATGGAGAGCACCATCAGCCGAGGGAAGCATTTGTCCTCTGATAGTATGATGGAATTCATCACTAAAATTCCTCAAAGATGCCTCTAGAAAGCCCTTCAATTTCAGGTGGGTTGCAAGGTCAATGGAATTAATTGACAAGTGTGAGAGTATCTGAGTATGTTCACTTTTGTGGTATGTTAGTGCACGAAACAATGGAAAATACAAAGACAACAATAGTCACAAATGAAATCATCCCACTCATCATTGTAACTTCTGAAATCAAGCTATTGTATTTCACCAAGTTACCAAGCATCACACTTGCATTCAATTACTTACTATGGTCAACTTTACTCACACATTTTTTGTTTCAAGTAAACTTTAGTAAAGCATGCATGGCAACGGCCATAAAAATTGAAGATTGACCCTAAGGTCTCTTCCGGCGTCAAAATACATAGAATGTAAAATGCGAAGCATATGAGTGACTCCGATTGATTTATACTCCATTTGGTATTCCAGTGGTTTATAACAAACATTTATACTCCATTTGGCATTTTGGTGGTTTATAGAAAACGTTTCACTATGTCGCATGCTTACTTGCTTTTTTTCTTAATCATGTTGCAAAATGATGGATTCCATAAATTACAATAACAAATGTGATGGGGTTTATCTAAATATAATATCTTACAAAAAGAGTAATAGACTTTGTGACTTCATTTTCACGGCAACTACGATAATTATAAGTAAACTTAGATACCCCAACAAAAATACAAACTCATTGTTAGAGTTAAATGAAACCTATATTGAACTAGAAATCTTTGTGATCGACGTAAATTAGCTAGACATCTAATATTTTCTGACCACCTTGTTAAGGCTTCTTCTCTAAAACTTCTAGCTTCTTGTCTATGTGTGCCACAAGTAGAATCTCATAGTTTTGTAGACTTTATAACTTAACGGATGCACTTAGAAGAAGGAACAAATGCCACGATTTCATCAGTGGTATCTCAGTTTGCATAATCATAGGAAAGAAAGAACAACGAAACAGAGATGCGTGCAGTAGATAAATAACATTAATACTATATTATTAGCAATAAATTAGCTATCAAGATTCAAGCATGAGGACGACATTGTACAACAAGCATAAAGAGCCATTAACAAGGTGAACCTGCAAGGAGGGCCATAGACCTGCCTAATGGACAACCCGCTAATCCCCCGCAAGAAAGAAAAAAAGACGACCCGCCAATGGTTGGTGACTAACATAAATCGTAAGTTATGATCTAGTACATTGGAGCATTATTGTGATCTCAATGTGAGAGTAGTTGTCTAGCATGTGGCCTCCATGATAAATAGTAGTATATATGTTACCTGGACCAAGCCAACATGACCAAATTCATCTAACTACGTGAGAAGTGTAGCCGCAAAAATAGAGGGAGCTGCAAAGGCAAGTTTCATGGCAACCTACATGTATCTGATAGGAAAAGGAGGCGTCTGAAATCAATGGCCTCCCGGCTAGTTTGCATCTCCACAAGGAACGCTTCATCGTAATGAACCGTAGTCGTAGTCAAGCACACTAACGTTCAAGAGAACAGAGCATGCGATGCCCGTCGTTCATTATCTAGGTCACATCCTCACTTGCAATGTATATCCCACGAGAACATGGGCAAAGCGAGCATAATAGCAATTCTGGGTAGCTGCTATGGATCCACAATGAGCTAGCGACAACGATGGGTCGGCCTCTAACATTCCCATACCAGCGAGCCACCAGCCCTTACATAGCTTCCAATTCCATGACTCTAGCAGGAATTGGAAACTTGGTGTAGCATGATGGCGCATCCCACTAAACATGAGCATGTTGCAAGCTTGGTTCTCGCCTGCTCGGTCATCACCCACATGAAGTCTTGGTGGTTGGCCACTTAAATCTCGATGATGCTAGAGGCGTTCGTGTACTCGCATCGACAACATCTGCAAGGAACCTTCAAATCTCCTCATGTCATTGGACAATCCAAACTTCACCTTCACCCGACAAAGCTCGTCTTGTTGTAAACAAGCTAAACATTATGTTCCGTTGTATTAAGGGGAGCTACTTTCCTAATGTTGCCCTGTGTTGGCGGCTAACATACCTTCATGTTGTAGTGTGAATCCCTTTTTTATGTCAGAATGTGTTCATAATCCCACAAATTATTCCTTTTTTACTTAAGAAATGACAGAGGCGAGTGGCTAGATTAATATACATATAGGGTCACACTATTCGTCACCCTGGTTGAGGAATAGTTATTCTTCATCCCCCTCTATTTTACCATCAATGCATCATAATTTTACGTTCTGTAAGTTTTGTCTTATTTTCGACGCAAGAAGAGACCGTAAGAAAATATATAATTGCCGTAAAAAATATTTTATGTTATGTAAAATTACAAGCGTAAAAACATAGTCTAAAATACACATAAACTGCAAATTTTCTTGTCTTATGACCTATATTTTTATTTTCTTATGTCAAATTTTACGTAGTGAATCAATAGGAATGTAACTATCACCTCGTTCAGATGTTGATATTGGGGCCTTGAAATTGATATTGGTATTGGGCAGCCCGAATGCCATTTTTCGGATGGTTAGGGTATTGACTGGCTGAATTGGGCCAAGATATTGGCTGGCTCCATTCACAGCCCGCGTAGCTGTTGCCGAATTCAGAGCATAGGAGCTCGACTTTGCCTGATATTCGGGATCGAGCGCCTAACTTACCGCTTCGCCCGTTGGAGGGAAAATAAACAGGCAACCGAGCGAGAGAGGAGACGAACAGAGACACGACAGGGAGCTCCGGCAGCGCAGGTCCGACCTCTCCGCCCTCCTCCTCCTTCTCTCTTCTCTCCTCTCTCCGGCGGGTCCGCTCCTCCCCCCGCGTGCGCCCACGGCCCATCTCCATGCGCGTCCACCTGACCCATCCCGCGCGCTCGTCCCTCTGGCCGCCGCCTGCTTGACCCACTGTACACCCGCCTCCCATGGCAGATGGCACGACCGCTGCTTCCCCCCATGGCTGCTTCTTCCTGTAGCCCCGGTGCCACCGTCCCCTAGCTCCCTCCCTAACCCTACACAGAAGCTCTAATCCCCTCTAATCCTCGCCCACATGTGCTAGTATTCTGAGTTTTTTTCTTAACCTTTTGCAGCTCATAGTCGTGAGATGTTGATACAAATTTTGCTTTTGGTCCTTCCGTTTTGGTACTCGGCAGGCCAAGACGTGGAAGACAATGCATTAGTAGCTGATGCTGAAGTGTTTATTTAATTTGGCATACGAGCTAATGTACATGTTGGAAACCACTGTCGAAATTGATCCGAATGATTCTTCAGATTCCGCTGTGGAGTGCTTGAACTGCACAGATCTAAATTTGATCTTTGTAGTGTCGTGTATGTACGAGCTGATGTATGTATGAGCTCATTTATTCAGTCGGTGTTTGTCTGAACTATGAAAGCTCATGCGTTTCAGATTCAGAGCGCTAGTTCGCATGGTAGTTGCAACTGTCCAAGTGTTGTCTCAGGCAGAGGTATTCACAGCCAATTCATGCGTTTGCGTTTCAAAACAATCAAAAAAATACTTGCTACTACTCCTTACATATATATAGTTGGTACAGAAAACCAATGACAAAACGTATAGGTACCAGTGTACTGAGGCAATTTCAATGTAGACAATGACCATCCAAACAAGCTTCAGAATTTAGCCTCTTATGCGAATTCCAAATGTCAATATCATGCACATCCAAACAACAGAATTCAAGTTCAATGTCAATATCAAAGTCTGAGAGATTTGATATTGGAGCCGATTCAATTCCATGGCCCTGAATATCAACATCCAAACGGAGCATATTTGAATTCCAAACGTAATTTAATTATGAAATGATCATAAGATTACCTCGGGTGAAGAATAACTTATTCTGCACCATGGGTGATGAATAGTAACACTATATATATATATATATATATATATATATATATATATATATATATATTATGATAACATCCTTAAGAGTCTTATTATGATAACACCCTTAAGAGTCTTATTCTGATAACACCTAACCTTATTCTGCTAACACCTGCGATTGCTAACATATAAAAAGCAAAACCAGCCCCACCCCCTTCTTCCCCTCTCCCCCACCCCGCAGCACCTACCCACCCTGCCCACCTTCTTCCCCTGCCCCCAGCCAACTCCTCGCCGCACCCAGCTTCTCTCCTTCTGGACGACGCGCCGGCCACCAGCGCCGCCCCGCCGGCTACCTCCCCCGCCGCTCTAATCTCCTCCTCCCCTCCCCCCACCTCCCCCCGCCACCACCTCCCAGGTGCCCCGCCCGCCTCCATCCCTGGGCCCAGGGACTCTGCGCGGTTGTCGGCATGGATCCAGGCGCGCCGCCCCTAATCGCCCCGCGCGGCTGCCGGCGCTGATCTCCTGCGCCCCCGCACCATCCCCTAGGCGTGATCCCTTGCCGACCTGCTTCCTCCACCACCGCAACCGGCGCCAATCTCCTCCCCGCGTACCTACTCGACGACAGATCCAGCCATGTCGCGCACTAGGCGACAAGATCGAGCACCGCTGACCATCCTCCCACCCACCCCCACCACGCGTGTTGCATGCGCCATCTGATCCACCCTCCCAACTGCATCCCTTCGGTGCCGGCCCCGGCCACCCCTTCCTCGCATTGGATACACCCCTGCCCCGCCACCTTCCACCATGGTGCCGCTGGGGCACGGGTCGTCCTCTCCCTCTCCCTCGAGCGGTAAGGATCTGCACGGATCCAGGCTGCCGCCGCCGGATTCGGGACGGGCCGCACGGGCGTGCAATTCTGCCCACGCGGGCGTGCAGCTCGACCAACAGGGGCTTGCAGTTCGGCCCTTCCATTCCCTGCCTCCGCCCTTCCTGTCATCGGGGTCAATCTCTCGAGGCCGGCCGGAGCCACCGACGACCGCGGTGCAGTACACATGTGTTTACTTTGGATTTTGTTTATGTGTCGTCTGCAGTTTATACTGAAGAAGAAGTTGACTTTGTTCTTAAAAAAGGTTTTGTGTAGCTCTTCGCCGGGGGTAGCGTGTTGTTATGTTCTGCTTCCAGGGAGCCACGCCTCCACCTCGTGCAGTTCAAGCGTCGTGCCCGTGCAGTGCGGAGCGCATCTGCGTGCACTCCGCCGACCGTGCGTCTAGTCCGACCAGTGTAGTTTAGACCTTCCAGTGAACTCCACTTCTCATCAGCGACGTGCGCGTGTAGTTAAGAATCTTTTTTGTGTGATTTTGATCGGAGGATGTTCCATGCTATCTGCCATTCTCTATGTTCCTCTTTTGAAATCAGGGAGTTCACTCCCAGGTAGAGCAGTAGCCCATAGACCAGTGTAGTTCGCTCCTCTCCATTACTCCTCCCCATGGACAGGAGCAGCATACATCGATGCCCCGCGCTCACCTTTCTCCCTTTGTAGCTCACTTCGGCGCTCTCTGCAGTTTGTGGCATGCTCGGATGCAGTGCAGCAGGCAACTGAATGGTTTGTAGCTCACTTTGGCGCTCTCTGCAGTTTGTGGCGTGCTCAGATGCAGTGCAGCGTGGCCGGAGTATTCCTTCTGTTCTTTCAATTTTTATTTTCCGCAGTTCGGAGACAAAGACGTTGGAGTGCAGCCCGCGGGACAACAGACCCAAAATTTTGCATTCCGTTGCGGGCGTGTGCTACCACGATTCACTTATTTATATTGTATAGACAAAACTTGTTGAAAATCATTGCAGTTCGTTGTGGGATCCCGGTGGTTCTCTTTGTACAAAAACAACAATGTTTGCATATTTGAAGTGGCTTGGTAGTTTGCTAGTTAAAAAACGATGTGACGCAGCTCACTCTGAATTGCTAAGTGGTCCACTTAGTAAGAATATAAATTTTGATGCAACTCATTAACATTGAGGATGTAGTCGAGGTAAATTTCAAAGAAGTTTAAAAAGACAAAACCACACTGCCTTAGAAGTTTCACTTTTCCCCTTAGACTATGTCACAAACCACGTTTCCACTTCATGTGGTTCACTTGCACTCATCTCCGCGGTCCACTCAGATTCATAAAAAAAGTTAGAAGAAAAAGGCAACAAAAACTCGCCTATGGTGAAACTCTGTGGTCCACCGTCGAATGGCTGTGTGTGTAGCTGTTTAAAAATAATGAAAAAATATAGAGTATATGTTTTGAAGCTCACTTTGTTCTCCCACGTGGTTCACTATAATAAAACTCCTCCATTGTTCACTATATCAAATGCAACGCTGCAGTGCGTTTGGCCCTCCGATGTGGTTCACTTTTGAGAGTGATGATGTTCACTTGTGCCCAACATCAAAAATGCGAAAAAATTAGTGAAACAACAATAGTAATGCGGTTTACTTCGATATATGTCGTGGTTCACTTGCCCCGTCTCTGCAGTCCACTCGTTCACAAAAATATTAAAAAAAGACAACAAAAACTTGAATCTTTGATGCAGTGCGATTTTTGACTGAAGCACTGCGGTTTTCTGTCGGATGAAGTCGACTCGTCGATTTGGGTGTCGCGAAAAATAGAGTGTCCGCATTTTAGTAAATTTAAAACTGTTCTTAAACCGTAAGGAATTAGAGAGTGTTCTACATGAAAAAGTTGTGTCTCGTCAATATCTTTCCAACGGCGTATCATTTGAATCATTTCGACAACCGGTTTGTAAAAATTACGCGAAAAACGGCCGCTGCCACTCGTCGTCCGCCGCACGATTTTCAAAATTAACTTAAAACTGTAAGGAATCTCAAAACCATTTCTACATATGAAAGTTGCGCCTTGTCCATAGCTTTCCAACGACGTATTACATGCCTCGTTTCGATAAACGGTTCAAAAACTAGAGCGAAAACAGTACCAAAAATTGCAAAATTTTCAAAAAAAACAGAATTCCACGATTTAGTAAATTCGAAACTGCTATTAAACCGTAACGAAATAAAGAAAATAATAGATATGAAAAAGATGAGCCTCAACGATATATTTCCAACGGCGTATCATTTGCCTCATTCCGATGAGCGGTTTAGAAAAAATCACGAAAATACGCTCGCTGGCACTCGTCATTTGCCGCACTATTTTTGAAACTGCTCTTAAACCGAGAGGAATTTCGAAAAGTGTTCAACATGGCAAAGCTGTGCCTAATCAATAGTTTTCCAATGGTATATTATACGCCTCGTTCCGATAAACGGTTAAAAAATTAGAGCAAAAACAGTACCGAAAAAACACTGTGTGCAGTTTTTTTCGACACGAAGTTCACTCGTGTGAGTACTGCAACACACTTGGTTCAAACAATGACGTGCACTTGCATTGCAGTGCGGAAGTGTTATCAGAATAACTATTCTGATAATATTATCAGAATAGACCGGCTGTATATATATAGGACTCCTCTTCTGTACTCTTGGGAGTATGTACTTCCATCCTCAATATACCTCATATACGCATTAATTATACCTCTTTATTATTCTTAATATAATTCATTAAATATTTTAAGATACCCCAATACGAGTTTTGTTGTAAAAATATCATCTGCGATGTATATTTTTTGTAATATACCTTTTTCACATACGAACACATTAGTATATACGTAAACATTTAAAAATATATAGACTCACATGAATTTTTTCATGAAACTCATTTTTGGGTATTTAATAATTACTAATTAAATATATTAAAAATAATAAAGAGGTACAAAAGATTCATCTATGTGGTATATGAGGAGCAGGAGTACGTACTCCCAGAAGTGTGTGTGTGTATATATATATATATATATATATATATATATATATATATATATATATATAATGGAAACATGAAACCCAAAATCTATGCAACAATCGCTCAAATAATAAAAAGGACAGACACAAATCATAGATCCTTGGCAATGACCAATATGTCATTCCTTAGTCAGCGGCCAATGGGACATTCCGATAATATAAATTCCTTCGAATATCTATAAGAGACTGAGAGAATATCACATGGAAACCAAATTTCAAAGAAACCTTCGTGAAACCACTTAAAAAGTTTGGAAAAAATCTGAAAAAGTATGGGATGTTAAGATGGTGATGTTCTATTGGCATGTGAAATTTCAAGTTCAAACACATTACCATTTACGGTGATGTTGTATGGCGCTGAGTGTTGGCCGACTAAAAGGCGACATGTTCGACAGTTAGGTGTGTGGTTGAGATGCGTATGTTGAGATGGACGTGTGGCCACGCGGGGAAGGATCCAGTCCGGAATGATAATATACGAGATAGCGTTGGGGTAGCACCAATTGAAGAGAAGTTTGTCCAACATCGTCTGAGATGGTTTGGGCACATTCAGCTCGGGCCTCCAGAAACTCCAATGCATAGTGGATGATTAAAGCATGCGGAAAATGTCAAGAGAGGTCGGGGTGGACAAAATTTGACATGGAAGGAGTCTGTTAAGAAAGACCTGAAGGATTTGAGTATCACTAAAGAACTAGCTATGGACAGGGGTGCGTGGAAGCTTGCTATCCATGTGCCAGAGCCATGAGTTGGTCGCAAGATCTTATGGGTTTCATCTCTAGTCTACCCCAACTTATTTGGGACTAAAGCCTTTGTTGTTTTTTGTTGTTGTTGTAAACACATTACCATTTACGAGCTATAAAAAAACAAATTCAACCATGAATAGTGACATTTATTGTTTGACACTATTTATTGTTGCTTTTGTCTTTTCCGTACATCATAAATGGTAATGTATTTGAACTTGGAAATTTCACATACTAATAGAACATCACACTCTTAAGACCTCGTTTTTTTAAGATTTTTTTCAAAATTTCAAAACATCATTTCCATGTGGTTTTCATCGGTTTCCAGCGAAACTTGGTTTCCGTGTGATGTTCTCTCGCGAGAGATATAAGACATATTTTTTGACTATGATTGAGCTTTTGTCAAGACGCGGGTCAAAAACTAAACACCTTTACTAGGAGTTGCTGGAAAATTTATCATCTGATACAAGTACGATGCCTACACAGCAATGCAACTTTATTTGTCATGTCACCCAAAATTCATTCCTGCATCAATGGCACAAGAATTTGTTGCCTTCTCTATTCCACGCAAATGTAAGAAGGTGCTCACCTTATTGGAACATGCCACTCACTAAGCCGTTGCAGTGAACATGCCTAGTAGTTTTTGCTACAAGGTCGTCCATGGAAAGCACCATTAGCTGAGGGAAGCATTTGTCCTCTAGCAGCAGGATAAAGTTCGTTACTATAACTTACTCAAAGATTCCCATAGAAAGCCTTTAAATTACAGGTGGGCTGCAAAGTCAATTGCGTTATTAGAAAAGGGTGAGTGTGTGTTCTCTATTGGGGTAACAATGGAGAATAGAAAGAGAGCAATAGTCACAAATAAAATCAACCCCAATGCCATGCTAATTTGTGAAGTCAAGCAATTGTAAGTTACCATGTTACCGTGATCAAACTTGTATTTAGTTATTTAGCATGGTCAACTTTACTAATACACTTTTGTTTCAAGTAAACCTTAGTAAAGCATGCTAGACAACAGAGATAAAAGTCAAGATTCTCCCTGAGGATTCTCCCTAAGGTCTGTTCCTGCGTCAAAATACACAGGATGTCAATGTGCAGGATAGCATCTGAATGACTCAAATTCATTTATAATCCATTTGGATTCTAGAGGTTCATAACAATTTTGTTTTGTTCCGCCTCTTCTGTTTACTTTATTTTTCATAATCAGGTTGCAAAAGGATGGATTCCACAAATTTTGATAACAAAGGTGGTAGGGTCTTACTAAATTTACTTTGTCTTACCAAACGAGTAATCGACTTTGTGAACCTAATTTTTGAAGCAACTCTAATAATAAGGAAATCGAGAAACACCAATAAAAATACAAACTCACTACTACAAGAAATAAAAAGAAATCAAACCCATACTTAACTAGAAAATTTGTGATCAAAAGAAAGGGTATATCTAGGACTCAGTCGACTGAGACTTCGCGAAGTCTCAGTCGGCTGATGTCAGTGTCCTATGTACAGGCCCGATGCCCCAATTGATTTTCGTCCTTGTTTGTTTTGTTTTCCTTTGGGCCGGTGTGTCATGTACAAGGCTTTTTTTCTTTGTCCTTTGTTTTTCCTATTGTCTTCTTAAGTGGGCTGCATCGATCGGGGCATCAGAAGATTCGTGTTTTTTCTATTGTTGTTTGTACGTAAGAAGAGTGGGAAGCCTTCTTTTATTTTCTACTATCTTGTCTCCTACTAGGTTGGTTCCTCTTTTTTCAACGCTCTCAGCACTGGAGTGTGTCTCCAAGAAACATAATGCATACAAAAACTTTATTTTTTCTATAAAAAAAGTGCAGTGTGTTCGTATTATTTTGAGCACATGATTCTGACACAAAAAAGAAGAAGAATAAAATAAGAATATGTGTGCGTTTGACGTGTGTGCAGATCTATGGCTTTATTTTTTTAATATATCAAACATCACTATTTAGAAAAGAAAAATAACACAAATCCAAAACGCAAAAATAAAAAAGAAAGAAAAACCGGAAGTAGAAAAACAAATAATAAAAATTCAAAAATAAACGCACATAGTTGCAGTGGTGTTGAAGACATGTGGTTGCAGTCTGAGAGCAACACTTGCACTTGCGTGCCTACCAGCAGACATGCAACTGCCTGGTCACCTACCAGCAGAGATGCAACTGCCCCATAACCAAGTCAAAACACCCATTGAGTTGCAGTTGCAGTCAGGGGAGACACTTTCCCTTACGTGCCTAGTAGCGACATGCAACTACCACCTTCTCCCTCACCAACAAAACAACATAGAGTGCAAGTGCCCTTTCCTCACTGACAAACACCACAATGTTGCAGTCGGGGGCGACATTTGCATTTGCATGCCTAGTAGTAGACATGCAATCGTTCTCTCCTTGATAAACCACCACAGAGTTGCGGTCTGGTTGAAGACATGAATTGCACTCGGGGGCGACACTTGAAGTTGTGTGCCAAGTGACAGACATAAAACTGCCCTCTTCCCACCGTCAAACACCACAAAGTTGCAGTCGGGAGCGACATTTGCAGTTGCGTGCCTAGTAGCAGAGATGCAACTATCCTCTCCTCGAGAAAACACCATATAGTTGCAGTCTCATTGAAGACACACACTTGCACCCTAGGGCAACACATGTAGTTGCTTACCAAGTGACAGACATGCAACTGCCCTCTCCCCACCGACAAACACCACAAAGTTGCATTTAGGGCGACATTTCCAGTTGAATGCATAATAGCGAACATGCAACTATCTGCTGCCCGACAAAACACCACAAAGTAGTAGTCTCGTAGAAGACATGCAGTTGCACACGGGGGCGACACTGCTCATAGTTGCGTGCCAAGTGACAAGCATGCAATTGCCATCCCCATATCAATAAACACCAGAAAGTTGCAGCCGGGAGCGAAATTAGCTGTTGCATGCCTAGAAGCAGACATGCAATTGTCCTCTCCCCGACAAAACACCACAAAGTTGCAGTCGCATTGAAAACATGCAGTTGCACCCGAGGCCGACTCTTGCAGTTGCGTGCCAAGTGACAGACATGCAACTGCTCTCTCCCCATCGACAAACACCACAAAGTTGCAGTTGAGGGTGACATTTGCAGTTGCATGCCTAGTAGCATGCATGCAACTGCCCTCTCCATGACAAAAACGTCATAGAGTTGCATTCAAGGTGACACTTGCAATTGCATGCCAAGTGACAAACATGCAACTGCCCTCTCCCCATCGACAAACACCAGAAAGTTGCAGCCGAAGGCGACATTTGCAGTTGCATGCCTAGTAGCAGACATGCAACCGTCCTCCCCTCCATAAAACACCACATAGTTGCGGTCTCGTTGAAGACATGCAATTGCACTCAGGGACGACACTTGCAGTTTGCGTGCCTCGTGACATGGAATTTCCCTCTTCCCATGACAAACACCACAAATCTGTAGTCAGGGATGACATTTGCAGTTACATATAGAGTTGCAGTTAGGGGCGACACTTGCAATTGGTTGATGGCAAATATTTTTCAAAAGAAAAAATAAGTTGCACACAAACAACATGCTTGCAATTGTGTGTGAATGATGTGTGACTCCATGCTATCGAAGCGTGTGGCCAATGACAATATTTTTTAAAAGAAAAATAAATAAATTGCACAAGGAGAATAGACATGTAATTGTGCTTGATCAATGTAGATGTATGTGCAACCAGGTGGCAATATTTTGGAATAATTATAAAAGAATAATAAAAATGAAAACAAAAACTAAAAAGAGAATAAATTTAAAAGCAAAAAACGTTATAGTAAAAAACAGAAAAAAAATCATACCAAACAGGCTTTCTTATGTACTACGTAGGCATGGCGGCTGGGTGCATAAAAGTTCGGCGGCACGCATCAGCCGCAAAAAGGAAAACATTCACAATAAAAACTAATTAAAAATGAAAAAACAAACAAGCATGTGAGGCCCGATGACCATATAAACCCATACAATGAATTAAACAATGGCTAAAAGGACGAAGCCCACATGCGTGCATGCGTTCAAAGGAAGCAGCGTCCAAGAAATGCAGAATCGCACCCAAGGACTAAACATGAATCTTAACACTGTCGACTGAGACTTAACTAAAACTCAGTTGATTGAGTTTTAGCAGTCCCGCAAAAGATGAAACTGATATTTCTGACCACCTTGTTAAGATTCCTATTGTCTAAAAAATACTAGTTTCTTGTCTACGCGGGCTGCAAGTAGAATCTCATAGTTTCTCAGACTTGCATAACTTAACAGTTATGCTTAGCAGAAATCAAGAACCTATCCCATGATTTCATTATTGGTGTCTCAGTTTGCATATAGTCGAGAAAGACAAAACAAAAGGCACTAATGTGAACTTACACTATAGGAATCAGGAATTTTGCCGTCAGCCATGGCGGACGGCAAAAGCACACATGGCGGACAGAAAAGACCTTTGCCATCAGCCAGCTGACGGCAACACGTCCGGCTGAACAGGCTACGAAAAAGGCTTCTTTGCCGTCGGCTGGCGGATGACAAAGATACAAAGGTGTTTGACGTCCGCCAGCTGACGGCAAAGAGCCTGGACGGCGCACGTGCTAGCTTAGGTCCATTAAGGGGTTAACGGCGTTCATTGTCATCGGCTGGCGGACTACAAAGACCTTTGTATCTTTGCCGTCAGCCAGCGAATGCCAAATTGCACTAAATCATTGCCGTCAGCCGGCGGACGGCCAAGCGTGCCACGTGGCAACACTTGGGGGGCTGGCCTATTTGGTAGCTTTGCTGATAGCTGGCTGACGACAAATATTCAACGTTCTTTGTCGTCCGCTCGCAGACGACAAAGCATCCAAATAGGCAGCTTACTGCCCCAGGTTGAACAAGTAGCTGACACATGGCATTTTTGTCGTCCGCTAGCTGATGGCAAAGCTCTTTGTCGTCCGCTAGCTGACGGCAAAGAGTCTATATAGCCCCTGTTTTTTCTGTTTTTTCTTGTAACCATTCAATTTGATGGAATTTCACACATATGAAAATACTTTCGACAAGCATACCAACACATATACATACCAAATCATATCCCTGCCATATGGATATGATCATCCAACACATATACATAGCAAATGGTTTCATCCAACACATATACATAGCCAACATATCCAACAACAAGCATACAATGGTTTCATCCATACATACATATATAGGTAGAAAGTTTGACATTGTTCATCATACAAAATCAAAACAAGAAGGAAGCATAAAGAGAATATTAGACCCCATCAACGCAAGATTCCTCATATAAAGCAAATCTGCAAATTGGGAAAGAAGAAGAAGAAGAAGAGGTTTATCAATCCGTAGGAGGCGTAGGATGAAGATGGTCTCTCTCAAGCAACCCTGCAACCAAATAACAGAGAGTCTCTTGTGTCCCCAACACACCCAATACAATGGTAAATTGTATATGTGCACTAGTTCGGCGAAGAGATGGTGATACAAGTGGTATATGGATGGTAGATATGGGTATTTATAATCTGAAAATATAAAAACAGCAAGGTAACTAATAATAGAAGTGAGCATAAACGGTATTGCAATGCGTTGAAACAAGGCCTAGGGTTCATACTTTCGCTAGTGCAAGTTCCATCAACAATGATAACATAATTGGATCAGATAACTATCCCTCAACATGCAACAAAGAATCACTCCAAAGTCACTAATAGCGGACAACGAACGAAGAGATTATGGTAGGGTACGAGACCACCTCAAAGTTATTCTTTCCAATCAATCCGTTGGGCTATTCCTATAGGTGTCACAAAAAGCCCTAGAGTTCGTACTAGAATAACACCTTAAGACACAAATCAACCAAAACCCTAATGTCACCTAGATACTTCAATGTCACCTCAAGTATCCGTGGGTATGATTATAAGATATGTGTCACACAATCTCAGATTCATCTATTCAACCAACACATAGAACCTCAAAGAGTGCCCCAAAGTTTCTACCGGAGAATCACGACGAAAACGTGTGCCAACCCCTATGCATAGGTTCATGGGCGGAACCCGCAAGTTGATCACCAAAACACACATCAAGTGAATCACGTGATATCCCATTGTCACCACAGATACGCACGACAAGACATACATCAAGTGTTCTCAAATCTTTAAAGACTCAATCCGATAAGATAACTTCAAAGGGGAAACTCAATCCATTACAAGAGAGTAGAGGGGGGGGGAGAAACATCACAGGATCCAAATATAATAGCAAAGCTCGCGATACATCAAGATCGTACCACCTCAAGAACACGAGAGAGAGAGAGCTCAAACACATAGCTACTGGTACATACCCTCAGCCCCGAGGGAGAACTTCCCTCCTCATCATGGAGAGCACCGGGATGATGAAGATGGCCACCGAAGAGGGATTGCCCCCTCCGGCAGGGTGCCGCAACGGGTCTAGATTCGCTTTCGGTGGCTACGGAGCCTTCTGGCGGCGGAACTCCCGATCTATTGTGCTCCCTGATGTTTTTAGGGTATATGGAGATATATAGGCGGAAGAAGTACGTCAGGGGGGCCACGAGGGTGGAGGGCGCGTCCAGGGGGGAGGGCGTGTCCAGGGGGGAGGGCGCCCCCCTACCTCGTGGCCTCCTCGAAGCTTCCCTTCTGTGCACTTCAAGTCTTCTGGGCTTCTTTCCTTCCAAAAATGGGTTCCGTGAAGTTTTAGGTCAATTGGACTCCGCTTGGTTTTCTTTTTCTTCGAAACCCTAAAACAAGGTAAAAACAGAAACTGGCACTGGGCTCTGGGTTAATAGGTTAGTCCCAAAAAATGATAAAAAAGTGTATAATAAAGCCCATAAACATCCAAAACAGTAGATAATATAGCATGGAGCAATCAAAAATTATAGATACGTTGGAGACGTATCAGCATCCCCAAGCTTAATTCCTACTCGTCCTCGAGTAGGTAAATGATAAAAACAGAATTTTTGATGCGGAGTGCTACTTGGCATAATTTCAATGTAATTCTTCCTAATTGTGGTATGAATATTTTGATCCATTAGATTCAAGACAAAAGTTCATATTGACATAAAAATAATAATACTTAAAGCATACTAGAAAAGCAATCATGTCTTCTCTAAATAACATGGCCAAAGAAAGCTATCCCTACAAAATCATATAGTCTGGCTATGCTCCATCTTCGCCACACAATGTATTTAAATCATGCACAACCCCGATGACAAGCCAAGCAATTGTTTCATACTTTTGATGTTCTCAAACTTTTTCAATCTTCACACAATACATGAGCGTGAGCCATGGACATAGCACCATAGGTGGAATAGAATGGTGGTTGTGGAGAAGACAAAAAGGAGAAGATAGTCTCACATCAACTAGGCATATCAACGGGCTATGGAGATGCCCATCAATAGATATCAATGTGAGTGAGTAGGGATTGCCATGCAACGGATGCACCAGAGCTATAAATTTATGAAATCTCAAAAGAAACTAAGTGGGTGTGCATCCAACTTGCTTGCTCATGAAGACCTAGGGAATTTTGTGGAAGCCCATCATTGGAATATACAAGCCCTTCTATAATGAAAGATTCCCACTAGTATATGAAAGTGACAGCATAGGAGACTCTCTATCATGAAGATCATGGTGCTACTTTGAAGCACAAGTGTGGTAAAAGGATAGTAGCATTGCCCCTTCTCTCTTTTTCTCTCATTTTTTTATTTGGGCCTTCTCTTTTTTTATGGCTTCTTTTCTCTTTTTTTTATTTGGGCTTCTTTGGCCTCTTTTATTTATTTATTTTCGTCCAGAGTCTCATCCCGACTTGTGGGGGAATCATAGTCTCCATCATCCTTTCCTCACTGGGACAATGCTCTAATAATGATGATCATCACACTCTTATTTTTTCTTACAACTCAAGAATTACAACTCGATACTTAGAACAAAATATGACTCTATATGAATGCCTCCGGCGGTGTACCGGGATGTGCAATGATGCATGAGTGACATGTATGAAAGAATTATGAATGGTGGCCTTGCCACAAATACGATGTCAACTACATGATCATGCAAAGCAATATGACAATGATGAAGCGTGTCATAATAACGGAACGATGGAAAGTTGCATGGCAATATATCTCGGAATGGCTATGGAAATGCCATAATAGGTAGGTATGGTGGTTGTTTTGAGGAAGGTATATGGTGGGTTTATGGTACCGGCGAAAGTTGCATAGTACTAGAGAGGCTACCAATGGTGGAAGGGTGAGAGTGCGTATAATCCATGGACTCAACATTAGTCATAAAGAACTCACATACTTATTGCAAAAATCTATTAGTTATCGAAAAAAAGTACTACGTGCATGCTCCTAGGGGGATAGATTGGTAGGAAAAGACCATCCCTCGTCCCCGACCGCCACTCATAAGGAGGACAATCAATAAATAAATCATGCTCCGACTTCATCACATAACGGTTCACCATACGTGCATGCTATGGGAATCACAAACTTCAACACAAGTATTTCTCAAATTCACAACTACTCAACTAGCATGACTCTAATATTACCATCCTCATATCTCAAAACAATCATCAAGTATCAAACTTCTCATAGTATTCAATGCACTCTATATGAAAGTTTTTACTATTCTTGGATGCCTAGCATATTAGGATTATTTAAGCAAACTACCATGCTATTTCAAACTCTCAGAATGATATAAGTGAATCATGAGAGTTCATCTATTTCTATAATACCACCACTGTGCTCTAAAAGGATATAAGTGAAGCACTGAGCAAACGACAAACTACTCCGAAAGATATAAGTGAAGATCAATGAGTAGTCGAATAATTATGCAACTATGTGAAGACTCTCTAACATTTAAGATTTTCAGATCTTGGTATTTTATTCAAACATCAAGCAAAACATAATGAAATAAAATGACGCTCCAAGCAAAACACATATTATGTGGCGAATAAAAATATAGCTCCAAGTAAAGTTACCGATGAATGAAGACGAAAGAGGGGATGCCTTCCGGGGCATCCCCAAGCTTAGGATTTTGGTTGTCCTTGAATATTACCTTGGGGTGCCTTGGGCATCCCCAAGCTTAGGCTCTTTCCACTCCTTATTCCATAGTCCATCGAATCTTTACCCAAAACTTGAAAACTTCACAACACAAAACTTAACAGAAAACTCGTAAGCTCCGTTAGTATAAGAAAGTAAATCACCACTTCAAGGTACTGTAATAAACTCATTATTTCTTTATATTGGTGTTAAACCTACTGTATTCCAACTTCTCTAAGGTTTATAAACTATTTTACTAGCCATAGATTCATCAAAATAAGTAAACAACACACGAGAAACAGAATCCGTCAAAAACAGAACAGTCTGTAGTAATCTGTAGCTAACGCAAACTTCTGGAACTCATAAAATTCTCAAATAAATTTCTGGACCTGAGGAATTTATCTATTAATCATCTGAAAAATGAATTAACTAAATATCACTTTCCAAATAAAAATGGCAGCAGTTCTCGTGAGCGCTAGAGTTTCTGTTTTTTACAGCATGATCGCAAAGACTTTCCCCAAGTCTTCCCAAAGGTTCTACTTGGCACAAACACTAATTAAAACATCAAACCACATCTAAACAGGGGCTAGATTAATTATTTATTACTAAACAGGAGAAAAAAGCAATGAACAAAAATAAAATTGGGTTTCCTCCCAACAAGCGCTATCGTTTAACGCCCCTAGCTAGGCATGATGATTTCAATGATGCTCACATAAAAGATAAGAATTGTAACATAAAGAGAGCATCTTGAAGAATATTACTAGCACATTTAAGTCTAACCCACTTCCTATTCATAGGGAATTTGTTAGAAAACAACATATGGGAACAATAATCAACTAGCATAGGAAGGCAAAACAAACATAACTTTAAAACTTTAAGCACATAGAGAGGAAACTTGATATTATTGCAGTTCCTACAAGCATATATTCCTCCCTCATAATAATTTTCAGTAGCATCATGAATGAATTCAAAAATATAACCAGCACCTAAAGCATTCTTTTCATGATCTACAAGCATATAATTTTTATTACTCTCCACATAAGCAAAATTCTTCTCATTCGGAATAGTGGGAGTATCATAAGAAACTCGAATACTATAAATTTTTTCCATATTAAAATAGTAATGTTCAGAAAAGGGGGAATCATAATCATGACAAGTTCTATAAATATAATCATCACTACTTTTTATAGCATATGTATCATCACAATAATCATCATAAGTAGGAGGCATGCTATCATCATTATAAATTTGCATATCAAAACTTGGGAGACTAAAAATATCATCTTCATTAATCATAGCTTCCCCAAGCTTGGGACAAACATTAATTGCAGCAAATATATTCTCAAAAACATCATCTTCATCAAACATAGCATCCCCAAGCTTGGGCCTTTTCATATCATAAGCATAATCACTCTCATCGTTAATAGTATGGATAGCACCAATAGTATAGCAATTATCATATTCTTCCAAGCAAGTGCCAAAAAGATTTTCAAGATCATAAGAAGTATCATTATCTTCCACAATTATATTTTCATGAGGCACAATAGTAATAGGAGCAACATTATTTGGGTGAGATATCTTTTTACCTCCCTTCCTTTTTCTTTCTTCTTCTTCACCACATCATGTGTGGGTTCAATCTTCTTTTTGGAGCTCCTTATTAATGAGATTGGTTGAATAGGAGGCTCCTCCTCGTTACCTGATTCATCATAAGAAATAATAGGAGGATATTGGGAAGTCTCTTCCCTTTCATTAGTATTCTCTTCATCTTCTATTTGTTTTCTTTCCTTTATGTAATTGGCAATATAAGGATTTTCAATACAATTCACCGCACAATACATATAAATTTCCTCTAGATCAAAACCAAGAAGTTTATAACGGGAAAATTCTGGAAGATGTTTAGTTATACGTTTCATTTCTTCGTAGCCCATAAGCAAACTAAGTTCATTATAATTTGCAAGGGAAATCAAGTCATCACTATTTTTGGACACGATTAGATCATGAAACAATTTGCATCGGATAGCTAAATGACCACTTTCATTGCAAAGTCCACAAGTACGGCCAAGAAAATTTAAATTTTCAGCACAATCATCTAGCCTTTCTTGCAAAAATTTAGTTTCTAAGTACTTATGCCTCATGCAATATTTATCTTCCCTATTTGGTGTGTACTTACAAACCCAATGCACTCCACAAAAATTGACATGTTTATAGGAGACATCATCACTAGTGCAATCATCATTAGTATCATGGATATTCAAAGAATTTGTACTAACAACATTGCAATCATGCTCATCATTCAAAGATTTAGTGCCAAACATTTTATAGATTTCTTCTTCTAGCACTTGAGGACAATTTTCCTTTCCATCATACTCACGAAAGATATTAAAAAGATGAAGCGTATGAGACAAACTCAATTCCATATTTTTGTAGTTTTATTTTATAAACTAAACTAGTGATAAAACAAGAAACTAAAAGACTCAATTGCAAGATCTAAAGATATACCTTCAAGCGCTAACCTCCCCGGCAACGGCGCCAGAAAAGAGCTTGATGTCTACTACACAACCTTCTTCTTGTAGACGTTGTTGGGCCTCCAAGTGCAGAGGTTTGTAGGACAGTAGCAAATTTCCCTCAAGTGGATGACATAAGGTTTATCAATCCGTAGGAGGTGTAGGATGAAGATGGTCTCTCTCAAGCAACCCTGCAACCAAATAAAAGAGAGTCTCTTGTGTCCCCAACACACCCAATACAATGGTAAATTGTATAGGTGCACTAGTTCGGCGAAGAGATGGTGATACAAGTGGTATATGGATGGTAGATATGGGTATTTGTAATCTGAAAATATAAAAACAGCAAGGTAACTAATGATAAAAGTGAGCACAAACGGTATTGCAATGCGTTGAAACAAGGCCTAGGGTTCATACTTTCGCTAGTGCAAGTTCCCTCAACAATGATAACATAATTGGATTACATAACTATCACTCAACATGCAACAAAGAGTAACTCCAAAGTCACTAATAGCGGAGAACGAACGAAGAGATTATGGTAGGGTACGAAACCACCTCAAAGTTATTCTTTCCAATCAATCCGTTGGGCTATTCCTATAGGTGTCACAAACAGCCCTAGAGTTCGTACTAGAATAACACCTTAAGAAACAAATCAACCAAAACCCTAATGCCACCTAGATACTCCAATGTCACCTCAAGTATCCGTGGGTATGATTATACGATATGCGTCACACAATCTCAGATTCATCTATTCAACCAACACATAGAACCTCAAAGAGTGCCCCAAAGTTTCTACCGGAGAATCACGACGAAAACGTGTGCCAACCCCTATGCATAGGTTCATGGGCGGAACCCGCAAGTTGACCACCAAAACATACATCAAGTGAATCACGTGATATCCCATTGTCACCACAGATACGCACAGCAAGACATACATCAAGTGTTCTCAAATCTTTAAAGACTCAATCCGATAAGATAACTTCAAAGGGGAAGCTCAATCCATTACAAGAGAGTAGAGGGGGAAGAAACATCATAGGATCCAAATATAATAGGAAAGCTCGCGATACATCAAGATCGTACAACCTCAAGAACACGAGAGAGAGAGAGAGATCAAACACACAGCTACTGGTACATACCCTCAGCCCCGAGGGAGAACTACTCCCTCCTCGTCATGGAGAGCACCGGGATGATGAAGATGGCCACCGGAGAGGGATTACCCCCTCCAGCAGGGTGCCGGAACGGGTCTAGATTGGCTTTCGGTGGCTACGGAGGCTTCTGGCGGTGGAACTCCCGATCTATTGTGCTCCCTGATGTTTTTAGGGTATATAGAGATATATAGGCAGAAGAAGTACCTCAGGGGGGCCACGAGGGGCCCACGAGGGTGGAGGGTGCGCCCAGGGGGGGTGGGCGCACCCCCCTACCTTGTGGCCTCCTCGAAGCTTCCCTTACGTGCACTTCAAGTCTTCTGGGCTTCTTTCCTTCCAAAAATGGGTTCCGTGAAGTTTCAGGTCAATTGGACTCCGTTTGGCTTTCCTTTTCTTCGAAACCCTAAAACAAGGTAAAAATAGAAACTGGCACTGGGCTCTGGGTTAATAGGTTAGTCCCAAAAAATGATATGAAAGTGTATAATAAAGCCCATAAACATCCAAAATAGTAGATAATATAGCATGGAGCAATCAAAAATTATAGATACGTTGGAGACATATCAAAGAGGAAGAAAAGGAAGAAGTAGAAGATTTTTTTCTTCTCCTTATTTTTCTAAGTGTAGGTCATTTTAGAGCTAAGCTAGGTAAATAGGTCATTTTGGAGCTTACTAAGGTTATTATGTCATTTCTGAGGAAAGTAAGGTAAGTTTATATCATTTTGGAGGTAACAAAGATTATCATTACATTTTTTAGGAAAGAAAGCTAAGTATAGCTCATTTTTTGTCTAACTTAGGTAGTTATGCCATTTAGGAGGAAAGTAAGCTAAGTATGCATTTGTTAAGCAAAACACTAGAGAAAACTTACCCTCATCACAATAAATGCAATGAAGATCACAAGTAAGGTAAAGGTTGATCCAACAGCATAATGATACCAAGCCTCATTATCAATGGCATATTTTCTAATTTTCTTAAGCTTCAGGTGCATTTCATCCATCTTCAAGTGCATTCCATTCATCTTCATCTTGTGATCATCGATGACATCAGCAACATACAACTCCAATGTCATCTTATCTTCTTCAATTCTTTTAATTTTTTATTTCAAATACTCATTTTATTTTTCAAATAAATTTAACTTCTCGACAAGAGGGTCATTTTAAAATTCCGGTTCACATACCTCCTAGATTAAAATATCTCTATGTCAACTTGATGGCCATAATTGTCATAAATGAGAAATGCAACAAATAGTTATGAAAGAGAATTTACCACATCTGAATCATAAAGAAGGCGAGGACCGACAGGGACGGACATCAAGACCATGGCACTATGTATAAGAAACAATCACACAAAGTAAGAAAAATATAGAAGTAACTATATAAATCAAGTACAACATTAAAAATTGAATACCTAGTCATAATGTGGTTCAATAAATGCTTTGGGATCAATAAATGCATCGTCATCATCACTATCAGTAATGACGAGATCGTCATCATCATTAATAAATGCATCATCATCATCATGTGGAAGGCCACCTATACATAATCTGTCAAGCATTGATAGGTCATCCGCAGCAGTAACCTCTTCTAGTTCAGGTTATTCTTGTTCCGGCCAAGGGGTGAAGTCGGGTTCAGTGTTGCTATGTACTTCAATGTTCTAGGGTGAAGTAGAGCGGTTCTTGAAACATTTTTTAGAAAGACATGTTTCTTGGAAGAATTCTCCTTCATATGTGTCTGGGTTAATGTGAGGTGCATAATCGTCTTTATTGGGGGAGGTGGTCTAACACGTGGCGGCACTTCATAAACGACATCCCAACCTTTGAGATTAGGATCACTTTGACAGGCCCACGGTAGATAGAAAACTTGGGTTGCATGTTGAGCCATAATATAGACATCGGGAACATCCAAATGGGTGCTTTGATTAATTTCCACTAGCCCTATATGTTCATGAGTCCTTCTAGTCTCCTTCGGTTGGAACCAATAACATTTGAAGACTACGACGTTTAGTGGGTTTGCACCATAGAATTGAAGTTCATAAATTGCTTCAACTCTTCCATAATACTCGGTATCTCCTTCGCCGATAGCAGAGACACAACAATTTGTAGACTTTCGGTTGGCCATAGATAGCTCTTTGCCATATGTACGAAAGCGATACCCGTTGATGTCATATTTGTCAAATGAATGGACCTTATAGTCAAACCCATTAGCGACTTGTCTCAATTCGGCGTCCATAAGCTCTGAATTGGCCTACAAGTTTAATACGAAAGGGATTATTGCATTAGCCACAAATTAGATGAAGAAATGAAATTGTCTAATGGAAATTACCGTTTGTTTGAACCAAGAGATGAAACCGGGATAGCCGCGTCCATGCTTTGCCAGAAGCTCATACTCTTAGACGGAATCCTTTTGGATCACCGCTCCATACGAGAATATGGTGATGTATCGACTGTATCAAATTTATCCGGGAATAAGAGTAGTTCAAAGGAATTAGAAGTTGCGAAACAATGTACCGAGAACTTACTCGATGTACGGCCGCACTTCTGTTAGGTTGGTGAAGATATACAACGAAATGATCTACCATTCTTCGAAATCCAACGTTAAGGAATTAGAAGCACTGGCTGGTGCGAGATCCCCTTTGAATAGGCTGAGGTTGGATCCACCCTTTTTAGGTTCGTCAGCATTGTACCGAGGCTTCGGATTATTCAAATGACGATTTTTGGCTTCGTAGTGTGCTGTCACGAAGTTTGCCGCCTCCTCAGTAATGAATTCCTCAGCCATCGATGCTTCAATTCTACGTTTATTTTTACATTTCGCTCGTAGTGTCTTCTGCATCCTCTTAGTGGCGTAGCACCAACAATTTTGCACAGCCCCCCCCCCCAATTTTGCCTCGGTTGGGAGATGCAAAATCAAGTGCTGCATTGGATTAAAGAAGCCCGGCGGAATGATCTTCTCTAATTTGCAGATCTACTCTGGTGCAAACTCTTCCATTTCTTCTCATATGGCATCTTAAGAGCACGGAGAATTTTGTCTGACTAGTACAGGTTTGCAGGTAGTACATGGCATTTGGGTAGAAAACATCCAAATATTGTCATAATTGCGTCATAGCATTCTCTGTCCAAGTTGAATTAAGCTTTTAGAGCCATTATTTGTGAGATGGCATCCAGCTGACAAAGCTCGGTGTGCTCGTGGAGAGGATGTTTTGGAGACTCCAACATTTCATTGAAGGCCTTTGCAGATTCCTCCATCTCATCATCCGAGTCCCGAGCATCATCAAAGTCTTGCATCATGTCTTTCATCCCGGTACCATGTTCGTCGGTGCGACGACGAAGCACCTCAGCTCTGGCACGTTGGGCAGACTCGCCATGAAATGTCCACACCGTATAATCTGGCGTAAAACCCCACTTATACAGGTGTTTGCCCATTTCATCCTCTGTCCTCTTGTGCCAATTGTTGCACCCGGCGCAGGAGCACCATGTTATCCTCTGGCCATTTGAAAATGCGGCTCTCAGAAACCCCTTGGTTTTTGTTAACCATTCAGTGGTCATGTCTTTCCGACTAGTGTGACCGGTGTACATCCACGCATGATCAGTCATCTTGCCTAGCTAATTGACACATAATATATATATATATATATATATATATATATATATATATATCAACATATATATATCAACATATATATATATATTCATCAGTTAAAAGAGTTTGTCACTTTTATTACGTCAATGCAACCTAGACGCTAATAGGTAAAGATAGGTCCTAATCCCACCTGAGTATGTGTAGATTGGGTTTGTTTTCCCATGCTTTGCTCCGGATCCGACGCAAAATTTTGGCAGCACCTCCCCGTTGTTCTCCTGATACACGTCTCAGCAATAAGCAGAGAGGATGTGTACCCGGAGAACAACAGGGAGGCACTGACAAAATTCTGCATCGGATCCGGAGCAGAGCATATGGGAAAACGAACCCAATCTACACATACTCAGGTTGTCCATGGATAACGTTGGACAATTCGAAAGAATCACGTGACGAGTAAAGAGACTTGCCGATAACGAGATTGAACTAGGTATTGAGATACCGACGATTGAATCTCGGGCAAGTAACATACCGATGACAAAGGGAACAACGTATATTGTTATGCGGCTTGACCGATAAAGATCTTCGTAGAATATGTGGGAGCCAATATGAACATTCAGGTTCCGCTATTGGTTATTGACCAGAAACGTGTCTCGGTCATGTCTACATAGTTCTCAAACCCATAGGGTCCGCACGCTTAACGTTCAGTGACGATCGATATTATGAGTTTATGTGTTTTGAGGTACCGAAGGTAGTTCGGAGTCCTGGATATGATCACAGACATGATGAGAAGTCTCGAAATGGTTGAGACATAAAGATTGATATATTGGACGGCTATATTCGGACACCGGAAGTGTTGCGGGTGATTTCGGAGAAAACCGAAGTGTCGGAGGGTTACCGGAACCCCCTGCTACCTCTTGAGCACTGCGTTGGTTTTCCCCGAAGAGGAAGGGATGATGCAGCAAAGTAGCGTAAGTATTTCCCTCAGTTTTTTAGAACCAAGGTATCAATCCAGTAGGAGGCTACACGCGAGTCCCTCGCACCTGCACAAAACAAATAAATCCTCGCAACCAACGCGATAAGGGGTTGTCAATCCCTACACGGGCACTTACGAGAGTGAGATATGATAGATATGATAATATAATATTTTTGGTATTTTTGTGATAAAGACGCAAAGTAAAATAAAAGCAAAGTAAAAAAGCAAAGGAAATAACTAAGTAGTAGGAGATTAATATGATGAAGATAGACCTGGGGGCCATAGGTTTCACTAGTGGCTTCTCTCGAGAGCATAAGTATTCTACGGTGGGTGAACAAATTACTGTTGAGAAATTGATAGAATTGAGCATAGTTATGAGAATATCTAGGCATGATCATGTATATAGGCATCACGTCTGAGACAAGTAGACCGACTCCTGCCTTCATCTACTACTATTACTCCACTCATCGACCGCTATCCAGCATGCATCTAGAGTATTAAGTTAATGAAAACAGAGTAACGCCTTAAGCAAGATGACATGATGTAGAGGGATAAACTCATGCAATATGATGAAAACCCCATCTTGTTATCCTCGATGGCAACAATACAATACGTGCCTTGCTGCCCCTATTGTCACTGGGAAAGGACACCGCAAGATTAAACCCAAAGCTAAGCACTTCTCCCATTGCAAGAAATATCAATCTAGTAGGCCAAACCAAACTGATAATTCGAAGAGACTTGCAAAGATAACCAATCATACATAAAAGAATTCAGAGAAGATTCAAATATTGTTCATAGATAGACTTGATCATAAACCCACAATTCATCGGTCTCAACAAACACACCGCAAAAAGAAGATTACATCGAATAGTTCTCCACAAGAGAGGGGAGAACATTGTATTGAGATCCAAAAAGAGAGAAGAAGCCATCTAGATACTAACTATGGACCCGTAGGTCTGAGGTGAACTACTCACACTTCATCGGAAGGGCTATGGTGTTGATGTAGAAGCCCTCCATGATCGATGCCCCCTCCGGCGGAGCTCCGGAACAGGCCCCAAGATGGGATCTAGTGAATACAAAAAGTTGCGGCGGTGGAATTAGGGTTTTGGCTCCGTATCTGATCGTTTGGGGGTACGTAGGTATATATAGGAGGAAGGAGTACGTCGGTGGAGCAACAGGGGGCCCACGAGGGTGGAGGGCGCGCCTGGGGGGTAGGCGCGCCCCCTACCTCGTGGCCTCCTATTTTGTGTCTTGACGTAGGGTCCAAGTCTCCTGGGTCTTGTTCGTTGAGAAAATCACGTTCCCGAAGGTTTCATTCCGTTTGGACTTTGTTTGATATTTCTTTTCTTCGAAACCCTAAAACAGGCAAAAAAACAGCAATTCTGGGCTGGGCCTCCGGTTAATAGGTTAGTCCCAAAAATAATATAAAAGTGGATAATAAAGCCCAATAATGTCCAAAACAGTAGATAATATAGCATGGAGCAATCAAAAATTAAAGATAAGTTGGAGACATATCAAGCATCCCCAAGCTTAATTCCTGCTCGTCCTCGAGTAGGTAAATGATAAAAACAGAATTTTTGATGCGGAGTCCTACTTGGCATAATTTTAATGTAATTCTTCTTAATTGTGGTATGAATATTCAGATCCGAAAGATTCAAGACAAAAGTTCATATTGACATAGAAATAATAATACTTCAAGCATACTAACTAAGCAATTATGTCTTCTCAAAATAACATGGCCAAAGAAAGTTCATCCCTACAAAATCATATAGTTTAGTCATGCTCCATTTTCGTCACACAAGAATGCTCTCATCATGCACAACCCCGATGACAAGCCAAGCAATTGTTTCATACTTTAGTAATCTCAAACCTATAAACTTTCACGCAATATATGAGCGCGAGCCATGGACATAGCACTATGGGTGGAATAGAATATAATGAGGGGGTTATGTGGAGAAGACAAAAAAGGAGAAAGTCTCACATCAACGAGGCTAATCAATGGGCTATGGAGATGCCCACCGATTGATGTTAATGCAAGGAGTAGGGATTGCCATGCAACGGATGCACTAGAGCTATAAATGTATGAAAGCTCAACAAAAGAAACTAAGTGGGTGTGCATCCAACTTGCTTGCTCACGAAGACCTAGGGCACTTGAGGAGGCCCATTGTTGGAATATACAAGCCAAGTTCTATAACGAAAAATTCCCACTAGTATATGAAACTGACCAAATAAGAGACTCTCTATCATGAAGATTATGGTGCTACTTTGAAGCACAAGTGTGGCAAAGGATAGTAACATTGTCCCTTCTCTCTTTTTCTCTCATTTTTTTGTTTGGTCTTTCTCTTTTTTTATGGCCTTTCTCTTTTTTTACAATTCCTCACTTGGGACAATGCTCTAGAAAATGATGATCATCACACTTCTATTTATTTACAACTCAATGATTACAACTCGATACTAGAACAAAGTATGACTCTATATGAATGCATACGGCGGTGTACTGGGATATGCAATGAACCAAGAGTAACATGTATGAAAGAATTATGAACGGTGGCTTTGCCACAAATACAATGTCAACTACATGATCATGCTAAGCAATATGACAATGATGAATGTGTCATGATAAATGGAATGGTGGAAAGTTGCATGGCAATATATCTCGGAATGGCTATGGAAATGTCATAATAGGTAGGTATGGTGGCTGTTTTGAGGAAGATATAAGGAGGTTTATGTGTGAAAGAGCGTATAATATCATGGGGTTTGGATGCACCGGCGAAGTTTGTGCCAACTCTCAATGTGAGAAAGGGCAATGCACGGTACCAAAGAGGCTAGCAAGGATGGAAGTTTGAGAGTGCGTATAATCCATGGACTCAACATTAGTCATAAAGAACTCACATACTTATTGCAAAAATCTACAAGTCATCAAAAACCTCGGCACTGCGTGCATGCTCCTAGGGGGATAGATTGGTAGGAAAAGACCATCGCTCGTCCCCGACCGCCACTCATAAGGAGGACAATCAAATAACACCTCATGTTTCAAATTTGTTACATAACGTTTACCATACGTGCATGCTACGGGACTTGCAAACTTCAACACAAGCATTTCTCAATTTCACAACTACTCAACTAGCACGACTTTGATATTATTACCTCCATATCTCAAAACAATCATCAAGCATCAAACTTCTCTTAGTATTCAAAACACTCATAAGAAAATTTTACTAATCTTGAATACCTAGCATATTAGGATTTTAAGCAAATTACCATGCTATTTAAGACTCTCAAAATAATCTAAGTGAAGCATGAGAGATCAATAGTTTCTATAAAACAAATCCACCACCGTGCTCTAAAAGATATAAGTGAAGTACTAGAGCAAAACTATATAACTCAAAAGATATAAGCGAAGCACATAGAGTATTCTAACAAATTCCAAATCATGTATGGCTCTCTCAAAAGGTGTGTACAGCAAGGATGATTGTGGTAAACTAAAAAGTAAAGACTCAAATCATACAAGACGCTCCAAGCAAAACACATATCATGTGGCGAATAAAAATATAGCTCCAAGTAAAGTTACCGATAGAAGTAGACGAAAGAGGGGATGCCTTCCGGGGCATCCCCAAGCTTTGGCTTTTAGGTGTCCTTAGATTATCTTGGGGGTGCCATGGGCATCCCCAAGCTTAGGCTCTTGCCACTCCTTGTTCCATAATCCATCAAATCTTTACCCAAAACTTGAAAACTTCACAACACAAAACTCAAAGTAGAAAATCTCGTGAGCTCCGTTAGCGAAAGAAAACAAAAGACCACTTCAAGGTACTGTAATGAACTCATTCTTTATTTATATTGGTGTTAAACCTACTGTATTCCAACTTCTCTATGGTTTATAAACTATTTTACTAGCCATAGATTCATCAAAATAAGCAAACAACACACGAAAAACAGAATCTGTCAAAAACAGAACAGTCTGTAGTAATCTGTAGCTAGCGCAAGATCTGGAACCCAAAAATTCTAAAATAAATTGCTGGACGTGAGGAATTTATCTATTAATCATCTGCAAAAAGAATTAACTAAATAGCACTTTCCAAATAAAAATGGCAGCAGTTCTCGTGAGCGCTAAAGTTTCTGTTTTTTACAGCAAGTGTAACAAGACTTTCCCCAAGTCTTCCCAACGGTTCTACTTGGCACAAACACTAATTAAACACAAAAAACACAACCAAAACAGAGGCTAGATAAATTATTTATTACTAAACAGGAGCAAAAAGCAAGGAATAAAAATAAAATTGGGTTGCCTCCCAACAAGCGCTATCGTTTAACGCCCCTAGCTAGGCATAACAAGCAAGGATAGATCTAGGTATTGCCATAATAGTAAGATAGATTATTAAAACTCATTTCATATTCTCTACGTTCGGCGGCAAGTTTTCTTTGAGGCAAGCAAAAGTAATCAAAAGGGCTAAATTTAATGGGACAAAAGTCCCCAAGATCAACCTTGGGAGGTATAGGTTCCTCCTTTGGTCCTTCATATTGCACAACCAATTCATCATTATAAGCATTCTTTTGACAGAACTTTGTGAGCCTATATTCAAGAGAATATCCTAGTTCATTATTTCGAATAGCCAAATCATCATTAAGTTCAGAAATTCTATCAACTAAAACATTGGTAGGAACCCTTTTTCTAAGATTTTTATTGAAAGCAACATAGTCTAGAGATTGAAAATGCATTATTTCTTCTTGATCAAAGAGGATGGCCTCTATGGGAGGACGGCAAGCGTCCACCCTATAATGTGCAAAGATTTCTTTGGCCTCTTTTATTATGAATCTAAACTCATGAGCCAAAAAGATAGTAGCGGCACACTTAACAGAAGAATGCTCAATATTAGAAAATTCTAGGAAAATCCTTTGTATGCAAGGATGCATGTGCATGAATTGCATTTCAAGTTCAACTACAAGCATGGCAATAGCGTCCGCAAGACTACTAGTTCTATGAAGGATAGAACTACCCATAGAAGGTAAAGCACCGGCACAAGTAAAGAAATCTTGAATAACTCCTTTTCCAATAATATTACCACTACCAACATGGAATTTTTTTGTATGTAAGATGGTGGGTTCTTTAGTAGGAGCATCAGAATTTTTCATGATATTATTATTGTCCATATCAACAATAATTTCCCCAATTTCAGACAAAGTGGCAGAAGGTAAGGGACTAGCCATAACGACAAGCAAACGAACTAACGCACAATCAAAAAGCAAGCGGGCAAAAAGAGGCAAATAGAGAAAGAGAGGGAGGATAGAGAGAGGGGGCGAATAAAACGGCAAGGGTGAAGTGGGGAAGAGGAAAACGAGAGGCAAATGGCAAATAATGTAATGCGGGAGATAAGGGTATGTGATGGGTACTTGGTATATTGACTTTTGCGTAGACCTCCCCGGCAACGGTGCCAGAAATCCTTCTTGCTACCTCTTGAGCACTGTGTTGGTTTTCCCCGAAGAGGAACGGATGATGTAGCAAAGTAGCGTAAGTATTTCCCTCAGTTTTTGAGAACCAAGGTATCAATCCAGTAGGAGGCTACGCGTGAGTCCCTCGCACCTGCACAAAACAAATAAATCCTCGCAACCAACGCGATAAGGGGTTGTCAATCCCTACATGGCCACTTACGAGAGTGAGATCTGATAGATATGATAAGATAATATTTTTGGTATTTTTGTGATAAAGATGCAAAGTAAAATAAAAGCAAAGGAAATAACTAAGTAGTAGGAGATTAATATGATGAAGATAGACCCAGGGGCCATAGGTTTCACTAGTGGCTTCTGTCGAGAGTATAAGTATTCTACGGTGGGTGAACAAATTACTGTTGAGCAATTGACAGAATTGAGCATAGTTATGAGAATATCTAGGCATGATCATGTATATAGGCATCACGTCCGAGACAAGTAGACCGACTCCTGCCTGCATCTACTACTATTACTCCACTCATCGACCGCTATCCAGCATGCATCTAGAGTATTAAGTTAATGAAAAAAGAGTAACGCCTTACGCAAGATGACATGATGTAGAGGGATAAACTCATGCAATATGATGAAAACCCCATCTTGTTATCCTCGATGGCAACAATACAATACGTGCCTTGCTGCCCCTACTGTCACTGGGAAAGGACACCGCAAGATTGAACCCAAAGCTAAGCACTTCTCCCATTGCAAGAAAGATCAATCTAGTAGGCCAAACCAAACTGATAATTCGAAGAGACTTGCAAAGATAACCAATCATACATAAAAGAATTCAGAGAAGATTCAAATATTGTTCATAGATAGACTTGATCATAAACCCACAATTCATCGGTCTCAACAAACACACCGCAAAAAGAAGATTACATCGAATAGTTCTCCACAAGAGAGGGGGAGAACATTGTATTGAGATCCAAAAAGAGAGAAGAAGCCATCTAGCTACTAACTATGGACCCGTAGGTCTGAGGTGAACTACTCACACTTCATCGGAGGGGCTATGGTGTTGATGTAGAAGCCCTCCGTGATCGATGCCCCCTCCGGCGGAGCTCCGGAACAGGCCCCAAGATGGGATCTCGTGGATACAGAAAGTTGCGGCGGTGGAATTAGGGTTTTGGCTCCGTATCTGATCGTTTGGGGGTACGTAGGTATATATAGGAGGAAGGAGTACGTCGGTGGAGCAACAGGGGGCCCACGAGGGTGGAGGGCGCGCCTGGGGGGGTAGGCGCGCCCCCCTACCTCGTGGCCTCCTCTTTTGTGTCTTGACGTAGGGTCCAAGTCTCCTGGGTCTTGTTCGTTGAGAAAATCACATTCCTGAAGGTTTCATTCCGTTTGGACTCCGTTTGATATTCCTTTTCTTCGAAACCCTAAAACAGGCAAAAACAGCAATTCTGGGCTGGGCCTCCGGTTAATAGGTTAGTCCCAAAAATAATATAAAAGTGGATAATAAAGCCCAATAATGTCCAAAAGAGTAGATAATATAGCATGGAGCAATCAAAAATTATAGATATGTTGGAGACGTATCACCCCCCCTGGGGAACTAATGGGCCACATGGGCCTTAGTGGAGAGAGAGAGGGGGCCAGCCAGGGCGGGTCGCGCGCCCCCTCCCCCTCTAGTCCAAATTGGACTAGGGAAGTGGGGCAGCGCCCCCTTTCCTTCTCCCTTCTCCTCCTTCCTTTCCCCCTCCTAGAAGGACTAGGAAAGGGGAGTCCTACTCCTACTAGGAGGAGGACTCCTCCTCTCCAGGCGTGCCACAAGGGCCGGCCGGCCTCCCCCCTTGCTCCTTTATATACGGGGCAGGGGGCACCCTAGGACACACAAGTTGATCATTGATCCCTTAGCCGTGTGTGTGCCCCCCTCCACCATAATCCACCTCGGTCATATCGTAGCAGTGCTTAGGAGAAGCCCTGTTCCCGTAGCATCATCATCACCGTCATCACGTCATCGTGCTGACGAAGCTCTCCCTCGACACTCAGCTGGATCGAGAGTTCGTGGGACGTCACCGAGCCAAACGTGTGAAGATCACGGAGGTGTCGTACTTTCGGTACTAGGATCGATCGGTCATGAAGACGTACGACTATATCAACCGTGTTGTCATAACGCTTCCGCTTATGGTCTACGAGGGTACGTGGACAACACTCTCCCCTCTCGTTGCTATGCATCACCATGATCTTGCATGTGCGTAGGAAATTTTTTGAAATTACTGTGTTCCTCAACATAAATAGCAACTACCATCGGTGCAAGGTACATGAGGCGGTCGGCGTTGAACACTAGATCCACGTCCCACAAGTGACGTCGGCGCCCGGTGTCCCGTAATAATAGTTCTGGTGGCCAATGACGGTCGAACACCTTGGCAAATTTGTCTGGCAGCCTCTGTGATGAGGATTAAAGTCAAGTTTTGAAATTTCAAACAACCAAACCGACTTGAGTCAGTTTGGGTGTTTCAAGTTTCAACACTTAGCTTTCAATCGTCATCTCTGAGGCTGCCAAACAAATTCGCAATGGTGTTCGACCGCCATCGACAGCAAGAACTGTTGTTGCGGGACGCAGGACCCCTGTGTCACTTGTGGGACGTGGATGTAGTATTCGACACCGACGGCTACATGTACCTCGCACTGACGATATATACTTGCTATTTAGGGTACCATCGACACAGAGGAACCCCCTAACTCGCTCGTCCCCGGGTAAACTAAATTAGCATGCATTCAATAAGCAAAACTACATCATCTCTTGCGTCCGTACATCGTCAAATATTATCACTAATACATCTCAAATAGTATCATACATATAGCATCACTAATACAGCTAGAACCGTAGCGAACGACGGGTATCGTCGCGGGCGGTGGACACCCAAAGAGAAGGGACCATCATAGGATCGTAGCTCCAATGATATCCCTGAAGAACCTGCCAGGTATTGTCCAACCTGCCCTCCAACGCAACCATGTAGCGACAGGCGTGCTCGTCCTCCTCGCTGACACAGTGACGTACCACCTCGCGGTGTCCGAAAGCCTCAGCACCATCACTGGCCCACGCGACCGCCACCAAACAAGGATCGGGTCAACGACGGGCTGACTCCTCACCAACCTGCGCCCCCCGGAAGGTAGAACCTCCCAGTACCATCCCGGGGGAGCCCAGTCTCGGACATGGCCCCTCTGATCAAGCAGGCCTCCTCCATCGAGTCGACGACGAGGATGCGGGATAGGCATCGTCGACGTGGAAGCGGGAATAAATGCTTGAACTGAAAAAATAACAATAAATTTCACATGTTCAAAATAAACCAGAAACTTAACCTAAAGTAAACTAACTAAACTAAACCTAAACTAAACTAACTAAACCTAAACTAAACTAACTAAACTAAACTAAACTAACTAAACTAAACTAAACTAAACCTATAGTAAACTAACTGAACTGAACAAAACCTAAACTAAATTATACTAAACCTAATTAAACTAAATCTAAAAAATAGAAAAAAAAAATTGAAAATATCTCACCTTGGAGCGGCCGGGGCGGCGAGGCGGGGCGGAGCGGCCAGGGCAGTGAGGCAAGGCGGCGGGGCGGCAAGGCGGGGCGGCGGGGCCTGTCGCAGCGGCCGAGGCGGGGCGGGGCGGCGGCGAGGGAGGCGGCTGGGGCGGGGCGACGGCACGGGGTTGGGATGTGGGGAGAGGGAGAGAGAGGGGCACAGGGCGCGAGGGCGTTTTGATACATATAGGGCTAGGCTCTTTGCCGTCTGCTAGCTGACGGCAAAGAGCCTAGCTAACGGACGCTAGAACGGCCATTTTCTTTGTCGTCAGCTAGCGGACGGCAAAAATAGTGGCCGTTAGCTGCCACCCCTATCGGCCAACCCTGCCTCTTTGCTGTTCGCTAGCTGACGGCACAGGTTCTATGCCGCCAGCTAGCTGACGGCAAACACCTTCTTTGCCGTCAGCTGCATCTTTGTCGTCAGGTTTGTCGTGAGAGTGGTTGTCTAGCTGACGGCAAAGAAGCGGATGACGGCAAAGTTCATGATTCCAGTAGTGTTAGCAGAAATTCAAACATAACGACAGCATGTGTGCGATAAGCACAAACAGTCTACCAAGGTGAACTTGTGGAGGGCCATAGACCTGCCTTATGGACAGCTCACCTAATGGCTGGTGACTAACATAAATCATGAGTTATGATCTAGTACATTTGAGCATCATTGTGATCTCAATGTGAGAGTGGTTGTCTAGCCGATGGCCTCCATGATAAATAGTAGTATGTTACTTGGAGCAAGCCAACATGACAAAATTCATCTTTTCTTTTCTTTTTGTGGGTGACAGAATTTATCTAACTATGTGAGGTGTAGCCAGAGAAGTAGAGGGAACTAAAAAGGCAAGTTTCACGGGCAAGTTCATGTAGGTCGGATAGGAAAAGGAGACATCTGGAATCAATGGCCTCTCGGCTGGCTTGCATCTCCACGGGGTACGCTTCATGACAATGAACCATAGCCATACTCAAGCATGGTAACGTTCAAGAGAACAGAGCACACGATGCCTATCGTTCATTATCTATGTCACAGCCTCACTCGTAATGTCGATGCCACGAGAACATGGGCAAATCCAACACAACCACACTCCTGGGCAGCTGCTAAGGATCCACAACGAGCTAGAGACAGCAGTGTGTCAGCCTCTAACGGTTGCTAGGTAGCGAGTAACCATTTTGATCTGATGCGTCCAGCAGGAATTGGCCACTTAAATCTCCAAGACACCACTTTTTTCAGTCATTCACGCACTGGCTTCAGCAGCAACTGCCAAGAACCTTCCAAACTTCCGGGGTCATTCGACAATCCGGCCTCAACTTGATGGTTTTCTCAATGCTTGGAGTGTCTTCCCCCCGCAAAGCTCCTCGTTGTAATCAAGCTAGAGGAGCCACTTTCCTAATGGATGCCCTATGTTGGCAGCTAACATACCTTCATATTGTTAAGTGAATCCCTTTTTCATGTCAAAATCAGTTCATGATCCCACAAATTATTTCTTTACTTTACTTAGAAATGAGAGAGGTAGTGGCCAAATGAATATATACAATGGACCGAAACATGAAACACGGACTCTAGAACAATCGCTCAAAATAAAAAGGACAAACGCAAAGCATAGATCTTTGGCGGTAACCAATTTGTCATTCCATGGTCGGTGGCAAAGGGGGACATTCCGACAGTATCAATTCTTTTGAATAAGTGCCATGAGTCATATTTTTCGACTACAAGAAAGCTTATGTCAAGACACGGATCAGAAACTAAACACCCTTCACTAGGTGTTGACGCAAAATTGATCATCCGGTACAAGTACAATGCCTGCACGGCAATGCAACTTTATTTGTCATTTCACCAAAACTTGATTCCTACACCAATGGCACAAGGATCTGGTGCCGTCTCTATACCACCCAAATGTAAGAAGATGCTTGCCTTTATTGGAAGATGCTGCTCACTGAGCCGTCGTGGTGAACATGCCAAATAGTGTCTGCTACAAGGTTGGCCATGGAGAGCACCATCATCCGAGGGAAGCATTTGTCCTCTGGCAGCAGGATGGAGTTCGTCACTATAACTTCCTCAAATATGCCTCCGGAAAGCCTTTCGGTTGCAGGTGGGCTGCAATGTCAATGGCGTTAACGGGAAAAAAGGTGATAGTATGCTAACTTTTGCAGTATGTTAGTGCACAAAACAATGAAGAACACAAAGATATCAATGGTGGCAAATGAAATAAATCCCCAGCATCATGATAACTTTTGAAACCAAGCTGTTGTATGTTACTCCCTCTGTAAAGAAATATAAGAGCGTTTAGATCACTAAAGTAGTGATCTAAATGCTCTTATATTTGTTTACGGAGGGAGTACCATGTTACCAAATATTAGACGGAAGTTATTTAATATGGCCAACTTTACTTAGGCATTTTTGTTTCAAGTATAACTTTAGTCAATCGTGCGTGCAAGGGTGATAAAAATCAAGACTGGGCCTAGTTCTCTTCGTGCGTCAAAATACACAGGGTTTCAAAATGCCCAGGACAACATATGAATGACTCAGATTCAGTTATACTCCGTTTGGCATTCCAGTGGTGTATAACTTTTTTGTTCATTTTGCCCCTTCTATGTACATACTCCCTCCATCCCATAACGTAAGACGCTTTCATTATGGGATGGAGGGAGTATTTTTTTATTTCTTATTCAAGTTGCAAAATAATGGATTCCACACCCGCAAAAAAAAATGGATTCCATAAATTACGATAACTGATCTGCGAGGGTGTATCTAAATTTACGTCTTACCAAAAGAGTGACAGACTTTGCAAACTTCATTTTCACAGAAACTTTAATACTTCCTCCGTAAACTAATATAAGATCTTTTATAGATCACTAAATTACTGATCTAGAACACTTTAGTCATCTAAAAGATCTATATTAGTTTACAGAGGGAGTACATAATAATAAGGAAACCGAGAAACCCCAGCAAAAACAGACTCACTAGAAAGTAAAATCACATGCCGAACTAGAAAATTTGTGATCAAAGAAAATTAGCTAGGCGGCTGCTACTTTCCGGCCACCTTGTTAAGACTCTCGTCTAGAAATATTACACCTTCTCTTAAGTACGCCACATGTAGAATATCTTGTATATATCTAAACAGATACACTTAGCAGAAATCAACAACAAATGCTAGGATGTCTCAATTTTCATAGTCATAGGACAGACACAACAAAAAACACTATATTGTGTGTGTTGTCTGCAGTAGGCTAATAACATCAATACTACTCCCTCCGTTTCAAAATAGATGACCCAATTTTATACTAAAGTTAATATAAAATTGGGTCATCTATTTTGGAACGGAGGGAGTATATTATAAGCAATAAAGTAGCTATAAAAATTCAAGCATGATGTTGTGTGCAACAAGCAAAAAACAACCATTAACAAGGTGAACCTGCAGAGGGCCATAGACCTACCGTATGGACAACTCACTAATGGTTGGTGACTCACAAAAATCGTGAGTTACGGTCTAGTACATCAGAGCATCATTGTGATCTCAATGTGAGAGTGGTTGTCTAGCCGGCAGCCTCCATGATAAATAGTAGTATGTTACCTGGAGCAATTCAACATGACCAAATTTATCTAACTATGTGAGAACTGTAGCCGGAGAAATAGAGGGAGCTGTAAAGGCAAGTTTTATGGGCAAGCTACGTGTAGGTCGGATAGGAAAAGGGGGCATCTGGAATCAATGGCCTCTCCGCTGGCTTGTATCTCCTCGGGCCAAGAAGCTGAAGCACGATGACGTTCAAAGAGATTAGAACACGTGACGCCCATCGTTCATTATCTACGTAGCGACCTCACTCGTAGCACTCATACCACAGGAACATTGCCAAAGCCAGCACAGCCGCAATCCTGGACAGCTGCTAGCATCCACAGCGTTGGGTCAGCCTCTAACGTTTGCAGGGCAGCGAGCCTCATGCGTCCAGCAGGAATTGGTCACTCGGTTCAGCATGAAGGTGCGCAGACAGACATTTTGTTATGTCGCACTCCCTCCGCAACATAGTGTTGTTGGCGGCTAGCATACCTTCGTACTGTACTGTGAAGCCCTTTTTCATGTCAAACTCTGTTCATGATCCCACAAAATATATATTTTTATGTTCTTTTTTTACTCAAAAATGAGAGAGGCGAGTGGCCACACGAATATACATATAACGGAAACGAAACTCTAACTATGCAACAATCGCTCAAAATAAAAATGGACAAACACAAAGCATAGATCCTTGGCGATAACCAATCTGCCATTCCTTTGACAATGGCCAATTGGACATTCTGGCAATATAAATTCCTTCAAATAGCTAGATAGACATAAGTCGTATTTTTGATCATCCGGTCAAGACGGAGGTTAGAAACTAAACACCCTTTAGTAGGTGTTGACAGAAAATTGATCATCCAGTACAAGTACGATGCCTACACGGCAATGCAACTTTATTTGTCATGTCACCAAAATCGATTCCTACACCAATGGCACAAGCATCTGGTGCCTTCTCTATACCACCCAAATTTAAGAAGATGCTCGCCGTTATTGGAAGATGCTGCTCACTGAGCCGTCACGGTGAACATGCCAGATAGTTTCTGCTACAAGGTTTGCCATGGAGAGCACCGTGAGCTGAGGGAAGCATTTGTCCTCTGGTAGCAGGATGGAGTTCGTAACTATGACTTCCTCAAAGATGCCCCCAGAAAGCCTTTCAATTGCAGGTGGGCTACGAAATCAACAGTGTTAGTGGAAAAGGGTGAGAGTATGCTCACTTTTGCGATACAATGGAAATACTAGACAGCAATAGTCACAGCTGAAATCAACCCCAGCGTCATGGTAACTTTTGAAATGAAGCTACTGTATGCTACTCCTGTAAACTAATATAAGATGTTTTAGATCACTAAAGTAGTGATCTAAAATGTCTTATATAAGTTTACAGAGGTACCATATTAATGAACATCGTACATGCATTCAATTATCTATCATGGCCAAATTTACTCTCGCATTTTTGTTTCAAGTAAAGTTTAGTCAAGCATGCATGCCAACAGAGGCAAGAATCAAGATTGACCTTGAGGTGTCTTCCTGCATCAAAGTACACAGGATGTCAAAATGCCCAGCATATGAATGACATGGATTCAATTATACCCCGTTTGGCATTCCAGTGGTTGATAACAATTATTTTGTTGTGCCCATTCTGTGTACTTCTTTTTTTATTTTTTTGGTACTCATGTTGCAAAAAGATGGGACTCCACAAATTAGTAACAAATGTTATGGGGTTTATCTAAATATATACTGTATTACCAAAAGAGTAATAGACTTTGACTTTGCAAACTTCATTTTCATGGAACCTTAATAATAATAAGGAAATCAAGAAACCCCAAGAAAAAAATACAAGCTCACTGAAAAATTAAATCAAACCTATACCGAACTAGAAAACCCATGGTCAAAGAAAATTAGCTAGGAAACTGATATTTCTGACCACCTTGTTAAGACTCTTGTCTAAAAATATACTAGCTTTCTCGTCTATGTGTGCCGCAAGTAGAATCACATAGTTTCTAGAACTTGTATAACTTAACCGTTACGCTTAGCAGGAATCAAGAAAAAATGCAAGGATTTCACCAGTCGTGTCTCAGTTTGCATAGATCAACAACAAAGCACTATATTAAGTGAGTTGTCTGCAATAGGCTAATAACATCAATACAAAATTATATGCAATGAAGTATCAAGTAACTATCAAAATTCAAACCTGAGGACAGCATGTGTGCAACAAGCATAAACAGCCTCTGCTCCCTCCTGTTTTAACAATGCTGCTCCGCTAGTAATTGTCCCTGCGTTAAACAAAAAAGTGGGGCTAAATGACAAAGAACACACTACAAAGTATGTTAAATTTTAGTCCAACACCAACGAAGAAAATATTGCTAACCTGCTGTGTCAATCATGTCATCAACCATGATAGCAACTTTCCCTTTCACATCACCAATTAAGTGCATGACCTGCAGGTGGTCACAGATAGGAATTTGATATTATAATCTACCATTTTCACATGATCACTTCATGAACTATGTGGTCGTTGCTTAGTCAAGGAGTAAAAAAGTGGATGGCTTTGCAAAATGCAATAAAGCATCCAGCTAATTAATCATCAGGTGATAAAAAGGTTATATATTATTTCTAGTTCTATTAGGACACATGTTTAACACTATGCTGTAATAAGAGTAGAACTAAAACTGAAACGTGTGCATGTAACTGTGTTATACAAATAGAACTGATGAAAAAATAGAATAGATACACTCCAAATAAATCGATTCTTACCTCTGACAGATTGTGACCCTGTCTTCTTTTGTCAACAATAGCTAAAGGGGCGTCAGACAATTTCTTGGCAAATGCACGTGCTCTAACAACACCACCCACATCAGGAGAAACAACTACAAGATCCTTAGAAATTGTCTTGCTAGCAAGGTAATCCAGAATCACAGGCTACATAAAAAGAAGATCTGTTCACTAACAGTTTATCAACTCAAGTTCAGCTAAGGAACTTCTTCGAAAGGGAAGACAGTTTTTGTACATTGTAAAGGAAGTGTTCCTTCCTGTTCTGTTAAGAGTACCTGTCCATATATATGGTCCACAGGAATATCAAAGTATCCCAATGCTTGTGCAGAATGCATATCACATACTATGACACGATCACTGCCAGCTTCTGTGAGTAAATTCGCAGCCAATTTGGCAGTAATTGCCTCACGTCCTTGAGCCTGCATTACAGAAGAAATTACTCAGCATAACAATTTTTCACACATCACATAGAGGGGGCAGGAACATATTCCCAATTGAGGGCAATATTCAACTTTAAACTCCTCCCCATTTAAACATCTGATTGGTCGGTATTAAGTACGCCAAACAATAACCAAATTAAGGTATCCATAAGAGAAGTTTGTTCGCCAAACAAGTCCTTAGAATAGAAAATCTTTACAAGGAAAATCTCAGTATATGGATATCCCATTCAGTTGCATTGACACAGGAAACAAATTGAAAAGGCAATTAGATATCTTTTTTCATTGAACGGGTCTGTAATTATATATCATGAGCTGGGAAGAAGCAAATCCAGTTAAATAAATCTGGTACTTCACAGCTTGGTTATAACAACACACCAACTTTTTCCAAAAGCAATTAGCCAGTTTAATCATTTGGCCATACCTTTCTGTCTGCTCTGGCATATCCAAAGTACGGAATGACAACGGTAATAGATCGCGCTGATGCCCGCCGACATGCATCAATCATGATGAAGAGCTCCATGAGGTTTTCATTGACAGGAGAGCAAGTGGGCTGCACCAAGAAGACATCGCAGCCTCTCACACTCTCTTGCAGTTGCACGTAGATTTCTCCATCAGCAAAGCGCTTGATAAGGATCTTGCCAAGGTCTACGCCCAGATAAGAAGCAATTTCCTATACGAAATACAAAAAAAGTCATGCATTTTAGAAGTATATAGGCCAGAAAGGTCGTATTCGTCTTCGTCAACGCATTGAATGATGGCACATACAGACAATCACAAAATAAAGTGTAAACGTCTGATAGGTTTTGGGTGTATATTCTTCAGTGGCAGCATTGCAACTGCGGCGCCGGCGCAAACCCCTTTCCCTTTCGTCATCTAAAAAGGGCCGAACTCAAATGCAATCAAGAAATTATTATTGAATTCTGAAATTATTCTTGTCCAACCAGTACGAATGAGACCCCATACTGCTACAAATCGGATAAAAAGGTGCTTTTTTATTTTCTTTTCGGGGACAGGGGACAGGGAGCGGCGGGACAGGAACCCCACCTGCGCGAGCGGGCGGTTGGCGGTGCCGGAGAAGATCTTGAGCCTGGAGTCGCGCGCCTCCTGCGGCAGCGCGGCGAGCCTGGCCTCCTGCGCGGGCGTCTTGGGCGTCCAGGCCGCGGCCCACGGGTCGGCCCCGCCCACCGGCTTCCCCGCCTCGACCACCCGCAGCTGCTCCGCCGTCCCGAGCACGCACCTCTGCGCGCAACCCAAAAAGATAAGAATCACAATCCCGTAGCCAGGGCCGGACACGAGCGGGACCGAACGCTCACCGGCGCGCGGAGGCGGGAGGCGCCGGCGCGGGACGCCGACGACGAGGAGGAGGACGCGCCGTGGCGGCGGGAGAGGAGCAGGGAGGAGGAGGGCGACGCCGCCGCGGTAGCCGCCATGGGAGGCTAGGGTTCGGGGAAGAGGAGTGATGGGCGGGCGGGCGGGCGCTTGTCGGAGTCCGGGCCCTCGGGAGTCGGGGGGCGGTGGCGCGGTGGTCCGTGGTCTCTGTCCTGTCCTCGGCTCGAGCCGGGCCGTTACGGGGTGGGGTTTATATACAAGCTTGCTTCCTCGTAGCCGCCCCGGCTCCCATTCGCCGTGATGCCAATGGCGATTGCGCGTTAACTCCTTGCTTTCGGTACGTTTCCTTGCTAAAAGTGGTGCGACCCGTTAATTGGGAAGAGAATAAATTGGCGGCCGTAACTTTGGAAAAGTTTGATGATAAAGATAAAACTGTAAACAGTTGCTTGAGATAAACGTGCGCGGTCAATTTGTGCTTGCTGAAATCTGTTACGTTGAATTCATTTTAGTTTAACATTCTATAGATAAACCCCACAAACCCCCCCCCCCCCCCCCGTCCCCCTCCACATAAAGGGATAAAAAATGGTCAATCAAACATAAAAAAATATAATGCCTATAAGATAAATGATTGCCTTAAAAATGATGGAGTATGACGGTTTTGGTACGACGGTTGAAATCCGCCCTCCATCGATTCATTCGGATGGAGTAGGGTGGAGGTACATCGTCGGATTTTGAGCATACCATAGTCGTATGACGCATCGCAGTATCTAGACAGATTTAAAACAAACTTTTTGGGACGGAGAGAGTACTTCTTATGTGCACAAATAAAAAATGGTCTAAAAAAACTTCTGAATCAGATGTATACAGAAAGGATTTAATATATTTGTTCACTCATTTCAGTTCCTATATACTCCCTATGTTCCCAAATATAAATCTTTTTAGAGATTCCAACGAGTGACTACATACGAAGCAAAATGAGTGAATCTACACTCTAAAATATGTCTACATACATCCATATATTGTAGTCCATTTGAAATGTCTAAAAAGACTTATATTTAGGAACGGAGGAAGTAGTTCATATTGAAATATCCAAGACATATTATAAATTTGTTAATGGAGGGAGTAGAATTTTTGCATACAAACTTGGTCACGCTTCAAATTAGAAACATTTGACCAAGTTAGGTACTTCCTCCATATCAGTGCATAAGTAACATTGTGAAAACCAAATAATTCCAAAACTATTAGACGTGGTGCGTTAACTACCCATCTCGTTTTCTAATTTTGCCTAGAAAAAAATGTTAGCCAATAGGAGACGTGGGTGTGTATGCACTCAATTACTTGAGACTACTTAGCACAACATGGAGTGGTCAATTCTCTGCATGCAATGACATTAATTAGCGAATAAACATCAAATTGTCTCGTTTTCCCCAACCTTGGTCGCGGTGCACAACCTAAGGGCATCTTCAATGGTCGTGTGATAATCATTGGTAAATCTGCCATGTAGACTCTTTTGATGAGGTAGCCTAAAATAAAAGAAGAGAGAGTGGGGGATCGTATGATCATGAATCAACGCTCTAGGCACAAGCTCCGAGATAATTACATTCATTTATGTGGGCCCTGGCTGGACCTGGTGTGAGCTGCGCCAGCTACCTCTCGAATTTCCTTCTCTCAGGTGCTGGCCATCAATTTTTTTACATTGATTTAATGTGTGTGGCCCATCAGACTAACATACGCTTCATTGGAGAACTTGTATGATACACTATTGGCTGCTGACGTGGACCTTGTACCAACAAATCTATCATACAAACTATTGCAGATGCTCTAAAGCCCTTCTCAATGCTCCAACATGTACAGGTGTTAAGGGTGTGAAAGGATTGATATAGTTGACTAGAGGGGGTGAATAGGCAACTAACAATTTTTAGCTTTTCTTTACCAATTTAAACTTTGCATCAAAGTAGGTTGTCTAGATATGCAACTAGGTGAGCAACCTATATGATGCAACAACAACAACAACAACAACAACAACAACAACAAGCACTCAAGAAAGCAAGAGATGTAACACAATATAAGCTTGCACAAGTAAAGGTACGAGATAACCAAGAGTGGAGCCGGTGAAGACGGGGATGTGTTACCGAAGTTCATTCCCTTTGAGGGGAAGTACGTCTCCGTTGGAGCGGTGTGGAGGCACAATGCTCCTCAAGAAGCCACTAGGGCCACCGTATTCTCCTCATGCCCTCACACAATGTGAGATGTCATGATTCCACTATTGGTGCCCTTGGAGGCGGCGACCGAACCTTTACAAACAAGGTTGGGGCAATCTTCAAAACTTAATTGGAGGCTCCCAACGACACCACGAAGCTTCACCACAATGGAATATGGATCTGCGGTGACCTCAACCGTCTAGGGTGCTCAAACACCCAAGAGTAACAAGATCCGCAAGGGATTAGTGGGGGAATCAAATTTCTCTTGGTAGAAGTGTAGATCAGGGTCTTCTCAACCAATCCCTAGAGAATCAATAAGTTTGATTGTCTAGGGAGAAAGATCGGGCGAAAATGGAGCTTAAAGCAACAATGGAGCTTGGGGATGGAAGAGGTAGTCAAGTCGCAGAAGAAGACTCCCCTTTTATAGTGATAGGAAAAATCCAAGCGTTATTCACTAACTCGGCCTGCGACGCGCGGTACTACCGCACCAGCCATGCGGTACTACCGCGGGGCACTGTGGTACTACCGCATGCGTGGCAGGAGCCAGACTGGTCCTGATGCGTTGAAGCAAAGAGTGGTAGAACCGTCGCAGCGGTACTACCGCTCCCCCTTGTGGTACTATCGCAAGGCAGGGTTTGTCTAGGCTGGGAAGGCACGGACATATAAAAATACATCCGTGGCAACTTCCGCTGAGAAAAGATCTATGCAAAACTCCAACACGGTACTACTGCAAGCCAGGAGCGGTACTATCGCGTAGGGCGCGGATGTAAAAAATTACATCCGCCCCTACTTCCGCTCGTGTTGCTATGCCCGGCCTGAGGCCACGTTACTACCGCGCCCGTGGAGCGGTACTACCGCAAGGGCCTGCGGTACTACGGCATCCCTGGACGGTACTACCGCAAGGGCCTGCGGTACTACTGCTCCCATGAGCAGTATACCTCATGCCCCAGCACAACAACACTAGGAGTCCTTCATTTTGCAAAAACACGGAAAATGGAGGATGCTCCAAAGAGCCAAAGGAAAGGTGGTGCAGAAGATATAGACGTGTACGTGATGATTCCACCCAAGACTTTCCAACACGGACCCCCTCTTAATAGTATGGCTTTCCTACGACTCAAATCCACCGAAAAGAAACATAGGGAAAACTTCGTCTTCACTAGACTCCGAGGGGCAACGAATCGTCTTGTGCCTAAGTATGAGATATCTGAAATGTTTAATGCACATGATTAGTCCGCAAATGCATTGTCATCAATCACCAAAACTACTTAGGGATAAATATGCCCTTACAATCTCCCCCTTTTTGGTGGATTGATGACAATACAGGATTTGCACATAGGAAAATAAACTGAAACATAGGCAAACCCAACACCCATAAAATATCGACGGGCTCCCCCTAGATGTGTGCTCTCTAGAGAAATGCTTTGGACTGCACGACACACATACTAGGATAAACACTCCCCCTATATTTTATAGACGAGGCATATCTTGCAACAAAATAACTAACACTAAGCATGGGGGCAAGATAATAAATATGAGCATAAAGTAATGATAGCACAAGACAAACTAAGCTCACAATCTACTAAGCAAACTAGATAATATGAAGACAATAAGATACGTTGAGGACATATGTCTTACACCATATGATAGTCTCCTGGATCCAAACGAAACCAAACACAAACCAACAAGCAAAAGCAAACGAGATTCAACAGGACGAAAGCAAAGAGCAAGACACAACGACACAACGACACACAACTTGCAAATCCTACACTCTCTCCCCCTTTGGCATTGAGACACCAAAAAGGCAGAGAGGACACCTACGACACAGGTGGTAGCTCAAGCTGAAGTGATCACTCGTCACGCTCCTCATCGGTCTCGGCAGGGGGGATGGTCTCCTCCTCAGATTCAGTCCACTTGTAGCCCTACTTTGCCATCCATTCAGCCTCTGGGGTGATGTGCTTCTCGGCCCCGCTTGATACCTTCTCGCTGAACGTCCTCAAGATCCTCTTGTCGCGCCGGCGACTCTCCTTCTAAGAAACATGAGACTGGTACTGTCCTTTGGCCTACATGCAGAACAGAGCCTTCATCTTGTTCTTCAGCTTCTTGGCCCAAGAGGGCTCAGAAGATGAAGGCGAGTATCCCTTCAGAGTTGTCCTCATCTGCCTCCTCCTCAATCTCATCCTCATCCACGTCCATCTTAGCAGCCTCTGCCTCAGCACGGGTAGTGGTGTTAGCCCACTTGTTCTTGATGTGCAGCTTGATAGGCTCATGGCGAATCCAGTTGGGGGCTTCAAACTCTTCATGGGGAAAGAGTTGCTCCCAAGTCTTAGAGATCAAGAGATGCAGGTACGGTCCATAGACAGGCACCTTATGGTTGAGCACGGCAAACTACATCTCACACCACATGATATGTTGAGACATCAAGTGGTTCCGTCTGATGGAGACGTGCCTTCTCACATATGAGCATCATGTCCACAAGATAAGCATGCACCTTGTCCTTGTCACCAATGCGTGGAAAGAGGGAGTTGCGGAAGATCCAGTGCATGATGTCAAGGAAGGGATTCAGCACCCAAATCTTCTTGTCTGTGCCAAGCTTCTTCTCAACAAGATACGGCTGAAGCTTGTCCTTACTAGCTGACTCGGCGTTGGCATGAGGGCGAACACCAACGGGCGAATTGAGCCCCTCATCACGAACATGCAGTAGTGCCATGAAGTCCTTCCACTTAGCAGTCATCCGTTGCCCATTGGTCATCCACGTCATGGTTCGTTCCTCATCAGGATGGAAGTGGACCGACGCAAAGAACTGAGCCACAATCTCTGGGTCATAGTCCATGTGGAACGTGAGCAAGTCCTCAGTGCCAAATTGCTCCACCAGGTCCAAAGCCTCACCAAAATATTCCCAGTGATTGTCCTTCCTCATATGAACCATGTCAATCCAGTGCACATCCACGTAGATGTTCTGGTTGGCCTTGATCACATCCAGGAAGATAAGGTTCTGTTGCTTGGTCCAAAACAAATCATTCCCTCTGAAATTCTCACGGGGCTTCACATAGGGGTTGATCCTCCTACGAGTGATGAACTAGCCAAGAGGAATCTCATCCATGCCCATTGTTGGCTCCTTGATCTTGGTGGCAATTGACTAGGTCCTGCATTGGGGGACACTGGAACCCTCTCGAACCTCATCTTGGTTGCGCAGGCGCTTCGAACTCGTGTCATGGATGGGATTCAAACGATGGACATTGGAATCGGAGCCACCACCTATGACACACGACACAAACATGAGAGAAACTGAGAAGGATTATTGCAAAGATGAGGGCCAAAACCAAATGAAACAAGCAAACACGAGATTTGGAAGGATAAAACAGCAAAGTTTGCAAATCTACGGTAGTACCGGATGCTACCTCTTGAGCATGCGTTGGTTTTCCAGTGAAGAGGAAAGGGTGATGCAGCAAAGTAGCGTAAGTATTTCCCTCAGTTTTGAGAACCAGGGTATCAATCCAGTAGGAGGTAACACACAAGTCGCCTAGTACCTGCACAAACAAATAAGAACCTCGCAATCAACGTGATAAAGGGGTTGTCAATCCCTTCACGGTCACTTACGAAAGTGATATCTGATAGAGATAATAAGATAAATATTTTTGGTATTTTTGGTGTATAGATTGGAAAATAAAGATTGCAAAATAAACAATGATAAAAATAGTAAATAGATAGGAAAATAATATGATGGAAGATAGACCCGGGGGCCATAGGTTTCACTAGTGTCTTCTCTCAAGATAGAAAATTCTACGGTGGGTGAACAAATTACTGTCGAGCAATTGATAGAAAAGCGCATAGTTATGAGAATATCTTGTTGGAAATATGCCCTAGAGGCAATAATAAAATGGTTATTATTATATTTCCTTGTTCATGATAATTGTCTATTGTTCATGCTATAATTGTATTAACCGGAAACCGTAATACATGTGTGAATACATAGACCACAACATGTCCCTAGTAAGCCTCTAGTTGACTAGCTCATTGATCAATAGATGGTCATGGTTTCCTGACCATGGACATTGGATGTCATTGATAACGGGATCACATCATTAGGAGAATGATGTGATGGACAAGACCCAATCTTAAGCGTAGCACAAGATTGTGAAGTTCGTTTGCTAAAGCTTTTCTAATGTCAAGTATCATTTCCTTAGACCATGAGATTGTGCAACTCTCGGATACCGTAGGAATGCTTTGGGTGTACCAAACGTCATAACGTAACTGGGTGGCCATAAAGGTGCACTACAGGTATCTCCGAAAGTGTCTGTTGGGTTGACATGAATCGAGACTGGATTTGTCACTCCGTATGACAGAGAGGTTGTTGGTGAATGTAGTAATTTCAAAATTTTCCTACGCACACGCAAGATCATGGTGATGCATAGCAACGAGAGGGGAGAGTGTTGTCCACTTACCCTCATAGACCGAAAGCGGAAGTGTTAGCACAACGCAGTTGATGTAGTCGTACGTCTTCACGATCCGACCGATCCAAGTATCGAACGCACGGCACCTCTGAGTTCAGCACACGTTCAGCTCGACGACGTCCCGCGAACTCCGATCCAGTAGAGCTTCATGGGAGAGTTCCGTTAGCACGACGGCGTGGTGACAGTGGTGATGTTGCTACCGACGCAGGGATTCGCCTAAGCACCGCTACAATATGACCGAGGTGGAATATGGTGGAGGGGGGCACAGCACACGGTTGGGAGAGATCACCTGATCAACTTGTGTGTCTAGAGGTGCCCCCCACCCCTGTATATAAAGGAGCAAGGGGGAGGCCGGCCGGCCCTCTATGGGCGCGTCAGGAGGAGGAGTCCTCCTCCTAGTAGGTGTACGACTCCCCTTTCCTACTCCTACTAGGAGGAGGAAAGGAAGGAGGAGAAGGAGAAGGAGGAAAAGGAGGAAAGGGGGCCGGCCCCCTGGTCCAATTCGGTTTGGGCCAGGGGGGCCGCACGCCCTTCCTCCTCTCTTCCACCACTTGGCCCATGAGGCCCATTACTTCTTCCTCGTATTCCCATAACTCCCCAGTACCCCCGAAAATACCCGAATCACTCGGAACCTTTCCGATGTCCGAATATAGTCATCCAATATATCGATCTTTACGTCTCGACCATTTCGAGACTCCTCGTCATGTCCCCGATCTCATCCGGGACTCCGAACTACCTTCGGTACATCAAATCACATAAACTCATAATACAGTCGTCACCGAAACATTAAGCGTGCGGACCCTACGGGTTCGAGAACTATGTAGACATGACCGAGACATGTCTCCGGTCAATAACCAATAGCGGAACCTGGATGCTCATATTGGCTCCCACATATTCTACGAAGATCTTTATCGGTCAGACCGCATAACAACATACGTTGTTCCCTTTGTCATCGGTATGTTACTTGCCCGAGATTCGATTGTCGGTATCTCAATACCTAGTTCAATCTCGTTACCGGCAAGTCTCTTTACTCGTTCCGTAATACATCATCTAGCAACTAACTCATTAGTTGTAATGCCTGCAAGGCTTAAGTGATGTGCATTACTGAGAGGGCCCAGAGATATCTCTCTAACAATCGGAGTGACAAATCCTAATCTCGAAATACGCCAACCCAACAAGTACCTTCGGAGACACCTGTAGAGCACCTTTATAATCACCCAGTTACGTTGTGACGTTTGGTAGCACACAAAGTGTTCCTCTGGTAAACGGGAGTTGCATAATCTCATAGTCACATGAACATGTATAAGTCATGAAGAAAGCAATAGCAACAAACTAAATGATCAAGTGCTATGCTAACGGAATGGGTCAAGTCAATCACATCATTCTCCTAATGATGTGATCCCGTTAATCAAATGACAACTCATGTCTATGGTTAGGAAACATAACCATCTTTGATCAACGAGCTAGTCAAGTAGAGGCATACTAGTGACACTCTGTTTGTCTATGTATTCACACATGTATTATGTTTCCGGTTAATACAATTCTAGCATGAATAATAAACATTTATCATGATATAAGGAAATAAATAATAACTTTATTATTGCCTCTAGGGCATATTTCCTTCAGTCTCCCACTTGCACTAGAGTCAATAATCTAGTTCACATCGCCATGTGATTTAATACCAATAGTTCACATCACCATGTGATTAACACCCATAGTTCACATCAACATGTGACCAACACCCAAAGGGTTTACTAGAGTCAATAATCTAGTTCACATCGCTATGTGATTAACACCCAAAGAGTACTGAGGTGTGATCATGTTTTGCTTGTGAGAGAAGTTTAGTCAACGGGTCTGCCACATTCAGATCCGTAAGTATTTTACAAATTTCTATGTCAACAATGCTCTGCACAGAGCTACTCTAGCTAATTGCTCCGACTTTCAATATGTATCTAGATTGAGATTTAGAGTCATCTGGATCAGTGTCAAAATTTGCATTGACGTAACCCTTTACGACGAACCTTTTGTCACTTCCATAATCGAGAAACATATCATTATTCCACTAAGGATAATTTTGACCAATGTTTAGTGATCTACTCCTAGATCACTATTGTACTCCTTTGCCAAACTCAGGGCAGTGTATACAATAGGTCTGGTACACAGCATGGCATACTTTATAGAACCTATGGCTGAGGCATAGGGAATGACTTTCATTCTCTCTCTATCTTCTGCCATGGTTGGGTTTTGAGTCTTACTCAACTTCACACCTTGTAACACAGGCAAGAACTCCTTTTTTGACTGTTCCATTTTGAACCACTTCAAAATCTTGTCAAGGTATGTACTCATTGAAAAACTTATCAAGTGTCTTGATCTATCTCTATAGATCTTGATGCTCAATATGTAAGCAGCTTCACCGAGGTCTTTCTTTGAAAAAACTCCTTTCAAACATTCCTTTATGCTTTGCAGAATAATTCTACATTATTTCTGATCAACAATATGTCATTCACATATACTTATCAGAAATGCTATAGTGCTCCCACTCACTTTCTTGTAAATACAGGCTTCACCGCAAGTCTGTATAAAACTATATGCTTTGGTCAACTTATCAAAGCGTATATTCCGACTCCGAGATGCTTGCACCAGTCCATAGATGGATCGCTGGAGCTTGCATATTTTGTTAGCACCTTTAGGATTGACAAAACCTTCTGGTTGCATCATATACAACTCTTCTTTAATAAATCCATTAAGGAATGCAGTTTTGTTTATCCATTTGCCAGATTTCATAAAATGCGGCAATTGCTAACATGATTCGGACAGACTTAAGCATAGATACGAGTGAGAAACTCTCATCGTAGTCAACACCTTGAACTTGTCGAAAACCTTTTTGTGACAATTCTAGCTTTGTAGATAGTAACACTACTATCAGCGTCCGTCTTCCTCTTGAAGATCCATTTAATATCAATGGCTCGCCGATCAATGGGCAAGTCAATCAAAGTCCATACTTTGTTCTCATACATGGATCTCATCTCAGATTTCATGGCCTCAAGCCATTTTGCGGAATCTGGGCTCATCATCGCTTCCTCATAGTTCGTAGGTTCGTCATGGTCAAGTAACATGACCTCTAGAACAGGATTACCGTACCACACTAGTGTGGATCTCACTCTGGTTTACCTACGAGGTTTGGTAGTAACTTGATCTGAAGTTACATGATCATCATCATTAGCTTCCTCACTAATTGGTGTAGGAGTCACAGGAACTGATTTCTGTGATGAACTACTTTCCAATAAGGGAGCAGGTACAGTTACCTCATCAAGTTCTACTTTCCTCCCACTCACTTCTTTCGAGAGAAACTCCTTCTCCAGAAAGGATCCATTCTCAGCAACAAATGTCTTGCCTTCGGATCTGTGATAGAAGGTGTACCCAACAGTTACTTTTGGGTATCCTACAAAGATGCACTTCTCCGACTTGGGTTTGAGCTTATCAAGATGAAACTTTTTCACATAAGCATCGCAACTCCACACTTTAAGAAATGACAACTTTGGTTTCTTGCCAAACCATAGTTCATACTGTGTCGTCTCAACGGATTTAGATGGTGCCCTATTTAACGTGAATGCAACTATCTCTAATGCATAACCCCAAAATGATAGTGGTAAATCGGTAAGAGACATCATAGATCGCACCATATCTAATAAAGTACGGTTACGACGTTTGGATACACCATTACACTATGGTGTTCCAGGTGGCGTGAGTAGTGAAACTATTTCACATTATTTTAACTGAAGGCCAAACTCGTAACTCAAATATTCTCCTCCACGATCAGATCGTAGAAACTTTATTTTCTTGTTACGGTGATTTTCCACTTCACTCTGAAATTATATGAACTTCTCAAATATTTCAGAATTTTGTTGCATCAAGTAGATATACTCATATCTGCTCAAATCATCTGTGAAGATCAGAAAATAATGATACCTGTCGTGAGCTTCAATATTCATCGAACCACATACATCAGTGTGTATGATTTCCAACAAATCTGTTGCTCGCTCCATTGTTCCAGAGAATGGAGTCTTAGTCATCTTGCCCATGAGGCATGGTTCGTAAGCATCAACTGATTCATAATCAAGTGATTCCAAAAGCCCATCAGCATGGATTTTCTTCATGCGCTTTACACTGATATGACCTAAACGGCAGTGCCACAAATAAGTTGCACTATCATCATTAACTTTGCATCTTTTTGGCTTGAATATTATGAATATGTGTATCACTACGATCGAGATCCAACAAACCATTTTTGTTGGTGTGTATGAACATCGAAGGTTCTATTCATGTAAACAGAACAACAATTGTTCTCTAACTTAAATGAATAACCGTATTGCAATAAACATGATCAAATCATATTTATGCTCAACGTAAACACCAAATAACACTTATTTAGGTTCAACACTAATACCGAAAGTATAGGGAGTGTGCGATGATGATCATATCAATCTTGGAACCAATTCCAACACACATCGTCACTTCACCCTTAACTAGTCTCTGTTCATTCTGTAACTCCTGTTTCGAGTTGCTAATTTTAGCAACCGAACAAGTATCAAATACTCAGGGGCTACTATAAACACTAGTAAGGCACACATCAATAACCTGTATATCAAATATACCCTTTGTTCACTTTGCCATCTTTCTTATCCACCAAATATTCCGGGAATTTCCGCTTCCAGTGATCATTTCCTTTGTAGTAGAAGCACTCAGTTTCAGGCTTTGGTCTAGCTTTGGGCTTCTTCACGGGAGCGACAACTTGCTTGTCATTCTACTTGAAGTTCCCTTTCTTTCCCTTTGCCCTTTTCTTGAAACTAGTGTTCTTGTCAATCATCAACACTTGATGCTCTTTCTTGATTTCTACCTTCATCGATTTCAACATCACGAAGAGTTCGGGAATCGTTTTTGTCATCCCTTGCATACTATAGTTCATCACGAAGTTCTAGTAACTTGGTGATGGTGACTAGAGAACTCTGTCAATCACTATCTTATCTGTAAGATTAACTCCCACTTGATTCAAGCGATTGTAGTACCCAGACAATCTGAGCATATGCTCACTGTTTGAGCTATTCTCCTCCATCTTTTAGCTATAAAACTTGTTGGAGACTTCATATCTATCAACTCGGGTATTTGCTTGAAATATTTAACTTCAACTCCTAGAACATCTCATCTGGTCCATGACGTTCAAAACGTCTTTGAAGTCCCGATTCTAAGCCGTTAAGCATGGTGCACTAAACTATCAAGTAGTCATCATATTGAGCTAGCCAAACGTTCATAACGTCTGCATCTGCTCCTGCAATAGGTCTTGTCACCTAGCGGTGCATAAAGGACATAATTCTTCTGTGCAGCAATGAGGTTAATCCTCAGATCACGGATCCAATCCGCATCATGGCTACTAACATTTTTCAACATAGTTTTCTCTAGGAATATAAAAAAAATTAAACGGGGAGCAATATCGCGAGCAATTGATCTACAACATAGATATGCTAATACTACTAGGACTAAGTTCATGCTAAATTTAAGTTCAATTAATCATATTACTTAAGAACTCCCACTTAGACAGACATCCCTCTAATCTTCTAAGTGATCACGTGATCCATATCAACTAAACCATAACCGATCATCACGTGAAATGGAGTAGCTTTCAATGGTGAACATCAGTATGTTGATCATATCTACTATATGATTCACGCTCGACCTTTCGATCTCAGTGTTCCGAGGCCATATCTGCATATGCTAGGCTCGTCAAGTTTAACCTGAGTATTCTGCATGTGCAAAACTGGCTTGCACCCATTGTAGATGGACGTAGAGCTTATCACACCTGATCATCATATGGTGTCTGGGCACGACGAACTTTGGCAATGGTGCATACTCAGGGAGAACACTTTTATCTTGAAATTTAGTGAGAGATCATCTTATAATGCTACCGTCAATTAAAGCAAGATAAGATGCATAAAAGATAAACATCACATGCAATCAAAATATGTGACATGATATGGCCATCATCATCTTGTGCCTTTGATCTCCATCTCCAAAACATTGTCATGATTTCCATCGTCACCGGCATGACACCACGATCTCCATCATCTTGATCTATATCAATGTGTCGTCACATGGTCGTCTCGCCAACTATTGCTCTTGCAACTATTGCTATCGCATAGCGATAATTGTAAAGCAATTATTTGGCGCTTGCATCTTATGCAATAAAGAGACAACCATAAGGCTTCTGCCAGTTGCCGATAACTTCAAGAAAACATGATCATCTTATACAACAACTTATATCTCATCACGTCTTGACCATATCACATCACAACATGCCCTGCAAAAACAAGTTGGACGTCCTCTACTTTGTTGTTACAAGTTTTACGTGGCTGCTACGGGCTGAGCAAGAACCGTTCTTACCTACGCATCGAAAACCACAACGATAGTTTGTCAAGTTAGTGCTGTTTTAACCTTCTCAAGGACCAGGCGTAGCCACACTCGATTCAACTAAAGTTGGAGAAACTGACACCCGCTAGACACCTGTGTGCATAGCACGGCGGTAAAATCAGTCTCGCGTAAGCGTACGCGTAATTTCGGTCCGGGCCGCTTCATCCAACAATACTGCCGAACCAAAGTGTGACATGCTGGTAAGCAGTATGACTTATATCGCCCACAACTCACTTGTGTTCTACTCATGCATATGACATCTACGCATAAAACCTGGCTCGAATACCACTATTGGTGAACGTAGTAATATCAAAATTTTCCTACGCACACGCAAGATCATGGTGATGCATAGCAATGAGAGGGGAGAGTGTTGTCCACGTACCCTCATAGACCGAAAGCGGAAGCGTTAGCACAACGTGGTTGATGTAGTCGTACGTCTTCACGATCCGACCGATCCAAGTACCGAACGCACGGCACCTCCGAGTTCAGCACACGTTCAGCTCGATGACGTCCCGCGAACTCCGATCCAGCAGAGCTTCATGGGAGAACTCCGGCCGGCCCTCTATGGGCGCGTCAGGAGGAGGAGTCCTCCTCCTAGTAGGTGTACGACTCCCCTTTCCTACTCCTACTAGGAGGAGGAAAGGAAGGAGGAGAAGGAGAAGGAGGAAAAGGAGGAAAGGGGGCCGGCCCCCTGGTCCAATTCGGTTTGGGCCAGGGGGGCCGCACACCCTTCCTCCTCTCTTCCACCACTTGGCCCATGAGGCCCATTACTTCTTCCTCGTATTCCCATAACTCCCCAGTACCCCCGAAAATACCCGAATCACTCGGAACCTTTCCGATGTCCGAATATAGTCGTCCAATATATCGATCTTTACGTCTCGACCATTTCGAGACTCCTCGTCATGTCCCCGATCTCATCCGGGACTCCGAACTACCTTCGGTACATCAAATCACATAAACTCATAATACAATCGTCACCGAAACATTAAGCGTGCGGACCCTACGGGTTCGAGAACTATGTAGACATGACCGAGACATGTCTCCGGTCAATAACCAATAGCGGAACCTGGATGCTCATATTGGCTCCCACATATTCTACGAAGATCTTTATCGGTCAGACCGCATAACAACATACGTTGTTCCCTTTGTCATTGGTATGTTACTTGCCCGAGATTCGATCGTCGGTATCTCAATACCTAGTTCAATCTCATTACCGGCAAGTCTCTTTACTCGTTCCGTAATACATCATCCAGCAACTAACTCATTAGTTGCAATGCTTGCAAGGCTTAAGTGATGTGCATTACCGAGAGGGCCCAGAGATATCTCTCCGACAATCGGAGTGACAAATCCTAATCTCGAAATACGCCAACCCAACAAGTACCTTCGGAGACACCTGTAGAGAACCTTTATAATCACCCAGTTACGTTGTGATGTTTGATAGCACACAAAGTGTTCCTCTGGTAAACGGGAGTTGCATAATCTCATAGTCACATGAACATGTATAAGTCATGAAGAAAGCAATAGCAACAAAATAAATGATCAAGTGCTATGCTAACGGAATGGGTCAAGTCAATCACATCATTCTCCTAATGATGTGATCCCGTTAATCAAATGACAACTCATGTCTATGGTTAGGAAACATAACCATCTTTGATCAACGAGCTAGTCAAGTAGAGGCATACTAGTGACACTCTGTTTGTCTATGTATTCACACATGTATTATGTTTCCGGTTAATACAATTCTAGCATGAATAATAAACATTTATCATGATATAAGGAAATAAATAATAACTTTATTATTGCCTCTAGGGCATATTTCCTTCAGAGGTATCTCTGGGCCCACTCGGTGATGCATCATCATAATGATCATGCATTACAGAACGAGTAAAGAGACTTGCATGTAACGAGATTAAACAAGGTATAGGGATACCGACGATCGAATATCGGGCAAGTAACATATCGATGGACAAAGAGAATTGCATACGGGATTGATTGAATCCTTGACATCGTGGTTCATCCGATGAGATCATCGTGGAACATGTAGGAGCCAACATGGGTATCCAGATCCCGCTGTTGGTTATTGGCCGGAGAGATGTCTCGGTCATGTCTACATGGTTCCCGATCCCGTAGGCTTTACACACTTAAGGTTCGGTGACGCTAGAGTTGTTATGGGAAATAGTATGTGGTTACCGAAGGTTCTTCGAAGTCCCGGATGAGATCCCGGACATGACGAGGATTTCCGGAATGGTCCGGAGGTGAAGATCGATATATTGGACGAAGGGTATTGGAGTCCGGAATTGTTTCGGGGGTACCGGGTGACGACCAGCGTGTCCGAAAGGGGTTTCGTAGGCCCCGGTAAGCGTTGGGGGCCTTATGGGCCAAGGGGAGGGGGCACATCAGCCCACTAAGGGGCTGAGCACCCCTCCCACCCCATCTCACGTAACTTGGAGAGGTGGGGGCGCCTCCCCTAGGGCAGCCACCCCTGCCGGCTTGGGGGGCAAGTTTCCTAGGGGTGGGGGCGCACAAACCCATCTAGGGTTTCCCCTGTGGCCGCCGCCCCTACCCTAGGGAAACCCTAGGGAGCCTCCTTCTACCCCCTTCCCCCTATATATAGTGAGGGAGAGAGAGGGCAGCGGCACCCTTCTCCTGGCACAGCCCCTTCCCCTCTCCTACACCTCCTCCTCCTCCGAAGTGCTTGGTGAAGCCCTGCCGGAGAACCATGAGCTCCATCACCACCACGCCATCGTGCTGTCGGAGTTCTCCCTCAACTTCTCCTCTCCCCTTGATGGATCAAGAAGGAGGAGACGTCCCGGGCTGTACGTGTGTTGAACACGGAGGTGCCGTTGTTCGGCGCTTAGATCGGAATCGACCGCGATCTAAATCGCTGCGTGTACGACTCCACCAACCACGTTCTTGTAACGCTTCCTCATCGCGATCTTCAAGGGTATGAAGATACACTCCCCTCTCTCTCATTTCTAGTATCTCCTAGATTGATCTTGGTGACACATAGGAAGATTTTGAATTATTGCTACGTTCCCCAACAGTGGCATCATGAGTTAGGTCTATGCATAGATTCTATGCACGAGTAGAACACAAAGCAGTTGTGGGCGATGATTTGTTCAATTTACTTACCGTTACTAGTCTTATCTTGATCCGGCGGCATTGTGGGATGAAGCGGCCCGGACCGACCTTACACATACGCTTACGTGAGACTGGTTCCACCGACTGACATGCACTTGATGCATAAGGTGGCTGGCGGGTGTCTGTCTTTCCCACTTTAGTCGGATCGGATTCGATGAAAAGGGTCCTTATGAAGGGTAAATAGCAATTGGCATATCACCTTGTGGTTTTGCGTAGGTAAGAAACGTTCTTGCTAGAAACCCATAGCAGCCACGTAAAACATGCAACAACAATTAGAGGACGTCTAACTTGTTTTTGCAGGGTATGCTATGTGATGTGATATGGCGAAAAGGATGTGATGAATGATATATGTCATGTATGATATTGATCATGTTCTTGTAATAGGAATCACGACTTGCATGTCGATGAGTATGACAACCGACAGGAGACATAGGAGTTGTCTTAATTTATTTATGACCTGTGTGTCAATGAAAACGCCATGTAATTACTTTACTTTATTGCTAACCGTTAGCCATAGTAGTAGAAGTAATAGTTGGTGAGGCAACTTCATGAAGACACGATGATGGAGATCATGGTGTCATGCCTGTGACGATGGTGTTCATGCCGCGCCTCGAAGATGGAGATCAAAGGCGCAAGAGGTTATTGGCCATATCATGTCACTTTATGATTTGCATGTGATGTTTGTCATGTTTACATCTTATTTGCTTAAAACGACGGTTGCATAAATAAGATGATCCCTCACTAAAATTTCAAGAAAGTGTTCCCCCTAACTGTGCACCGTTGCGAAGGTTCGTTGTTTCGAAGCACCACGTGATGATCGGGTGTGATAGATTCTAACGTTCGAATACAACGTGTGTAAGCCAGATTTACACATGCAAAACACTTAGGTTGACTTGACGAGCCTAGCATGTACAGACATGGCCTCGGAACACGAGAGACCGAAAGGTCGAACATGAGTCGTATAGTAGATACGATCAACATGGAGATGTTCACCATTGATGACTAGTCTGTCTCACGTGATGATCGGACACGGCCTAGTCGATTCGGATCATGTATCACTTAGATGACTAGAGGGATGTCTATCTGAGTGGGAGTTCATTGAATAATTTGATTAGATGAACTTAATTATCATGAACATAGTCTAAATTGTCTTTGCAAATTATGTTGTGGACTAATAGCTCGCGCTTTAGCTCTTTGTTTTAATACGTTCCTAGAGAAAGACTAAGTTGAAAGATATTGTAAGCAATTGTGCGGACTAGGGCCGTAGTCTGACGATTGTCCTCACTGCTACATAGAAGGCTTATGTCCTTGATGCACCGCTCGATGTGCCAACCCCTCTGGCGTCGTCTGTGGATGTTGTGAATATCTTGTAGACACGTTCTGATGACTACCTAATAGTTTAGTGCGCCATGCTTTACGGCTTAGAGTCGGGGCTCCAAAAGCGTTTTGAACGCCATAGAACATATGAGATGTTCAAAGAGCTGAAATTGGTATTTCAGGCTCACGCCCGTGTTGAGAGGTTGAGACCTCTAACAAGACCTTTGCCTACAAGATGGAGGAGAATAGCTCAGCCAGTGAGCATGTGCTCAGAATGTCTGGGTACTTCAATCACTTGAATCAAGTGGGAGTTAATCTTCCAGATAAGAGAGTGGTTGACAAAAGTTCTCCAGTCGCTATCACCAAGGTACTAGAGTTTCGTGATGAACTTATAACATGCAAGGGAAGATAATCCCGGAGCTGTTCATTGTTCTTAAGGCCGTAAAGGTAGAAATCAAGAAGGAGCATCAAGTGTTGATGGTTAACAAGAGCACTATTTTCAAAGAAGGGCAAGGGCAAGAAGGGAAACTTCTTGAATGGCAAGCCAGTTGCCGCTCTAGTGAAGAAACCCAAGAACCCAAACCCGAGACAAAGTGCTTCAATTAGGGGAACGGTCACTGGTAGCGGAACTGCCTCAAATACTTGGTAGATAAGAAGGCTGTCAACTTCAAAAAAAGTATATTTGATATATGTGTGTTATTGATGTGTACCTTACTAGTACTCCTAGTAGCACCTAGGTATTAGATACCGGTTCAGTTGCTAATATTGGTAACTCGAAACGAAAGCTACGGAATTAACGAAGACTAGCTAAGGGCGAGGTGACGATGTGTGTTGGAAGTGTTTCCATGGTTGATGTGATCACCATCGCACGCTCCCTCTACCTTCGGGATTAGTGTTGAACCTAGATAAATGTTGTTTGCATTGGTGTCTGCGTTGAGCATGAACATGATTAGATCATGTTTATAGCAATACAGTTATTCATTTAAGTCAGAAAATAATGGTTATTCTGATTACATGAATAATACCTTCTATATCATGCACCCAATGTGAATGGTTTATTGAATCCCGGTCGTAGTTATACACATGTTCATAACATTGATGCCAAAAGATGTAGAGTTGATAATGATAGTACCACTTTCATGTGGCACTGCCGCTTAGGTCATATTGGTGTAAAGCGCATGAAAGAACCTCCATGCTAATGGACTTTTGAATTCACTTGATTTTGAATCACTTGACACATGCAAACCATGCCTCTTTGTCAAGATGACTAAAACCTTGTTCTTTGGAACAACGAAACGGGCAAGTGACTTGTTGGAAATCATACATGCTAATGTGTGCGGTCCGATGAGTGTTGATGCACGCAGTGGATATCGTTATTTTCTCACCTTCACCGGTGAATTGAGTAGATATGGGTATATTTACTTAATGAAGCATAAGTCTGAAATGTTTGAAAAGTTCAAGCAATTTCAGAGTAAAGTTGAGAATCATCGTAACAAGAAGATCAAGTTCCTTCGATCTGATCAAAGGGAAAGTATCTGAGTTATGAGTTTGTCAATCACTAAAGACAAGGTGGAATCGTTTCACAGTTGATGCCGCCTGGAACACCATGGCATGATGGTGTGTCCGAACATCGTAATCGAACCTTATTGGATATGGTATATGATGTCTCTTACCAATCTACCGCTGTTTTGGGGGTTATGCATTAAAGACAATTACATTCACTTTAAATTGGGCACCATCTAAGTCCGTGGAGACGACACCGTATGAACTATGGTTTGGCAAGAAACCAAAGTTGTTGTTTCTTAAGGTTTGGGGCTATGATGCTTATGTCGATAGGATTCGGTCGGAAAAGCTCGAACCCAAAGCGGAAAATTGTATCTTCATAGAATACCCCAAACAAGACGATTGGGTATACCTTCTATCTTAGATCTGAGGGCAAAGTGTTTGTTGCTAAGAACAAGTCCTTTCTCGAGAAAGAGTTTCTCTCGAAAGAATTGAGTGGGAGGAAGATAGAACTTGATGAGGTTGTTGAACCTTCACTTCAACCAGAGAGTAGCGCATCACAGAAAGATGTTTCTGTGGCAACTACGTCAGTTGAAGAGAAAGCTAATGATGATGATCATGAAGCTTCAGATCAAATTTCTATCGAACCTCGTAGGTCAACAAGGGTGTGTACAACTTCTCAGTGGTAACCATGTCTTAAAGGTCATGTTGTTGGACAACGATGAACCTATGAGCTATGAAGAAGCGATGGTGAGCCCAGATTCCAACAAATGGCTAGAAGCCATGAAATCCAAGATAGGATCCATGTATGAGAACAAAGTATGGACTTCGGTGGACTTGCCCGATGAATGGCAAGCCATTGAGAATAAATGGATCTTTAAGAAGAAGACATACGTTGATGGCAATGTCACTGAGGGAGTCCTGGATTAGGGGGTGTCCGGATGGCCGGACTATACCTTCAGCCGGACTCCTGGACTATGAAGATACAAGATTGAAGACTTCGTCCCGTGTCCGGAAGGGACTTTCCTTGGCGTGCAAGGCAAGCTTGGCGATACGGATATGTAGATCTCCTACCATTGTAATTGACTTTGTGTAACCCTAACCCTCTCCGGTGTCTATATAAACCCGAGGGTTTTAGTCCGTAGAACATACATAGACAACAATCATACCATAGGCTAGCTTCTAGGGTTTAGCCTCTCCGATCTCATGGTAGATCTACTCTTGTACTACCCATATCATCAATATTAATCAAGCAGGACGTAGGGTTTTACCTCCATCGAGAGGGCCCGAACTTGGGTAAAACTTCGTGTCCCTTGCCTCCTGTTACCATCCGGCCTAGACGCACAGTTCGGGACCCCCTACCCGAGATCCGCCGGTTTTGACACTGACATTGGTGCTTTCATTGAGAGTTCCTCTGTGCCGTCGCCGTCAGGCTCGATCGCTCCTACGATCATCAATAGCAATGCAGTCCAGGGTGAGACCTTCTTCCCCGGACAGATCTTCGCCTTCGGTGGCTTCGCACTGCGGGCCAATTCACTTGGCCATCTGGAGCAGATCGAAAGCTACGCCCCTGGCCATCAGGTCAGATTTGGAAGTTTAAACTACACGACTGACATCCGCGGGGACTTGATCTTCGACGGATTCGAGCCACTGCCGAGCGGGCCGCACTCCGACAAGCATGATCTAGCTCTACCGCCGAACAGTGCCCTGGAGGCCGCACCTGCATCGGCTTCGACCCTTAATTCGGAGCCAACTGCGCCGATCGAGGATGGGCGGTTGGACGCCGCCTCGGGGGCTGCGATCCCAACAGCGATCGAGCCGAACACCAGCCCCGCACTCCGCGAGACTCGTGATTCCAAGGAGCCGGACTCCTCTCCGGACTCCAAACCATTCGCGCCTCTGCCGATCGAATCCGATTGGGCACCAATCATGGAGTTTACTGCTGCGGACATCTTTCAGCACTCGCCCTTCGGCGATATTATGAAATCACTAAAGTCTCTCTCTTTATCAGGAAAGCCCTGGCCGGGCTACGGTCAGCAAGATTGGGATACGGACGATGAAGAAATTCAAAGCCCACCCACCACCCACTTTGTAGCCACTATTGACGATTTAACCGACATGCTCGACTTCGACTTCGAAGACATCAACGGCATGGACGCCGATGAAGGAGACGATGAAGAACCAGTGCATATTGGGCCTGGAACGCCACCTCGTCATATGACGTATACATGGTGGACACACCAAAAGATGACGACGGAGAGCGGAAGGACGCACCGAAGGCTTGTTCCCTCGAAAAGCAGTCAAAGCGGCAACGCAAGCGCCGCCCCAAATCCCGCCTCGACAGAAATAGCGATCACACGGACCCAGCGCTGGAGCTGGGCGAACCGCTGCCGGACAATGACAATCCGGATAATCAAAACGAACAAACAAATTCTATTAAGGATAATGGTTCGGACGACATAACGCCGGACAGGCACCCGGAGCAGCAGAATGCCCGTAAAAGGCTTGTTGCCACCGCGAGGAGTGTGAAAAAGCAGAAGCAAAGGCTCAAGGCTGTGCAAGACACACTCCAAATCAGATGGAGTAAAATACTCAACACAGCAGCGATGTACGGCGACAATCGCCCCTCCAAGAGCTACCCAAAGCGGAAGCTGCTACCTGAATTCGATGAGGAGGCCTCAGACCCCCCACAACCAAATATCAAAGCAGCCACCTGGTCGGATAGACGACCCCTCTATCAACACATAGCGGCATACAATGCCACTCACAATACAACACGCGACCCATGCGAGGGCTCGCACCCAAAGGACGGCGCAACAAGATCCATCTATGGACCACACAAGTGCACCCCAGCATACAATGCAACACAACAAACATCCGAACAACGCGGTACACCTAGATACAGGGGTGCTGCACACCCCCTATGTTTCACCGATGAGGTGCTGGACCATGAATTTCCAGAGGGATTCCAACCCGTAAACATAGAGATACGATGGAAGAACATACCCTGGGGTCTGGATTGAGGACTACATCCTTCATATCCATATGGCTCGAGGAGATGATCTCCACGCCAACAAGTACTTACCCCTCAAGCTCAAAGGGCCAGCTCGTCACTGGCTTAAAGGCCTCCCCGAAAGCTCCATTAGAAGTTGGGAAGAGCTCGAAGACGCCTTTCGGGCAAATTTTCAAGGGACTTATGTCCGACCTCCGGATGCGGACGATTTGAATCATATAACTTAACAGCCCGGAGAGTCAGCCCGAAAACTTTGGAATAGGTTTCTTACTAAAAAGAACCAGATTGTCGACTGTCCAGACGCCAAAGCCTTGGCAGCTTTCAAGCATAGCATCCGTGATGAATGGCTCGCCAAACACCTCGGCCAAAATAAGACGAGAACGATGTCCGCATTAACAAACCTCATGACCCGCTTTTGCGCGGGTGAGGACAGCTGGCTAGCCAGATGCAGCACCAGCGACCCCAGTACATCTGAAGTTAGAGATGGAAACGGGAAATGTCAGGACCCCGACTCAATGCCACATCGATCTAGCATGTAACACCTCATATCACTTTGTGGCCTCACGCACGGTATTCCCACGGGTGTCGCCTTACCTTTGCCCGGGACTGTTTGCGCCTTTTGGCACACGTATATGATAGTGTCGCTAGCATCCATATGATAAGGAGCCCGGGCTGACATGGCTAGTTGTAAACCCAAAGTGGCACAGACTTACAGGGACAGGCATCCATGACCCAGCATCAAACGTGTCGGTCATCAGCGAGTGAATCCAGGCTGTAGCACTGGGCTAGCAGGACTCCGGTATTCATCGCGTGACATTTCCCCGAAGGGACAGACACAGGAACGAAGAAGGACACATGCCGGCCAGCCTAAGTGTTCCGGAGCAGTAGCAAGCTACCATGGCTCGGTGGAAACACTAGGAGACATTTCCCGGTAAGAGAGGCTACTAAAGATAAACAACTAGATAGTCAGATCCCACACATACCAAGCATTTCAATAACATACACACAATATGCTCGATATGTGCAAACACAACATGGCATCACAACATGACTCTACGACTCAAGTATTTATCCAATAGGCTCCGAGGAGCGAGATATTACAAACATGAGTCTCATGACCCAACATTCAGAGCATACAAATAAAAGCACAAGCGGAAGCTATCATGTCTGAGTACAGACATCTATAAATGAAAAAGGCTGAGAAGCCTGACTATCTACCAGATCCTGCCGAGGCACAAGATCGTAGCTGAGGTAACAAGCTAAACGTCGAAGTCCACGCGGAACTACTAGCGAGACCGAAGTCTCTCTGCAAAAACATAAATAGGCAAACGTGAGTACAAATGTACCCAGCAAGACTTACATCAGAACTATCTACATATGCATCATTATCAACAAAGGGGATGGTGGGGTTTAACTGCGGCAAGCCAGCTTTGACTCGGTGGCTATCCTGAACTACGACTGCAAGTAATTCTTTTGAGGTGGCGCACACGAGTCCACATATTCACCATATCAATACACCACTATGGATCCGCTCCCGTCTCCCTACGAGAACGCCATCCATAGCACTCACGCTTATCTTGCGTATTTTAGGGTATCCACTTTCACTTGTCTATGAACTGATATAAGCAACCCAGAAGTCCTTTTCCGCGGACACGGCTATTCGAATAGATGATGATAACCCTGCAGGGGTGTACTTCTTCACACACGCTCTCACCACTTACCGCCGTTTACACGACATGTACTCGGCAACCTTCAAGCGGAAGCCTAACGTGGGTGTCGGCCACGGCCTACCTAAACACTCGAGTCTCTAGTCCAGGTTTATCGCCTATTCGGGTTCCATCCATGAGGAGATCCGGCCGGAGTTTCTCTCACAGCCCCAAACGATGTGAACAGGGTTCCGTGACACCAAACGGGCGCCCGGTATACCCGGCCACGTGCCTACCGCATCACAGCCCACCCCTCCGGTCAGCGCTGCCCACGGCCTCCAGCATACTACAAACACCAGAAACTACTTGCAACTCCTGGACAGAGGACAAGGGTGATCAAGAAGCCGAGAGGGTCCATTGGTTTCGGGCCCAATGCGTGGTAGTAGCTGAATCATGGATCACAAACACAGAACTCAGTTCCTGAGGACGGCTGCAATGAGACAACCCACCATGTACTCCTACATGGCCTCTCACCGCTACCTTTACCAAATCGTGTTCACACGCTTAGCTCACACACCGTAGGACATGTTCACACACCTCTGATTCATCCCGGATGAATCAGACCTGACTCGACTCTAAGCAGTAGCAGGCATGACAAACAAGCATGAATGAGTAGGCACAACAGGGCTCAAACAACTCCTACTCATGCTAGTGGGTTTCATCTATTTACTGTGGCAACGACAGGTCATGCAAAGGATAAAGGGGTTCAGCTACCGCAGCAGGTAACAGATGAATCATTGTTGTCCTAATGCAGTAAAAGAGAGCAGGAGCGAGAGAGTGGGATTGTATCGGAATGAACAAGGGGGTTTTGCTTGCCTGGCACTTCTGAAGATAACATTGAGTCTTCATCAGTGTCAACGATCACAACGTCGGAACATCCTCTACCGGGAGGGAACAGATACCGACAACAAAGAAGAAATACAATCAATGCAATGCACAATATGATGCATGCTCATGACATGGCAATATGAATGTGTTTTGAGCTAATGCAACTAGCAACAGATTAAATGAAGTTGGTTTGAATATAAGATTCAAATTCAAACTCCATATGTGATTATTCAGATGCCATTTATATGATTTGTGCTAAACAGCACCTATAAGTTGTTCTAACATGCATGAAAATAGTATAGATGGATAGATTGGATTTTTTGGTCATTTTTCATATATAATTTATCTCATTTGGAGTTACGGTTGAATTTCTATGATTTTTAGAAGTTTTTACAATTTTCTGGAATTTCCTGAATAATATAAATCCAGAAATGAATTATGGCGTCAGCACCACCTCACTGTGACGTCAGCAGAGTCAACTGGGCTGGCTCGGGTCAAACCTGACGTGGGGGGGGTCCACACGTCAGTGACAAAGGTTAGACAGGGGGGTTAGTTTAGTTTAATTAAAGATTAGGGACACTAGGGCCCACATGTCAGTGTCAGGGGGTTAGATTAGGTGGTGATTAGCATTAAGCTAATCACCTGATGGCGGGGTCCACCTGTCATGGACCCAGGGGAGGTCAAACCCCTGGTCAGTAGGGTCAATCCCGCCGGCGTCTCGATGCCGGCGAGACCCGGGACGGTGGCGGCCGTCGGAAACACGCTACAGGGCACGGGCGAGGCCGTGCTTGGGCTCGTTGGAGAGCCCTTGCTCCCGCGCGTCGAACGGTGCGGTTGCTGGGTCGTGGGGAGGCCGGAGCTGACGACGGCGAGCTCCAAGGCAGCGGCCGGAGTTTGGCCAACGGCGGGTTAGGCGATGCAGGGCGCTAGGGGAGGCGTTGGTGCGTGCTACGTGCTCCTTGTGAGGTGTGGAGCACGGTGGTGTGCCCGGCTTCGAGCCACAGTGGCTCTGGCCACGACGGCGACGAGGCACGGCGGCGGCGAGCTTCGGCCGTGGTGGAAGATGGAGCTAGGGGACGGGAACAGGGGAAGCGAGCAAAGAGGAGGCAACAGGAGCTCACAGGGAGAACGATGAGGTGGTCAGCGAGCTCGGGGGCGTCTTTGGTGCTGCGAATCGAACGGCGGCGATCGCCGGCCGTGGCGATGAAGATGGTGGTGATGGAGGCGTTGCAGCGCGTCCGTGGCGTCGTGGCTTGTCGAGGAGGTCGGGGACATCGAGACGGAGCTCGCAGGCACAGCGAGGGGTCGAGGGGGAGACGGTGGCCGCGGCGTTACGGTGGCGCGGCTGCGGCTGCGCTCGGGCTCAAGAGGGAGAGGGAGCGGAAGAGGGGAAGAGTTCGGGAGAGAGTGAGAGAGCGGTCGGGGCTGCGTGGCGTCGTCCGAGGCGTCGCTAGGGAGGCCGGGGAGGAAGCAGGAGTTGGCCAGGGGAAGCAGGAGGTGGCCGAGCAGGGTGGAGGTGGCGCACGCGGCGGCGTCGCGGTGTCCGTCCTCCTGGCAGGGAGGAAGACGACAGGGGAGGGGGGGGCGGTGGGCTGGGCCGTTGGGGGAGCTGGGCCAGGTAAGTGGGCGCCAGGTAGGTGGCCCAGGTGGCCTTCTCTCCCTTTCTTTTATTTCCTCTTTTCTATTTCTATTTTCTGTAGTTTGTTTTGATTTAGTTTTAGACACTAAATCATTTTTTATAAATCCTGAGAATAATTGTGGACATTAACTGAATTATTACAGAGGCCCTCAACTATTTCCAGAATTGTTGGAGCATTTAAAAATATTAACAGTATTTAAATGCCCCAATTCAAATACAATATGGTTTAATCAAAAATCCAAAAATGTCTTGGAAAAATATCCATCATCTCTGGATATGGTTTTCACCCTTTTCCAGTAATCATGAACATTTTTGCAAACCAATTTGGGTTCTTTGAAAATATTTTGAAGTTGAACCTATTTGCAATGCTTTGGTGCTAGGGCTTGGTCATCCCCATTTCAAATTTCATAAAATTTAAACATGTTGCATGGATGCTAAAGCAAAAACAAACAAGGGCTGATCTGGAGCTGTGACAGCTCACCCCCACTAAACAAAAATCTCGTCCCGAGATTCAAGCGTAGGGTAAGGTGAAGGGGGAACGCAAACTAGTACAATCTTCACGATCCAGGTTGCACTTCAACTGAACGTTGATTTGTTCACCATCATTTTCTCGAAGTCTTGCTCTGAGAACTCCAACTAACATGACAACAAGAGGAAAGGAAAGACCCTAAAAGAATCGTTCTTCTCGGAGGTCGAACAACTCAGGAGTAACTCTCGGGATGAGACATAGCAACATCTCTTGAGCTGAGAGATGAAGCACAGATCTGAAGAAATGGAGTGAGACAGATGACGAGGGTTCACTAGGTAGACAACAACTTCACGCTTAAGGTGGTAATCGGTTGTCAACGTAGCGAGGAGTTGAATTGCCATGATACCATAACGATGCACCTTAGGGAAGGTGACTCGTAGATATATCCCCTTAAGTGGCAAAAAGAATTACCTTTGATTCAAAGATCATTGAAACTCTTTATACCAGCCTAAGGCAATCACAAGCGATCATTTGGAGGGGGTCGGTAGAATGGCATACTCGGACTTGGATGATGTGGATTACCTTGTTGAAGACAACGTAATGGATGAATTTGCTTATCACCGGAAATGGAAGAGACCCATGGTAGAATGGCACAATGGCGGTGCAAGCTGGGAACAGAATGCAAATGCTGGGAATGATTCTGGTAACTGGGGAAGAACCCAACAATAGAGAGTGAATTCACTGTTTGAATAGGTCATAGCATTGCCGAGGAAACTGAGAGCAAACCCAGTTAGTGCCGATGATAACACGTAGCGCTTGTGCGTGCTCTCAAGAACTTGAGCATTTCCACATTCATCAAGGTTTTACCAATATCCGTGTCAAGGATCCTGGCAACACAACTTGCTACCACGATGAATGATGATGGATGATGCAGATGCAAAGGAAGATAACACTTCTCAGATTTCATCTTAGCGAGGCCAAGGAAATAAAATCTGGATGATCGACCGAGAGACATTTAGCACTCCGCTTCTAATGTTCTTCTTGATGTGCTAGTGTAACCCATTCATAGATATGGTTTGATATCTAGAACATCAAGTAAAGGTCGGACTTCGGGAGCACAAGAATCCATAAGGAACAACTAGGGAGGTAAATCCTACGAAATCCTTATGGGGAGGTGGCCAACTTCCTCAATCAAGATATTATAATAACAGGTCTTCCGGCTGGGTGTGTTGGCCACGACATCCACTTTACCGGTTTCCAAGGGATCGATATTATAGTTCTTGGAAAATGTTCCAAACCATCATATCTGCCTGAGATTCAGATCTGGTTGGTGTCAGGATATTCCAGACTCATCGAGTCTAGGAAGAAAAACGAAAGTTTGCAACACAAATCGACGAGATGACGTTGCGAGATTCTCGGGGAATGAACTACGATAGTAAGCTCCAAAACATGAGCTGGTTCTGCTACACACATGTGAACACGCTGTCCCAGACAAGCATGACCACATAGTAGTCTTATAATAAAACACTACCGAGTTCAGGAGGGGGAACCATCAACGAGGGTATCGAAGTCCTTACATAAGTCCGGATTAGCTCTTATGAAGAAACTCCTTCTCCTTGAACAAATCAATCAGTGGCTTGGTGTGCTAGGGATACATATAGATTGAAGGTTGCAAGTCTTCAAACCACAGCATTCTTCGCACGTGTGCATGACTGATTTGGAATGATTCCAAAGAAAGCAACATTGACTTTCTCGAATCCACGGCGGCAACTTGCATCAGATGCACATGAATTAAAGGAAGTCACTACCTTCATCCAAACATATGCTTCATGAGCTAGCATGAACAAATGCTTTCAAAAGTTTCCAACACTAGCTTAATGTTCAACAAAATCATGGAGGAGATAAGGATGTTGTCAATGGGCTCAACAACAATTCATCTAGGTTTCCTTTTAAAAGGAATTCCATAGTTAAGTGAACACGGTGATAGCATTGGTCAGACCAAAGATGTAATGGTGTATGCTCGAGGGATCAACCACGAATAAGACAACATTACGAGCATCGTTGGTACTGATTTGATTTGACGATAGCCCACACTCAAATCAAAGGATTGATAAGACAATAGGTCCAGCAACTGATCACAAGGACCAATCGATGAAGATATCATCTTTCTTCAACACACACTACACAAGAATATCCCTTTGGAACGAACTAAGTCAGGCAAGCTTTTATCTTCCAACTCTCCAAGTTGTTGTCTAGCTTAACCAACTAGCTCAGGGATATCTAACACCGATTCTTGGAGAGAAGGTGGTTCACAAGAAACCAACTTGATCACGAGCTCAACATAACAGTCAGGGAACAACCTGGTAATACTTCCGAGAAGATATTCGGAAAATCACGAACCACCGGTATGTTACTAAGCTCGAGAACAATCTCGCTTTTGAGGGCAAGACGATATGATCAAATGAGTGAGGACTTGACAAGATCCTAACTCATCAATCGAAGGGTGCACCGAAATAAGGACTAGGTAGCACGATCAGTCTTAGAAGGATGATTCAAAAACCAACACGCTAAGAATGAAATTATTATCCTTTAACTACCAAGCAACGAGGTTGCTGGGAGTATTGATTTCACACATCACAATTCATTTGTCGGTATTCCGGTTGCATCAACACGAGGGCCGAGGAATGACTAATGATGGTGAGAAGTATCACTACGTCAAAATTCATGAGAGTTGGTGCAGTTCTCATGACAATTCTGACATAAAGGGGGTAATACTCCAAGGTAGAACAGAACCAAAAGCTGGATTGGCATTTGATCTGCGGCATACAACTTCTTTGACTCAATCCTGGATATGGAAGAGGTACTGGAGTTTGTTTCTCCTAGTCATTCCGAACTAGAACGGCTTGACGGACCACAAGAATAACGAGCATCGGTGAACACGAATGCACGACATCAACTTGACTATCAACTGCTGGACAAGGGTCAAATACAACTACAGAGGGACAACTCAAAAGAACATATGATTTCCTGAGTTGTGGATGCATGGTTTAGCATGTCGAACGAAGTTCAACATATTTCTTCCGGATAACCCATGTAGAAAGGTAGAACTGGCAGAGCCACAATATATAATGGAGAACTCATCAAGAGCACTCTGGTTGTGATCGTTCAGTTCAACGAGGAACTTCTGCCATAAGTAGTTCATGGTATTTGGAAGAAGAAGATACCACGGACTTCAAGGACTATCGCAAAGGTTACTAATAACCTAAGGGAGCTAGCAATTACTATCAACATGAAGTAAGTAGGGTGGATCTCGGGTTCAAGAACCCAGGAATAGAATACCTACTAACTAAATGGCATCGCGGGATGCTTTCGATAATGACGGCCAGAATCATCACACTGGGAACACAAAACATGGCTAGACTACTAGATGATCCCCTGAGACACCTAGGGTCATAATAATAACTCCAACATAAAGGTCGAGGCAGTAGAATACCTCAACTCAACAATTAGTGTGATTGAGCTGGCATAAAGGAACATCGAAACCAGAGGGAAAGGATTTGCAAATGCATCAGACTATTTAGAAACCTGGAATGACTCGGACAGCATAACGGCTGTAAATGCTCAGAAAAGATTTGAGACATTCACAAAAATGGTGGCATAACCACTCAGAGGCACAATATCAAGGTCTCGAGATCAACAGTTAACATACAGAAGTACTAGGAACTGAAACGAGGCTTAAGTCCAACAATCTATAAGTCTACGGATTAGTAACACGTGATCCTGATAGAAAGAAGAGATAGCTTAGTTCTTAATCCCCGTAGGAAAGATAAGATGACTCAGATCAGAAGGGCATGAGGTATAAGGAGTAAAAAAAACCTTACGTTCCATCCCACAATCAATTCCCTTATATAACTAAGAATTTCTAGACTCAACTTCGACCAGTTTGGCTTGGTAATCCTACAGGCAGTCAAGCTCTGATACCAACGCTGTCAGGACCCCGACTCAATGCCACATCGATCTAGCATGTAACACCTCATATCACTTTGCGGCCTCACGCACGGTATTCCCACGGGTGTCGCCTTACCTTTGCCCGGGACCGTTTGCGCCTTTTGGCACACGTATATGATAGTGTCGCTAGCATCCATATGATAAGGAGCCCGGGCTGACATGGCTAGTTGTAAACCCAAAGTGGCACAGACTTACAGGGACAGGCATCCATGACCCAGCATCGAACGTGTCGGTCATCAGCGAGTGAATCCAGGCTGTAGCACTGGGCTAGCAGGACTCCGGTATTCATCGCGTGACATTTCCCCGAAGGGACAGACACAGGAACGAAGAAGGACACATGCCGGCCAGCCTAAGTGTTCCGGAGCAGTAGCAAGCTACCATGGCTCGGTGGAAACACTAGGAGACATTTCCCGGTAAGAGAGGCTACTAAAGATAAACAACTAGATAGTCAGATCCCACACATACCAAGCATTTCAATAACATACACACAATATGCTCGATATGTGCAAACACAACATGGCATCACAACATGACTCTACGACTCAAGTATTTATCCAATAGGCTCCGAGGAGCGAGATATTACAAACATGAGTCTCATGACCCAACATTCAGAGCATACAAATAAAAGCACAAGCGGAAGCTATCATGTCTGAGTACAGACATCTATAAATGAAAAAGGCTGAGAAGCCTGACTATCTACCAGATCCTGCCGAGGCACAAGATCGTAGCTGAGGTAACAAGCTAAACGTCGAAGTCCACGCGGAACTACTAGCGAGACCGAAGTCTCTCTGCAAAAACATAAATAGGCAAACGTGAGTACAAATGTACCCAGCAAGACTTACATCAGAACTATCTACATATGCATCATTATCAACAAAGGGGATGGTGGGGTTTAACTGCAGCAAGCCAGCTTTGACTCGGTGGCTATCCTGAACTACGACTGCAAGTAACTCTTTTGAGGTGGCGCACACGAGTCCACATATTCACCATATCAATACACCACTATGGATCCGCTCCCGTCTCCCTACGAGAACGCCATCCATAGCACTCACGCTTATCTTGCGTATTTTAGAGTATCCACTTTCACTTGTCTATGAACTGATATAAGCAACCCAGAAGTCCTTTTCCGCGGACACGGCTATTCGAATAGATGATGATAACCCTGCAGGGGTGTACTTCTTCACACACGCTCTCACCACTTACCGCCGTTTACACGACATGTACTCGGCAACCTTCAAGCGGAAGCCCAACGTGGGTGTCGGCCACGGCCTACCTAAACACTCGAGTCTCTAGTCCAGGTTTATCGCCTATTCGGGTTCCATCCATGAGGAGATCCGGCCGGAGTTTCGCTCACAGCCCCAAACGATGTGAACAGGGTTCCGTGACACCAAACGGGCGCCCGGTATACCCGGCCACGTGCCTACCGCATCACAGCCCACCCCTCCGGTCAGCGCTGCCCACGGCCTCCAGCATACTACAAACACCAGAAACTACTTGCAACTCCTGGACAGAGGACAAGGGTGATCAAGAAGCCGAGAGGGTCCATTGGTTTCGGGCCCAATGCGTGGTAGTAGCTGAATCATGGATCACAAACACAGAACTCAGTTCCTGAGGACGGCTGCAATGAGACAACCCACCATGTACTCCTACATGGCCTCTCACCGCTACCTTTACCAAATCGTGTTCACACGCTTAGCTCACACACCGTAGGACATGTTCACACACCTCTGATTCATCCCGGATGAATCAGACCTGACTCGACTCTAAGCAGTAGCAGGCATGACAAACAAGCATGAATGAGTAGGCACAACAGGGCTCAAACAACTCCTACTCATGCTAGTGGGTTTCATCTATTTACTGTGGCAATGACAGGTCATGCAAAGGATAAAGGGGTTCAGCTACCGCAGCAGGTAACAGATGAATCGTTGTTGTCCTAATGCAGTAAAAGAGAGCAGGAGCGAGAGAGTGGGATTGTATCGGAATGAACAAGGGGGTTTTGCTTGCCTGGCACTTCTGAAGATAACATTGAGTCTTCATCAGTGTCAACGATCACAACGTCGGAACATCCTCTACCGGGAGGGAACAGATACCGGCAACAAAGAAGAAATACAATCAATGCAATGCATAATATGATGCATGCTCATGACATGGCAATATGAATGTGTTTTGAGCTAATGCAACTAGCAACAGATTAAATGAAGTTGGTTTGAATATAAGATTCAAATTCAAACTCCATATGTGATTATTCAGATGCCATTTATATGATTTGTGCTAAACAGCACCTATAAGTTGTTCTAACATGCATGAAAATAGTACAGATGGATAGATTGGATTTTCTGGTCATTTTTCATATATAATTTATCTCATTTGGAGTTACGGTTGAATTTCTATGATTTTTAGAAGTTTTTACAATTTTCTGGAATTTCCTGAATAATATAAATCCAGAAATGAATTATGGCGTCAGCACCACGTCACTGTGACGTCAGCAGAGTCAACTGGGCTGGCTCGGGTCAAACCTGACGTGGGGGGGTCCACACGTCAGTGACACAGGTTAGACAGGGGGGTTAGTTTAGTTTAATTAAAGATTAGGGGCACTAGGGCCCACATGTCAGTGTCAGGGGGTTAGATTAGGTGGTGATTAGCATTAAGCTAATCACCTGATGGCGGGGTCCACCTGTCATGGACCCAGGGGAGGTCAAACCCCTGGTCAGTAGGGTCAATCCCGCCGGCGTCTCGACGCCGGCGAGGCCCGGGACGGTGGCGGCCGTCGGAAACACGCTACAGGGCACGGGCGAGGCCGTGCTTGGGCTCGTTGGAGAGCCCTTGCTCCCGCGCGTCGAACGGTGCGGTTGCTGGGTCGTGGGGAGGCCGGAGCTGACGACGGCGAGCTCCAAGGCGGCGGCCGGAGTTCGGCCAACGGCGGGTTAGGCGATGCAGGGCGCTAGGGGAGGCGTTGGTGCGTGCTACGTGCTCCTGGTGAGGTGTGGAGCACGGTGGTGTGCCCGGCTTCGAGCCACAGTGGCTCTGGCCACGACGGCGACGAGGCACGGCGGCGGCGAGCTTCGGCCGTGGTGGAAGATGGAGCTAGGGGACGGGAACAGGGGAAGCGAGCAAAGAGGAGGCAGCAGGAGCTCACAGGGAGAACGATGAGGTGGTCAGCGAGCTCGGGGGCGTCTTTGGTGCTGCGAATCGAACGGCGGCGATCGCCGGCCGTGGCGATGAAGATGGTGGTGATGGCGGCGTTGCAGCGCGTCCGTGGCGTCGTGGCTTGTCGAGGAGGTCGGGGACGTCGAGACGGAGCTCGCAGGCACAGCGAGGGGTCGAGGGGGAGACGGTGGCCGCGGCGTTACGGTGGCGCGGCTGCGGCTGCGCTCGGGCTCGAGAGGGAGAGGGAGCGGAAGAGGGGAAGAGTTCGGGAGAGAGTGAGAGAGCGGTCGGGGCTGCGTGGCGTCGTCCGGGGCGTCGCTAGGGAGGCCGGGGAGGAAGCAGGAGGTGGCCAGGGGAAGCAGGAGGTGGCCGAGCAGGGTGGAGGTGGCGCGCGCGGCGGCGTCGCGGTGTCCGTCCTCCTGGCAGGGAGGAAGACGACAGGGGAGGGGGGGCGGCGGTGGGCTGGGCCGTTGGGGGAGCTGGGCCAGGTAAGTGGGCGCCAGGTAGGTGGCCCAGGTGGCCTTCTCTCCCTTTCTTTTATTTCCTCTTTTCTATTTCTATTTTCTGTAGTTTGTTTTGATTTAGTTTTAGACACTAAATCATTTTTTATAAATCCTGAGAATAATTGTGGACATTAACTGAATTATTACAGAGGCCCTCAACTATTTCCAGAATTGTTGGAGCATTTAAAAATATTAACAGTATTTAAATGCCCCAATTCAAATACAATATGGTTTAATCAAAAATCCAAAAATGTCTTGGAAAAATATCCATCATCTCTGGATATGGTTTTCACCCTTTTCCAGTAATCATGAACATTTTTGCAAACCAATTTGGGTTCTTTGAAAATATTTTGAAGTTGAACCTATTTGCAATGCTTTGGTGCTAGGGCTTGGTCATCCCCATTTCAAATTTCATAAAATTTAAACATGTTGCATGGATGCTAAAGCAAAAACAAACAAGGGCTGATCTGGGGCTGTGACAGGAAATCACGGCGTAACAGCAATAACAAATGCCGGAATAAAGAAGACAACACGAAGGGCACGACAGTAAATGCCGGATTCAAAAGCTCTCGGCCAGGTCAAAAGCCGCCCCCTAAAGGCACCAGGGATGAATTGTCCAGCCTCAACAAAATTCTGGACCAAGTATGTCAGATCCATAGTACCCCTGGTAAACCTGCTAATCATACCCACAGGGAATGTTGGGTCTTCAAGCAGTCCGGCAAGCTCAACGCCGTACACAAGGGGGAGGATACACCAAGTGAAGACGAGGACGAGCCTCCCAAGCAAGACACGGGGGAACAAAAGAAATTTCCACCAGAAGTCAAAACAGTAAACGTGTTACACGTGATCAAGGGGAAAAACAATGCGGCACTCCCAGGAAAATATACCCAAGTGCCTGTCACCGTGAGGTCCTGCCACTGGTCGTCTCAACCGATCAATTTCGACCATCGCGATTACTCAGCAAGTATCCGACACGCAGGATGGGATGCCCTGGTATTAGACCCAGTAATTCGCGGATATCACTTCACACGAGTCTTGATGGACGGCGGCAGCAGCCTAAACCTAATATATCAGGACACAATCCGCAGGATGGGGTTAGACCCAACACAAATTCGCCATAGCAACACTAACTTTAAAGGAGTAACGCCAGGCCCAGGGGCTCGTTGTACGGGCTCCCTCCTACTACAAGTTATATTCGGCTCCCCCGATAACTTCCGTCGCGAGCATTTAACCTTCCACATCACTCCGTTTCAAAGTGGCTATCAAGCACTACTCGGACGCGAAGGTTTCGCTCGCTTTAATGAATACCACACTACGCATCCCTCACACTCAAGATACCCGGTCCATGTGGCATCATTTCAGTGCATGGAAATATCAAGCGATCTCTGCGCGCCGAAGAGAGTGAGGCTGCCTTGGCAGCCGCACACTAAAGGCGCCCGGACTAGCGAAAGCGTCCAATAGGTCGTCAAGACCTCAGACACAACTAATCGAGTCTGGCACCGCTACTTATACCAAAAAAATGGTCACACCCCTATTTGTCAATACAAGGGGCTCAATGCGCGCAGACAAGCGGCAATTTCTTCTCATCTTGAATTATACATGGTTTCTTTAAGAAAACTATCTTTTTGTACAACAACTTCCTCACCTAAATTCCCCTCTTTTACAGACGATCATCATGCTGCACCCGTCCAGGATACGGCACAACGGAGACACAGGCGCAGACGTGCAGCAGGGACTCGCTCCAAGGATTCTTTTTAGATTAGAACCCTGCGTAAACCTTTTTTACTGTCTCTTGTTGATACATATCCACCGTTGAGAAGGATGCTGACGTCTTGGCATGTGGCCATGCCAGAACAATGCACGTACCAGGACACAAGGGGCTTCTTACAAAGGCCATTACTTAGGCCCGGTTTATACCACAAAGACCGAATACCTTAGGGAGTGTTTGGCGTCGCGAGTTTGGCCCTATATGCATCAGCTCCGAATCATTGTCTTTGGTCAAATGTTGGGTTTACCCGGCTCCTGTGTTTTGGTGCCTTACGTTCCGCTTTACCGGCTAAGGTAGCACCAGGAGAACTACTACGATTGTGCCCTGGTTCATCCGGACGAGCACCTCAGTAGAGAAAGCCGAAAACTGACTGTCATGATATAACGTGAGACTGGTCAACCACTCGATGACCTGTTGGAATGTTAGAATTCCTCCGCCTTAACGAAGGGCTGTTTTCCGGCCAGGCATGTACGCACCCCGGGATCGGGAGAGTGCGGAGCCACCAGGGGCTATCTAGTAGCCCCACTGTCAAACTCCTATGGCTAAGTGAAAGTGCTAAAGCATTATAGTCCGGTTGCCTCGCTCGCTCCGCTATCACCTCCTTAATAGGACCAAGCCGTTGGGTTAAGTGTGAACGCGTGTTTTTGCAAGCACCTCCACATTATATGCGTGGGGGTTGAAGCCGACGACTGCAATCTTTTAGGTTATACACATGTATACATAAACGGCCGCCCAGGAGGCATCATACTACTTTCAGGCAAAAGTATAAAAATAGCCTTATAAAAATCTACAAAAGCATTTCTCTTACAATGAGATTACATATCACTCAAACATAATATTTTTTTGAGCACTGGGTCTCTATCAAACGAGCACCCTCAAGAACTTCTTCAAAGTAGTGCCCAGCAGCGCTTCGACCTATGGCCGAATCCCGCGCTGCAACAGTGGTAGCATCCATCTCCGCCCAGTATGCTTTAACACGGGCAAAGGCCATCCGTGCGCCCTCAATGCACGCCGACCTCTTCATCGCATTAATGCGCGGCACCACGTCAAGGAACTGCTGCACCAAGCTGAAATAGCTGTTCAGTTTCGACATTTCCGGCCATAGCTGATCCACAACAGACCTCATGGAGAGTCCGGACAACCTATTTAGTTCGGCATTCGGCTAATTGGTCAGTCAATGAAAGCGGATGCTCGGGAGAATGGAATTGTCTCCAAAACAGCCGGTCTACTTCACGGTCCGTCTGACCCTGGAAGTACTTGGCCGCATCGGCAGCGCTCACTGCCAAATCCATATACACATCCTCCGAACTCCACAACCGATCTAGAGGGGCATACCGTGGATCTCTGAACTTCCTCCGCAACATAAAGGATTTCCCAGCTACAATATCCCCGGCTTCCCACAGCTCCTCCTTCTTTGCCCTCATAGCAGAGCGGAGGTCTTCTCTCGTCGCAGCGGCCTTCTCAAGGTCCGATGCCTTCGCCTGGTTTTCCTTTTCAAGAACCCGGCAACGGTCGGCGGAGGCTTTTAATTCTATGGCCATCTTGGCCATCTTATCTCGGCTCTTGCCATGCGCGGCCTTCTTGGCTTGCAACTCTTTGGCCGCCTTCAAAGCAGCCGCATTACCCAACCTTGCTTGTTCCTTGGCTCGGGCAAGTTCTGCCCGCAAGGCTTCAACAGTGGCAGCTCCATCTGTAGTCACAACATATTAAAGATACTGGCATCATGCTGCTCTTCCTATGTGGCGTTTACCAGATAATGACACTTACCATGTGCCTCATCAAGCCTTTTGTTAACAAGCTCGATGTCGGCGTCTGCCGCATCCAACTGCCGTTCTAAATGGGCAAACTCGCTAGTCCGGCTAGCCACCGGAGCTTCCATAACCTGCACATAGAGGCAGTATGGTTATTACCTGGGAATATGATCCTCTGTTCGTCGTCGTTTCCGACGACAACCAGAGTCTCAGGGGCTATTATCTACACAGGGCACACCTAGCATGTGCAGGACTATCATACATTATTTTACGTACCTCAAAGCCTGTCAATAGACTCATAAAAGCTTCATGCAATCCGCTTTCGGCGGACGCGATTCTCTCCACCATCGTACTCATCAGCATATAGTGTTCATCTGAGATGGCCGCTCGCCCCACCAACTCCCTCAGAACATCCGATCGCACACTAGACGGTGCCAGACTCTTTTGTCTGCTCTCTTCGGGATCCGGACACTGGGAGCTCTAGGGGTCAATGGGATTATCTTCTGGCCTCACCGTATTCGGAGAGGCCCTCCGCGACGACACTTCGGGGTCACCCGCTTCCGGAGCGGAGGACTCCGGAGGAGGCATTTCGCTCTCCATCATCTTTGGAAGAAGATCCCCCGAAGACGAGCTCATTTGAGAGGGGCTAAGGCCTGAACTGCAAAAGATGGCATACCTGTGCTATTGCAGTATTTCAGGTCACTTATGACTCGCTGGAGAATTGATCCCCCCGCGGACTTTGTGCGGCAAAAGCACCCCCCAAGGTAGGACCCTCTGTGGGAGACTTCTTCTCCCGTTTGGAAGCTTCGGCTTCCGAATCCCCGGGCGCAGTCCTTTTCCTCCTCCGATCGTCTTCCTTCATGGAGACGCTCGCTCCCTTGGTTAGAATGGGCAGCGTTGGGGGCCCCCGTCCACCCGTATTATCCTCCCTGATATCTTCCTTCAAGGGCTCTGGGCAGGGTGTGACCTGGAGCATCTTTTCCAGTACCGGATTTTCCAAACCCTCAGGGAGGGGGGCCAAACACCGAATCAACTTCACCTTTGTTAGCCAGTCCTGGTCAAAAAGTGAACTCTTAGAGATAACTTCGTAACAAATGAGAGATAGTATGTTCGGCCGGAAGATTCCTTACCTGTTCGGCGGCGCGGTTACTGCTTAGGCCCACGTCCTCAGTGATTTCCGAACACTCTACCTGAGGTCCGAAGAATGACTTGTACATCTCCTCGTGCGTCAGGCCAAGGAAATTTTGAATGACACGCGGTCCCTCAGGATTGAACTCCCACAAGCAAAGGGGCCGGTGTTTGCAAGGCTGGACTTGACGGACCAGCATAACTTGTATTACCGCAACCAAACTGAAATCTCCATTAAAGAGATCTCGAATGCGGCTTTGCAGTATGGGCACATCCTTGGCTGGACCCCAGCTCAGTCCTCTGCTAATCCATGACATCAGTTGTGGTGGAGGGCCCGAGCGGAAAATGGGGGCGGCCGCCCACTTGGCACTTCTAGGAGCCGTGATGTAGAACCACTCCTGTTGCCACAATTCAGACACCTCTAGAATGGAACCTTTGGGCCATGAAGCTCCTGTCATCTTGCGTATTGAGGCACCTCCACACACCGCATGTTGCCCCTCGATCATCTTCGACTTTACTTCAAAGGTCTTGAGCCATAGGCCAAAGTGAGGGGTAACCCGGAGGAAGGCCTCGCACACGACAATAAATGTCGTGATATGAAGAAAGGAGTCCGGAGCTAGATCATGGAAATCTAGCCCGTAATAAAACATCAAGCCCCTGACGAAAGGATCCAGAGCAAGGCCTAGACCTCGGAGGAAGTGGGAGACGAACACGACGCTCTCGTTGGGCTCGAGGGAGAGGACGGCCTGCCCCCGGGGAGGCAGCCGATGCAAAATCTCGGTGGTCAGATATCTGGCCTCCCTCAACTTTTTGATGTCTTCTTCCGTGACGGAGGAAGGAACCCATCGGCCTTGAAGGCTAGATCCGGACATGACTGAAGGTTCGGAGCACCTGACCTGAACTTTGGGCATTTGAGCTTGAGGTGGGGGAAGGATTTGATTGAGCACGAGAGGGAAAAATAAAAGCCTTGTCCCTTTATAAAGAGGGTGAATATCAAGCGTCCTCTCCGTGTCCGTTTGGACTTGCCTATAATCTAGGAGTCCTAGAAGCGGTTGGGTTACCCACGCCCGTATTGATGAGAATCCCGGAATAAGGGGACACGATCTATGCTTTAACAAGACATGCCAAAGAAACCGCCTCGCATGATGCGCTGAGGTGGGATAATGAAACGACTCGGATAAAGGCTTGGCAGTGGTGTGTCACACTACGGAATACGTCAGCAGATTAGATTTGTGTAAATATTATTCTCTCTATGGCAATATGTGGAAACTTATTTTGCAGAGCCGGACACTATCTTTGTGTTCAAAATCTTCTATGAAGTACTTGGAGGAGGAACCTGCCTTGCAATGCCGAAGACAATCTGCGCGCCGGAATCGTCGTCATTGAAGCCTGGTTCAGGGGCTACTGAGGGAGTCCTGGATTAGGGGGTGTCCGAATGGCCGGACTATACCTTCAGTCGGACTCCTGGACTATGAAGATACAAGATTGAAGACTTCATCCCGTGTCCGGAAGGGACTTTCCTTGGCGTGGAAGGCAAGCTTGGCGATACGGATATGTAGATCGCCTACCATTGTAACCGACTTTGTGTAACCCTAACCCTCTCCGGTGTCTATATAAACCGGAGGGTTTTAGTCCGTAGAACATACATAGACAACAATCATACCATAGGCTAGCTTCTAGGGTTTAGCCTCTTCGATCTCGTGGTAGATCTACTCTTGTACTACCCATATCATCAATATTAATCAAGCAGGACGTAGGGTTTTACCTCCATCGAGAGGGCCCGAACCTGGGTAAAACTTCGTGTCCCTTGCCTCCTGTTACCATCCGGCCTAGACGCACAGTTCAGGACCCCCTACCCGAGATCTGCCGGTTTTGACACCGACAGTCACCACTTGTGAAGCTCGACTTGTCTCAAAGAAGTTTCCGACAAGTTCAAGGAGTTGACTATGATGAGACTCTCTCAATCATAGCGATGCTAAAGTCTGTTAGAACTATGTTAGCAGTTGCTGCATTTTCATTTATGAAATCAGGCAGATGGATGTCAAAACAAAGTTTCCTGGACGGTTTCCGGGAGGAAAGGTTGTATGTGATGCAACCAAAAGGTTTTTTGTCAATCCTAAGGATGCTAAAAGGTATGCAAACTCCAGCGATACTTCTATGGACTGGAGCAAGCATCTCGGAGTTGGAACATACGCTTTGATGAGGCGATCAAAGCATTTGGGTTTATACAAAGTTTGCAAGAAACTTGTATTTGCAAGAAAGTGAGTGGGAGCACTACAACATTTCTGATAGGTATATATGGATGACATATTATTAATCGGAAATGATGTAGAATTTCTAGAAAGCATAAAGTGTTGTTTGAATGGAGTTTTTCAAAGGAAGACCTGTGTAAAACTGCTTACATGTTGGGTATCAAGATCTATAGAGATAGATCAAGACACCTGATAAGACTTTCACAGAGCAAATACCTTAACATGATCTTGAAGGAGTTCAAGATGGATCAGTCAAAGAAGGAGTTCTTGCCTGAGTTGTGAGGTGTGAAGTTAAGACTTGAAGCTCGACCGCGGCAGAAGAAAGAGAAAGGACGAAAGTCGCCCCCTATGCATTAGCCATAGGCTCTATACGATATGCCATGCTGTGTACCGCGATGTGCCTTGCCACGTGTCTGGCAAGGGGGTACAAGAGTGATCCAGGAGTGGATCATTGGACAGCGGTCAAAATTGTCCTTAGGAATAAGGAAATGTTTCTCAGTTATGGAGGTGATAAAGAGTTCGGTGTAAAGGGTTACGTCGATGCAAGCTTTAACACCTATCCGGATGACTCTGAGTAGCAAACCGGATACGTATAGTGGAGAAACTATTTGGAATAGCTCCAAGTGGAACATAGTAGCAACATCTACAATATGAAATCGAGATTTGCAAAGAACACATGGATCTGAATGTTGCAGGCCCGTTGACTAACACTTCTCTCGTAAGCATAACATGATCAAACCCTAGAACTCATTGAGTGTTAATGACATGGTGATGTGAACTAGATTATTGACTCTAGTAAACCCTTGGGTGTTAATCACATGGCGATGTGAACTAGATTATTGACTCTAGTAAACTCTTCGGGTGTTAGTCACATGGCGATGTGAACTGTGAGTGTTAATCACATAACGATGTGAACTAGATTATTGACTCTAGTGCAAGTGGGAGACTGTTGGAAATATGCCCTAGAGGCAATAATAAAATGGTTATTATTATATTTCCTTGTTCATGATAATTGTCTATTGTTCATGCTATAATTGTATTAACCGGAAACCGTAATACATGTGTGAATACATAGACCACAACATGTCCCTAGTAAGCCTCTAGTTGACTAACTCGTTGATCAATAGATGGTCATGGTTTCCTGACCATGGACATTGGATGTCATTGGTGACGGGATCACATCATTAGGAGAATGATGTGATGGACAAGACCCAATCTTAAGCATAGCACAAGATCGTGAAGTTCGTTTGCTAAAGCTTTTCTAATGTCAAGTATCATTTCCTTAGACCATGAGATTGTGCAACTCTCGGATACCGTAGGAATGCTTTGGGTGTACCAAACGTCACAACGTAACTGGGTGGATATAAAGGTGCACTACAGGTATCTCCGAAAGTGTCTTTTAGGTTGGCACGAATCGAGACTGGGATTTGTCACTGCGTATGACAGAGAGGTATCTCTGGGCCCACTCGGTAATGCATCATCATAATGAGCTCAATGCGACTAGGGAGTTAGCCACATGATCATGCATTACAGAATGAGTAAAGAGACTTGCATGTAACGAGATTGAACAAGGTATAGGGATACCGATGATCGAATATCGGGCAAGTAACATACCGATGGACAAAGGGAATTGCATACGGGATTGATTGAATCCTTGACATTGTGGTTCATCCAATGAGATCATTCTGGAACATGTAGGAGCCAACATGGGTATCCAGATCCCGCTGTTGGTTATTGGCCGGAGAGATGTCTCAGTCAAGTCTACATGGTTCCCGAACCCGTAGGGTCTACACACTTAAGGTTCGGTGAAGCTAGAGTTGTTATGGGAAATAGTATGTGGTTACCGAAAGTTCTTCGGAGTCCCGGATGAGATCCCGGATGTGATGAGGAGTTCCAAAATGGTCCGGAGGTGAAGATCGATATATTGGACGAAGGGTATTGGAGTTCGAAATTGTTCCGGGGGTACCGGGTGACGACCAGCGTGTCCGATAGGGGTTCCGGAGGCCCCGGCAAGCGTTGGGGGGCCTTATGGGCCAAGGGGAGGGGGCACATCAGCCCACTAAGGGGATGAGCGCCCCTCCCACCCCATCTCACGTAACTTGGAGAGATGGGGGCACCTCCCCTAGGGCAGCCACCCCTCCCGGCTTGGGGGGCAAGTTTCCTAGGGGTGGGGGCGCACAAACCCATCTAGGGTTTCCCTTGTGGCCGCCGCCCCTACCCTAGGGAAACCCTAGGGAGCCTCCTTCTCCCCCCTTCCTCCTATATATAGTGTGGGAGAGAGAGGGCAGCCGCACCCTTCTCCTGGCGCAGCCCCTTCCCCTCCCCTACACCTCCTCCTCCGTAGTGCCTGGCGAAGCCCTGCTGGAGAACCATGAGCTCCATCACCACCACGCCGTCGTGCTATCGGAGTTCTCCCTCAACTTCTCCTCTCCCCTTGGTGGATCAAGAAGGAGGAGACGTCCCCGGGCTGTACGTGTGTTGAACGCGGAGGTGCCGTTGTTCGGCGCTTAGGTCGGAATCGATCGCGATCTAAATCGCTGCGTGTATGACTCCACCAACCGCGTTCTTGTAACGCTTCCGCATCGTGGTCTTCAAGGGTATGAAGATACACTCCCCTCTCTCTCGTTGCTAGTCTCTCCTAGATTGAACTTGGTGACACATAGGAAAATGTTTAATTATTGCTACGTTCCCCAACATATCTAGGCATGATCATGTATATAGGCATCACGTCTGCGACAAGTAGACCGAAACGATTCTGCATCTACTACTATTACTTCACACATTGACCGCTATCCAGCATGCATCCAGAGTATTAAGTTCATAAGAACAGAGTAACGTATTAGGCAAGATGACATGATGACATGATGTAGAGGGATAAACTCAAGCAATATGATATAACCCCATCTTTTTATCCTCGATGGCAACAATACAATATGTGCCTTCCCGCCCCTGCTGTCACTAGGAAAGGACACCGCAAGATTGAACCCAAAGCTAAGCACTTCTCCCATTGCAAGAAAGATCAATCTAGTAGGCCAAAATAAATTGATAATTCAAAGAGACTTGCAAAGATATTTAAATCATGCATAAAAGATTTCAGAGAAGAATCAAATATTGTTCATAGATAATCTTGATCATAAATCCACAATTCATCAGATCTCGACAAACACACCACAAAAAGAATTACATCGAATAGATCTCCAAGAGAATCAAGGAGAACTTTGTATTGAGATCCAAAGAGAGAGAAGAAGCCATCTAGCTAATAACTATGGACCCGAAGGTCTGTGGTAAACTACTCACACATCATCGAAGAGGCTATGGTGTTGATGTAGAAGCCCTCCGTGATTGATTCCCCTCCGGCGGAGCGCCAGAAAAGACCTCAAGATGGGATCTCACGGGTACAGAAGGTTGCGGCAGTGGAAATAGGGTTTCGTGGTGCTCCTAGATGTTTTTGGGGTATATGGGTATATATAGGAGGAAGAAGTACGTCGGTGGATTTGCGAGGGGCCCACGAGGGTGGGGGCGCACCCTCCTACCTCATGGCCTCGTCGCTTCTTTCTTGACGTCCACTCCAAGTCTCCTGGATCACGTTTGTTCCAAAAATAATTCTCCCGATGGTTTCATTCTGTTTTGATTCCATTTGATATTCCTTTTCTGCAAAACACTGAAATAGGCAAAAAACAACAATTTGCACCGGGCCTTTGGTTAATAGGTTAGTCCCGAAAATAATATAAAAAGGTATATTAAAGCCCATTAAACATCCAAAACAGATAATATAATAGCATGGAACAATAAAAAATTATAGATACATTGGAGATGTATCAAGCATCTCCAAGCTAATTCCTGCTCGTCCGCGAGTAGGTAAATGATAAAAACAGAATTTTTGATGTGGAATGCTACCTAGAATAATTCTCAATGTAATTTCCTTTATTGTGGCATGAATGTTCGAATGCGATCCGTTCAAGACAGAAGTTTAATATTGATATAAAATAATAATACTTCAAGCATACTAGCAAAGCAATCATGTCTTGTCAAAATAACATGGCCAAAGAAAGTTATCCCTACAAAATCATATAGTCTGGCTATGCTCTATCTTCACCACATATTTAAATCATGCACAACCCCGATGACAAGCCAAGAAATTGTTTCATACTTTTGATGTTCTCAAAAAAAATTAATCTTCACGCAATACATGAGCGTGAGCCATGGATATAACACTGTAGGTGGAATAGAATGGTGGTTATGGAGAAGACAAAAAGGAGAAGATAGTCTCACATCAACTAGGCGTATCAACGGGCTATGGAGATGCCCATCAATAGATATCAATGTGAGTGAGTAGGGATTGCCATGCAACGAATGCACTAGAGCTATAAGTGTATGAAAGCTCAACAAAAGAACTAAGTGGTGTGCATCCAACTTGCTTGCTCACGAAGACCTAGGGCATTTTGAGGAAGCCCATCATTAGAATATATAAGCCAAGTTCTATAATGTAAAATTCCCACTAGTATATGAAAGTAACAGCATAGGAGACTCTCTATCATGAAGATCATGGTGCTACTTTGAAGCACAAGTGTGGTAAAAGGATAGTAGCATTGTCCCTTCTCTCTTTTTCTCTCATTTTTTTATTTGGGCCTTTTCTCTTCTTTTTTATAGCCCCCTCTTTTTTTCGCGGAGTCTCATCCGGCTTGTGGGGGAATCATAGTCTCCATCATCCTTTCCTCACTTAGGACAATGCTCTAATAATGATGATCATCACACTTTTATTTACTTACAACTCAAAAAATTACAACTCGATACTAGAACAAAATATGACTCTATGTGAATGCCTCCGGCGGTGTACCGGGATGTGCAATGAGTCAAGAGTGACATGTATGAAAGAATTATCAAGGTGGCTTTGCCACAAATACGATGTCAACTACATGATTGTGCAAAGCAATATGACAATGATGAAGCGTGTCATAACAAACGGACCGGTGGTAAGTTGCATGGCAATATATCTCGGAATGGCTATGGAAATGCCATAATAGGTAGGTATGGTGGCTGTTTTGAGGAAGGTATGTGGTGGGTGTATGGTACCGGCGAAACTTGCGCTGTACTAGAGAGGCTAGCAATGGTGGAAGGGTGAGAGTGCGTATAATCCATGGACTCAACATTAGTCATAAAGAACTCACATACTTATTGCAAAAATCTATTAATTATGGAAACAAAGTACTACACGCATGCTCCTAGGGGGATAGATTGGTAGGAAAATACCATCGCTCGTCCCCGACCGCCACTCATAAGGAAGACAATCAATAAATAAATCATGCTCCGACCTCATCACATAACGGTTCACCATATGTGCATGCTACGGGAATCACAAACTTTAGAACAAGTATTTCTCAAATTCAAAACTAATAAACTAGCATGACTCTAATATCACCATCTTCATATCTCAAAACAATCATCAAGTATCAAACTTCTCATAGTATTCAATGCATTTTTTATGATAGTTTTTTGTTATACCCATCTTGGATGCCTATCATATTAGGACTAATTTTATAGCCAAAGAAAATTACCATGCTGTTCTAAAAGACTCTCAAAATAATATAAGTGAAGCATGAGAGATCAATAATTTCTATAAAATAAAACCACCACCTTGCTCTTAAAGATATAAGTGAAGCACTAGAGCAAAATTATCTAGCTCAAAAGATATAAGTGAAGCACATAGAGTATTCTAATAAATTCTGATTCATGTGTGTCTATCCAAAAGGTGTGTACAGCAAGGATGATTGTGGTAAACTAAAAATCAAAGACTCAAATCATACAAGACGCTCCAAGCAAAACACATACCATGTGGTAAATAAAAATATAGCCTCAAGTAAAGTTATCGATAGACGAAGATGAAAGAGGGGATGCCTTCCGGGGCATCCACAAGCTTAGGATTTTGTTTGTCCTTGAATTTTACCTTGGGGTGACTTGGGCATCCCCAAGATTAGGCTCTTGCCACTCTTTATTCCAAAATCCATCAAATCTTTACCCAAAACTTGAAAACTTCACAACACAAAACTCAACAGAAAATCTCATGAGCTCCATTAGTATAAGAAAACAAACCACCACTTCAAGGTACTGTAATGAACTCATTATTTATTTATATTGGTGTTAAACCTACTTTATTCCAACTTCTCTATGGTTCATACCCCCCCCCCCCGATACTAGCCATAGATTCATCAAAATAAGCAAACAACACACGAAAAACAGAATCTCTCAAAAACAGAATAGTCTGTAGTAATATGCAGGTTTCGAATACTTATGTAACCCCAAAAATTCTGAAATAAATTGGTAGACGTGAGGAATTTTTCTATTAATCATCTGCAAAAATAATCAACCTAATTGCACTCCCCAGTAAAAAATGGAAGCAAATCTCATGAGCGCTAAAGTTTCTGTTTTTTACAGCAAGATCGCAAAGACTTCCCCCAAGTCTTCCCAAAGGTTCTACTTGGCACAAACACTAATTAAAAACATAAAAACACATCTAAACAGAAGCTAGATGAATTATTTATTACTAAACAAGATCAAAAACAAGAAACGAAAATAAAATTGGGTTGCCTCCCAACAAGCGCTATCGTTTAACGCCCCTAGCTGGGTATCTATAATTTTAATGATGCTCACATAAAGATAGCAATTGAAACACGAAGGGAGCATAAAGAAGCATAAGAAAATCACATCTAAGTCTAAAATACTTCCTATGAATAGGCATCTTATAGGAAAACAAATTTATCATAGCAAGCAAAAACTAGGATATGTAAGGAAGCGGAAAGAAACAATAGCAATCTCAACATAACGAGAGGTAATTTAGTAACATGAAAATTTCTACAATCATATTTTCCTCTCTCATAATAATTGCATATGCTATCATAAGAAAATTCAACAAAATATCTATCACATAAAATATTTTCAACACAATCCACATGCATGCAAAGTTGACACTCTTCCAAAATAGTGGGATTAACATTAACTAAAGTCATAACCTCTCCAAACCCACTTTTATCAAAAATTGCATAAGATTGAACATTCTCCAAATATGTGGGATCTAAATTTGACACTCTTACAAACCCACTTTCAATAATATTGGAAACACTATTATCAATCTCATATTCATCATGGGGCTTAAACAAATTTTCAAGATCAAAAGAAGAATCACCCCATTCATGATCATTGCAACAAATAGTAGTTATAGCAAAACTAGCACCCCAAGCTTAGGGTTTTGCATATTATTAACACAACTGACATTAATAGAATTTATAATAACATCATTGCAATCATGCTTTTTGAAGGAACTATCAAGTATGGGTGCAATAGCAACGATCTCATGTTTAACATAAGGAATTAGAGTAAATTCATCTCCATAAATATTGGCATCATGGCCACAAGAATAGCAAGCATCATGTTCATCAAGGGATATTTCAATCAAATCATTGGAATCATAATTATCTATAGATTCATGCATATCATTATTTTCTTCCAAAGCAACGGTCATTCTTTCAATAAATTCTTTGACATAGACATTATGAGCATAGTTTTCATAGCAATATTTAAGTATGTCAAAATTTTCATATTCATAGAGAGTAATATCATACTTTTCAATCAAAGAAGGAACTTCATAAGCACCCTTAAAAGCAACAAAATCTTCAATTTGTTTGATATCATAGTAACTATAAACACCCTTTGCATAAGAAGATAAGATTTCATTATCATTAAAGTCACATAGGTAGGGGAGGTGTTTTTTAGGGTTCTTAGAGCAACAAGTAAAATAATAAATTTCACAAAGATTCCAAGCATAACTCAACAATCTGTTTATTTGATCCCATAAGAGTTTCCCTTTTCAAACAAACGGTGACACACAAAATGAGCATACTCATCTAAAGATTTCCCATCAACTAGGCTAGTTGGGGTATCAGCACGAGTGCATAAGGATCAAAGATGATCCAAGTAGAACACTTTAAGTGGATCCATATCAATAGATTTTTAGCAAGCAAAAAGATACAAGCAAATGGAAGGCACATGGAAACACAAAGAAAGATACATACGGGAAGAAGGCAAAGAAAAGGCAAAGGTTTTTGAAAATCGTTTTAGAAGTGGGGGAGAGGAAAACGAGAGGAAAATGGCAAATAATATAATGCGATGGATAAGAGTTTGTGATGGGTACTTGGTATGTCTTGACTTGTGTGTAGATCTTCCCGGCAACGGCGCCAGAAATCCTTCTTGCTACCTCTTGAGCATGCGTTGGTTTTCCCTTGAAGAGGAAAGGGTGATGCAACAAAGTAGCTGTAGCGACCAGACCTCAAACAGTCTGATCTCTGTGCTCCGGTGTCATCCCTGGATCAGTAATGCTAACACCACACAGTACTCGGAGGATTTATAGCAGAGTAGCAATCACACACTTATTACATCGAGTGTCTCAAAAGAGAACTTATTACAATAAATATGGCTTAAGGCCATCTAATAACGATAACAGCGGAAGGCTTGGAAGATAAGTGAGTCCATCAACTCCAACGGCATCACTAAGTATAGAACCACGACCTAAAAACTCCTCAATCGTCGTCTGAAAAGTCTGCAACATTAACGTTGCAGCCCGAAAACGGGTCAGCACATGGAATATGCTGGCAAGGTAACACATAGAGAGTAATGGAATGCAACAGCTATACTATATGCATATTTGGCTGGTGGAAAGCTCTATGGTTACAGTTTTTGCGTAAAGCCAATTTTTCCATACTTCAAAGGAATAAATTTAATTACTATCATGGTGGTTGTGAAACATTGAGAATGGTTGACAGCAACCTCAATCCCAATTAAGTAACATCATTAAAACCCAACAATATTAATTTTAGAGTAACATGTTGAGATTCACACGATAATCCAGGTACTAGATACTCAAGATGTCCATAACCGGGTACACGGCTAACCATGATTAGTTTATACACTCTGCAGAGGTTTGCACACTTTTCCCCACAAGACTCGATCGCCTCCGTTTGGTTTCTCGCACTGCAGGGTGTTTGAGAAGACGGACGACCGAGACACAGTCTTTCAGAAGCGCTAGCACCTTACGACGGGTAGACCGGTACACCTACTTTCCCCTACATCTACTAGTCTACCACTGTAAGAGTTCGCACAACTTAGTCAACTATGCCAGAGCCCATAATGGCTTGTGGCTGCACACAGAAGTTTCTAGTATGAATAATCTCATGATCCCTTTGAGCCTGGGTGGCGGTCCAAAAGAAAACAGGCAAGTCCTGGTAACCCCAGGTGCCTCAATCCACCCAGATGTGTGTTAGGTTGCCACCTTAGATAAACCCTTAATTATAAATCTCACATCTGTCATGGATATCACTCACCCAATCCACGTCTACTAGCATAGCATGGCATAATAAGCAAACGTAGAAGTAACTCCCAAAGGTTTGATAATAAACAGGCAATAGGTACTACCTCATCTACTTCCCATCCCACAATTTTAATTAGATCCTAATCATGCAATGTGTGAGGATTGATCTAATGCAATAAAACTGGGTTGTAGAAAAGGTATGATCAAAGTGTTACTTGCCTTGCTGATGATCCGCGTAACCTAGAGATTCGAAGTAACAGGCGGCGCACTCCTGGTATTCTATCGCAGACAAACAACAAGCATATAATAAGTACTCATCTAATACACAGGTAAAACTCAAATAGAAGATCTAACCAGAAAGTTCAACTTAAGAACCCTGGTTTGCAAAAGAATCAAATCGAACGAAGCAAAAGAAATCAAACGGCGAAACAAAATAACTTCGTTCTAGTAATCTGGATCTAGGGCAAATTTTACAGTAGCAAAAACTTGTTTAAGTTGATTATTCGGAAAGAGGGTTTCACGAAACTCCAGGCGCTTGAATCGCCTGATTCCGATAAACGAGCAAAAAGTTATACTAAAATGAAAATTGGATCAGAAATCGCGATCAGAAAATAACCGCGGAAAATCTGATGAAAAAAAAGAAAAACGACGAACAGATTTTTAAAAAAAAACTGCACGGAAAACGAGGCGGCGGCGAACCTCGAAAGGCGCGCGGCTCTGGCGGCGGCGGCGGCGGCTAAAGGCGGCGGCGGCTAGGGCTTCGAGGGGCTGGGCTGGCTCTCTCTCTCGCCCGGGCGGTTGCTATATAAAGGCCTGGCCAGCGGTTTCCTGGCCGGGTACGACCCGGAGTCGGTTCCAGTTCTTTTTTTTTATAAATCCGCTCGGAAGAAAAATAAAAAGAAATACTAAACGGACTCCAAAAATCACGAAACAAATTTTTCCGGGTTCCTAAAATCAAGCCCAATAAAGTGACATTTATCTGGGCCCAAACTACAACTTTGAAAAACACGCATTTTTCCTAAATTCAAATAAAAATACCGAAAAACTCTGAAATAAACCTTATTTGATTTTTTTATTAAATCCTCAATATTTCTATATTTTGGGAAAGTCATTTTATTCCCTCTCTCATATTTTTGTAATAGAAATAATTGATGATAAAATAAATAAAATCAAATGATCCTGTTTACATAATTTGAGAAAACTCAAATATGTAAATAACGAAATCCCCAACTCTCTCCGTGGGTCCTTGAGTTGCTTAGGATTTGCTAGGATCAAAACCAAAAGCAAAATAAAATATGATATGCATGATGACCTAATGTATAACACTCCAAATTGAAAATTTGGGATGTTACAAACCTACCCCCCTTAAGATGAATCTCGCCCTCAAGATTCGGGTTGGCTAGAAAATAGGTGAGGGTGGTCTTTGAGCAAATCTTCCTCTCGCTCCCAGGTGGCTTCATCCTCCGTGTGATGGCTCCAATGAACTTTGCAAAACTTGATAGCCTTGCTGCGAGTAACTCGACTGGCAAACTCAAGAATCTTGACTGGTTTCTCCTCATAGGTCAAATTGTTATCCAACTGAATTGCTTCTAATGACACTGTGTCTCTCAAAGGTATGTCAGCCATCTCCGCGTGACACTTCTTCAACTGAGAAACGTGGAACACATCATGCACTCCGGCCAATCCTTCTGGCAATTCCAACTTGTAAGCCACTTCTCCCATACGCTCCAAAACTCGATATGGTCCTACAAATCGTGGTGCTAACTTCCCCTTAACTCCAAAACGCTTAATCCCTCGAAGTGGGGATACTCGAAGATAAGCTCTGTCTCCGACTTTGTAAACTGTCTCCTTGCGTTTAGAATCTGCGTAGCTCTTCTGTCTGGACTGGGCTACCTAGAGCCTATCGCGAATCAACTTCACCTTCTGTTCAGACTCCTTAATCAGATCTGGTCCAAACAACTGGCGATCTCCAACTTCGTCCCATGACAACGGTGTCCTGCACCTCCTTCCGTACAAAGCTTCGAAAGGTGCCATCTTCAAACTGGTCTGATAGCTATTATTGTAAGAAAACTCTGCATATGGCAAATTATCGTCCCAACTAGATCCATAATCTAGTGCACAAGCTCTCAGCATATCCTCCAAAATCTGATTGACTCTCTCAGTCTGTCCATCTGTCTACGGGTGAAAAGCTGTACTAACCTCTAGCCTGGTACCCAAAGTCTCATGCAACTGCTTCCAGAACTTTGAGGTAAACTGGGTTCCTCTATCTGATACGATGCTCCTCGGAACTCCATGCAAACATACGATCCTGGTCATGTATATCTTTGCCAACTTAGCACTGGTGTAAGTGGTCTTTACTAGGATGAAATGTGCTACCTTCGTCAATCGATCAACTACGACCCAAATCGAGTCATAGCCTGAACGAGTCCTTGGTAATCCCGTGATAAAATCCATGCCTAGCTTATCCCACTTCCATTCGGGTATTGGCAATGGTTGCAACAATCCTGCTGGCTTCTGATGCTCTGCCTTTACTCTCTGACATACATCACAAACTGCTACATACTCCGCAATATCCTTTTTCATTTCGGTCCACCAGAAAATATCCTTCAAATCCAAATACATCTTGGTATTTCCTAGGTGAATAGAATACGGTGAGTCATGTGCCTCTTGCAGAATCAACTTTCTGATCTCCGGGTCATTGGGCACGTAAACACGGTCTTCAAACCATAGGGTGTCGTGCTCATCCTCATGAAATCCTTTAGCTTTTCCTTTGCTCAGTTTCTCCTTTATAGCAGCAATCTCTTTGTCAGTTTTCTGGGCTTATCTGATTCTATCCATCAAAGTTGACTGAATCTCTAGTGCTGCTACATAGCCTCTCGGAACTATTTCTAAACATAGTTCACGAAGATTTCCTGCTAACTCCTTGGGTATTTCTCCCGTCATTAACCTATTGACATGACTCTTACGACTTAATGCATCAGCTACTACATTAGCTTTTCCGGGATGGTAATGCAATTTCATATCATAATCCTTGATAAGCTCCAACCATCTCCTTTGTCTGAGATTCAACTCCTTCTGCGTGAAAATGTACTTCAAACTCTTATGATCCGTGTACACCTCACAATGATTTCCGATGAGGAAATGTCTCCATGTCTTCAATGCATGCACTACGGCTGCTAACTCCAAATCATGCGTAACATAATTCAATTCGTGAGGCTTCAGTTGTCGTGAAGCATACGAAACAACTCTCCCTTCCTGCATAAGCACTGCTCCAAGTCCTCGACGTGAAGCGTCGCAATACACCTCATAATCCTTGGTTTGATCTGGCAAAATCAACACTGGTGAGGTAACCAAACGGTTCTTCAACTCCTGAAAACTTGCCTCACACTCCTCAGTCCATTTGAACTTAGTATCCTTCTTCAGAAACTCCATCATAGGCTTTGCAATCTTTGAGAAATTCTCAATAAATCTCCGGTAGTATCCTGCGAGTCCAAGAAAACTCCGGATCTCTCCAACTATTGTTGGTGCTGCCCACTTGGTCACGGTTTCAACTTTAGCGGGATCTACTGCTATACCTTCTCCAGATATAACATGGCCGAGGAATCCTACTTCCTTCAACCAAAACTCACATTTGCTGAACTTGGCATATAATTGATGTTCTCTGAGCTTTCCAAGTACCAAACGCAAATGCTCCTTATGCTCCTCTTCATTCTTCGAAAATACCAGGATATCATCAATGAACACTACGACGAACTTATCCAAAAACTCCATAAACACTTTGTTCATCATGTTCATAAAATAGGCAGGCGCGTTAGTCAGTCCAAATGACATAACGGTATACTCGTACAGTCCATATCTTGTGGTAAAAGCTGTCTTCGGAATATCCAGTTCTTGAATCTTCAACTGGTGGTATCCTGATCGCAAATCGATCTTGGAAAACACATTAGCTCCTTGCAACCGATCAAACAGATCATTGATCATTGGTAGAGGGTACTTGTTCTTGATTGTTACTTCGTTCAATCCTCGATAGTCAACAACCATCCTTAACAATCCATCCTTCTTCTCCACTAGAAGTACTGGTGATCCCCAAGGCGAAGAACTTGGGCGAATATATCCCTTATCCAGTAACTCCTTAATCTGCTTCTTAATTTCCACCAAATCTTTTGCTGGCATCCTATATGGTCTCTTCGATATTGGCCCAGTGCCTGACAAAAGCTCAATCAAAAACTCAATGTCTCTATCCGGTGGCATGCCTGGCAACTCTTCGAGAAATACATCAGGAAAATCCTTTACCACTGGTACTTCCTCCTACACAACTCCTGATAAGGAATTTACTTGTGTCCTGTTTGGCGCATGTCGGGATACATACTTGATCCTTCTTCCTTCTGGCGTTGTGAGCAAAATTGTCTTACTGGCGCAATCGATGTTTCCTCCATACATCGACAGCCAATCCATACCAAGAATCACATCCAGACCTTGGGATTCCAAAATAATTAAATCCGTTGGGAAAACATGCCTTCCTATACTTAATGGCACTTGAAAACATCCTTGACTGGCCATGTACTCCGCTCCTATTACTGCATCGGGCTGAGCTTCAACCTCCTCCACGCTAACGTGGTTCACCTGTCCCCTATTGAAAGGGTTCGGCTTCTTTCCAGAGCTTCCGTTGTCGTTTTGTCCTTCAGGACAATCATTTGCATAATGTCCTGGCTTCGAACACTTATAGCAAGTGACGTGGCTCAAGTCCTTCTTGGCTGGGGTTGATGGGGTGCTGCGGTTCTGGCCATTGCTTCCTCCATTCCCATTACCATTCTTGGTGCCATTGTGATTGTGCGAGCTACCTACTCCATGGGTATGCTGAAAATGTCCTCCCGGTCTAGGGGTAAAACGAGGCTTCTGCTGAGCTCCTAAACTATACTTTCCTTGTCCATACTTCCTCTTGCGGTTCTCAATTTGCTGCTGCTTCCCTTCAATCATAAGAGCATGATCTACCAACTCCTGGTAGTTGTTGAAGGTGGCTACCATCAACTGCATACTCAACTCATCATTCAGTCCTTCCAGGAATTTCTCCTGCTTAGCTGCATCCGTAGCAACGTCATCTGGGGCATAATGTGCTAGCTTACTAAACTCCTCCACATACTGGCCAACTGTCCATCCTCCTTGGCGTAAGTTACGAAACTCACGCTTCTTCATGGCCATTGCTCCTGCTGAAACATGGGCAGTACGAAAAGCCTGCTGAAACTGGTCCCATGTGACAGTGTCGACTGGGAAGGTGGCTGTGAAATTCTCCCACCAAGATGCTGCGGGTCCTTCTAACTGATGTGCGGCAAACTTAACCTTCTTCACATCTGTGCATCCTACTGTGGTCAACTCCCTAGCTATCTTGCGGAGCCAATCATCTGCTACAATCGGCTCGGTGCTACTGAAAAACACCAGCGGATTCAGCCTAAGAAAACGGGCTAAGTGGTCAACAGGTGGTGGTGGTGGTGGGTTGTTGTTGTTGTTCCCCTGATTCTGATTCTGAACTAGCAACTGCATCAAGGTGTTCTGTTGCTGGACCAACTGGGTGAGCTTCGGCGGAAAGGCAAATCCGGGGTCACGCCTCGGAGGCATCTGAGGGTTTTTAGAAAAGATGAGATATAAGAATAGAGGGGGTCTAAAGGGAAAACACTACCCATATGAACATGAGGCAAAAGCACACAATTCACTTCAATCAATCAAACAAGGACATACAATCGATCTAGCTATCGCAAAGGTGCTCGGACTACTATATTTACATGGTGGACTACTACTACTGATGAGGTGGTCTACTAGAAATATTCTACGGTTGTAGACTCCATGATATCTGCTCCTGCTTCATCCACATAGTCATCATTGCTACTATCTTGTTCCGAGTCGGTGCCGTCAATGATGATGTAGTCCTCTGGGCTAATCTCCTTGGGTTCTTCGTCTTCATCTATTGGTGTTGGGCCTCCCATAAATATTCCAATCTTCATAGTTAGGTCGGCATTCTTATCCACCAATACTTCAATTTCTTCTTCATAATCTTCGCGTGTAGCCTTGAGTTCTTCCTCTAGTTCCTTGATTCTAGTCTTAGCCTTCTTCAGATCTATCATGTCGGCGCACATCTGATTCTCCTGTCGTCGAACGTGCTGGTTTAACTCCTGAATGAAAGCGGCAATTGATCTATCTTTCCTGGTGCTGATCATCTCCCAGTGTTCATCTCGGCGTCCACAAATCCGGTAGATAGTATCCTTAAGATCCTTGCGGTAGACTTCTCCAATGTGTCCCATGGCGATGTGAGCTGCCATGCTCTTTCCTAGACTCCAAGTTGGTGTATCAAAAGAAAACTCTATGGGCTCAGTGACTGTAATGAACGTTCTTCCTGGAACTTGAACTTGAATCATCCAGTGCTCTTCTTCAGGTAAAGTGGCGTTGTAGGTTCCCGTGAAGCTTGGTATTCCTATGTTCAGGTATCTAGTGACTTCCTTCAAGTGGCGTCCAAAGGGCGTATCTTCATCCGGTAGGGCGAACTTGTTCCTTGCATCTGCCATCCTAAAGAGTAGAAAAGATGAGAAGTCAGAAAAGAAGAGAGTGAGTAGTGATCTAGGTCTTTAACTTAGTGGTCGTGTCCTAGAGTCAGCGTGTGCTCTAATACCATCTCTGTAGTGACCAGACCTCAAACAGTCTGATCTCTGTGCTCCGGTGTCATCCCTGGATGAGTAATGCTGACACCACATAGTACTCGGAGGATTTATAGCAGAGTAGCAATCACACACTTATTACATCGAGTGTCTCAAAAGAGAACTTATTACAATAAATATGGCTTAAGGCCATCTAATAACGATAACAACGGAAGGCTTGGAAGATAAGTGAGTCCATCAACTCCAACGGCATCACTGAGTATAGAACCACGACCTAAAAACTCCTTAATCGTCGTCTAAAAAGTTTGCAACATTAACGTTTTGCGTAAAGCCAATTTTTCCCTACTTCAAAGGAATAAATTTAATTACTATCATGGTGGTTGTGAAACATTGAGAATGGTTGACAGCATCCTCAATCCCAATTAAGTAACATCATTAAAACCCAACAATATTAATTTTAGAGTAACATGTTGAGATTCACACGATAATCCAGGTACTAGATACTCAAGATGTCCATAACCGGGGACACGGCTAACCATGATTAGTTTATACACTCTGCAGAGGTTTGCGCACTTTTCCCCACAAGACTCGATCGCCTCCGTTTGGTTTCTCGCACTGCAGGGTGTTTGAGAAGACGGATGACCGAGACACAGTCTTTCAGAAGCGCTAGCACCTTATGACGGGTAGACCGGTACACCTACTTTCCCCTACATCTGCTAGTCTACCACTGTAAGAGTTCGCACAACTTAGTCAACTATGCCAGAGCCCATAATGGCTTGTGGCTGCACAAGGAAGTTTCTAGTATGAATAATCTCATGATCCCTTTGAGCCTGGGTGGCGGTCCAAAAGAAAACAGGTAAGTCCTGGTAACCCCAGGTGCCTCAGTCCACCCAGATGTGTGTTAGGTTGCCACCTCAGATAAACCCTTAATTATAAATCTCACATCTGTCATGGATATCACTCACCCAATCCACGTCTACTAGCATAGCATGGCATAATAAGCAAACGTAGAAGTAACTCCCAAAGGTTTGATAATAAACAGGTAATAGGTACTACCTCATCTACTTCCCATCCCACAATTTTAATTAGATCCTAATCATGCAATGTGTGAGGATTGATCTAATGCAATAAAACTGGGTTGTAGAAAAGGTATGATCAAAGTGTTACTTGCCTTGCCGATGATCCGCGTAACCTAGAGATTCGAAGTAACAGGCGGCGCACTCCTGGTATTCTATCACAAACAAACAACAAGCATACAATAAGTACTCATCTAATACACAGGTAAAACTCAAATAGAAGATCTAACCAGAAAGTTCAACTTAAGAACCCTGGTTTGCAAAAGAATCAAATCGAACGAAGCAAAAGAAATCAAACGGCGAAAGAAAACAACTTCGTTCTAGTAATCTAGATCTAGGGAAAATTTTACAGTAGCAAAAACTTGTTTAAGTTGATTATTCGGAAAGAGGGTTTCGAGACGAAACTCTAGGCGCTTGAATCGCCTAATTTCGATAAACGAGCGAAAAGTTATACTAAAACGAAAATCGGATCAGAAATCGCGATCAGAAAATAACCACGGAAAATCTGACAAAAATAAAGAAAAACGACGAACATAATTTTTTTAAAAAAAAAAACTGCACGGAAAACGAGGCGGCGACGAAACTCGAAAGGCGCGCGGCTCCGGCGGCGGCGGCGGCGGCGGCTAAAGGCGGCGGCGGCTAGGGCTTCGCAGGGGCTGGGCTGGCTCTCTCTCTCGCCCAGGCGGGCGCTATATAAAGGCCTGGCCAGCGGTTTCCTGGCCGGGTACGGCCCGGAGTCGGTTCCAGTTTTATTTTATAAATCCGCTCGGAAGAAAAATAAAAAGAAATACTAAACGGACTCAAAAAATCACGAAATAAATTTTGCCGGGTTCCTAAAATCAAGCCCGATAAGGTGAACATTTATCTGGGCCCAAACTACAACTTTGAAAAACGCACATTTTTCCTAAATTCAAATAAAAATACCGAAAAACTCCGAAATAAATCTTATTTGATTTTTTTATTAAATCCTCAATATTTCTATATTTTGGGAAAGTCATTTTATTCCCTCTCTCATATTTTTGTAATAGAAATAATTGATGATAAAATAAATAAAATCAAATGATCCTGTTTACATAATTTGAGAAAACTCAAATATGTAAATAACAAAATCCCCAACTCTCTCCGTGGGTCCTTGAGTTGCTTAGGATTTGCTAGGATCAAAACCAAAAGCAAAATAAAATATGATATGCATGATGACCTAATGTATAACATTCCAAATTGAAAATTTGGGATGTTACAGTAGCGTAAGTATTTCCCTCAATTTTGAGAACCAAGGTATCAATCCAGTAGGAGGTAACACATAAGTCGCCTAGTACCTGCACAAACAAACAAGAACCTCGCAACCAACGCGATAAAGGGGTTGTCAATCCCTTCACGATCGCTTACGAAAGTGATATCTGATAGAGATAATAAGATAAATATTTTTGGTATTTTTGGTGTATAGATTGGAAAATAAAGATTGCAAAATAAACAATGATAAAAATAGTAAATAGATAGGAAAATATGAAGGAAATATGCCCTAGAGGCAATAATAAAGTTGTTATTTATATTTCCTTATATCATGATAAATTTTTATTATTCATGCTAGAATTGTATTAACTGGAAACTTAGTACATGTGTGAATACATAGACAAATAGAGTGTCCCTAGTATGCCTCTACTTGACTAGCTTGTTAATCAAAGATGGTTAAGTTGCCTAGCCATTGATACGTCCTTTTTTCATCATGCTTTTATATCGATATTTATTGCATTATGGGCTGTTATTACACATTATGTCACAATACTTATGCCTGTTCTCTCTTATTTTACAAGGTTTATATAAAGAGGGAGAATGTCGGCAGTTGGAATTCTGGGCTGGAAAAGGAGCAAATATTAGAGACCTATTCTGCACAGCTCCAAAAGTCCTAAAACTTCACAGAAGTTATTTCCAAAATATATAAAAAATACTGAGCGCAAGAAGTACCAGAGGGGGCCACCCACCAGCCACGAGGGAGGGGGCGCGCCCTACCGCCCTGGGCGCGCCCCCTGCCTCGTGAGCCCCCTGGTGGCCCTCCGATGCCCTTCTTTTGCTATATGGAGTCTTTCGTCGAGAAAAAATCATAAGCAAACTTACGGGACGAAACTTCGCCACCACGAGGCGGAACCTTGGCGGAACCAATCTAGGGCTCCGGCAGAGCTGTTCTGCCGGGGACACTTCCCTCCGAGAGGGGGAAATCATCATCATCGTCATCACCAACGATCATCTCATAGGGAGGGGGTCAATATCCATCAACATCTTCACCAGCACCATCTCATCTCAAATGCTAGTTCATCTCTTGTATCCAATCTTTGTATCCAGACCTCAGATTGGTACCTGTGGGCTGCTAGTAGTGTTGATTTCTCCTTGTAGTTGATGCTAGTTGGTTTACTTGGTGGAAGATCATATGTTCAGATCCATTATGCATATTAATACCCCTCTGATTATGAACATGAATATGCTTTGTGAGTAGTTATGTCTGTTCCTGAGGACATGGGAGAAGTCTTGTTGTTAGTAGTCATGTGAATTTGGTATTCGTTCGATATTTTGATGAGATGTATGTTATCATCCCTCTAGTGGTGTCATGTGAACGTCGACTACATGACACTTCACCATTTTTTGGGCCTAGAGGGAGTCATTGGGAAGTAATAAGTAGATGATGGGTTGCTAGAGTGACAAAAGCTTAAACCCTAGTTTATGCGTTGCTTCGTAAGGGGCTGATTTGGATCCATATGTTTCATGCTATGGTTAGGTTTACCTTAATACTTCTGTTGTAGTTGCAGACTCTTGCAATATGGGTTAATCATAAGTGGGATGCTTGTCCAAGTAAGGACAACACCCAAGCACCGGTCCACCCACATATCAAATTATCAAAGTACCGAACGTGAATCATATGAACGTGATGAAAACTAGCTTGACGATAATTCCCATGTGTCCTCGGGAGCGCTTTTCTCTATATAAGAGTTTGTCCAGGCTTGTCCTTTGCTACGAAAAGGATTTGGACATCTTGCTGCACCTTATTTACTTTTATTACTTGCTACTCATTACAAATTACCTTATCACAAAACTATCTGTTACCGATAATTTCAGTGCTTGTAGAGAATACCTTACTGAAAACTGCTTATCATTTCCTTCTGCTCCTCGTTGGGTTAGACACTCTTACTTATCGAAAAGCTACGATAGATCCCCTACACTTGTGGTCATCAAGACTCTTTTCTGGCGCCGTTGCCGGGGAGTGAAGCGCCTTTGGTAGGTGGAATTTGGTAAGGAAAAATTTATATAGTGTGCTGAAATTTACTGTCACTTGTTACTATGGAAAGTAATCCTTTGAGGGGTTTGTTTGGGGTATCTTCACCTCGTCCGGAACCACAATTAGTTACCCCTCAACCTACTGAACCTACTGAAAATGTTTACTTTGAAATTCCTTCGGGTATGATAGAGAAACTGCTAGCCAATCCTTTTGCAGGAGATGGAACATTGCATCCCGATTTACACTTAATCTATGTGGATGAAGTTTGTGGATTATTTAAGCTTGCACGTATCCCCGATGATGTTATCAAGAAGAAAGTCTTCCCTTTATCTTTGAAGGGAGATTCATTGACATGGTATAGCCTATGTGATGATATGGGATCATGGGACTACAAACGGTTGAAAGTGGAATTCCATCAGAAGTTTTATCCTATGCATCTTTATCATCGTGGTCGTAATTATATATATATAATTTTTAGCCTCGCGAAGGAGAAAGCATCGCTCAAGCTTGGGGGAGGCTTAAGTCAATGTTATATTCATGCCCCAATCATGAGCTCTCAAGAGAAATGATTATTCAAAAATTTTATGCTCGACTTTCTGACAACAATCGCTCCATGCTTGATACTTCTTGTACTGGTTCCTTTATGATGAATACTATTGAATTCAAATGGAATTTATTGGAGAGAATTAAATGCAAATCTGAAGATTGGGATCTCGACGAAGGTAAGGAGTCAGGTATAACACCTAAGTTTGATTGTGTTAAATCTTTTATGGATACCGATGTTTTCCGTAAACTTAGCACTAAATATGGACTTGACTCTGAGATGGTAGCTTCTTTCTGTGAATCCTTTGCTACTCATGTTGATATCCCTAGGGAGAATTGGTTTAAATATCATCCTCCCATAGAAGTAAAAGTAGTTGCACCTATTAAAGTTGAAGAAAAAACTATCACTTATGATGATCATGTTGTCCCCACTGCTTATGTTGAGAAACCACCTTTCCCTGTTAGAATTAAGGATCATGCTAAAGCTTCAACTGTAGTCAACAAGAGTAATATTAGGACACACAAACTCCCTGAACAAGTTAAAGTTGAACCTAATATTGCTATTGTTAAAGATCTCTTGGCTGATAATATTGATGGGCATGTTATTTATTTCTATGATGAGACTGCTAGAATTGCTAAACCTAGTGCTAATGATAAATATAGACATGTGGTAGGCATGCATGTTATTTTTGTTAAAATAGGAGATCATTGTTATCATGGCTTGTGTGATATGGGTGCTAGTACTAGTGCAACACCTATTTCCTTATACAAATAAATTATGCATGATATTGCACCAACTAAGATAGAAGGTATCGATGTTACCATTAAGCTTGCTAATAGAGATGCTATTTCACCAATTGGGAGTGTTAGAGACGTTGAAGTCTTGTGCGGGAAGGCTAAATATCCTGTTGATTTCCTTGTTCTTGGTTCCCCTCAAGATAGCTTTTGTCCCATTATATTTGGTAGACCCTTCTTGAATACTGTTAATGCTAAGATAGATTGCAAGAAGGATGTTGTTATTATTGGTTTGGATGATATGTCTCATGAGTTTAATTTTTCTAAATTCTATAGACAACCCCGTGATGAAGAATTGCCTAGTAAAGATGAAATTATTGGTCTTGCTTCTATTGATGTGCCTCATAATGATCCTTTAGAATAATATTTGCTAGACAATTTGGTATTCGTTCGATATTTTGATGAGATGTATGTTGTCATCCCTCTAGTGGTGTCATGTGAACGTCGACTACATGACACTTCACCATTGTTTGGGACTAGAGGGAAGCATTGGGAAGTAATAAGTAGATGATGGGTTGCTAGAGTGATAGAATCTTAAACCCTAGTTTATGCGTTGCTTCATAAGGGGCTGATTTGGATCCATATGTTTCATGCTATGGTTAGGTTTACCTTAATACTTCTGTTGTAGTTGCAGATTCTTGCAATAGGGGTTAATCATAAGTGAGATGCTTGTCCAAGTAAGGACAGCACCCAAGCACCAGTCCACCCACATATCAAATTATCAAAGTACCGAACGCGAATCATATGAACGTGATGAAAACTAGCTTGACGATAATTCCCATGTGTCCTCGGGAGCGTTTTTATCTATATAAGAGTTTGTCCAGGCTTGTCCTTTGCTACAAAAAGGATTGGGACATCTTGCTGCACCTTATTTACATTTATTACTTGCTACTCATTACAAATTACCATATCACAAAACTATCTATTACCGATAATTTCAGTGCTTGCAGAGAATACCTTACTGAAAACTGCTTATCATTTCTTCTGCTCCTCGTTGGGTTCGACACTCTTACTTATTGAAAAGCTACGATAGATTCCCTACACTTGTGGGCCATCATCCATGGACATGTGTTGTCATTTGATGAACGGGATCACATGATTAGAGAATGATGTGATGGAAAAGACCCATCTGTTAGCTTAGCATAATGATTGTTCAGTTTTATTGCTACTGCTTTCTTCGTGACTTATACGTGTTCCTCTGACTATGAGATTATGCAACTCCCGAATACCGGAGGAACACCTTGTGTGCTATCAAACGTCACAACGTAACTGGGTGATTATAAAGATGCTCTACAGGTGTCTCTGATGGTGTTTGTTGAGTTGGCATAGATCGAGAATAGGATTTGTCACTCTGTGTATCGAAGAGGTATCTCTGGGCCCTCTCGGTAATGCACATCACTCTAAGCCTTGCAAGCATTGTGACTAATGAGTTAGTTGTGGGATGATGCATTACAGAACGAGTAAAGAGACTTGCCGGTATCGAGATTGAACTAGGTATGAGGATACCAACGATCGAATCTCAGGCAAGTAACATACCGTTGATAATGGGAACAATGTATGTTGTTATGCGGTTTGACTGATAAAGATCTACGTAGAATATGTAGGATCCAATATGAGCATCCAGGTTCCGCTATTGGTTATTGACCAGAGATGTGTCTCGTCATGTCTACATAGTTCTCGAACCCGTAGGGTCTGCACGCTTAACGTTCTGTGACGATTTGTATTATGAGTTATGTGATTTGATGTCCGAAGTTTGTTCGGAGCCCCGGATGAGATCGGGGACATGACAAGGAGTCTCGAAATGGTCGAGACATAAAGATCGATATATTGGAAGGCTATATTCGGATATGGGAAAGGTTCCGAGTGATTCAGGTATTTTTCGGAGTACCGGAGAGTTACGGGAATTCACCGGGAGAAGTATTGGGCCTTATTGGGCCATACGTGTCAGGACCCCGACTCAATGCCACATCGATCTAGCATGTAACACCCCATATCACTTTGCGGCCTCACGCACGGTATTCCCACGGGTGTCGCCTTACCTTTGCCCGGGACCGTTTGCGTCTTTTGGCACACGTATATGATAGTGTCGCTAGCATCCATATGGTAAGGAGCCCGGGCTGACATGGCTAGTCGTGAACCCAAAGTGGCACAAACTTACAGGGACAGGCATCCATGACCCAACATCGAACGTGTCGGTCATCAGCGAGTAAATCCAGGCTGTAGCACTGGGCTAGCAGGACTCCGGTGAACCGGGCTGTAGCGGGCTAACAGGACTCCGGTATTCATCGCGTGACATTTCCCCGAAGGGACAGACACAGGAACGAAGAAGGACACATGCCGGCCAGCCTAAGTGTTCCGGAGCAGTAGCAAGCTACCATGGCTCAGTGGAAACACTAGGAGACATTTCCCGGTAAGAGAGGCTACTCAGGATAAACAACTAGATAGTCAGATCCCACACATACCAAGCATTCCAGCAACATACACACAATATGTTCGATATGTGCAGATACAACATGGCATCACAACATGACTCTACAACTCAAGTAATTATTCAATAGGCCCCGAGGGGCGAGATATTACAAACATGGGTCTCATGACCCAACAATCAGAGCATACAAGTCAAAACACAAGCGGAAGCTTAACATGTCTGAGTATAGACAACTATAAATGAAAAAGGCTGAGAAGCCTGACTATCTACCAGATCCTGCCGAGGGCACAAGATCGTAGCTGAGGTAACAAGCTAAACGTCGAAGTCCACACGGTACTACTAGCGAGACTGAAGTCTCTCTGCAAAACATAAAATAGGCAAACGTGAGTACAAATGTACCCAGCAAGACTTACATCAGATCTATCTACATATGCATCATTATCAACAAAGGGGGTGGTGGAGTTTGACTGCAGCAAGCCAGCTTTGACTCGGTGGCTAACCTGAACTACGACTGCAATGCAACTCTTTTGAGGTGGCGCACACGAGTCCACATATTCACCATATCAATACACCACTATGGATCCGCTCCGTCTCCCTATGAGAACGCCATCCATAGCACTCACGCTTATCTTGCGTATTTTAGAGTGTCCACTTTCACTTGTCTATGAACTATGCAAGGGGTCCACGTTTCCATATCCGAGGAATCCGGCTATTCGAATAGATAATGATAACCCTGCAGGGGTGTACTTCTTCACACACGCTTTCGCCACTTATCGCCCTGTACACGTCATGTACCTCGGCAACCTTCAAGCGGAAGCCGGGCGAGGGAGTCGGCCACGACCTGACTAACCGAACAAGTCTCTCGTCCAGGTTTATCGCCTATTCGGGTTCCATCCGCAAGGAGATCCGGCCGGGGTGTCGCTCACGGCCCCAAACGATGTGAGCAGGGTTCCCAAGCCCACCAACCGGGTGCCACTTGGTACACCGGGCCACTGTGCCTAGTCTGTCCCAAGCCCACCTGTACCGGGTGCCACTTGGTAGACTACTAACACTACCTACAAACACCAGAAACTAGTTGCAACTCCTGGACAGAGATCATGTTGATTAATAAGTCGAGAGAGTCAATTAAGGATCCCAATGTGTGGTAGTAGCTGTTCATGGATCACAGGCACAGAACTCAGTTCCTGAGGACGGCTGCAATGAGACAACCCACCATGTACTCCTACATGGCCTCTCACCGCTACCTTTACCAAATCGTGTTCACACACTTAGCTCACAAACAGTAGGACATGTTCACACACCTCTGATTCATCCCCGATGAATCAGACCTGACTCAACTCTAAGCAGTAGCAGGCATGAAAAACAAGCATGAATGAGTAGGCACATCAGGGCTCAAACAACTCCTACTCATGCTAGTGGGTTTCATCTATTTACTGTGGCAATGACAGGTCATGCAAAGGATAAAGGGGTTCAGCTACCGCAGCAAGTAACAAATATGTCGTTGTTGTCCTAATGCAGTAAAAGAGAGCAGGGGCGAGAGAGTGGGATTTTATCGGAATGAACAAGGGGGGGTTTTGCTTGCCTGGCACTTCTGAAGATAACATTGAGTCTCCATCAGTGTCAACGATCACATCATCGATACAACGTCTATCGAGGGGGGAACAACACCGGCAAACAGAAGGAAACACAATCAATGCAATGCACAATATGATGCATGCTCTGACATGGCAACATGCTGGTGTTTTGAGCTAATGCATCTAGCAACAAGTTAAATGGAGTTGGTTTGAATCCTAGGTTCAAATTCAAACTCCATATGTGATTATTTAAATGCCATTCACTTCATTTGTCCTAAACAGTAGTGATAAGTTGTTCTAACATGCATGAAAATGGTACAGATGGATTCCTTGAATTTTTCTGATAATTTTTCATATATAAAACATTTAATTTGGAGTTACGGTTAATTTTCTATGATTTATTGAAGTTTTAGCTATTTCTGGAATTATTAAATCATTTAAGATTTATTTAAATTCCAGAAAGGAATTATTGCGTCAGCATGACGTTGGCATGACGTCACAGGTCAACAGGGGCTGGTCTGGTCAAACCTGACGTGTGGGGACCACACGTCAGTGACACAGTTAACTAACCTAAGTTTAATTAGAGCCTGGCCCACATGTCAGTGTCAGCAGGGGGGTAATTAGTTTAACTAACTCGATTAGTGCTAATCCTAATTAGCTAACAGGGCTGGGCCCACCTGTCATTGAGTCAGGGCGTCCAACTGGGGTCAAAACTCGCCGGACTTGGTCCACGGCTCATCGCCGGTGAAGCCCGAGACGGCGGAGGGGGTCGGAATTCCTCCTCCGGCGACCAAATGGCCGGCGGAGGGCAGCTACGTGACGCTGAAGATCCCGCGCGTTGAGTGGTGCGGTCAGTTAGGCCGGGGGCGACCTATATCGACGGTGGCGAGCTCAAAGGCGGCGGCTGGAGCACGGCGAGGTCGGGGTTGGCGCTAGGGGGCACGGCAGGTCGCACGGGTGGGCGCGCTCGGCTCCTGGAAGGGTGCTGAGCACGTTGCCGTGCTCGGGAGTTAGCTACGGTGGCTCTAGCACCGTCTGCGTCATCGCCGGCGGCGAGGAACGGTCGGCTCCGACAGCGAGGGTGGTTAGAGGGCGCGGACGGGCACAGAGAGAGAGGGGAAATGGACAGGGGCTCACGGTGAGTTCGAAGAGAAGGTCGGCGTGCTCGGGGAGGCGGTGGAGACGGCGAATCAACGGCGGCGGTGGTCGGAGCCCGAGGTGGAAGACGACGGCGATGGCGATGTTCCGGGCCCTCCCGGCTTGCGTGGCTCATCGAAGATGAAGAAGACAACGTGGCGGAGCTTCTGGGCACGTCGGGTTTGCGTGGGGTGGCCGGTGTCCGCGGGGGAGCTCGTCGGTGGCGGCGGCTCCGTTCGGTCGCGGGAGGGAGAGAGAGCAGAGGGGGAATAGGGACGGAGGGAGAGTGAGAGGGGTTCCAGGGAGAGTGAGAGAGAGGCCAGGGGTGTCGTGGCGTCTCCAGGCGCATCGAGGAGGGAGGCAACCAGGCAGGAGGTGGCCAAGCGCGACGGCGGTGCTCGCCACCGAGCTGCTTCGTGCGCTGGCACGGGAAGAAGACAGGAGAAGGGGGGGCCAGGTGGGCTGGGCCGCGCAGGTGGGCTGCACAGTGTTGGGCTGTGGGTGGCTGCCAGGTAAGCTGAGGTAAGTTCTCTCTCTGCTTTTATTTATTGTTTTTCTATTTTGTTCTGTTTTGTTTTGGTTTAGTAAAATACTAAACCATTTTATAAAATCCTGAAGATAGTTATGTGGCTAGAGTTAAAATATACCCAACCACATAAAATGTTCCAGCAATTATTGGACATATATTATTTATATATAATATATATATATCCAATGCAAATATTTATGCATTAATTCCAAATGCCCAGAATAAATACTTATGGGCTCCTAAAAATATTGGTTTGATTTTTATCTCTGTCCAATATTTTCAGAGAGCAACATGAGCATTTTCTTGGACCTTTTTGGAGCAATTTTTATTTGGGTCATTTCCAAAAAAAATGATTCTAAGGGTTTCACAAATCCCCATTTCAAATTTAAATGGAATTTAAACATGATGCACACACTAGGCAGCACCAGAATCTAGGGATGTGACAACTCACCCCCACTAAACAAGAATCTCGTCTCGAGATTCAAGCGTAGAGTAAGATGAAGGGGAAACGCAAACTAGTATAATCTTCACGATCCAGGTTGCACTTCGAATGAACGTTGATTCGTTCAGCATTATTGTCTTGATGTCTTACTTCGAGAACTTCAGCTAATCATGACAAGAAGGGGAAAGGGAAACTCTAGAAGGATCGAACTTCTTGAAGGTCGAACAACTCACGGAATGAGACATAGAACCATCTCTCGGGTTGAGACACGAGATACACATCAAGAGGGGTGGAAAGAAACGGATGACGAAGGTTCACTAGGTGGACAACAATTCCACACTTAAAAGGTGGTAAACGATTGTCAACGTAGCGAGGAGTTGAGTTGCCATGATACCACAACAAAGCACCTTAGGGACGGTGACTCGTAGAAATATCCCCTTAAGTGGCAAAAAGAATTACCTTTGATTTAAAGATCATTGAAACTCTTTATACCAGCTTAAGGCAATTCATAATCGATCATTTAGAGGGGTTCGGTAGAAAGGCATACCCGGACTTGGATGATGTGGATTACCTTGTTGACGACAACGTAATGGATGAATTTGCTTACCACCGGAAATGGAAGAGACCCATAGTAGAATGGCACATGGGCGGTGCAAGCTGGGAACAAAATGCAAATGCTGGGAATGATTCTGGTAACTGGGGAAGAACCCAACAATAGAGAGTGAATTCACTGTTTGAAAAGGTCATAGCATTACCGAGGAAACCGAGAGGAATCCCAGTTAGTGCCGATGATAACACCTAGCGCTTGTGCGTGCTCTCAAGAACTTGGGAATTTCCATAATCATCAAGGTTTTACCAACATCCGTGTCAAGGATCCTGGCAACACAACTTGCTACCATGATGAATAATGATGGATGATGCAAATGCAAAGGAAGATAACACTTTCTCAGATTTCACCTTAGCGAGGCCAAGGAAACAAAATCTGGATGATCGACCGAGAGACATTTAGCACTCCGCTTCTAATGTTCTCCTTGACGTACTAGTGTATCCCATTCATAGATATGGTTTGATAACTAGAACATCAAGTAAAGGTCGGACTTCGGGAACACAAAAATCATAAGGCACAACTAGGGAGTAAATCCTATGAAATCCTTATGGGGAGGTGGCCAACTTCCTCAATCAAGATATTATAATAATAGGTCTTCCGGTTGGGTGTGTTGGCCACGACATCCACTTTACCGGTTATCGAGGGACCAATATTATAGTTCTTGGAAAATGTTCCAACCATCATATCTGCCTGAGACTCAGATCTGGTTGGTGTCAGGATATTCCAGACTCATCGAGTCTAGGAAGAAAAATGAAAGTTTGCAACACAAATCGACGAGATGACGTTGCGAGATTCTCAGGAAATGAACTACGATAGCAAGCTCCAAAACATGAGCTGGTTCTGCTACGCACGTGTGAACATGTTGTCTCAGACAAACATGATCACATGGTAGTCTTACAATAAAACACTACCGAGTTCTGGTTGGGAACCATCGCCGTGGATAACGAAGTCCTTGCATAAGTCATATGATTAGCTCTTATGAAGGAACTTCTTCTCCTTGAACAAATCAATCAGTGGCTTGGTGTGCTCGGGACACATATGGAATGAAGATGATCAGTCTAACAGACCACAGAATTCTTCGCACGTGCATGACCGACTTGGGGTGATTCCAAAGGAGCAAAAACAAACTTTCTCGAATTCACGACGGCAACTTACATCAAAATGCACGTGAATCAAAGGAAGTCACTCCTTTCATCAAACAAGTACTTCATGAGCTAGCATGAAGAAAATGCTTTCAAAAGTTTCCAACACTAACTTAATGTTCAACAACATCATGGAGGAGATAAGGATGTTGTCAATGGGCTCAACAACAACTCATCGGAATTTCCATATCACTGAACTTCCACCATCATGTGAACACGGTGATAGCATTGGTCAGAACCAAAGGATATAATGGTGTATGCTCGAGGGATCAACCACGAGTAAGACAACATTACGAACATCGTTGGTTCTGACTTGATTTGACGATAGCCCATACTCAAATCAAAGGATTGATAAGACAGTAGGTGCAGCAACTGATCATAGGGACCAATCGATGAAGATATCATCTTTCTTCAACACACACTACACAAGAATATCCCTTTGGAACGAACTAAGTCAGGCAAGCTTTTATCTTCCAACCCTCCAAGTTGTCGTTTAGCTTAACCAACTAGCTCAGGGATATCTAACACCGATTCTTGGAGAGAAGGTGGTTCACAAGAAACCAACTTGATCACGAGCTCAACATAGCGGTCAGGTGACAACCTGGTAATACTTCCGAGAAGATCTTCGGAAATCACGAACCACCGATATGTTACTAAGCTCGAGAACAATCTCGCTTTTGAGGGCAAGACGATATGATCAAATGGGTGAGGACTTGACAAGATCCTAACTCATCAATCGAAAGGTGCACCAAAATAAGGACTAGGTAGCACAATCAACCTTAGGGCGATGATTCAAAAATCAACATGCTAAGAATGAGGTTATTGTCCATTAACTACCAAGCAACAAAGTTGCTAGGAGTATTGAATTCACACATCACGATTCACTTGTCGGCATTCCGGTTGCGACAACACGGAACCGAGGGATGAATAATGATGGCGAGAACTATCACTACATCAAGAATTCACAAGAGCCGGTGCAATCCTCATGAAAATCCTGACATAAAGACGGTAATACTTCAGGGTAGAACAGAATCAAAAGCTGGGCTGGCATTTTGATCTGCGGAGCACAATTGCTTTGACCCGACCCTAGATATGGATGAGGTACTGGAGTTTGTTTCTCCTAGTCATTCCGGAATAGAATGGCTTGACAGACCACAAGAGTAATAGGCATCGATGAACGAATGCACACATACTCCTGACTATCAATTGATAGACGAGGGTCTGAAGACAACTAAAGAGGGACAACTCAAAGGAACATACGATTTTCTGAGTTGTGGATGCATGGTTTAGCATGTCGAACGAATTCCACAATTTCTTCCGGATAACTCATGCAGAAAGGTAGAACTGGCAGAGTCACAATGTAGAATCGAGAACCCATCGAGAGCACTCTGATTGTGATCTTTCGATCAGCGAGGAACATCTGCCATAAGCGGTTCATAGTATTTGGAAGAAAGGAATACCACGAACATCGAGGACTAATGCAAAGGTTACTAATAACCTAAAGGAACGAGCAAAACTATCAACATGAAGCAAGTAGGGTGAATCTCGGGTTCAAAACCCAGGGATAGAATACCTACTACTAAGTAGCATCACGGGATGCTTTCAAGAATGATGGCCAGAATCATCACGCTGGGAACACAAATCATGGCTAAATTACTAGATGATCCCCTAAGACACCTAGGGTCATAATACTAGCTCCAACATATATGTCAAGGCAATAAAGTACCTCAACTCACTGATTTGTGTGATTAATCTGACCAAAGGCACATCGGAAACAGGGGGAGGGATTTGCAATGCATCCGACTATTAAGAAACCTGGGATGACTCGGACAGCATAACGGCTGTAAATGCTCAAAAAGATTTGAGACATTCACAAAAGGGTGGCATAACCACTCAGAAGCACAATATCAAGGTTTCGAGATCAACAGTTAACATACAGAAATAGTAGGAACTGAACTGAGGCTTAATCCAACAATCTATAAGTCTACGGATTAGTAACACGTGATCCTGATAGAAAGAAGAGATAGCCTAGTTCTTAATCCCCGTAGAAGAGAGGATGATGACTCAGATCAGAAGGCCATGAGGTATAAGGAGTAAAAAGAGCCTTACGTTCCATCCCACAATCAATTCCCTTATATAACTAAAGAATTTCTAGACTCAACTTCGACCAGTTTGGCTTGGTAATCCTACAGGCAGTCAAGCTCTGATACCAACGCTGTCAGGACCCCGACTCAATGCCACATCGATCTAGCATGTAACACCCCATATCACTTTGCGGCCTCACGCACGGTATTCCCACGGGTGTCGCCTTACCTTTGCCCGGGACCGTTTGCGCCTTTTGGCACATGTATATGATAGTGTCGCTAGCATCCATATGGTAAGGAGCCCGGGCTGACATGGCTAGTCGTGAACCCAAAGTGGCACAAACTTACAGGGACAGGCATCCATGACCCAACATCGAACGTGTCGGTCATCAGCGAGTAAATCCAGGCTGTAGCACTAGGCTAGCAGGACTCCGGTGAACCGGGCTATAGCGGGCTAACAGGACTCCGGTATTCATCGCGTGACATTTCCCCGAAGGGACAGACATAGGAACGAAGAAGGACACATGCCGGCCAGCCTAAGTGTTCCGGAGCAGTAGCAAGCTACCATGGCTCAGTGGAAACACTAGGAGACATTTCCCGGTAAGAGAGGCTACTAAGGATAAACAACTAGATAGTCAGATCCCACACATACCAAGCATTTCAACAACATACACACAATATGCTCGATATGTGCAGATACAACATGGCATCACAACATGACTCTACAACTCAAGTAATTATTCAATAGGCCCCGAGGGGCGAGATATTACAAACATGGGTCTCATGACCCAACAATCAGAGCATACAAGTCAAAACACAAGCGGAAGCTTAACATGTCTGAGTACAGACAACTATAAATGAAAAAGGCTGAGAAGCCTGACTATCTACCAGATCCTGCCGAGGGCACAAGATCGTAGCTGAGGTAACAAGCTAAACGTCGAAGTCCACACGGTACTACTAGCGAGACTGAAGTCTCTCTGCAAAACATAAAATAGGCAAACGTGAGTACAAATGTACCCAGCAAGACTTACATCAGATCTATCTACATATGCATCATTATCAACAAAGGGGGTGGTGGAGTTTGACTGCAGCAAGCCAGCTTTGACTCGGTGGCTAACCTGAACTACGACTGCAATGCAACTCTTTTGAGGTGGCGCACACGAGTCCACATATTCACCATATCAATACACCACTATGGATCCGCTCCGTCTCCCTATGAGAACGCCATCCATAGCACTCACGCTTATCTTGCGTATTTTAGAGTGTCCACTTTCACTTGTCTATGAACTATGCAAGGGGTCCACGTTTCCATATCCGAGGAATCCGGCTATTCGAATAGATAATGATAACCCTGCAGGGGTGTACTTCTTCACACACGCTTTCGCCACTTATCGCCCTGTACACGTCATGTACCTCGGCAACCTTCAAGTGGAAGCCGGGCGAGGGAGTCGGCCACGACCTGACTAACCGAACAAGTCTCTCGTCCAGGTTTATCGCCTATTCGGGTTCCATCCGCAAGGAGATCCGGCCGGGGTGTCGCTCACGGCCCCAAACGATGTGAGCAGGGTTCCCAAGCCCACCAACCGGGTGCCACTTGGTACACCGGGCCACTGTGCCTAGTCTGTCCCAAGCCCACCTGTACCGGGTGCCACTTGGTAGACTACTAACACTACCTACAAACACCAGAAACTAGTTGCAACTCCTGGACAGAGATCATGTTGATTAATAAGTCGAGAGAGTCAATTAAGGATCCCAATGTGTGGTAGTAGCTGTTCATGGATCACAGGCACAGAACTCAGTTCCTGAGGACGGCTGCAATGAGACAACCCACCATGTACTCCTACATGGCCTCTCACCGCTACCTTTACCAAATCGTGTTCACACACTTAGCTCACACACAGTAGGACATGTTCACACACCTCTGATTCATCCCCGATGAATCAGACCTGACTCAACTCTAAGCAGTAGCAGGCATGAAAAACAAGCATGAATGAGTAGGCACATCAGGGCTCAAACAACTCCTACTCATGCTAGTGGGTTTCATCTATTTACTGTGGCAATGACAAGTCATGCAAAGGATAAAGGGGTTCAGCTACCGCAGCAAGTAACAAATATGTTGTTGTTGTCCTAATGCAGTAAAAGAGAGCAGGGGCGAGAGAGTGGGATTTTATCGGAATGAACAAGGGGGGGGTTTTGCTTGCCTGGCACTTCTGAAGATAACATTGAGTCTCCATCAGTGTCAACGATCACATCATCGATACAACGTCTATCGAGGGGGGAACAACACCGGCAAACAGAAGGAAACACAATCAATGCAATGCACAATATGATGCATGCTATGACATGGCAACATGCTGGTGTTTTGAGCTAATGCATCTAGCAACAAGTTAAATGGAGTTGGTTTGAATCCTAGGTTCAAATTCAAACTCCATATGTGATTATTTAAATGCCATTCACTTCATTTGTCCTAAACAGTAGTGATAAGTTGTTCTAACATGCATGAAAATGGTACAGATGGATTCCTTGAATTTTTCTGATAATTTTTCATATATAAAACATTTAATTTGGAGTTACGGTTAATTTTCTATGATTTATTGAAGTTTTAGCTATTTCTGGAATTATTAAATCATTTAAGATTTATTTAAATTCCAGAAAGGAATTATTGCGTCAGCATGACGTTGGCATGACGTCACAGGTCAACAGGGGCTGGTCCGGTCAAACCTGACGTGTGGGGACCACACGTCAGTGACACAGTTAACTAACCTAAGTTTAATTAGAGCCTGGCCCACATGTCAGTGTCAGCAGGGGGGTAATTAGTTTAACTAACTCGATTAGTGCTAATCCTAATTAGCTAACAGGGCTGGGCCCACCTGTCATTGAGTCAGGGCGTCCAACTGGGGTCAAAACTCGCCGGACTTGGTCCACGGCTCGTCGCCGGTGAAGCCCGAGACGGCGGAGGGGGTCGGAATTCCTCCTCCGGCGACCAAATGGCCGGCGGAGGGCAGCTACGTGACGCTGAAGATCCTGCGCGTCGAGTGGTGCGGTCAGTTAGGCCGGGGGCGACCTATATCAACGGCGGCGAGCTCAAAGGCGGCGGCCGGAGCACGGCGAGGTCGGGGTTGGCGCTAGGGGGCACGGCAGGTCGCACGGGTGGGTGCGCTCGGCTCCTGGAAGGGTGCTAAGCACGTTGCCGTGCTCGGGAGTTAGCTACGGTGGCTCTAGCACCGTCTGCGTCATCGCCGGCGGCGAGGAACGGTCGGCTCCGACAGCCAGGGTGGTTAGAGGGCGCGGACGGGCACGGAGAGAGAGGGGAAATGGACAGGGGCTCACGGTGAGTTCGAAGAGAAGGTCGGCGTGCTCGGGGAGGCGGTGGAGACGGCGAATCAACGACGGTGGTGGTCGGAGCCCGAGGTGGAAGACGACGGCGATGGCGATGTTCCGGGCCCTCCCGGCTTGCGTGGCTCATCGAAGATGAAGAAGACAACGTGGCGGAGCTTCTGGGCGCGTCGGGTTTGCGTGGGGTGGCCGGTGTCCGCGGGGGAGCTCGTCGGTGGCGGCGGCTCCGTTCGGTCGCGGGAGGGAGAGAGAGCAGAGGGGGAATAGGGACGGAGGGAGAGTGAGAGGGGTTCCAGGGAGAGTGAGAGAGAGGCCAGGGGTGTCGTGGCGTCTCCAGGCGCATCGAGGAGGGAGGCAACCAGGCAGGAGGTGGCCAAGCGCGACGGCGGTGCTCGCCACCGAGCTGCTTCGTGCGCTGGCACGGGAAGAAGACAGGAGAAGGGGGGGCCAGGTGGGCTGGGCCGCGCAGGTGGGCTGCACAGTGTTGGGCTGTGGGTGGCTGCCAGGTAAGCTGAGGTAAGTTCTCTCTCTGCTTTTATTTATTGTTTTTCTATTTTGTTCTGTTTTGTTTTGGTTTAGTAAAATACTAAACCATTTTATAAAATCCTGAAAATAGTTATGTGGCTAGAGTTAAAATATACCCAACCACATAAAATGTTCCAGCAATTATTGGACATATATTATTTATATATAATATATATATATCCAATGCAAATATTTATGCATTAATTCCAAATGCCCAGAATAAATACTTATGGGCTCCTAAAAATATTGGTTTGATTTTTATCTATGTCCAATATTTTCAGAGAGCAACATGAGCATTTTCTTGGACCTTTTTGGAGCAATTTTTATTTGGGTCATTTCCAAAAAAAATGATTCTAAGGGTTTCACAAATCCCCATTTCAAATTTAAATGGAATTTAAACATGATGCACACACTAGGCAGCACCAGAAGCTAGGGATGTGACAATACGGGAATAGAGGAGGCAGACCAAATGGAAGGAGGCGCGTGCCCCCATAGTTCCGAATTGGATTAGGGGAAAGGGGGCGCCCCCCCCCCCCCTTGCCCTTTCCTACTCCCTCTCTCTTTCCTTCTCTCTTCTATCCTCCGGAAAGGAAAAGGGGAATCCTACTAGGACTTGGGAGTCCTAGTAGGACTCCCCACACTTTGCGCCCCCTCTAGGGCCGGACTCCTCCTCCTCCATCCTTTATATACGTGACCAGGGGGCACCCCATAGACACACAAGTTGATCATTGATCTCTTAGCCGTGTGCGGTGCCCCCCTCCACCATAATCCACCTCGGTCATATCGTAGCGGTGCTTAGGCGAAGCCCTGTTCCGGTAGCATCATCATCACTATTATCACGCCGTCGTGCTGACGAAGCTCTCCCTCGACACTACTGGATCGTGAGTTCGTGGGACATCACCGAGCCGAACGTGTGCAGATCATGGAGGTGCCGTACCTTCGGTGCTAGGATCGGTCGATCATGAGGACGTACGACTACATCAACCACGTTGTCATAATGCTTCCGCTTACGGTCGACGAGGGTATGTATACAACACTCTTCCCTCTCGTTGCTATGCATCACCATGATCTTGCTTGTGCATAGGATTTTTTTGAAATTACTGCGTTCCCCAACAGTGGCATCCGAACCAGGTCTATGCATAGATGTTATATGCACGAGTAGAACACAAAGGATTTATGGGCGTGGGTATATACATATTGCTTGCTGTCACTAGTTGATTCTTGATTCAGCGGTATTGTTGGATGAAGCTGCTCAGACCGACATTACGCGTATGCTTACGCGAGACTGGTTCTACCGACGTGCTTCGCACACAGGTGGCTAGTGGGTGTCTATTTCTCCAACTTTAGTTGAATCAGATTCAATTAACAGGGTTCTTTTTGAAGATGAAAAAGCAATCACTATATCATGTTGTGGTTTTTGATGCGTAGGTAAGAACGGTTCTTGCTCAGGCCGTAGCAGCAACATAAAACTTGCAACAACAAAGTAGAGGACGTCTAACTTGTTTTTGCAGGGTATGTTGTGGTGTGATATGGTCAAGATGTGATGAGATATAAATTGTTGTATGAGATGATCATGTTTTGTTAAAGTTATCGGCAACTGGCAGGAGCCTTATGGTTGTCTCTTTATTGCATAAGATGCAAGCACCATATAATTGATTTACTTTATTGCTATGCGATAGAAATAGTTGCAAAAGCAATAGTTGGTGAGACGACCATGTGACCACACGTTGATAGAGATCAAGATGATGGAGATCATGGTGTCATGCCTGTGACGATAGAGATCATGACGGTGTTTTGGAGATGGAGATCAAAGGCACAAGATGATGATGGCCATATCATGTCACATATTTTGATTGCATGTGATGTTTATCCTTTATGTATCTTATTTTGCTAAGTTTGGCAGTAGCATTATAAGATGATCTCTCACTAAATTTCAAGGTATAAGTGTTCGCCCTGAGTATGCACCGTTGCGACAGTTCGTCATGCCGAGACACCACATGATGATCGGGTGTGATAAGCTCTACATTCACATACAACGGGTGCAAGCCAGTTTTGCACACGCGGAATACTCAGGTTAAACTTGATGAGCCTAGCATATGCAGATATGGCCTCGGAACACTGGAGACCGAAAGGTCGAGCGTGAATCATATAGTAGATATGATCAACATAGTGATGTTCACCATTGAAAACTACTCCATCTCACGTGATGATCAGACATGGTTTAGTTGATTTGGATCACATGATCATTTAGATGACTTGAGGGATGTCTATCTGAGTGAGAGTTCTTAAGTAATATGATTAATTGAGCTTTAATTTATCATGAACTTAGTCCTGATAGTATTTGCATATCTATGTTGTAGATCAATAGCTTGCGATGTAGCTCCCCGTTTATTTTTTGATATGTTCCTAGAGAAAAATAAGTTGAAAGATGATAGTAGCAATGATGCGGACTGAGTCTGTGATCTGAGGATTATCCTCATTGCTGCACAAAAGAAATATGTTCTTGATGCACCGCTAGGTAACAACCCTATTGCAGGAGCAGATGCACACGTTATGAACGTTTGACAAAGCTCGGTATGATGACTACTTAATAGTTTAGTGCACCATGCTTTACGGCTTAGAACCGGGACTTCAAAAATGTTTTGAACACCACAGAACATATAAGATGCTCTGAGAGTTGAAATTGGTATTTCATACTCATGCCTGTGTCGAGAGGTATGAGACCTCTGACAGTACTTTGCCTACAAGGTGGAGGAGAATGGGTCAACAAGTGAGCATGTGCTCAGATTGTCTGGGTATTACAATTGCTTGAATCAAGTGGGAGTTAATCTTCCAGATAAGATAGTAATTGATAAAGTTCTCTAGTCACTATCACCAAGTTACTAGAACTTAGTGATGAACTATAATATGCAAGGGATGACGAAAGTAATTCCCAAGCTCTTCGCGATGCTGAAATCGGTGAAGGTAGAAATCAAGAAATAGCATCAAGTGTTGATGGTTAACAAGACCACTAGTTTCAAGAAAAGGGCAAAGGGAAAGAGGAATTTCAAAGAAGAAAGGCAAGCAAGTTGCCACTCCCATGAAGAAGCCCAAAGCTAGACCCAAGCATGAAACTAAGTGCTTCTACCGCAAAGGAAATGGTCAGTGGAAGCAGAACTGCCCTAAATACTTGGCGGATAAGAAAGATGGCAAAGTGAACAAAAGTATATATGATATACATGTTATTGATGTGTACTTTACTAGTGTTCATAGTAACTCCTAGGTATTTGATACCGATTTAGTTGCTATGATTAGTAACTCAAAACAGGAGTTACAAAATAAACAGAGACTAGTTGAGGGAAAAGTGATGATGTGTGTTGGAAGAGATTCCAAGGTTGATAAGATCACCATCGCGCACTCCCTTTACCTTCGGGATTAGTGTTGAACCTAAAATAAATGTTATTTGGTGTTTGTGTTGAGCATAAATATGATTGGATCATGTTTATTGCAATATGGTTATTCATTTAAGTCAAAGAATAATTGTTGTTCCATTTACATGAATAAAACCTTCTATGGTCATACACTCAATATAAATGGTTTATTGAATCTTGATCGTAGTGATACACATATTCATAATATTGAAGCCAAAAGATGCAAAGTTAATAATGATAATGCAACTTATTTGTGGCATTGTCGTTTAGGTCATATTGGTGTAAAGCGCATGAAGAAACTCCATGTTGATGGACTTTTGGAATCACTTGATGCTTTTGAACCATGCCTCATGGGCAAGATGACTAAGACTCCGTTCTTCAGAACAATGGAGCGAGCAACAGACTTCTTGGAAATAATACATACTGATGTGTGTGGTCCAATGAGTGTTGAGGCTCGCGGCGGGTATCGTTATTTTATGACCTTGATGATTTGAGCAGATATGGGTATATCTACTTAATGAAACATAAGTCTGAAACATTTGAAAAGTTCAAGGAATTTCAGAGTGAAGTGGAAAATCATCGTAACAAGAAAAGAAAGTTTCTACAATCTGATCATGGAAAAAAATATTTGAGTTACGAGTTTGGTCTTCATTTGAAACAATGTGGAATAGTTTCGCAACTCATGCCACCTGGAACACCACAATGTAATGGTGTGTCCGAACGTCATAACCGTACTTTATTAGATATGGTGCAATCTATGATGTCTCTTACCAAATTACCACTATTGTTTTGAGGTTGTGCATTAGAGACAGTTGCATTCACGTTAAATAGGGCACCGTCTAAAATCCATTGAGACAACACCGTATGAACTATGGTTTAGCAAGAAACCTAAGCTGTCGTTTCTTAAAGTTTGGGGTTGCGATGCTTATGTGAAAAAGTTTCAGCCTGATAAGCTCAAACCCAAATCGGAGAAGTGCGTCTTCATAGGATACCCAAAAGAAACTGTTAGGTACACCTTATATCACATATCTGAAGGCAAGATCTTTGTTGCTAAGAATGGATCCTTTCTAGAGAAGGAGTTTTCTCTCAAAAGAAGTGAGTGGGAGAAAAGTAGAACTTGATGAGGTAATTGTACCTTCTCTCGAATTGGAAAGTAGTTCATCACAGAAATCAGTTTCAGTGATGCCTACACCAATTAGTGAGGAAGTTAATGATGATGATCATGAAACTTTAGATCAAGTTACTACCGAACCTCGTAGGTCAACCAGAGTACGTTCTGCACCAGAGTGGTATGGTAATCCTGTTCTGGAAGTCATGTTACTAGACCATGACGAACCTACGAACTATGAGGAAGCGATGATGAGCCCAGATTCCGCAAAATGGCTTGAGGCCATGAAATCTGAGATGGGATCCATGTATGAGAACAAAGTATGGACTTTGATTGACTTGCCTGATGATCGGTGAGTCATTGAGAATAAATGGATCTTTAAGAGGAAGACGGACATTGATAGTAGTGTTACTATCTACAAAGCTCGAATTGTCACAAAAGGTTTTCGACAAGTTCAAGGTGTTGACTACGATAAGATTTTCTCACTCGTTTCGATGCTTAAAAGTCTGTCCGAATCATGTTAGCAGTTGCCGCATTTTATGAAATATGGCAAATGGATGTCAAAACTGCATTCCTTAATGGATTTCTTAAAGAAGAGTTGTATATGATCCAACCAGAAGGTTTTGTCGATCCTAAAGGTGCTAACAAAGTGAGCAAGCTCCAGCGATTCATATATGGACTGGTGCAAGCATCTCGGAGTTGGGATATATGCTTTGATAAAGTGATCAAAGCATACGGTTTTATATAGACTTGTGGTGAAGCCTGTATTTACAAGAAAGTGAGTGGGAGCACTACAACATTTCTGATAAGTATATGTGAATGACATATTGTTGATTGGAAATAATGTGGAATTTTCTGGAAAGCATAAAGGAGTGTTTGAAAGGAGTTTTTCAAAGAAAGACCTCGGTGAAGCTACTTACATATTGAGCATCAAGATCTATAGATATAGATCAAGACGCTTGATATATTTTCAATGAGTACATGCCTTGACAAGATTTTGAAGTAGTTCAAAATGGAACACTCAAAGAAGGAGTTATTGCCTGTGTTGCAAGGTGTAAAGTTGAGTAAAGACTCAAAACCCGACCACGACAGAAAATAGAAAGAGAATGAAAAGTCATTCCCTATGCCCCCGTCATAGGTTCTATAAAGTATGCTATGCTGTGTACCAGACCTATTGTGTACCTCGCCATAAGTTTGGCAAGAGGGTACAATAGTGATCCAAGAGTGGATCACTGGACAACGGTCAAAAATATCCTTAGTGGAATAAGGAAATGTTTCTCGGTTATGGAGGTGACAAAGAGTTCATCATAAAGATTTACGTTGATGCAAGCTTTGACACCGATCTGGATGAGTCTAAGTCTCGATCTAGATACATATCTAAAGTGGGAGAATTAGCTAGAGTAGCTCCATGCAAAGCATTGTAGACATAGAAAATTTGCAAAATACATACGGCTCTGAATGTGGCAGACCCGTTGACTAAATTTCTCTCACAAGCAAAACATGATTGCTCTTTGGGTGTTAATCACATAGCAATGTGAACTAGATTATTGACTCTAGTAAACCCTTTGGGTGTTAGTCACATGGAGATGTGAACTAATCACATAAAGATGTGAACTATTGGTGTTAAATCACATGACGATGTGAACTAGATTATTGACTCTAGTGCAAGTGGGAGACTGAAGGAAATTATGCCCTAGAGGCAATAATAAAGTTGTTATTTATATTTCCTTATATCATGATAAATGTTTATTATTCATGCTAGAATTGTATTAACCAGAAACTTAGTACATGTGTGAATGCATAGACAAACAGAGTGTCCCTAGTATGCCTCTACATGATTAGCTTGTTAATCAAAGATGGTTAAGTTTCCTAGCCATGGACATGTGTTGTCATTTGATGAACGGGATCACATCATTAGAGAATCATGTGATGGACAAGACCCATCCGTTAGCTTAGCATAATGATCGTTCAGTTTTATTGCTACTGCTTTCTATTGAGGAACGTAGCAGAATTTTAGAATTTTCTACGCATCACCAAGATCAATCTATGGAGTCATCTAGTAATGAGGGAGAGAGGAGTGCATCTACATACCCTTGTAGATCACGAGCGGAAGCGTTCAAGAGAACGGGGTTGATGGAGTCGTACTCGTCGTGATCCAAATTACCGAAGATCCTAGCGCCGAACGGACGGCACCTCCGCGTTCAACACACGTACGGAGCGAGGACGTCTCCCGCGCCTTGATCCAGCAAGGAGGAGGGAGAGGTTGAGGAAGAGGGCTCCAACAGCAGCACGACGGCGTGGTGGTGGTGAAGCTGCAGTACTTCGGCAGGGCTTCGCCAAGCTCTTACGGAGGAGGAGAGGTGTTGGGGAGGGGAGGGGCTGCGCCTTGGATGTTGTGTGCAGCCCTCCCCTTGCCCCTCTATTTATAGGGGAAGGAGGAAGGGGGCCGGGCCCCTCTAGATCAGATCTAGAGGGGGGGCGGCGGCCAAGGGGAGGGGGCTTGCCCCCCAAGCAAGGGGGGCGCCCCCTTTAGGGTTTCCCCCCCAACCCTAGGCGCATGGGCCCAAGGGGGGATGCGGCCAGCCCATGTAGGGCTGGTTCCCCTTTCCTCTACAGCCCATTAGGCCCTCCGAGAGAGGTGGCCCCTCCCGGTGGACCCCCAGAACCCCTCCGGTGGCCCCGGTACAATACCGATATGCCCCCGAACCTTTCCGGTGACCGTATGACAACTTCCTACATATAAATCTTCACCTCCGGACCATTCCGGAACTCCTCGTGACGTTCGAGATCTCATCCGGGACTCCGAACAACATTCGGTAATCACATACAAGTCTTCCTAACAACCCTAGCGTCACCGAACCTTAAGTGTGTAGACCCTACGGGTTCGGGAGACATGCAGACATGACCGAGACGACTCTTCGGTCAATAACCAACAGCGGGATCTGGATACCCATGTTGGCTCCCACATGCTCCTTGATGATCTCATTGGATGAACCACGATGTCGAGGATTCAATCAATCTGTATACAATTCCTTTTGTCAATCGGTATGTTACTTGCCCAAGACTCGATCGTCGGTATACCAATACCTTGTTCAGTCTCGTTACCGGCAAGTCACTTTACTCGTGCCGTAATGCATGATCCCGTGATCAACCACTTGATCATATTAAGCTCATTATGATGATGCATTACCGAGTGGGCCCAGAGATACCTCTCCGTCATATGGAGTGACAAATCCCAGTCTCGATTCGTGCCAACCCAACAGACACTTTCGGAGATACCTATAATGTACCTTTATAGTCGCCCAGTTACGTTGTGACATTTGGCACACCCAAGGCACTCCTACGGTATCCGAGAGTTGCACAATCTCATGGTCTAAGGAAATGATACTTGACATTCAGAAAAGCTACAACAAATGAACTACAAGATCTTTGAGCTAAGCTTAGGATTGGGTCTTGTCCATCACATCATTCTCCTAATGATGTGATCCCATTATCAATGACATCTAATGTCCATAGTCAGGAAACCATGACTATCTTTTGATCAACGAGCTAGTCAACTAGAGGCTCACTAGGGACGTGTTGTGGTCTATGTATTCACACATGTATTACGATTTCCGGATAACACAATTATAGCATGAACAATAGACAATTATCATGAACAAAGAAATATAATAATAACCATTTTATTATTGCCTCTAGGGCATATTTCCAACAGTCTCCCACTTGCACTAGAGTCAATATTCTAGTTACATTGTGATGAATCGAACACCCATGCAGTTCTGGTGTTGATCATGTTTTGCTCTAGGGAGAGGTTTAGTCAACGGATCTGCTACATTCAGGTCTATATGTACTTTACAAATCTCTATGTCTCCATTTTGAACACTTTCACAAATGGAGTTGAAGCGACGCTTGATATGCCTGGTCTTCTTGTGAAACCTGGGCTCCTTGGCAAGGGCAATAGCTCCAGTGTTGTCACAGAAGAGAGTCATCGGGCCCGACGCATTGGGTATGACTCCTAGGTCGGTAATGAACTCCTTCACCCAGACTGCTTCTTGTGCTGCCTCCAAGGCTGCCATGTACTCCGCTTCACATGTAGATCCCGCCACATCGCTTTGCTTGCAACTGCACCAGCTTACTGCCCCACCATGCAAAATATACACGTATCCGGTTTGTGACTTAGAGTCATCCAGATCTGTGTCGAAGCTAGCATCGACGTAACCCTTTACGACGAGCTCTTTGTCACCTCCATAAACGAGAAACATTTCCTTGGTCCTTTTCAGGTACTTCAGGATATTCTTGACCGCTGTCCAGTGTTCCATGCTGGGATTACTTTGCTACCTTCCTACCAAACTTACGGCAAGGTTTACATCAAGTCTGGTACATAGCATAGCATACATGATAGACCCTATGGCCGAGGCATAGGGGACGACACTCATCTTTTCTCTATCTTCTGTCGTGGTCGGGCATTGAGCTGTGCTCAATCTCGTACCTTGCAATACAGGCAAGAACCCCTTCTTTGACTGATCCATTTTGAACTTCTTCAATATCTTGTCAAGGTACGTACTCTGTGAAAGACCAATGAGGCGTCTCGATCTATCCCTATAGATCTTGATGCCTAATATATAAGCAGCTTCTCCAAGATCCTTCATTGTAAAACACTTGTTCAAGTAGGCCTTTATGCTTTCCAAGAATTCTATATCATTTCCCATCAACAGTATGTCATCCACATACAATATGAGAAATGCTACAGAGCTCCCACTCACTTTCTTGTAAATGCAGGCTTCTCCATAAGTCTGCATAAACCCAAACGCTTTGATCATCTCATCAAAACAAATGTTCCAACTCCGAGATGCTTGCACCAGCCCATAAATCGAGCGTTGGAGCTTGCACACCTTGTCAGCATTCTTAGGATCGACAAAACCTTCCGGCTGCATCATATACAATTCTTCCTTAAGGAAACCATTAAGGAATGCTGTTTTGACGTCCATTTGCCATATCTCATAATCATAGAATGCGGCAATTGCTAACATGATTCGGACGGACTTCAGCTTCGCTACGGGTGAGAAAGTCTCATCGTAGTCAACTCCTTGAACTTGTCGATAACCCTTAGCGACAAGCCGAGCTTTATAGATTGTCACATTACCATCCGCGTCTGTCTTCTTCTTAAAGATCCATTTATTTTCTATGGCTCGCCGATCAACGGTCAAGTCAGTCAAAGTCCATACTTCGTTTTCATACATGGATCCTATCTCGGATTTCATGGCTTCCCGCCATTTGTTGGAATCCGGGCCCGCCATCGCTTCTTCATAGTTCGAAGGTTCACCGTTGTCTAACAACATGATTTCCAAGACAGGGTTGCCGTACCACTCTGGTGCGGAACGTGTCCTCGTGGACCTACGAAGTGTAGTAGCAACTTGATCTGAAGTTTCATGATCATCATCATTAACTTCCTCTCTAGTCGGTGCAGGCACTTCAGGAACATTTTCTTGAGCTGCGCCACTTACCGGTTCAAGAGGCAATACTTCATCAAGTTCTACTTTCCTCCCACTTATTTCTTTCGAGAGAAACTCTTTCTGTAGAAAGGACCCATTCTTGGCAACAAAGATCTTGCCTTCGGATCTGAGGTGGAAGGTATACCCAATAGTTTCTTTAGGGTATCCTATGAAGACGCATTTTTTCGATTTGGGTTCGAGCTTTTCAGGTTGAAGTTTCTTGACATAAGCATCGCATCCCCAAACTTTTAGAAACGATAGCTTAGGTTTCTTCCCAAACCATAATTCATACGGTGTCGTCTCAATGGATTTCGACGGAGCCCTATTTAAAGTGAATGCGGCAGTCTCTAAAGCATAGCCCCAAAATGACAGCAGTAAATCGGTAAGAGACATCATAGATCGCACCATATCTAATAGAGTGCGATTACGACATTTGGACACACCATTACGCTGAGGTGTTCCAGGCGGCATGAGTTGTGAAACTATTCCACATTTTCTTAAGTGTGTGCCAAATTCGTGACTCAAGTATTGTCCCCCACGATCTGATCGCAAGAACTTGATTTTCCTGCCACATTGATTCTCAACCTCACTCTGAAATTCCTTAAACTTTTCAAAGGTCTCAGACTTGTGTTTCATTAAGTAGACATGCACATATCTACTCAAGTCATCAGTGAGGGTGAGAACATAACGATAGCCACCACGAGCCTCAACACTCATTGGACCGCACACATCAGTATGTATGATTTCCAATAAGTTGGTTGCTCGCTCCATTGTTCCTGAGAATGGAGTCTTGGTCATTTTACCCATGAGGCATGGTTCGCATGTGTCAAATGATTCGTAATCAAGAGACTCTAAAAGTCCATCTGCATGGAGCTTCTTCATGCGTTTGACACCTATGTGACCAAGGCGGCAGTGCCACAAGTATGTGGGACTATCATTATCAACCTTACATCTTTTGGTATTCACACTATGAATATGTGTAGCATTACGCTCGAGATTCATTAAGAATAAACCATTCACCATCGGAGCATGACCATAAAACATATCTCTCATATAAATAGAACAACCATTATTCTTAGATTTAAATGAGTAGCCATCTCGAATTAAACGAGATCCTGATACAATGTTCATGCTCAAAGCTGGCACTAAATAACAATTATTGAGGTTTAAAACTAATTCCGTAGGTAAATGCAGAGGTAGCGTGCCAACGGCGATCACATCGACCTTGGAACCATTCCCGACGCGCATCGTCACCTCGTCCTTCGCTGGTCTCCGCTTATTCCGCAGCTCCTGCTTTGAGTTACAAATGTGAGCAACCGCACCAGTATCAAATACCCAGGAGCTACTACGAGTACTAGTAAGGTACACATCAATTACATGTATATCACATATACCTTTCGTGTTGCCGGCCTTCTTGTCCGCTAAGTATTTGGGGCAGTTCCGCTTCCAGTGACCACTTCCCTTGCAATAAAAACACTCAGTCTCGGGCTTGGGTCCATTCTTTGGCTTCTTCCCGGCAGCTTGCTTACCGGGCGTGGCAACTCCCTTGCCGTCCTTCTTGAAGTTCTTCTTACCCTTGCCTTTCTTGAACTTAGTGGTTTTATTCACCATCAACACTTGATGTTCCTTTTTGACTTCTACCTCTGCTAATTTCAGCATTGGATATACCTCAGGAATGGTCTTTTCCATCCCCTGCATATTGAAGTTCATCACAAAGCTCTTGTAGCTCGGTGGAAGCGACTGAAGGATTCTGTCAATGACCGCGTCATCCGGGAGATTAACTCCCAGCTGAGTCAAGCGGTTATGCAACCCAGACATTTTGAGTATGTGCTCACTGACAGAACTATTTCCCCCCATCTGACAGCTGAAGAACTTGTTGGATACTTCATATCTCTCGACCCGGGCATGAGCTTGAAAAACCATTTTCAGCTCTTCGAACATCTCATATGCTCCGTGTCTCTCAAAACGCTTTTGGAGCCCCGGTTCTAAGTTGTAAAGCATGCCGCACTGAACGAGGGAGTAATCATTAGCACGTGACTGCCAAGCGTTCATAACGTCTTGGTTCTATGGGACGGGTGCGTCACCTAGCGGTGCTTCTAGGACATAATCTTTCTTGGCAGCTATGAGGATGATCCTCAGGTTCAGGACCCAGTCCGTATAGTTGCTGCCATCGTCTTTCAGCTTGGTTTTCTCTAGGAACGCGTTGAAGTTGAGGACAACGTGGTCCATTTGATCTACAAGACATATTGTAAAGATTTTAGACTAAGTTCATGATAATTAAGTTCATCTAATCAAATTATTCAATGAACTCCCACTCATATAGACATCCCTCCAGTCATCTAAGTATAACATGATCCGAGTTAACTAGGTCGTGTCCGATCATCACGTGAGACGGACTAGTCAACATCGGTGAACATCTTCATGTTGATCGTATCTTCTATACGACTCATGCTCGACCTTTCGGTCTTCTGTGTTCCGAGGCCATGTCTGTACATGCTAGGCTCGTCAAGTCAACCTAAGTGTATTGCGTGTGTAAATCTGGCTTACACCCGTTGTATTCGAATGTTAGAATCTATCACACCCGATCATCACGTGGTGCTTCGAAACAACAAACCTTCGCAATGGTGCACAATTAGGGGGAACACTTTCTTGAAATTATTTCGAGGGATCATCTTATTTAAGCTACCGTCGTTCTAAGCAAATAAGATGTAAAACATGATAAACATCACATGCACTCAAATAGTGACATGATATGGCCAATATCATTTTCTCCTTTTGATCTCCATCTTCGGGGCTCCATGATCATCGTTGTCACCGGCATGACACCATGATCTCCATCATCGTGTCTTCTTGAAGTTGTCTTGTCATCTATTACTTCTACTACTATGGCTAACACTTTAGCAATAAAGTAAAGTAATTACATGACGTTTATGTTGACACGCAGGTCATAAATAAATAAAGACAACTCCTATGGCTCCTGCCGGTTGTCATACTCATCGACATGCAAGTCATGATTCCTATTACAAGAACATGATCATCTCATACATCACATATATCATTCATCACATCCTTTGGCCATATCACATCACAAAACACTTGCTGCAAAAACAAGTTAGACGTCCTCTAATTGTTGTTGCAAGTTTTTACGTGGCTGCTATAGGTTTCTAGCAAGAACGTTTCTTACCTACGCCAAAACCACAACGTGAATTGCCAATTTCTATTTACCCTTCATAAGGACCCTGTTCATCGAATCTGATCCGACTAAAGTGGGAGAGACAGACACCCGCCAGCCACCTTATGCAACTAGTGCATGTCAATCGGTGGAACCAGTCTCACGTAAGCGTACGTGTAAGGTCGGTCCGGGCCGCTTCATCCCACGATGCCGCCGAATCAAGATAAGACTAGTAACGACAAGCAAATTGACAATATCGACGCCCACAACTACTTTGTGTTCTACTCGTGCATAGAAACTACGCATAGACCTAGCTCATGATGCCACTGCTGGGGAACATAGCAGAATTTTAAAATTTTCTACGCATCACCAAGATCAATCTATGGAGTCATCTAGCAACAAGGGAGAGAGGAGTGCATCTACATACCCTTGTAGATCACGAGCGGAAGCATTCAAGAGAATGGGGTTGATGGAATCGTACTCGTCGTGATCCAAATCACCGAAGATCCTAGCGTCGAACGGACGGCACCTCTGCGTTCAACACACGTACGGAGCGAGGACGTCTCCCGCGCCTTGATCCAGCAAGGAGGAGGGAGAGGTTGAGGAAGAGGGCTCCAACAGCATCACGACGGCGTGGTGGTGGTGAAGCTGCAGTACTCCGACAGGGCTTCGCCAAGCTCTTATGGAGGAGGAGAGGTGTTGGGGAGGGGAGGGGCTGCGCCTTGGATGTTGTGTGCAGCCCTCCCCTTGCCCCTCTATTTATAGGGGAAGGAGGAAGGGGGCCGGCCCCCTCTAGATGAGATCTAGAGGGGGGGCGGCGGCCAAGGGGAGGGGGCTTGCCCCCCAAGCAAGGGGGTGCCCCCTTTAGGGTTCCCCCCCCAACCCTAGGCGCATGGGCCCAAGGGGGGGATGCGGCCAACCCATGTAGGGTTGGTTCCCCTTTCCTCTACAGCCCAACTTCCTACATATAAATCTTCACCTCCGGACCATTCCGGAACTCCTCGTGACGTCTGGGATCTCATCCGGGACTTCGAACAACATTCGGTAATCACATACAAGCCTTCCTAACAACCCTAGCATCACCGAACCTTAAGTGTGTAGACCCTACGGGTTCGGGAGACATGCAGACATGACCGAGACAACTCTCCGGTCAATAACCAACAGCGGGATCTGGATACCCATGTTGGCTCCCACATGCTCCTCGATGATCTCATCGGATGAACCACGATGTCGAGGATTCAATCAATCCGTATACAATTCCTTTTGTCAATCGGTACGTTACTTGCCCGAGACTCAATCGTCGGTATCCCAATACCTTGTTCAGTCTCATTACCAGCAAGTCACTTTACTCGTGCCATAATGCATGATCCCGTGATCAACCACTTGATCACATTGAGCTCATTATGATGATGCATTACCGAGTGGGCCCAAAGATACCTCTCCATCATACGGAGTGACAAATCCCAGTCTCGATTCGTGCCAACCCAACAAACACTTTCGGAGATACCTGTAATGTACCTTTATAGTCACCCAGTTACGTTGTGACATTTGGCACACCCAAGGCACTCCTACGGTATCCGGGAGTTGCACAATCTCATGGTCTAAGGAAATGATACTTGACATTCAGAAAAGCTACAGCAAATGAACTACATGATCTTTGAGCTAAGCTTAGGATTGGGTCTTGTCCATCACATCATTCTCCTAATGATGTGATCCCGTTATCAATGACATCTGATGTCCATAGTCAGGAAACCATGACTATCTTTTGATCAACGAGCTAGTCAACTAGAGGCTCACTAGGGACGTGTTGTGGTCTATGTATTCACACATGTATTACAATTTCCGGATAACACAATTATAGCATGAACAATAGACAATTATCATGAACAAAGAAATATAATAATAACCATTTTATTATTGCCTCTAGGGCATATTTCCAACACTTTCTTCATGACTTATACATGTTCCTTTGACTATGAGATTATGGAACTCTCGAATACCGGAGGAACACCTTGTGTGCTATCAAAGGTCACAATGTAACTGGGTGATTATAAAGATGCTCTACAGGTGTCTCTGATGGTGTTTGTTGAGTTGGCATAGATCGAGAATAGGATTTGTCACTCCGTGTATCGGAGAGGTATCTATGGGTCCTCTCGGTAATGCACATCACTCTAAGCCTTGCAAGCGTAGTGACTAATGATTTAGTTGCGGGATGATGCATTATGGAACGAGTAAAGAGACTTGCCGGTATCGAGATTGAACTAGGTATGAGGATACCAACAATCGAATCTCGGGTAAGTAACATACTGATGACAAAGGGAACAACGTATGTTGTTATGCGGTTTGACCGATAAAGATCTTCGTAGAATATGAAGGATCCAATATGAGAATCCAGGTTCCTCTATTGGTTATTGACCGGAGATGTGTCTCGGTCATGTCTACATAGTTCTCGAACCCGTAGGGTCCGCATGCTTAACGTTCTGTGACGATTTGTATTATGAGTTATGTGATTTGATGACCGAAGTTTGTTTGGAGTCCCGAATGTGATCGGGGACATGACGAGGAGTCTCGAAATGGCCGAGATGTAAAGATCGATATATTGGAAGGCTATATTCGGACATCAGAAAGGTTCCGAGTGATTTGGGTATTTTTTGGAGTACCAGAGAGGTACGGGAATTCGTCGGGAGAAGTATTAGGCCTTATTGGGCCATACAGGAATAGAGGAGGCTGACCAAAGGGAAGGAGGCGCGCCCCCCATAGGTCCGAATTGTACTAGGGGAAAGGGGGCGGCGCCCCCCTTGCCCTTTCCTACTCCCTCTCTCTTTCCCTCTTTCTTCTCTCCTACTCTAGAAAGGAAAAGGGGAATCCTACTAGGACTTGGGAGTCCTAGTAGGACTCCCCACACTTGGCGCGCCCCCTCTAGGGCCGGCCTCCTCCTCCATCCTTTATATACGTGGCCAGGGGGCACCCCATAGACACACAAGTTGATCATTGATCCCTTAGCCGTGTGGGGTGCCCCCCTCCAGCATAATCCACCTAAGTCATATCATACCTGCGCTTAAGCGAAGCCCTGTTCCAGTAGCATCATTATCACCATCATCATGCCGTCGTGCTGACGAAACTCTCCCTTGACACTCTACTGGATCGTGAGTTCATGGGACGTCACCGAGCCGAACATGTGTAGATCGCGGAGGTGTCGTACCTTCGGTGCTAGGATCAGTCGATCGTGAAGACGTACGACTACATCAACCACGTTGTCATAACGCTTCTGCTTATGGTCTACGAGGGTATGTAGACAACACTCTTCCCTCTTGTTTCTATGCATCACCATGATCTTGCATGTGCGTAGGAATTTTTTTGAAATTACTGCGTTCCCCAACAAAATAATATGATGGAAGATAGACCCGGGGCCATAGGTTTCACCAGTGGCTTCTCTAATGATAGTAAATTCTACGATGGGTGGACAAATTACTGTCGATCAATTGATAGAAAAGCCCATAGTTATGAGAATATCTAGGCATGATCATGTATATAGGCATCACATCCGCGACAAGTAGACCGAAACAATTCTGCATCTACTACTATTACTCCACACATCGACCGCTATCCAGCATGCATCTAGAGTATTAAGTTCATAAGAACAGAGTAACGCATTAGGCAAGATGACATGATGTAGAGGGATAAACTCAAGCAATATGATATAAACCCCATCTTTTTATCCTTGATGGCAACTATACAATATGTGCCTTGCTGCCCCTGCTGTCACTGGGAAAGGACACCGCAAGATTGAACCCAAAGCTAAGCACTTCTCCCATTGCAAGAAAGATCAATCTTGTAGGCCAAACCAAACTGATAATTCGAAGAGACTTGCAAAGATATTTAAATCCTGCATAAAAGATTTCAGAGAAGAATCAAATATTGTTCATAGATACTCTTGATCATAAACCCACAATTCATCGGATCTCGACAAACACACCGCAAAAAGAATTACATCGAACAGATCTCCAAGAGAATCAAGGAGAATTTTATATTGAGATCCAAAGAGAGAGAGAGAGAGGAGGCCATCTATCTAATAACTATGGACCCGAAGGTCTATGGTAAACTACTCACACATCATCAGAGAGGCTATGGTGTTGATGTAGAAGCCCTCCGTGATTGATTCCCCCTCCAACGGAGCGTCGGAAAAGGCCCCAAGATGGGATCTCACGGGTACAGAAGGTTGCGACGGTGGAAATAGGGTTTCGTGGTGCTCATGGATGTTTTGGGGGTATATGTGTATATATAGGAGGAAGAAGTATGTTGGAGGAGCTGCGAGGGGCCCACGAGGGTGGGGCGCGCACCCTCCTACCTCGTGGCCTCCTCGCTTCTTTCTTGACGTCCACTCCAATTCTCCAGGATCACGTTTGTTCCAAACATAACTCTCCCGAAGGTTTCATTCCGTTTGGATTCCGTTTCATATTCCTCTTCTTCAAAACACTGAAATAGGCAAAAAAACAACAATTTGCACTGGGCCTTTGGTTAATAGGTTAGTCCCAAAAATAATACAAAAAGGTATATTAAAGTCCATTAAACATCCAAAACATATAATATAATAGCATGGAACAATCAAAAATTATAGATACGTTGGAGACGTATCACCGGACAGGTTCACGGAAGTAAAATATTACAGCCACTCCAGCCGTGGTAGTACTATGCCAGAGTGGCACGGTAGTACCGCGCCTGGAGCGGAAATAATTTTTTACTTCCGTGCCCCGGCCGGTAGTACCGCGTCTGAAAGCGGTAGTACCGCGCCGAGGTCTGTTCATGGGAGAGAGTGCGGTAGTACCGCTCTAGGAGGAGCGGTAGTACCGCACGGACTCGATAGTGACATGAACAGCGGATCCGGATATGGATCCGGATCTAGAAACAACCGCAACACTAGATTGGTATTACCGTTGATCAAACTGTACGGTTGTATCATTCCAAATAGCATGTCTACTGCACTAGCAATCTCCTACACTCCTCTCTTGCAAAGATTTAGCCAAAAATCACATGAACAACACATGCATCTCCCCAAGACCTAGAAGTTCAAGAACGCAACAAAAAGGAACGGACTTGAGGAAATACCAGGGTCCATGGAAAGAGGGCGAGGTGGGGAATGATCCCACTGGTTGGAATGCGAGGAGAGCGGCCGAAGACAGAGATTCGACGAGGTCCTCCGGCGCCGTTCTTGGGCAGGAGAGAGGAGACGGGGTGGGGAAAGGATAAAAATGGGTATGCGGGAGTTGGAACTCCCCCTTCCCCGCTCTTAACCCCCACTCGCTCATGGTGGCGCGGTAGTACCGGATGAGTTTATGTGTTTTGATGTACCAAAGGTTTTCGGAGTCCCGGATGTGATCACGGACATGACGAGGAGTCTCGAAATGGTCAAGACATAAAGATTGATATATTGGACGACTATATTCGGACACCGAAAATGTTCCAGAGAAGTTTCAGATAAAATTGGAGTGCCGGAGGGTTACCGGAACCCCCCGGGGGAACTAATGGGCCTAATGGGCCTTAGTGGAGAGAGAGAGGTGCGGCTAGGGCAGGCGCGCGCCCCCTCCCCCTTGGGTCCGAATTGGACTAGGGAAGTGGGGCGGCGCCCCCTTTCCTTCTCCCTCTCTCCCTCTCCTTCCTTCCCCCTCTCTTCCTTGTTGGAAACCTACTAGGAATAGGATTCCTATTCCTAGTAGGAATCCTACTTGGGGCGCGCCCCTATAGGGCCGGCCGGCCTCCCCCATGCTCCTTTATATACGGGGTAGGGGCACCCTAGAACACACAAGTTGATTGTTTACCCGTGTGCGGTGCCCCCCTCCACAGATTTCCACCTCAGTCATATCGTTGTAGTGCTTAGGCGAAGCCCTGCTTCGGTAACTTCATCATCACCGTCATCACACCGTCGTGCTGACGAAACTCTCCCTTGACCTCAGCTGGATCTAGATATCGCAGGACGTCATCGAGCTGAACGTGTGCAGATCGCGGAGGTGTCGTACCTTCGGTGCTAGGATCGGTCGGATCGTGAAGACGTTCGACCGATCGTGAAGACGTACGACTACATCAACCGCGTTGTCATAACGCTTCCGCTTTCGGTCTATGAGGGTACATGGACAACACTCTCCCCTCTCATTGCTATACATCACCTAGATAGATCTTGCGTGTGCGTAGGAATTTTTTTTTAAAATTACTGCGTTCCCGAACAGTGGTATCAGAGCCAGGTCTATGCGTAGATGTTATATGCATGAGTAGAACACAAAGGAGTTGTGGGCGTGAGTATATACATATTGCTAATTTTCGTCACTAGTTGATTCTTGATTCAACGATATTGTTGGATGAAGCGGCTTAGACCGACATTACGCGTACGCTTACACGAGACTGGTTCTACCGACATGCTTTGCACACAGGTTGCTAGTGGGTGTTCGTTTCTCCAACTTTAGTTGAATCGGTTTCAACGAATAGGGTTCTTTCCGAAGATCAAAAAGCAATTACTATACTATGTTGTGGTTTTGATGCGTAGGTAAGAACGGTTCTTGCTAGAAGCCCGTAGCAGCCACGTAAAACTTGCAACAACAAAGTAGAGGACGTCTAACTTGTTTTTGCAGGGCATGTTGTGATTTGATATGGTTAATACGTGATTATATAAATTGTTGTATGAGATGATCATGTTTTGTAACACAGTTATCGGCAACTGGCAGGAGCCATATGGTTGTTGCTTTATTGTATGAAATGCAATCACCATGTAATTGCTTTACTTTATCACTAAGCAGTAGCGATAGTCATAGAAGCAATAGTTGGCGAGACGAAAACGATGCTTCGATGGAGATCAAGGTGTCAAGCCGATGACGATGGTGATCATGACGATGCTTTGGAGATGGAGATCAAAGGCACAAGATGATGATGGCCATATCATATCACTTATATTGATTGCATGTGATGTTTATCCTTTATGCATCTTATTTTGCTTAGTTCGACGGTAGCATTATAAGATGATCTCTCACTAAATTTCAAGGTATGAGTGTTCTCCCTGAGTATGCACCGTTGCTACAGTTCGTCGTGTCGAGACACCACGTGATGATCGGGTGTGATAAGCTCTACGTTCACATACAACGGGTGCAAGCCAATTTTGCACACACAGAATACTCGGGTTAAACTTGACGAGCCTAGCATATGTAGATATGGCCTCGGAACACTGAGACCAAAAGGTCGAGCATGAATCATATAGTAGATATGATCAACATAGTGATGTTCACCATTGAAAACTACTCCATCTCACATGATGGTCGGACATGGTTTAGTAGATATGGATCACGTGATCACTTAGATGATTAGAGAGATGTCTATCTAAGTGGGAGTTCTTAAGTAATATGATTAATTGAACTTTAATTTATCATGAGCTTAGTACCTGATAGTATTTTGCATGTCTATGTTGTTGTAGATAGATGGCCCGTGTTGTTGTTCTGTTGAATTTTAATGCGTTCCTAGAGAAAGCTAAGTTGAAAGATGATGGTAGAAACTACACGGACTGGGTCCGTAACTTGAGGATTATCCTCATTGTTGCACAGAAGAATTACATCCTGGAAGCACTGCTGGGTGACAAACCTGTTGTAGATTCTGCTGACAATGTTAAGAACGTCTGGCAAAGCAAAGCTGATGATTACTCGATAGTTCAGTGCGCCATGCTTTACGGCTTAGAACCAGGACTTCAACGACGTTTTGAATGTCATGGAGCATATGAGATGTTCCAGGAGTTGAAGTTAATATTTCAAGCAAATTCCCGGATTGAGAGATATGAAGTCTCCAATAAGTTCTACAGCTGCAAAATGGAGGAGAATAATTCTGTCAGTGAACATATACTCAGAATGTCTCGGTACCACAACCACTTGACTCAGCTGGGAGTTAATCTTCCTGATGATAGTGTCATTGACAGAGTTCTTCAATCACTGCCACCAAGCTACAAGAGCTTCGTGATGAACTATGATATGCAAGGGATGGATAAGGCAATTCCCGAGCTCTTCGCAATGCTAAAGGCTGCGGAGGTAGAAATCAAGAAGGAGCATCAAGTGTTGATGGCCAACAAGACCACCAGTTTCAAGAAGAAGGACAAAGGGAAGAAGGGGAACTTCAAGAAGAACAGCAAGCAAGATGTTGCTCAAGTGAAGAAGCCCAAGTCTGGACCTAAGCCTATGACTGAGTGCTTCTACTGCAAAGGGACTGGTCACTGGAAGCGGAACTACCCCAAGTATTTGGCGGATAAGAAGGATGGCAAAGTGAAAGGTATATTTGATATACATGTTATTGATGTGTACCTTACTAATGCTCGCAGTAGAGCTTGAGTATTTGATACTGGTTCTGTTGCTAATATTTGCAACTCGAAATAGGGGCTATGGATTAAGCGAAGATTGGCTAAGGACGAGGTGACGATGTGCGTGGGAAATGGTTCCAAAGTCGATGTGATTGCCATTGGCACGCTACCTCTGCATATACCTTCGGGATTAGTATTAGACCTGAATAATTGTTATTTGGTGCCAGCGTTAAGCATGAACATTATATCTAGATCTTGTTTGACGCGAGACGGTTATTCATTTAAATCAGAGAATAATGGTTGTTCTATTTATATGAGTAATATCTTTTATGGTCACGCACCCTTGATGAGTGGTCTATTTTTACTAAATCTCGGTAGTAGTGATACACATATTCATAGTATTGAAGACAAAAGATATAAGTTTAATAATGATAGTGCAACTTATTTGTGGCACTGCCGTTTAGGTCATATTGGTGTAAAGCGCATGAAGAAACTCCATGCTGATGGACTTTTGGAATCACTTGATGATGAATCACTTGATGCTTGCGAACCATGCCTCATGGGCAAGATGACTAAGACTCCGTTCTCTAGAACAATGGAACGAGCAACAGACTTATTGGAAATAATACATAGTGATGTATGCGGCCCGATGAGTGTTGATGCTCGTGGCGGGTATCATTATTTTCTGTCCTTCACTGATGATTTGAGCAGATATGGGTATATCTACTTGATGAAACATAAGTCTGAAACATTTGAAAAGTTCAAAGAATTTCAGAGTGAAGTGGAAAATCATCGTAACAAGAAAATTAAGTTTCTACGATCTGATCGTGGAGGTGAATATTTGAGTTATGAGTTTGGTCTTCATTTGAAACAATGCAGAATAGTTTTGCAACTCACGCCACCTGGAACACCACAGCGTAATGGTGTGTCCGAACGTCGTAACCGCACTTTATTAGATATGGTGTGATCTAAGATGTCTCTTATTGATTTACCGCTATCGTTTTGGGGTTATTCTTTAGAGACAGCTGCATTCACGTTAAATAGGGCAACATCGAAATCCGTTGAGATGACACCTTATGAAGTGTGGTTTGGCAAGAAACCCAAGTTGTCGTTGAGGGAGTCCTGGACTAAGGGGTCCTCGGACGTCCGGCCTGTTATCCATGGGCCGGACTGATGGGCTGTGAAGACATGAAGACCGAAGACTACACCATGTCCGGATTGGACTCTACTACGGGCCAACTCGCTTGGCCATCTGGAGCAGATCGACAGTTACGCCCCTAGCCATCAGGTCGGATTCGGAAGCTTGAACTACGTCGCGGATATCCATGGAGACTTGATCTTCAAGGGATTTGAGCCTGCGGCGATCGCTCCCCTTCATCCTGATGAACGTGACTTAAATCTGTCATCGGATCACACCCAGGAGATGGTTCCTACGACTCCAACGACCTTAGAGCCAAAGCAGATCAAGCCATCCGAGGCCTCAAAGTCCGCGGAGTTGGAACCGCACATGGACTCAACGCCCTGCAGCAGTCGCTTTAACGGAACTTCGGACTCGTCTCCGGCTATAAGTTCCGGACTGTGTACGCCCGTGGACACCGAGCTAGATCGGTTATCGATCTTCGAGTTTAGCGCCGCTGACGTCTCCCAGCACTCGCCTTTGGGCGACATGCTAAAATCTTTTCAAAATTTGTCCTTGGAGAAGGACTCACAGCCTAACTATGTCCGGTTCGAGCTAGAAGCGGACGATGAGGAATTTTGCTTCCCACCCGCCACCCACCTCATAGCCACCATCGATGATTTAACCAACATGCTTGACTATGGCTCCGAAGACACCGACGGTATGGACGACGATGCTGACAAGGAGCAGGGCCAAGACCCGCCATTCACTGGACGTTGGACGGCTACCTCTTCATACGACGTGTACATGGTTGATACACCTCAATGATCTGGCAACGACAAAGAAGAGCCAGATGTGAATAAAGCCTCCGAGACACAGTCCAATCGCCGGCGGCCCAAACGCCGCCCCAAGCACCACCGCTCAAAGGACGGCAACACTGGCACCAGAGATAATAGTATCCCGGGCGACGCCTAAAACAACGAAGACCCTGTTAGGACTACATCCGAATAGGAACACGACAGCAGACAAGACAACCCTGACGAACAGGCCATAGAAGATGACTCAGAGGATGATAGTTACTGTCCACCCTCCAAGGAGGAAACAAGACTTGGCAACGAAGACTTCATCATGCCTGAGGATCCTCCCGAGCAGGAGCGCTTCAAGCTTCAGCTCATAGCCACCGCAAAGAGCCTGAAAAAGAAACAACAACAGCTTCAAGCCGAACAGGACCTGCTCGTCGACAGATGGACTGATGTCCTGACAGCCAAGAAATACAGCCTCAACCGCCCAGCCAAGAGCTATCCGAAAAGCAGACTGCTACCTCAATTTGATGAGGAGGCGCTGGAGCACATATCTCCCTCGCGTAATGCGGACTGACCACCACGTGGTCGGGACAGGGCGGCCGAACGGCCACCCCACGGTCGGGATAAAGCAGCAACTCAGGCCGAACAGCAGACCACCCCGCCACCCTGCCATAATAAAGACGAAAAAGTCCGGAGTCACATGTACGACCTCCGATAGACACCAGACAGCAGAGCAGGACACAAAAGATCGATCTATGGATCGCGAGGACATGCTTCGAGACACAACGATGGACACCTCTTCGGACATGACAAACCTAACCACGCTCGGGCTGAATACCGCAGACAGGCTCCCTTGGAGGTCCGCCATAATGCGGCCCGATACAAAGGCGGCACACACCCGCTTTGCTTCACAGATGAAGTACTGGATCATGAATTCCCGGAGGGGTTCAAGTCCATCAACATCGAATCATACGACGGCACAACTGATCCTGCAGTATGGATCGAAGATTTCATTCTTCACATCCACATGGCCCGAGGAAACGACCTCCACGCCATCAATTATCTCCCATTAAAACTCATAGGACGAGCTTGATACTGGTTAAATAGCCTGCCCGAGAACTCCGTCGGCAGCTGGGAGGACTTGGAAGAGGCTTTCCTCGACAACTTCCAAGGAACGTACGTCCGGCCACCAGACGCCGATGACCTAAGTCATATAGTTCAACAACCTGGAGAATCATCCAGAAAATTCTGGACTAGGTTCCTAACCAAAAAGAACCAGATCGTCGACTGTCCGGACGCTGAAGCCCTAGCGGCCTTTAAGCATAGCATCCGGGACGAATGGCTTGCCCGTCACCTCGGCCAGGAAAAGCTGAGATCCATCGCAGCCCTCGCGGCACTTATGACCCGCTTTTGTGTGGGAGAGGATAGTTCGCAGGCTCGTAGTACCAACACAGCCAACGAAACAGGCCCCTCCAAGGCCAAAAACAGCACCGGCAAGCTCCGGCGCAACAGACACAAACACCGAAGCAATGGCGATAACACCGATGACACTACCATTCATGCCGGATTCAGTGGCTCCAAGTCCGGCCAGCGAAAGAAGCCCTATAAAAGGAACGGCGGAGGACCATCCAGCTTGGACCACATACTCGACCGTCCGTGCCAGATACATGGCACCCCAGACAAACCGGCCAACCATACCAATAGAGATTGTTGGGTATTTAAGCAAGCCAGCAAGGTAAATAGCGTAAACAAGGAAGGGGAATCACAGAGCGAGGACGAAGACGGGGAGCCCCGACAGCCGAACACTGGGGGGCAGAAGAAATTCCCGCCTCAAGTCAAAACGGTGAACATGATATACGCCACACACATCCCCAAAAGAGAGCGCAAGCGCACACTCAGGGACGTTTATGCGGTAGAGCCAGTCGCCCCAAAATTTAACCCATGGTCGTCAGTCCCGATCACCTTTGACCGCCTAGACCATCCAACCAGCATCCGCCACGGCGGTTCAGCTGCACTAGTCCTTGACCCAATCATCAATGGATTTCACCTGACACGAGTCCTAATGGACAGTGGTAGCAGCCTCAACCTGCTCTATCAGGATACAGTACGTAAAATGCGCATCGACCCCTCACGGGTCAAGCCCACAAAGACTACCTTTAAAGGAGTCATACTAGGCGTAGAGGCCCGTTGTACGGGCTCAATAACGCTGGAAGTAGTATCCGGTTCCCCAGATAACTTCCGAAGCAAAGAACTAACCTTCGATATCGTCCCATTTCGCAGCGGCTATCACGCCCTGCTCGGATAAACCACATTTGCTAGATTCAATGCGGTGCCACATTACGCTTATCTCAAGCTCAAAATGCTCGGTCCACGTGTCATCATTACAGTAAATGGAAACACGGAATGCTCCCTCCGTATAGAGGAACACACTGCCGCCCTAGCAGCAGAAGTATAGAGCGGCCTTCTCAAGCAGCATTATAATCTGGCCGCCGAGCCCCCGGACATCATCAAGAGGGTCCGGACCACACTGCAGCAGGACAGCTCAGCTCGTCAGGAGCCTAATTAGCAATTTGGCCTCTGTCCCAGCCCCGAGGAGGCAATGGCACTAATACCGCGCGTATATAAATTATGCACTCAAACCCCCATGGGAATTGACGGAGGCATAACTTGTTCGCGATCCACTGTATGGCTCGACCAACCCTGGGATTTGCATTCTTTTACCTTTTCTTTTCCGTGGGTTTTTTCTTCTCTTTTGAAGGTCTTTACAGACAAACCACTTGCAGAACACACCAAGGAGGCAAGGAGCTCCGTCTTACAAGGGAATCCCCAGGTGATCTCTATTAAACGGTCGCCATACTTGCTTTTTATACCCGCACGTAGCTCGCCCTTGGTTACGGCATGTTAAATAGCCCTACATGCTTTTCGCATCGCTTGTCCAAAGCACGCCTTGATGGTGAATACACGACAGCATTAGCCTACTATTTCATTTTTCCGTTTACTCACCTCGATATTAATTACCCACCGCAAATGTACACCATGGTACGTATTACTACGCCAGGGGCTTCATTACACCCAACACCACGACAATAAAAAGTCCGAACACTTTTATAGTATAGTTCGGCATCCCGAACTTATAGCATTATATGCATCGGCTTCGAATCATGTCTTTGGTCAATAGTTGGGTTGCCCGGGTCCTGTGCTTACTACCTTACGTTCCGCTATATCGGCTGGGGTAGTAAAGGGAGAACTACTATGATTGTGTCCCGGTTCTTCCAGATGAGCACCTCAGTAGAGAAAGCCAAAAATTGACTGTCATGATGCGGCGAGAGCCGGTCAACTGTTTGAGAGGTTACAAATCGTTGGAGATTTTTCCGCTTCTTGCGAAGAATCGGTTCCCCCAATTAGGCGTGCATAGCACCCCTAGTTCGGTCTTCCGAATAACAGGGGCTTTGCCAACTTTCCTATTTGTCAAACTCCTATGGCTAAGTGAGGGCGGTAAAGGCCGCATAGTCTGATTGCCTTGTTCGTTACGCTAAACACCTCCTTTAAGGACCAGAATGTGGAGTAAAGAGTGTTTAGATTTATCCCGAACACCCCCGTACTATCTACGTGGGGGCAGAAGCCGACGACTAGTCAACCCTCAGAGTTAATAAATGCCTGCACAAGAGGTAAATTTAAATCATAAGCACTACATTACATTACACTATTGTTCCATATTATAGGGCGAGGTAATACACATGATCTCAGGGGAATATGATATCCTTTGAACATTGCTCCGCCACAAGGTGGGACCCCTCCAGGACACCATCAAAATAGTGCTCGGGCCGACGATGCTCCTTGCCCTCCGGCGGCCCCTCGGTCATTAGCTTCTTGGCATATAACTTCACCCAATGTGTCTTGATGCGGGCAAATGCCATGCGAGCACCTTCAATACAGACCAACCGCTTCACGGTTTCAAGCCGCGGACAGGCACTTACAAGCCACTGAACAAGCCTGAAGTAGCTGCTAGGTATAGGCTCGGCATGCCACAGTCGGACTATTAGGTCCTTCATGGCTAGCTCTGCCAACTTGTGCAGCTCGACCAACTGCTTCAGCTGGTCACTGAAGGGCACCGGATGTTCGGGTCCAAGATATTGGGACCAGAACAGCTTCTCTGTAGACATCCCCTCTTTGGCTCTATAATGCTCGGCAGCATCTGATATATTGCACAGCAGATCCGTAAACACCCCTGGAAAACCCAAATCCGGATAAGTACAAGGAACATTTCTTTTACATACTTGCTTTGCATGGCGAAAGACTCACCCGCCGCAATGTTCTTGGCCTCCTGAATCTCCTGGAGGGCGTTCTGGGCTTCGGCTCATGCATCCTGTGTGCTCTGACGGGCCTTCTCCAGTTCAGACTCTTGCACCTTACAATCGCGCTCCAAGGACTCAAATCTCTCGATCACGCCTTAGAGCTGCTGCTGCGCCTCATCAACCCGGGCCTCGTGCTTCTCGCATGAGGCGTGTTCCTTGGCCGCTTTATCCTCGGCCTCAGCTAACGCCTTCTTGAGGGTGGCCACCTCGGTCGTGGCCCCTAATAAAGATTATGACACTTTAGTCCGGACGGACTATTCATTTTTTCTTAAAATATACCCGCAGGTCACTGCATACCTTGGCTATCCTCCAACTGCTTTTTCACGAGGCCAAGTTCCTCCTCGGCCTGCTTCAATTTCCGCTTCAGTTCAGAAACCTCCGCAACATGAGCAGTGGCAGCCTGCAGCGATACCTGCTTATTCACAAAAGACAACTTATGTTAGACTCCTGCGATATTTTTTCTCGATCCTCTGTTTGGCTCTTTCCTAGCGAACACCAAACAGAGCATCAGGGGCTACTGTCTATACTGTGACATTCTTCCTACAACTGCATTACTTACCTCAAAGCCTAATAGAAGGCTAGTGCGGGCTTCAGTCAGTCTGTTTTTGACGAACTGAACCTTCTCTATTACCGTGCCCATAAGAGCACGGTGTTCATCCACAATAGAGGCACCTTGTAGCGCCTCCAGTAGATTGTTCGGTGCCTCTAGTTGGACAGAGGTCACCGGTGGGACTGGCACACTCCCTTCTTTCGAGGAGTGCTGTTCGCCATACTCTGGAGCCGCATGGGTCTCCGGAGTAGTGTCCTACTCAGGACCAAGGGGGAACTCGGCCCCCGTCATCGGTCCTCACAAGGGATTTTCCCCCCATGTGTCCGGCGACTGAGGAATCGTCCTAGGGCGCCACCCCGACGATCTTCGGAACCTCCCCTTGGTCGGGGAAGGTCTTTTGCGACACCACCTTGTCGTCACCCTGGGGGGAGACGGAATGAGCAGGCGGCGGAGACATGCTAGCCATCTCCTTTGAGTCTAGCGATTTCTCTGTCGAGGAGTCATCGCGTGCCAGACTGCTATGACAAAGTTTAAGGCACATCAATACTACAAACAGGAAAGGCCAGACGTTTTCGGATTCTGGTACTTACGAGGCGGCCCATGGCTTGGTCCGGCGAGGTTGTTCCGGGCTACTATCAACATCCCACACGGAGTTATCCGCGTGGGAGCCTCTCCCCGTCTTGGGCGCCTCCGCCTCCAAACTCGTGGAGGCCTCCCTTTTCTTCCTCCCTCCCGCAGGAGGGGAGTCACCTCCCTCCTCGTCGCCATCGTCGGTGGCTGAGGGGTCTGTCTCATCGTCAGATGAGACAACCAAGGTGTTCCTTTGGCGAAGCCCACTCCTGGTCCCCTTGGCCGTGGTTTTGACCTTCTTCTCTGGCACGTCATAAGGCGGCGGAAATAGCATCTTCGTAAGGAGTGGGGTTCCCTCGCCTTCGGGCAGTGGCGCCGGACTATTAATCCATCTCGCTAGGTCGACCCAGGCCTGAAAAATAAATTGGTGAGAAGGCTTAGTATCCTTCCTCGAAATTGGTGAGATCGCTTACCGAATTAGCATGACGCTTGAAGTTGAGCCCACGATCTTTGGTCAAGGGTGGAGGTGTCTCGCTGCCCTTAAAGAGCACCCTCCAGATGTCTTCGTGCGTCGTGCCAAAGAGCCTTAGCAGCGTCTGGTGCTTGGCCGAATCGAACTCCCACAAATAACAGGTCTGGCGCTGACAGGGAAGGATCCGACGTACAAGCATGACCTGGATCACATCCACGAGCTTGATCTTCCGGGTTATCATATTCTAGAGGCAAGTTTGGAGCCCCGTGATCTCTTCCAAAGATCCCCAGGTCAGGCCCTTCTTTTGCCAGGAGGTAAGCCGCATTGGGGATCCAGATCGGAATTCGGGAGACGCCGCCCAGTTGGCGTCACGTGGCTCGGTGATGTAGAACCACCCCGATTGCCATCCCTTCATCGTCTCCACAAAAGAGCCTTCGAGCCAGGTGATATTGGGCATTTTGCCCACCATGGCACCTCCGCACTCGGCCTGTTGGAAGCGCACAACCTTGGGCTTTACATTAAAAGTCTTCAGCCATAGGCCAAAGTGAGGTGGGACGCGGAGAAAGGCTTCGCAGACAACTATAAATGCTGAGATATTGAGGATAAAGTTGGGAGCCAGATCGTGGAAGTCCAACCCATAGTAAAACGTCAATCCACGGACAAATGGATGAAGAGGGAATCCCATCCCGTGGAGGAAGTGTGTGAGAAACATGACCCTTTCTTGGGGCTCGAGGGTAGGGACGATTTGCCCTTTTGAGGGAGTCGATGAGCAATCTCCTTGGCTAAGTAGCCGGCCTCCCGGAGCTCCGTGATGTCCTTCTCCTCAACGGAGGAGGCCATCCACTTGCCTCCAGCTCCAAATTTGAACATGACTGGAGTGCTTTCTCGAACGAGGGAAAGCTAAAACTTGGGCGCTAGAGCTTGAGGACGAAAGGACTGAAGATGAAGAAGGGTGAGGGTAAAGGGAGAGTGTCCTTATCCCTTTATAAAGGCCGCAAATATCAAGCGCCTCCCCAGTCGTCCTAAAAACCCGCCTATTCCCAAGGGATGTATAAACAACACGATTGGGTTACCCATGCCCGCATTGATGAGAATCCCGCGATAAGGGGACACGATCTCTGCTTTGACAGGACGTGCCAATAGCAATCGCGTCTCAAAACGTGGAGCGGCAGACAAAGAGCGGTTCAAGGTTGTGACCGGACAGACATAATGTCGTGCTGTGAAGAGCTGTCAACGTACGGAACTCGTGTGAAAATATATATATTCTCTCTATGGTTATGTGTGGTATATGGCAGGTTCGGATACTATCGTCGCATCTGAATACTATCTTGGAGTTCGGAGAAAGGGGAACCCGCCTTGCAATGCCGAAGACAAATCTGCTCGTCGGACTCCTCGTCACTGAAGCCAGGTTGAGGGGCTACTGAGGGAGTCCTGGACTAAGGGGTCCTCGGACGTCCGGCCTGTTATCCATGGGCCGGACTGATGGGTTGTGAAGACATGAAGACCGAAGACTACACCATGTCCGGATTGGACTCTACTTGGCGTGGAAGACAAGCTTGGCGACTAAAGATTCCTTTTTATGTAACCGACTCCATGTAAACCCTAGATCTCCTCGGTGTCTATATAAACCAAAGGGGATAGTCCGAAAAGGACACCACGTATACTCATTACCATATTCTTAGGCTAGACTTCTAGGGTTTAGCCATTACGATCTCGTGGTAGATCAACTCTTGTAATACTCATATTCATCAAGATCAATCAAGCAGGAAGTAGGGTATTACCTCCATAGAGAGGGCCCGAACCTGGGTAAACATCGTGTCCCCTGTCTCCTGTTACCATCGATCCTAGACGCATAGTTCAGGACCCCCTACCCGAGATCCGCCGGCTTTGACACCGACAGTCGTTTCTTAAAGTTTGGGGCTGCGATGCTTATGTGAAAAAGCTTCAACCTGATAAGCTCGAACCCAAATCGGAGAAATGTGTCTTCATAGGATACCCAAAGTAGACTGTTGGGTACACCTTTTATCACAGATCCGAAGGAAAGATATTCGTTGCTAAGAATGGATCCTTTCTAGAGAAGGAGTTTCTCCCGAAAGAAGTGAGTGGGAGAAAAGTAGAACTTGATGAGGTAACTGTACCTACTCCCTTATTGGAAAGTAGTTCATCACAGAAATCAGTTCTAGTGATTCCTACACCAGTAAGTGAGGAAGCTAATGATGATGATCATGAAACTTCTGATCAAGTTACTACCGAACCTCGTAGGTCAACCAGAGTAAGATCCGTACCATAGTGGTATGGTAATCCTGTTCTGGTGATAATGTTACTTGACCATGACGAACCTACGAACTATGAGGAAGTGATGATGAGCCCAGATTCTGCAAAATGGCTTGAGGCCATGAAATATGAGATGGGATCCATGTATGAGAACAAAGTGTGGACTTTGGTTGACTTGCGCGATGATCGGCAAGCCATAGAGAATAAATGGATCTTCAAGAAGAAGACTGACGCTCACGGTAATGTTACTGTCTACAAAGCTCGACTTGTTGCAAAAGGTTTTCGACAAGTTCAAGGAGTTGAGTACGATGACACCTTCTCACCCGTAGCGATGCCTAAGTCCGTCCGAATCATGTTAGCAATTGCCGCATTTTATGATTATGAAATTTGGCAAATGGATGTCAAAACTGCATTCCTTAATGGATATCTTAAAGAAGAGTTGTATATGATGCCACCAGAAGGTTTTTTCGATCCCAAAGGTACTAACAAAGTGTGCAAGCTCCAGTGATCCATTTATGGACTGGTGCAAGCCTCTCAGAGTTGGAATATACGCTTTGATAGTGTGATCAAAGCATATGGTTTTATACAGACTTTTGGAGAAGCCTGTATTTACAAAAAAAAGTGAGTGGGAGCTCTGTAGCATTTTTGATATTATATGTAGATGACATATTGTTGATCGGAAATGATACTGAATTTTTGAGTAGCATAACAGGATACTTGAGTAAGAATATTTCAATGAAAGACCTCGGTGAAGCTGCTTATATATTAGGCATCAAAATCTATAGAGATAGATCAAGATGCTTAATTGGACTTTCACAAATCACATACCTTGATAAAGTTTTGGAGAAGTTCAACATGGATCAAGTAAAGAAAGGGTTCTTGCCTGTGTTACAAGGTGTGAAGTTGAGTCAGACTCAATGCCTGACCACTGCAGAAGATAGAGAGAAAATGAAAGTAATTTCCTATGCTTCAGCCATAGGTTCTATCATGTGTGCAATGTTGTGTACCAGACTTGATGTGTGCCTTGCTATTAGTTTAGCAGGGAGGTACCAAAGTAATCCAGGAGTGGATCACTAGACAGTGGTCAAGAACATCCTGAGATACCTTAAAAGGACTAAGGATATGTTTCTCATTTATGAGGTGATAAAGAGCTCGTCGTAAACGGTTATGTCGATGCAAGCTTTGGCACTGATCCGGATGACTCTAAGTCACAAACCGGATACGTATTTTTATTGAATGGTGGAGCTGTCAGTTGGTGCAGTTCCAAGCAGAACGTCATGGCGGGATCTACGTGTGAAGTGGAGTACATAATTGCTTCGGAAGCAGCAAATGAAGGAGTCTGGATGAAGGAGTTCATATCCGATCTAGGTGTCATACCTAGTGCATCAGGTCCAATGAAAATCTTTTGTGACAACATTGGTGCAATTGCCTTGGTAAAGGGATCCCGATTTCACAAGAGAACCAAGCACATCAATAGACGCTTCAATTTCATCCTCGATCAAATCAAGGAGGGAGACATAGAGATTTGCAAGATACATACAGATCTGAATGTTGCAGACCCGTTGACTAAGCCTCTCTCACGAGCAAAACATGATCAACACCAAGACTCCATGGGTGTTATAATCATTACTATGTAATCTAGATTACTGACTCTAGTGCAAGTGGGACACTGAAGCAAATATGCCCTAGAGGCAATAATAAAGTTGTTATTTATATTTCCTTATATCATGATAAATGTTTATTATTCAAGCTATAATTGTATTAACTGGAAACTTAGTACATGTGTGAATACATAGACAAACTGAGTGTCACTAGTATGCCTCTACTTGACTAGCCCCTTGATCAAAGATGGTTAAGTTTCCTAACCATAGACATGAGTTGTCATTTGATTAATGGGATCACATCATTAGAGAATGATGTGATTGACTTGACCCATCCATTAGCTTAGCATGATGATCGTTTAGTTTGTTGCTATTGCTTTCTTCATAACTTATACATGTTCCTATGACTACGCGATTATGCAACTCCCGAATACCGGACGAACACTTAGTGTGCTATCAAACGTCACAAATGTAATTGGGTGACTATAAAGATGCTCTACAGGTGTCTCTGATGGTGTTTGTTGAGTTGGCATAGATCGAGATTAGGATTTGTCACTCTGTGTATCGGAGAGGTATCTCTGGGCCCTCTCGGTAATGCACATCACTATAAGCCTTGCAAGCAATGTGACTAATGAGTTAGTTAAGGGATGTTGCATTACGGAACGAGTAAAGAGACTTGCCAGTAACGATATTGAACTAGGTATTGAGATACTGACGATCGAATCTCGGGCAAGTAACATACTGATGACAAAGGGAACAACGTATGTTGTTATGCGGTTTGACTGATAAAGATCTTCGTAGAATATGTAGGAACCAATATGAGCATCTAGGTTCCACTATTGGTTATTGACCGGAAGTGGGTCTCGGTCATGTCTAAATAGTTCTCGAACTCGTAGGGTCCGCACGCTTAACATTCCATGACAATCGGTATTATGAGTTTATGTGTTTTGATGTACCGAAGGTAGGTAGGAGTCCCGGATGTGATCATGGACATGACGAGGAGTCTCGAAATGTTCGAGACATAAAGATTGATATATTGGACGACTATATTCGGACACCGGAAATGTTCTGGAGAAGTTTCGGATAAAACCAGAGTGTCGGAGGGTTACCGGAACCCCCCGTGGGAACTAATGGGCCTCATGGGCCTTAGTGGAGAGAGAGAGAGAGAGGGGCGGGTAGGGCAGGTCGCACGCCCCCTCCCCCTTGGGTCCGAATTGGACTAGGGAAGGGGGGCGACGCCCCCCTTTCCTTCTCCCTCTCTCCCTCTCCTTCCTTCCCCCCCTCTTCCTTGTTGGAAACCTACTAGGAATAGGATTCCTATTCCTAGTAGGAATTCTCACTAGTAGAAAAGAGGGCTTTGGTTCAGGCTGGGTCAGCCCATTAGTCCTGGTTCAGTCCAGAACCGGGACCCATGGGGGCATTGGTCCTGGTTTGTGAGGCCAGGGGCCTGCCGGGCCTCGTGGGGGCATTGGTCCCGGTTCGTCTGGCCCCTTTGGTCCCAGTTGGTGGGACGAACCGGGACCAATGGGCCTCGCTCCTGGCCCACCACCATTGGTCCCGGTTGGTGGCTTGAACTGGGACCACAGGCTTCCCTTTAGTCCCGGTTCATACCACGAACCGGGACCAATGAGGTGCCTATATATACCCCTCGCCCGCGAGCAGAGCACTCCAGTGCTTTGTTTTTCTGTGGCTGGCGAGGGGAGGGCTTTGTGGTGCTCTAGCTGACCTCCTATGCACATGAGATGTTTGATGAAATGCCCGAGCCACACTAGTTAAGCTTTCTCCTCTCAAAGCTCCATTTTCCTCGAGATTTGTCTAGGTTTAGCGGCGCGTCACGTCCCATTCCCATCTTCACCGCCGTCGATCGCCCGCGCCGATCTCGTCGCCGGCACCACCGTGGTGAGCCTCTTGTTCTTATCTTCTTTCTGAAAGAAAAAAATCTTACTTTAGATAGATACTTGTCTAATTTTCTTACTTTTATTATTGCTTGTTATTATATAGTGCTATGGTTTTGGTATCCGTCCCCGTTGGCCCTCGTCCTGGCTATGATTCGGATGTGGTATATATTATCTTTTTATAACTATTTGGTTCGTCTATTGTTTATGACAATTATGCCGACCAACGTGACATAGATTTTATTTATGTAGGAGGTAGTTGAACCGGAAATTCCAACCGACCCTATTGTCGAGAGGTTAAATTTAGTTGAAGAAGAAAACAATTACTTGAAGGAAAAAATAAAAAAAATTGAGGAGGAGAAGATGATACTGGAGTTGCATGTCGCGGATGTCTTCGATGATCACAAGATCAAGATGGATGCAATGCGGTTGAAGATGAGAAAGATTAGAAAATATTCCATTCATACCGAGGCTTGGTATCATTATGCCGTTGGATCAATTGTTACCTTGGTTGCGATTATGATCGCATTAGTTTTCGCATTGAAATGTTTTACATAGTTTCAATGTATGGTTTAATTAATTAGATGCTCTGGAGAGCTATATGTTGTTAGATGAGAACTATGTATGTACTTTGGTTTTAATGTGATGATGAACTTATATTAATTTGGTCACTTAATTATCTATTCATGATGTTCTGTAATGGTTTTTGACACACTTAATTATATATAATGCACGCAGATGAACCGACAATGGATGTACGGTGACAGACACACCTCCGAGTACATTAAGGGCGTGCATGATTTTCTCGAAGTGGCTGAGGCAAACAAGCAAAATGGTTTTATGTGTTGTCCATGCCCTAAATGTGGGAATACGAAGTCTTACTCTGACCGGAAAATCCTTCACACCCACTTGCTTTACAACGGTTTAATGCCACACTATAATGTTTGGACAAGGCACGGAGAAATAGGGGTTATGGTGGAAGACGGCGAAGAAGAAGAGGACGATGACAACTATGTGCCCCCTGAATACGGTGATGCTGCAACGGGGGAAGCTGCTGAAGATCAAGAGGAACCAGACGATGTGCCCAATGATGCTGCAACGGGGGAAGCTGCTGAAGATCATGAGGAACCAGACGATGTGCCCAATGATGATGATCTCCGCTGGGTCATTGTCGATGCAAGGACGCAATGCGAAAGTCAAAAGGAGAAGCTGAAGTTCGATCGCATGTTAGAGGATCACAAAAAAAGGGCTGTACCCCAATTGCGAAGATGGCAACACAAAGCTCGGTACCGTACTGGAATTGCTGCAGTGGAAGGCAGAGAATGTTGTGCCTGACAAAGGATTTGAGAAGCTACTGAAAATATTGAAGAAGAAGCTTCCAAAGGATAACGAATTGCCCGACAGTACATACGCAACAAAGAAGGTCGTATGCCCTCTAGGATTGGAGGTGCAGAAGATACATGCATGCCCTAATGACTGCATCCTCTACCGTGGTGCGTACAAGGATCTGAACGCATGCCCGGTATGCGGTGCATTGCGGTATAAGATTAGACGAGATGACCCTGGTGATGTTGACGGCGAGCCCCCCCCCCCAGGAAGAGGGTTCCTGCGAAGGTGATGTGGTATGCTCCTATAATACCACGGTTGAAACATCTGTTCAAAAACGAAGAGCATGCCCAGTTGATGCGATAGCACAATGAGGACCGTAAGAAAGACGGGAAGTTGAGAGCACCCGCTGACGGGTCACAGTGGAGAAAAATCGAGAGAAAGTACTGGCCTGATTTTGCAAGTGACCCAAGGAACGTATGGTTTGGTTTAAGCGCGGATGGCATTAATCCTTTCGAGGAGCAGAGCAGCAATCACAGCACCTGGCCCGTGACTCTATGTATGTATAACCTTCCTCCTTGGATGTGCATGAAGCGGAAGTTCATTATGATGCCAATTCTCATCCAAGGCCCTAAGCAACCCGGCAACGACATTGATGTGTTCCTAAGGCCATTAGTTGAAGAACTTTTATAGTTGTGGAATGGAAATGGTGTACGTACGTGGGATGAGCACAAATAGGAGGAATTTAACCTGCACGTGTTGCTGTTTGTAACCATCAATGATTGGCCCGCTCTCAGTAACCTTTCAGGACAGACAAACAAGGGATACCATGCATGCACGCACTGTTTAGAAGAAACTGAAAGCATATACCTGGACAAATGCAGGAAGAATGTGTACCTGGGCCATCGTCGATTTCTTCCAACCAACCATCAATGTCGAAAGAAAGGCAAGCATTTCAAAGGCGAGGCAGATCACCGGAAGAAGCCCGCCATGCGTAGCGGTGATCACGTACTTGCTATGGTCAATTATTTACACGTAATCTTTGGGAAGGGTCCCGGCGGACTAGCTGTTCCGAATGACGCTGAGGGACACGCACCCATGTGGAAGAAGAAATCTATATTTTGGGACCTACCCTACTGGAAAGACCTAGAGGTCCGCTCTTCAATCAACGTGATGCACGTGACGAAGAACCTTTGCATGAACCTGCTAGGCTTCTTGGGCGTGGATGGGAAGACAAAAGATACACCTGAGGCACGGGAGGACCTGCAATGTTTGCACAAAAAAGACGACATGCCTCCGAAGCAGTATGAAGGTCCTGCCAGCTACGCTCTTACGAAAGAAGAGAAATAAATCTTCTTTGAATGTCTGCTCAGTATGAAGGTCATGACTGGCTTCTCGTCGAATATAAAGGGAATGATAAATATGCCAGAGAAAAAGTTCCAGAACCTAAAGTCTCATGACTGCCACGTGATTATGGCGCAACTGCTTCCGGTTGCATTGAGGGGGCTTCTACCGGAAAACTTCCGATTAGCCATTGTGAAGCTATGTGCATTCCTCAATGCAATCTCTCAGAAGGTGATCGATCCAGAAATAGTACCAAGGCTAAGGAGTGATGTGGTGCAATGTCTTGTCAGTTTCGAGCTGGTGTTCCCACCATCCTTCTTCAATATCATGACGCACGTACTAGTTCATCTAGTCGACGAGATTGTCATTCTAGGGCCCGTATTTCTACACAATATGTTCCCCTTTGAGAGGTTCATGGGAGTCCTAAGAAATATGTCCGTAACCGCGCTAGGCCAGAAGGAAGCATCTCCATGGGCCATCAAACGGAGGATGTCATTGGGTTTTGTGTTGACTTCATTCCTGGCCTTAAGAAGATAGGTCTCCCTAAATCGTGGTATGAGGGGAGACTAACTAGAAAAGGCATGCTGGGAGGGGACTCAATAATATGTAGGGACGGATATTCTTGGTCTCAAGCACACTACACAGTTCTACAGAACTCTACCTTGGTGACCCCGTATGTCGATGAACACAAGAACAGTCTGCGCTCCAAACACCCGGAGCAGTGTGACGACTGGATTACATGTGAACACATCAGGGCTTTCAGCAGTTGGTTGGAAACACGTCTCAGAGGTGACAACACTGTTTGTGATGAGCTGTACTTGTTGTCCAGGGGACCATCTTTGACTGCATTGACTTACAAAGGATACGAGATAAATGGGAATACATTTTACACGATCGCCCAAGATCAAAAGAGCACCAACCAAAACAGCGGTGTTCGCTTTGATGCAGCAACCGAGAGGGGAAAGGACACATATTATGGTTACATAGTGGACATATGGGAACTTGACTACGGACATGATTTTGAGGTCCCTTTGTTTAAGTGCAAATGGGTCAACCTGTCAGGAGGCGGGGTATAGGTAGACCCACAGTACGGAATGACAACAGTGGATCTGAAAAATCTTGGGTACACTGACAAATCGTTCGTCCTAGCCAATGATGTGGCACAGGTTATCTATGTGAAGGACATGTCTACCAAGCTGAGAAAAAGAAAAGATAAGGAAGCGAATACATCATACAATGAGCCAAAGCGCCACATAGTTCTTTCAGGAAAAAGGGACATCATGGGAGTGGAGGGCAAGACAAACATGTCTCAAGATTATGAAAATTTTCATGAAATTCCTCCCTTCAGAGTTAAGGCTGACCCAAGCATCCTGATAAACGATGAAGATTATCCATGGTTACGGCGCAATAAGCAAATGACACAAGCGAAGAAAAAGTGAAGACTTTCTCCCGCAACTATTATGATGATACCATGCCAACTTTGTAACAGACGAGTATGATACCATTGTCCATTTTGTACATGCACATGCTATGTGGGTGAAATTATGATACCATGCCAACTTTCAACTTTTTCAGAGTTCATTTGAAATGCTTTAATGTCTTATGGTTCGGCCCTCGTAATACCATTATTCAAATTTTAACTATTCAAATTTGAAAACTAATGGCACTAACAGAAAGTTTATAATTTTTGTGACCTAAAAGAAAAATAATTAGAAATAAACTTTAATAAAATAAATAAAAATAAAAACAATAAGTATTTTGTTGTAATTAGAAACAAAATAAAATAAATAAAGCAACAAAGAAAACAAAAAAAGTGCCACCTATTGGGCCCCCACGGCCTGAATACGACTAGAAACCCTACCATGGGCCAGGATTCAGGCCCGCAGGTGGCCCAATAGGCCCACATGCACACAGCGTATGGTTAGGCCCGAAAGCCTACAATTGAGAGGAGCTCGAGAGGGTGGGAGCAGCTGCGCTTATAAACCACTCTCGAGCTCTCTCAGCTAGCGAGGTGGTACTAAACTTTTGACGCGGGGCAGCACAAGGCCTTTGGTCCCGGTTGGAACCACCAACTGGGACTAAAGGGGGCGTTGGTCCCGGTTCGTGGCACCAACTGGGACCAATGCTCGTCGCCCCTGGCCCATGAACATTAGTCCCGGTTTGTGCCACAAACTGGGACTAAAGGGTTGGTCCCCGTTGCGGTCAGAGTTTAGTCCCACCTCGCCAACCGAAGGGGGCTCACACCGGTTTATAAGCCCTTCTCTCTCTACCTTGTTGAGCTCCTCTCAAAGTGAAAATAGATGCCCTTATACAGGAAATTTAACATAAATTCAGAGTGAATTTCTCTGAAATTCATAGAAATTTACTATAAATTTAGGTAGAATTTTCTCTATAAGTGCATCTATGCTCATTTTTTAGTAAAGTTAATCACAAACTTGTGATTCACACAAATTTCAAAGAATTCAAATTTTAACTATTCAAATTTGAAAACTAATGGCACTAACAGAAAGTTTATAATTTTTCTAAAACTAATGGCACTAACAGAAAGTTTATAATTTTGCTAACCTAAAAGCAAAAAAGAATTAAAAATTAAAGCAAAAAACAAAAGAAAATAAATAATGCAAAAAACAAAACAAAAAAACAGGAAAAAACTATTTTTATAGTAAAGTTAATCACAAACTTGTGATTCACACAAATTTCAAAGAATTCAAATTTTAACTATTC